>NC_136069.1:1054172233-1054819739 GCF_964261635.1 Lissotriton helveticus | reverse complement strand
ACAGGAGAGAGTGAGCAAGTGGTGTATAAAAAACAAAACTGCACCCCAAAAAATAGATTTTAATTGACGTGAGGTTGAAGTTTTGTTATTAAAATTTTTTTTTTAGGATATAAATATAGATTGTGTTACTAGATCTGTCTATATCACTGTGGATTGAGTCAACATGTTTCTGCTCCATTTGGCCCAGCCGGGTCTGCGGAGCATTCTTCAGGACAAACATCTAAAAAACAAATATGTAACTCACACAATTTGTGTAGTACTCACGAATGGTGTTAGATAGTTAACACTCCGTTTTGATAGGTCAATTAACTTGAAACGAAAGAAACACACACAAGCAGATAGGGGTGCTAAATCAGTGTAAATATCTCATTTTGATATCTATTTACTCAAGGCTACAATTTTTGCCAGTCCGGTGCATTAAATATATTCTGTGTAATGCACTCCATTGATTCGAGCATATTATATGGAGACCACCATGTTTAAACTACAACTTGAGACAATAGAGATCTAGTTGTGTAGTTTTTGACCTCTCCCCAACCCCTCTGATGTATTGTATGGGGTGTCTATACCTTATATATAAGTTGTTAGTGCAACTGGGCGCGGGCTGCAAATGGTAATATCACAGTCCTACGCACAACTTTTAACTGTCCCAGTTGCCGGTTTCATAGTCACTAGTGGCATTTTTTCTAAGAGCGAGTGTGCTGGTGAAACTCTATTACGCCTTCCAGTATTGTCTAAGGGCGCATATTACGCAAAACGCTAATAAACTCTTAAGAAAAATATTCACGTTATTCATTACCTTAAGATAAGATTAGCAGGTCTTTATAGGGTGCAACTGACACTCGGTCCTAAGCTGTAAATAAAAGAGGAGGTTAGCTTTTGTCTCACCACCAGTACGGGCATAAAGGAGGCTCTAGTTGTGATCCTGGCCTCCATTCTCACCCGCATGCAGGATACTCTTCGTGTCTTGTGCTGGCTCTGCCCCTAGACGTCGAAGTCCTGTTTCCTGTTCAACTTTCCTGTAGTGAGGATACACCAGTTCTTCTTTACCAGTTTTTGTACCTCATATGTCGCTGGGCAGTACGTAGTGACACATGTCATGAGATCTGGTATTGGTTACTTTTCGTTCGTTTGTAAGAGACACTCTCTTGGCTGGTATTTGGCTCTCTTTCGACATTTGGCTATCGTTGTCGGAGTATAGCCCATGTTTCTCAGTTTCATGCTCAATTCTTGTGCTTGGATCCTGTAGTCGTTTTCTCTGCTGCAGTTTCTTTTCAGCCTCAAGAATTGGCTATATGGCAAGTTGTCGCGTAGTGGTTTAGGGTGAAAACTTTTGTACGACAAGAGATTATTCTTCGCTGTTGGTTTCGTGTATGTTTTTGTCTCTATCTTCCCTTCTTCAATAAAGATTGTTAAATCTAGGAAATCAATGTTAGTGTTGTTTGATGTAAATGTGAACTGTAACCATTTGTCTCTTCCATTCAGCCATTCAATAAATAGATTCAAATCCTTGTCTATTTTCCAGATCATTCGAATGTCGTCAATGTAACGTTTCCAGTATAATATACTGGAAACGAATGGATTGGTATCTGTAAGTACAAACAGGTATTCAAATTCGCTCACATAGAGTCCTGCAACTGAGGGAGCGAACGCACTTCCCATGGAAGTTCCATGGCATTGCAAAAACAATGTTCCATTATATTCAAAAAAGTTTTCAGTCAGGGCCAGCCGGCAACATTCAAGAACAAAGTGTTGTGGTGTTTTGTGTTTCCAATCCTCCATAAATAGTACATTTTCCAGCATTTGTAAGGTTTCTTTTTGCGGGAGACTAGTATACAAAGACTCAACGTCTAAACCTACAAGTAGCATGGTTTCAGGATCAAAACTCATTCCAGACACTTGGGTCAAAAGATCACGGGTGTCCTTCAAATATGTCGGTGTTTTCTGTACCAAGGGTTTAAGAAATTGATCAGCGAATTTAGACACGGGTTCTAATATTGAGCCAATTCCCAAGACTATCGGGCGTCCCGGTGGTGGGGATCTATTCTTGTGGGTTTTTGGGAGCGAATAAAAGAAAGGTGTTTTCGGCTCTCTTGTTTTCAGAAAATCTGCTTCTTTTCTGGAAATCCAAGCATTTGTTTCTGCTTCATGTAACATCATGGCGATGGTATTCTGTAGTCTCGATGTTGGGTCAGTCGCGATCTTTTTATAGAATTTTGTGTCTGACAAAAGGGCGAGGCATTGTTGGTCGTATCCTTCCTTTTCCAGGATAACTATTCCCCCCCCTTATCTGCAGGCTTGATGATTATTTTGTCATTGTGTTGTAGCTCCTCCAGGGCTTCACGCTCCTTCTTATTCAAGTTCTGAAAGGGCTGTTTTCTCTTATTGTTCATTGCATCTACTCCATTCAGTAGTGCTTGCTCGAACGTTTGAATTTCAATCGGAATTAGACTGTTAGGAGGGTTAAAGGTCGATTTTCTCTCAAATTTGTGTCACCTTGATTTTGTGGTGGTGTTGCTTCAGGGAAATACACTTTCAATTTTAAAGTTCTACAAAATTCTGCCAATTCACATTTCAGCTTGAACGTATCCAAAGTGGGTGTAGGAACGAATCCTAAGCCTTTGTTCAGCACATTGGTCTGTTCTTCAGTCAGTGCTATTTTTGTTAAATTCACGATCAATGACTGTTTTTGCTCGTGCTGGGTTTGTCTGTTGACATGCTTCGAGTTAGCATGTTGTGTTGCTGGTCTTGCCACGTAAGATTTTTGCGACGTCCTCTTTGCTGATTTTGGCCTCTCACTAAAAAAGGCTGTTGTTGATGTAAGTTTTCCGTCCCCGGCATATGTTGATTCATCATTTGTGGCATTGATTCTATTCCCTGGTTGTAAGGGTTCATCCATCCAGCAAACTGTGGTGGATATGGTTGAAAGAAAGAGATTTGTTTTCCAGCTAAGTGTGGTCTTTGCCATCTGTTTCCTCTTCGGGGGCATTGGTAGCGATAGTTATTTCGCCCTCTCCTAGGGGTTAGATCATCTGAACTCCCTCCAGAGGTGTCTGAAGAATTCCATCCTCCAGGTTCATTATCTGAGCCTGGATCAGGGACTGTATATTCTTCTTTTGAATACGGTTGCATTTTCTCTTGACTGAATCCTTTTAGATCTTTCCCTAGTTTTTGTAACTTGTTCTGCATTAAGTACTCTTGTGTTTCGTTCATCTCCTTGTTAATCTCTTCTAGCTTTTTCTTATATACAGAAGGATTAATTCCCTGTTTCAGTTCATTCTCACATGTCTGGATCTGTACTAGGAGTGCTTCTGAAAGGCGTTTTGCCGTTTTTACTATTAGCACTAAGTAGTCCAATGTGCATTTCCAGGAGATTGAAGACCAATCACGTCGAAAAGCCAAGTCATGTAAAAAAATGTGTGGGGCATTACTGACCCATAGGCCTCGGGGTGCTGACTTTGACCTCAGATATTCTGTCATAACTATTCCATGTATGGCAGTTCTAATTTGTTCCCTTTTCTTTTCTGACAGGGTCTCCCAGTCATCTGTCTGTGCAAGTACTTGTGTCAGGTCTCTGTTTTGTAGCAGAGGTTGTGCTGCAAGGATCTCATCAATATCGCTCACCTTGTATCTCAGGCCACAGTTATCTTCCATGTTTACTGCTCGTCTGAATGAAAATGGATACGTTTGTTACTATGTATTGCGTTCAAAGGTGTGCTCCCGCAGCTGTGCGCTGCTTAAATATTGTTATCAACAGGTAGGGAGGAGGAATTGCTGTCCATTCAGTTCCCCAATTTCATATCACATAACCAAGAGAGAATGGACACTTGTAACTACAACACCATAAGTTTTATTTGAATCACCCTCAAAAACGCTGTATATTTCGTGCGGTGTATGTCGTTTCTCCGCCCCACATACGCGTTATGGCATTTGTCATCGGGTGTCCAAATTGTGTTTTATGCCTGCCTCAAGCCTGAGGTAATCTCTGGTATAAGTAGTAGTGTCCAGAGATTGAAAGGCGACCCCCAACAGGAGAGAGTGAGCAAATGGTGTATAAAAAACAAAACTGCACCCAAAAAAATATATTTTAATTGACGTGAGGTTGAAGTTTTGTTATTAAAAATTTTTTTTTTATATAAATATAGATCGTGTTACTAGATCTGTCTATATCACTGTGAATTTAGTCAACATGTTTCTGCTCCATTTGGCCCAGGCGGGTCTGCGGAGCATTCGTCAGGACAAACATCTAAAAAACAAATATGTAACTCACACAATTTGTGTAGTACTCACAACTGGTGTTAGATTGTTAACACTCCGTTTTGATAGGTCAATTAACCTGAAACGAAAGAAACACACACAAGCAGATAGGGGTGCTAAATCAGTGTAAATATCTCATTTTGATATCTATTTACTCAAGGCAACAATTTTTGCCAGTCCGGTACATTAAATATATTCTGTGTAATGCACTCCATTGATTCGAGCAGATTATATGGAGACCACCATGTTTAAACTACAACTTGAGACAATAGAGATCTAGTTGTGTAGTTTTTGACCGCTCCCCAACCCCTCTGATGTATTGTATGGGGTGTCTATGCCTGATATTATCATTGCATTATTGCGCTAGTAGGTCTAGATTCATGTTGCTCATATAAGTTGTTAGTGCAACTGGGCGCTGGCTGCAAATGGTAATATCACAGTCCTACGCGCAAGTTTTAACTGTCCCAGTCGACGGTTTCATAGTCACTAGTGGCGTTTTTTCTAAGAGAGATTGTGCTGGTGAAACTCTATTACGCTAATAAACTCTTAAGAAAAATATTTGCGTTATTAATTACCTTAAGATAAGATTAGCAGGTCTTTATAGGGTGCAACGGACACTCGGGTCCTAAGCAGTAAATAACAGAGGAGGTTAGCTTTTGTCTCACCACCAGTACGGGCATAAAGGAGGCTCTAGTTGTGATCCCGGCCACCATTCTCACCCGCATGCAGCATACTCTCCGCGTCTTGTGCTGGCTCTGCCCCTAGACGTCGAAGTCCTGTTTCCTGTTCATTAAATGTGCGTAAAGATAGACAGAGGACTTTGTGTGTTTTCCATTGAGGTAGGGAAACTTTATTGTACGCCGAATTGCGTGATTCTCAATTTGCATAATGCATACTGATATGTTTACAGAAAAAGCTCTGTGATGTTTTTAAATTCGCTCAGTGATGTGTGTTATTAAAGGCAAAACAAGGATTTTGTCGAAGAGTTTAGGTTTCATATGGAAAGGACTATATCCTCCACTACTTCTGCTAACATTGGTGATTTTATTTGCCAGATTCACAAGTAGATATGCCCCAATGGGTAAATATATCTTTTCTCCTCTAATGGTACCAATCAAGTTGGTTCATAAAAAGAGAGTCCTCTCTCAATATACCTCGTTTTGTATTCTTTAAATCCCAGTTATCTAAGGTATCAGTATTTTACGCAAATTGATGCCAAGGTATATTATCATTTAATCCTGTGAGATGTGTTTGTAACCTGTTGACCCAACACTGTTCCTTCTTGAATAGTACCTTTTCAGCATTGCTGGTTTTGTCGTGCAACATTTCTATTACTGTCCATCTCAATTCTTCCACTTTGTGGCCACATTCAATAAAATGGGAACATAATTATGTAGTGTTTTTCTTCAGTTTGATGTTACTTTTATGTTCTCCAATCCTCTTTTTTATTTTTCTGCATGTCATCCCTATATACTTTCTTTCACAAGGGCACCAAATCATGTAAACTACGTGGGTAGAATTACAATTGGTGTGTTGGCGTTGTGTCCAAGTGAGGGACTCTGTTAGTTGCAAATACTTTGTCATTGTTGTCAATTTACAAACAAGACACGCACCACACGGATAGTGGCCAGTAACAGGGGTCATTCCCATAGTTCTCAACTGTAAAGATTCCTTTTTTCTTATTGGTCGTGTATGAACAAGTATGTATTTTATGTTGCGAGTCCGTTTGTTTGCAAACCTCGGTTTTGGCCAGTTCAACTTTCGCTGGGCAGTACGTAGTGACACATGTCATGAGATCTGGTATTGGTTCCTTTTCGCTCGTTTGTAAGAGACCTCTCTTGGCTGGTATTTGGCTCTCTTTCGACATTTGGCTATCGTTGTCGGAGTATAGTCCCTATTTCTTAGTTTCATGCTCAATTCTTGTGCTTGGATCCTGTAGTCGCTTTCTCTGCTGCAGTTTCTTTTCAGCCTCAAGAATTGGCTATATGGCAAGTTGTCGCGTAGTGGTTTAGGGTGAAAACTTTTGTACAACAAGAGACTATTCTTCGCTGTTGGTTTCGAGTATGTTTTTGTCTCTATCTTCCCTTCTTCAATAAAGATTGGTAAATCTAGGAAATCAATGTTAGTGTTGTTTGATGTAAATGTGAATTGTAACCATTTGTCTCTTCCATTCAGCCATTCAATAAATAGATTCAAATCCTTGTCTATTTTCCAGATCATTAGAATGTCGTCAATGTAACGTTTCCAGTATAATATACTGGAAACTAATGGATTGGTATCTGTAAGTACAAACAGGGATTCAAATTCACTCACATAGTCTCCTGCAACTGAGGGAGCGAACGCACTTCCCATGGAAGTTCCATGGCATTGCAAAAACAATGTTCCATTATATTCAAAAAAGTTTCCAATCAGGGCCAGCCGGCAACATTCAAGAACAAAGTGTTGTGGTGTTTTGTGTTTCCAATCCTCCATAAATAGTACATTTTCCAGCATTTTTAAGGTTTCTTTTTGCGGGAGACTAGTATACAAAGACTCAACGTCTAAACCTACAAGTAGCATGGTTTCAGAATCAAAACTCATTCCAGACACTTGGGTCAACAGATCACGGGTGTCCTTGAAATGTGTCGGTGTTTTCTGTACCAAGGGTTTAAGAAATTGATCAGCAAATTTAGACACGGGTTCTAATATTGAGCCAATTCCCGAGACTATCGGGCGTCCCGGTGGTGGGGATCTATTCTTGTGGGTTTTTGGGAGCGAATAAAAGAAAGGTGTTTTCGGCTCTCTTGTTTTCAGAAAATCTGCTTCTTTTCTGGAAATCCAAGCATTTGTTTCTGCTTCATGTAACATCATGGCGATGGTATTCTGTAGTCTCGATGTTGGGTCAGTCGCGATCTTTTTATAGAATTTTGTGTCTGACAAAAGGGCGAGGCATTGTTGGTCGTATCCTTCCTTTTCCAGGATAACTATCCCCCCCCCCCTTGTCTGCAGGCTTGATGATAATTTTGTCATTGTGTTGTAGCTCCTCCAGGGCTTCATGCTCCTTCTTATTCAAGTTCTGAAAGGGCTGTTTTCTCTTATTGTTCATTGCATCTACTCCATTCAGTAGTGCTTGCTCGAACGTTTGAATTTCAATCGGAATTAGACTGTTAGGGGGATTAAAGGTCGATTTTCTCCTCAAATTTGTGTCACCTTCATTTTGTGGTGGTGTGGCTTCAGCGAAATACGCTTTCAATTTTAAAGTTCTACAAAATTCTGCCAATTCACATTTCAGCTTGAACGTACCCAAAGTGGGTGTAGGAACGAATCCTAAGCCTTTGTTCAGCACATTGGTCTGTTGTTCAGTCAGTGCTATTGTTGTTAAATTCGCGATCAGTGACTGTTTTTGCTCGTGCTGGGTTTGTCTGTTGACATGCTTCGAGTTAGCATGTTGCGTTGCTGGTCTTGCCACGTAAGATTTTTGCGACGTCCTCTTTGAATTGGCTCAATATTAGAACCCGTGTCTAAATTCGCTGATCAATTTCTTAAACCCTTGGTACAGAAAACACCGACATATTTGAAGGACACCCGTGATCTGTTGACCCAAGTGTCTGGAATGAGTTTTGATCCTGAAACCATGCTACTTGTAGGTTTAGACATTGAGTCTTTGTATACTAGTCTCCCGCAAAAAGAAACCTTACAAATGCTGGAAAATGTACTATTTATGGAGGATTGGAAACACAAAACACCACGACACTTTGTTCTTGAATGTTGCCGGCAGGCCCTGACTGAAAACTTTTTTGAATATAATGGAACATTGTTTTTGCAATGCCATGGAACTTCCATGGGAAGTGCGTTCGCTCCCTCAGTTGCAGGACTCTATGTGAGTGAATTTGAATCCCTGTTCGTACTTACAGATACCAATCCATTTGTTTCCAGTATATTATACTGGAAACGTTACGTTACATTGACAACATTCTAATGATCTGGAAAATAGACAAGGATTTGAATCTATTTATTGAATGGCTGAATGGAAGAGACAAATGGTTACAATTCACATTTACATCAAACAACACTAACATTGATTTCCTAGATTTAACAATCTTTATTGAAGAAGGGAAGATAGAGACAAAAACATACACGAAACCAACAGCAAAGAATAGTCTCTTGTCGTACAAACGTTTTCACCCTAAACCACTACGCGACAACTTGCAATATAGCCAATTCTTGAGGCTGAAAAGAAACTGCAGCAGAGAAAGCGACTACAGGATCCAAGCACAAGAACTGAGCATGAAACTGAGAAACAGGGACTATACTCTGACAACGATAGCCAAATGTCGAAAGAGAGCCAAATACCAGCCAAGAGAGTGTCTCTTACAAACGAACGAAAAGGAACCAATACCGGATGTCATGACTTGTGTCATTACGTACTGCCCAGCGACATATGAGGTACAAATACTGGTAAAGAAGAACTGGTGTATCCTCACTACAGGAAAGTTGAACTGGCCAAAACCGAGGTTTGCAAACAAACGGACTCGCAACATAAAAGACATACTTGTTCATACACGACCGATAAGAAAAAAGGAATCTTTACAGTTGAGAACTATGGGAATGATCCCTGTTACTGGCCACTATCCGTGTGGTGCGTAACTTGTTTGTAAATTGACAACAATGACAAAGTCTTTGCAACTAACAGAGTCCCTCACTTGGACACAACGCCAACACATCAATTGTAATTCTACCCACGTAGTTTACATGATTTGGTGCCCGTGTGAAAGTATATAGTGATGACATGCAGAAAAATAAAAACGAGGATTGGAGAACATAAAAGTAACATCAAACTGAAGAAAACCACTACAAAATTATGTTTCCATTTCATTGAATGTGGCCACAAAGTGGAAGAATTGAGATGGACAGTAATAGAAATGTTGCACGACAAAACTAGCAATGCTGAAAAGGTACTATTCGAGAAGGAACAGCGTTGGGTCAACCGGTTACAAACACATCTCACAGGATTAAATGATAATATACCTTGGCATCAATTTGCGTAAAATACTGATACCTTAGATAACTGGGATTTAAAGAATACAAAACGAGGTACATTGAGAGAGGACTCTATTTTTATGAACCAACTTGATTGGTACCATTAGAGGAGAAAAGATATATATACCCATTGGGGCATATCTACTTGTGAATCTGGCAAATAAAATCACCAATGTTAGCAGAAGTAGTGGAGGATATAGTCCTTTCCATATGAAACCTAAACTCTTCGACAAAATCCTTGTTTTGCCTTTATTAACACACATCACTGAGCGAATTTAAAAACATCACAGAGCTTTTTCTGTAAACATATCAGTATGCATTATGCCAATTGCGAATCACGCAATTCGGCGTACAATAAAGTTTCCCTACCTCAATGGAAAACACACAAAGTCCTCTGTCTATCTTTACGCACATTTAATGAACAGGAAACAGGACTCCGACGTCTAGGGGCAGAGCCAGTACAAGACGCGGAGAGTATCCTGCATGCGGGTGAGAATGGCGGCCGGGATCACAACTAGAGCCTCCTTTATGCCTGTACTGGTGGTGAGACAAAGCTAACCTCCTCTTTTATTTCCAGCTTAGGACCGTTGCACCCTATAAAGACCTGCTAATCTTATCTTAAGGTAATGAATAACGCGAATATTTTTCTTAAGAGTTTATTAGTGTTTTGCGGAATATGCGCCCTTAGACAATACCGGAAGGCGTAATAGAGTTTCACCAGCACACTCGCTCTTAGAAAAAATGCCACAAGTGACTATGAAACCGTCGACTGGGACAGTTAAAACTTGCGCGTAGGACTGTGATATTACCATTTGCAGCCAGCACCCAGTTGCACTAACAACTTATATGAGCAACATGAATCTAGACCTACTAGCGCAATAATGCAATGATAATATAGGGTATAGACACCCCATACAATACATCAGAGGGGTTGGGGAGAGGTCAAAAACTACACAACTAGATCTCTATTGTCTCAAGTTGTAGTTTAAACATGGTGGTCTCCTTATAATCTGCTCGAATCAATGGAGTGCATTACACAGAATATATTTAATGCACCGGACTGGCAAAAATTGTTGCCTTGAGTAAATAGATATCAAAATGAGATATTTACACTGATTTAGCACCCCTATCTGCTTGTGTGTGTTTCTTTCGTTTCAGGTTAATTGATCTATCAAAACGGAGTGTTAACAATCTAACACCAGTTGTGAGTACTACACAAATTGTGTGAGTTACATATTTGTTTTTTAGATGTTTGTCCTGACGAATGCTCCGCAGACCCGGCTGGGCCAAATGGAGCAGAAACATGTTGACTAAATCCACAGTGATATAGACAGATCTAGTAACACGATCTATATTTATATATAAAAAAAATGTAATAACAAAACTTCAACCTCACGTCAATTAAAATCTATTTTTTTGGGTGCAGTTTTGTTTTTTATACACCACTTGCTCACTCTCTCCTGTTGGGGGTCGCCTTTCAATCTCTGGACACTACTACCTATACCAGAGGTTGCCTCAGGCTTTAGGCAGGCATATAACACAATTTGGACACCCGATGATAAATGCCATAATGCGTATGTGGGGCGGAGAAACGACATACACCGCACGAAATACATAGCGTTTATGAGGGTGATTCAAATAAAACTTATGGTGTTGTAGTTACAAGTGTCCATTCTCTCTTGGTTATGTAATATCACAAATCTCCAGTGCTGGTGTCATTGGGGAGGATCCAGCTTCCTGGCATGTTTCGGTGGACTCCTCAGCCGGCTCTTCCTCTGAACTCTTATAGCTAGAATTGGGGTCAGGGCGGTTTCCCAAATGTCCAGCTCTGCCTGCCCCTGAAGACAAAGCCTTAGCATGCACCTGTGCCAGGCGGGTTTTAGCCTTTAGGCCAGTCGCGTAGTCGACTTTAGCGATGGGATTATTTTGCTTGTTGTGTCTCCCCATTTTCATCCACTACGTACAGAGAAGTGTGGGACAATAGCACAGTAGCACCACTTGGAGACCACTTGGAGATTCTCACCCCCCTTCTGTGGATTGACTGCCAACTCCCGCAGTTGTTACGATAGTCTCCTTTTAAAGCTGATTGCCCAGCTTTTCAGCATGGCCATCGCCGACCCTTCACCACCTCACCTGCCAGCCTCCTCACCTCTCCTTTCCTCCATCTGCTGCCCTCTTCTTCAACCTGGTCAGCTCTGCAGTAATCCGGACCGGGTCTTATCTTGCTCCTGTTTGAGTACCTCGAGGTATGCCTTTCCCCCGCAGACTGCCACTGTCAAAGTGTATCGGCATTTACCTCTCCTTCACTAAGCAGCAGCGGCCCAAAGACGCTCCCATCCAAAGCCAGTTCAGGATTATGCTGGAATCTGCGCCCGCCCCAGCCGCTTCTACCGGCACCAGTGAACCAGGGTTTTTCCCCCTCCTGCCCTTCCCCCACCAGGAATATTTAACTCAGCATCAGGATCAATGTCTCCCCGACTCACTTCTCCGGCTTATGGAGCGATGAATCCAGCTGCACCGAGTACGCCATTGTCTCGGAGGGAGGCGTGGTCACCTTCGGCTACACAAAGGCGTGGTTCTCCCTCATAGCCTATGATCCTCAATTATTTTTTATTTAACAATATTAATTTAATTGATATTTAATTGTGTTAATTGTGCTTTCAATTTTTGGGGGTAGATTTTAAGTGTGGCTTGTAGGGTTTATAGGAGTAAAGGGCGGAAAATAAAATATTTGTAATTAATTAATAATTATTTGTTAATTAATATTAAGTAATTAATTGATAATGAATTATGGTAATTGTGTCATTTTTGTAGGTGCATGTTGTGGGGTTATAGGGGTGATGGGTGGAAAAAATTTATTTTACTTAATAATTAGTTGTTAATTATTATTAATTATTTAATTTTGTTCATTGTTTATTGACATTTTGTTAGGTGCAGGTTTGGTGTTAATAGGGGTAAACGGTAGGGAGTAAATTATTTTTAATTACTTTATACTTACTTGTTAAACACTATTAGTTATTTATTTGAAAATTAATTTTAAGTGTGTAATCATTTTTTGTTATTTAATTTCAGGTGCGGGTTGTGGGGATTATAGGGGTAAAGGGTGGGAAGTTAATTAGGTTTAATGATTATAATTTAGTTTTTTATTAATAATATTTGGTGAACTGATAATTAATTATATTAGTTGTGCAAATAGTTTCAAGTTTCAAGTTTATTTTTATTTGCATAGTTTGTTAAAACCATTGCAATACAAGAATATTTCATTTCAAGACAATTTTTACATATCAAAACTCCATACTTCTAAAAACATTAAAATTCTGTTAAAAAGACTGCTGTACTATGGTTGTTCAAATGTTACAAGTCTAGGGTTTAGTTTGTAGGCTCATTATGACCACCGGTGCACATCTCGTTTGTTTGTCCAGGATATTTGGTTTAAGTCTGTATGTTCCTTAGTGTGTTAATCATTAATACATGCAAAATGAGGAGTTTGTAGTTCAGGAATAGAGTTCATTGGAGCTAGACTTCGAGCTCCTCCTGTTCCTGCTTTTTTTCCGTATCACTGGGTTGGTTATCTGCCAATACTTTGGTTTCTGACATTTTCTTTTTGCATGTCATCAAGAATTTTACCAAGGAACAGTTTAGTTGAGGGTCACTCAGAGCAAAACAAGCCAGTACAGCCTGCCTCCTAGTTCGAATTCCTCGCTGGTTGAATTTAACTTTAAACAGTTGTTTCTGTTCTTGTGAGAGTTGTTTGCAGGAGCATAGTAGGTGCAGCAGATCTTCCGGTGCTGACCCGTATAAGCGGCACCTAAGATTCACCTTCTCCTTTAGCCAGGGTGGCAAATGCTGAGTACCGGGTAGCAGGCCAAGTGTAAACTTCATAAAACTAATTTTTGTATGCTTATCCTCCAGCCACAACAGGTGTTTGACTGTTTTCCAGACTAGTTTCTTAAGCACGCTGGTACTAGTGGGTGTTTCCCACTGTTGGTTCAATCCCAATTTGTGTAAGCTGTTTTTGAGATATCTTGCTGCGGGTGAGGTGGTGTAACCGTCTATCTCTTTCCATAACTGTGTATTTAATGACCCTGGAGTGGCTTTCCGTATTTTGTCCCACGCTATGATGTATGCCCCATGCCTCCCAATAGATTGCTTCTGCATGCCAAACTCAAGCCTGATTTGCGGGGGTGAGGTGTGTTTAGGCAGCCCAAATATAATCCTATACGCAGTTGTTACTGTGGAGTCAAGTAGTTTGGCATCTCTTCCTTTCAGGGCCGCACTACCATTTGTAATTGTTGGCAGTAGCTTTGCACTGATCACCTGCGCTATGGCCAGAATCGATGGACTGATTAGTTTAGAATTCAGAGTTTATAGGGAGATTGCCAGGGCAATGCCTTTATTCCTGATGCTGTTTCTCTGCGCCAGGAATTGACCGCCTTTGTATATCTTTACGCCCAAGTATTTATATTCCATGATGTTCTCTATTCTTCCCCCAGAACCATGCTTTAGGTTTTTCCCTTTTTTACTGACTGTGATGGTTTTTGTTTTGTCAAGATTTATCGTTAGACCGTTTTCTTTTGAATAGTCCTGTGTAGCGTTTATGAGATGTTGAAGGCCTACTCTCGTTTGGCTAATCAGGACTATGTTGTCCGCGTATAGGAGACATGGCAATAAGATGTCTCCCAGTTTTGGAGCATGTGAGTTGCAGGCGTTTAATATCCGTACAAGATTAGCTATGAACAGGTTAAAAAGTGTAGGTGCTAAAACACAACCTTGTTTAACCCTTTTGTCCGTTGGTATGCGTGTCAAAAGATATGATCCGTCATCCAGCTTAATCAGGACCCAGGTGTTGGTATGCAGATTTATCAGCAGGTTTAAAAGGGATTGGGGGAGCCCCAGCTGTGCAGTTTGGACCATAGTCTGTTTCGATTGACGTGGTCAAAGGCTGCTTTATAATCAACTAGCAGCCCGTCCCGACGTTGTCCGGGTATGAAATAGAATGTGTGTAATAGGCAAGGGAAATTTATTTTAAAATCTCGCGGTAGAGAACATTTTTAGCATGAAGTGTCACAATAGTTAGGCATGTCTGTGCAGATACTGTGTGTACCTCGGAGTAAGAAGTATTAGCAGATGTCTCTAGTGTGTATGTACTCCACTTCCGTAGGTAAGCGTGTGTGAAAGTGCATTCAGTTGTAAATTTCGTGTCCCCGCAGGCACGCTGAATCGCGTCATCCCCCGCTTGAGGCCCGGCTCCAGTTTTGTTTGATGTTGTGCTTGTGGTGTAAAGTCGTTGATGCAGAGAGTAGAGTGGGTGACAGTGTGCGCTGGAGACGCTGCGCGTGTGGGAAAGTGCAGTCAGTTCAAAGGTTAGTGTCCCAGCAGGCGCACTTAGTCGCGTCATCCGCCGCCTGAGCCCGGCTCCAGCCCTGGTTGATGTTGTGTACCTCGTGTCAATTCATTTATGCAGAGAGTTGAGTGTGTGACAGCGTGCAGGAGACACTGCAGTTAGTGTTCCTGCAGGCACGGCCCTTTATGCAGAGAGTTGACTGGCTGACAGCGCGCAGGATACAGTGCAGTTATTGTCCCCGCAGGCACAATCAGTCGCGTCTGCCCCCGCCTAAGGCCCGGCAATTGCCGCGCCCATTGGCCACGCCCCTTGCTCCCACGCGATTGCCGCACCCATTGGCCTTGGCCACGCCCCCGGGCCAACGCAAACGTTTGTTTTTCACACGCCCTCAAGGCACGCTTTTCTTTGGGGATGTGCAGCGCAATTGTTGCCGGTTGTCGCGCCCATTGGCCACACCCCTTGCTGCCGTGCTATTGCAATTGCCGCGCCCATTGGCCTTGTGCATGCCCCCAGCACACACCCCCAGCAAAACACACATGTTTAAGGAACGCTTTTTTTTGTCGTCATGCCGCGCCCCACCCACACCCACAAGGGACTACTTTGCTGGTAAGGTTCTTTTACCTTCTAAATGTATATGGTGGGCATCTGTATAGCCTATGTCCTTCTGCTGCAACTTCCCTTACCAATGCTGTATTGGGTGTTGTGATTGGTGCTGTGGTTCCTGAGATTACCCGCCTCAAAGGTTTGGACTCTCTCTTTATAACATTAGTATAGAAGATAAAGCACAAATGCAGGGAGCTCCTTGTCATTTCGGCCTTGTCGAAGAGCATTGCCATAGTTATTATGTTTGTGGTTGTGGTTTGTGGTCTAGTCCGACCCTCAGGTCAAAGTGTTCTTTTGCAGTTCTCAGCATTCTGCAATGTGTGGCAGCCCCAAGTTTGATTCTTTTAAGGTTAATAGTGAAGTCTGTTCCATGAGGGGTCCGGCACAGCTCAAACATATAGACAGTTGTTCTGAGCTCAATTTCTTGTGGACGGTGATCGCTGTCTTCTTTATCACCTAAATGAAATAGGGTAATTTGGTAGAACAACTCAAGGGAGACAAAAGTGTAGTCTAGTATGGTGTTTGTTCTGAATGAGCTGTGTGTTGCTACGGGGGGGTTATCTCCTCTTGCTCTGCCATTTAGTGCTCTTAAGTTTAGATGTTCCAATTCCTCCAGGGCCGACTGTCCCGCCTTAGATTGCTTGCATGAAAGTGGCTTCCCTTGTGTTGGGGTATTCCAAATTGTATTTTGTAAGGATATTTCATTGTCCACGGAGGATCCCATTAGGTTTACGTTTAGGTAACCTATAAAAATAAGATCAGTTGTGGGTCCTTCTTTAATGTATGTTTCTACCAAATTACACATTTCTTTTATTAATTTGCTTTTTCGTTTTGGTTGAATATAAACATTGATTATTATAATGTTGAAGTCAGTTGCTTGTTTTGAGTCCAAAGAGAATACATTTACTGCAAGAGTTGCCGATGAAGGGGGACCTAGTTCACGGGCAGTAAGATTGATTCCGCATGCAACATATATGACCAGACCCCCTGAAGGTGACCATATTTTGGACCAGCTAGTGCACTTGTGTAGAAGCGCAGGAATCCTTACATATGTGGGGGATCACTCAGCCAGGTCTCTTGTAGAGCCACAATAGCAAAAGCCCTGATATGGTTGATAAAGTCAAGATCCAACAGTGTGCTTGCCAGGCCATCCACGTTCTATGAGCATATCCATTTTTTCCCTTAAGTGTCCGGCCTTTTTTTTGTTCCAGAAAATCGTCATTCTTTTTCTTGTTGTTTATTCTTCTGGAGATCCATTTTATATCAGAGACCCATTTCGGCGATTTAGTGGAGTCTCGATGGCTTTCAGATTCTGTCGAGAAGACTTCTCCATTCTTTTTACTTTGCTCTATGGCTCCTTTCAGTACTGATGTAGTGGACTTGTTCGCGGATACCACGTTTCCCCCTGTGTGTTTTGGCCTCAACAGCTCGGGATATCCTGGCTTAATATATGGAGTAATATTTATCCCCCAGCTCTTGAGGATGTCCCTATCTTGATGTATTCTTTGTGCAATAGTAGATGAGTTCCATGCTGCTCTCGTTTTTTCTCCTGCCATAGAGTCATTGCATTTGATAAATTCAATTGAGTCTAGGTCAATTGTCTTGTTCCCAGTCAAGGATGGAATGTGGGATAGTAGACGGAGTATGTTGCCTCGGTCCATGATGTCATACCTACCCTCAGAGGTGTATTCTGGTATAAACCAAAGGGCACTTGTTTCTTCCCAGTTTATGCCTTTAGGGTCAGTTTGTGCTGCAGCATTATTCAGACATTCTCCTGTTTCCCTCAGATTCCCGACTATTCATGTCAATTGTTCCTTATGTTCAGGTTCCGTCAGTCGGCTTGCTGGCTCTCTCTGGTATAATTCCGCGTTGATGCAGTTGGGCTCTGAGAGTATGACAAGATGCTGTCCCTGACGGTGCTCTGTATTTGAAGAGGTAGAAGATTGTGTGTCTGTCGTAACCTCACTTCAAGATTGACAATTGCTAGTATTTTGCTATTATCAAAAGTGGACTAAGACACTTGTACTACGTTACGCATAGTCATATAGATAACCCTCATAAACGCTATGTTTTAGTGCGGTTTATCTTGGTTCTCCGCCCCACATAGACGTTGTGGCATTTATCATTGGGTGATCTATTGTGCTACATGCCAGCCTCAAGCCTGAGGTCATTTCTGGAGTAGCGTAGTAGTGTCCAGAGAAAGGTGTCGCCACATGAAGAGGTTTAAAGTAAAAAAAATAAAAAACTACCGTCATCCAAGAAACATTTTATTCTAAAAAAGGATGCGGTCTGTTATTAAAAAAGCGTTTGGGTATACAGATGGATCGTGTAACTGGGTCCTTGTATATCACTTGGAACAAACTGTCAACATGTTTCTGCTCACTTTGGCCCAGCCGGGTGTGTGGAGCATTCGTCAGGACAAAGACAAAAATTAAAATTGATACTCACACTCTTTGTGCAGTATATCAGGGGTTCTGATTATACCCACTGTGGTTTATTTTGAAGGTTCAGTTAACCTGAAAAAGATCACAAATAAAAGCATTGCATATTTGTTAAGCTGTGGCTAATGTACTTTGGCATGTTTAATTTTAATGCACTGTTATTTTAGTTATCTGTGCAAGCATATTTTGCTTATCTGAATTCTTTAAACAGTATTAGCATATGTAGGATTTATTTGGCGAATTACAGTGATGAAAATTGATCGTGAGAATTATTCGACCTCGTGTTTGTAAGACAAACAGTTAAACGAAACCCTGTTGGTTTTGGTTTCTATTGTGTAAAGTTTTTCGGTCCATTTCAGTAAGCCTGTTAGTGTTCGTTAGAGAAAGTGGGTTACGAATATAAAATTACTCGTATTGTGCAGCATAGTTTTACATGCCTTTGCATGGTATTACATCTCTGTCATATACATTCAAATAACAGGTGTTCGTTAAAGAAAATGAGAGGTGAGTGCAACTTTACTCGTATTGTGCAGCGTGAGCTGAAATACCTTAGTACGGTCTTATCTTTTACACATTCAAATAATGGGCATTCACGCAAACAGTACCTTTGAGTGCAACTTTACTCGTATTGTGCAGCATAGTCTGAAATACCTTGGTATGGTCTTATCTTTTACACATTCAAATAGTGGGCATTCACGTAAACAGTACCTTTAAGAGTAACGGAGTTCGTATCCTCGGGGGGTAACGGACACGTGGGTCCCAGGCTGCGGATAAGAAAAAGGGGTTTTAAATGCTTACCGCTTCCTCGATGTTAAACCAAGTTGTACATACGGCTACAAACTCTGGTAGGAGCCGCGCATCTTTCTCACCCGCTAAGGAAGGCGTCTTCCGCGTCTGGTGCTGGCTCTGCCCCTGGACGCGGAAGTGTCGTCAGACTGGAGTATTTCTAAACACAGTTTCATGGTAATAAATGACGGACATGGATAAGCCGTTTACGAGTAGGCATCAAAAACGGACTTTCGTTCGTGATCTAAAATATATAAGCTTTTTCATTTTCAGTTATCAAGTATCAAAATTGTATATGGTTTTGTGTTTTATGCAAAGTGGTGCCACTGGACGTTATCATTGAGTCCATTTTGGTGGGTTTTAAGTCTATTCACCCATCTCTGTTCTTTTTCATAGAGGGTTTTTTCTGCATTCCTTGTTTTATCCATCAACATTTCAATTACAGTCCATTTTAAATCCTCTGCTTTATGACCTGTTTCGACAAAGTGTGAGCAGAGTTTCGTATTGTTCTTCTTTAGCCTTATATTACTTTTGTGTTCTCCGATTCTTAGCTTCACCTTCCTGCAGGTCATTCCGATGTATTGTTTTTTACAGGGACATGTAATCATGTAGATAACATGTGTTGAATTACATGTGGTGTGCTGTCCCTGAGTCCAGATCAATTTCTCTGTCAGTTGTAACGTTTTGCTGGTGGTGGTCAAATTACAAACAAGGCAAGTCCCACATGGATAGTGTCCTGTTATTATGGCCATTGATGGATTTCTTAAGTTACCAGTTGTGAACTGCTTCCTCGGGCGGGTGTGAACAAGGGTTCGGCGATTTGCGAATCTACGTTTTGGCCATGAAAGGTTCCTGATGTTAAAATTCGCCAATTTTTATTTACCAGTTTTTGAACCTTGTAGGTGGCCGGACAATATGTAGTGACACAGGTGACCAGGTCTTTGATGGGTTCCTTTACAAAAGTGTCCAGTAAAGCGCTTCTTGGTTGGTTATTCGCCCTTTTTCGACATTTGGAAATGATGACCTGTTTGTAGTCTCATCTCTGGAGTTTTGTGCTTAGTTCTTGTACTTGTTTTCTATAGTCGGTTTGTTGGCTGCAATTTCTTTTGAGTCTTAAAAACTGACTATAGGGCAGGTTATCCCTCAGAGGTTTTGGGTGAAAGCTTTTATATGATAGTAAGCTGTTTTTAGCTGTTGATTTGGTGAAAGTTTTTGTTTCAAGTTGCCCATTCTTTGCAAAGATTGTCAGATCTAGAAAGTCTATGCTGGTATCATCTGAAGAAAAAGTAAATTTCAAGCATTCATCTCTTGTATTCAGCCAGTCCATAAATAGGTTCAGATTTTTTTCTTTCTTCCAAATCATCAGGATATCATCTATGTAACGCTTCCAGTACAAGATACTGGTAGCGAATGGATTGGTGTCAGAAAAAACATTTTGGCTTTCAAAATGGCTGACATACAGACCTGCCACCGAGGGGGCAAATGCATTGCCCATGGAAGTTCCATGTCTTTGTAAAAACAAGCTGCCATCAAATTCGAAGTAATTTTCAGTCAGTGCCAGCCGGCAACATTCAAGTACAAAGTGGCGTGGTGTTCGAAAATTCCACTCTTCAGAAAATAGAGTGTCTTCCAGCATTTGCAGTGTCTCTTGTTGGGGTAGACTAGTGTATAATGACTCCACATCGAGTCCTACTAGTAGCATGGTTGATTTGTCAAAAGGCATGTCAAAAATTTGGTTAAGAAGATCTCGAGTGTCCTTTAAATATGTCGGCGTTTTCTGGACTATGGGTTTCAAGAATTGGTCTGCAAATTGTGATAAGGGCTCTAATATTGAGCCTATGCCCGAAACTATTGGGAGTCCAGGAGGAGGCGATCTATTCTTATGAGTTTTTGGTAATGAATAGAAGAAGGGGATCTTGGGTTCCTTCGTAGTTAAATAATCTGCCTCCTTCTTGGATATCCAGGCATTAGTCTCCGCTTCATAGACCATCATGGCAATGGAGTTCTGTAGTCTCGGTGTAGGATCAGAGATTATTTTTGTGTAGAATCTCTCATCGGCAAGTAGCGCTAGACATTGTTGTTTGTAGCCTTCTTTCCCAAGGATAACAATCCCTCCACCCTTATCTGCGGGTTTTTTGACAATTTTGTCATTACTTCGTAGATCTTCCAATGCTTTTCGTTCTTTTTTGACAGATTTTGATATGTTTGGTTGTTCTCAATGCTCATTTCATCAATCCCTTTCAAAATGGCTTGCTCGAAGGTTTGAATTTCTACAGGTATTGATATGTTGGGAGGATTAAAAGTAGATTTTCTCTTCAAATTGGTGTCTCCTTCCTCTCTTCTCTGTTCAGTACCTGAGAAATAGGCTTTCAATTTCAAAGTGCGGCAGAACTCAGCCAGCTCGCATTTGAGTTTAAATGTGTCCTGGGTTGGGGTAGGCACGAAGCCAAGTCCATTATTCAGGACATTTGTTTGATCTTCAGAGAGGATCAGATCAGTTAAATTAACGATTAGTGACTGTTCTTGCTTGTCCCTGGTTTCTCGGTTGTCATACTGTGTGTCTGCATATTTCTCTGTTGGTCTTGCCAAGTGAGGATCTTGTGACGTCCTCTTTGTTGTTGTTGGCCTCTTCCTAAAAAAGGCTGTTGATTCGGATTCTCTGCTCCTTGCATTGGAAGGCCCATCATGTGGGGCATGTGAGACATGCTTTGATCGAAGGGATTCATCCACGGTCCATACGGTGGCATGAATGGTTGGAAATATGGAATTTGATTTCCAACGAATCCCCTTCCGGTAAAGTTCTGTCTTGGCCGTCTGTTTCCTCTTTTGTTACGAAATTGGCGGAAGTTATTTCTCCCACCTCTTGGGGTTGAGTCTTCCGAGCCATCTTCAGACCCATCAGTAGAATTCCACCCTCCTGAGTTTTTATCAGAGTATTGGTCGGGTGGTGTATATTCCTCCTTACTGTAGGGATGCATCTTCTCTTGACTGAACCTCTTCAGATGTTTTGCAAGTTTTTGTAATTTATTTTGCATAAGGTATTCCTGTGTGTCATTCATCTCCTTATTAATTTCATCAAGTCTCTTTTTGAATATTGATGGAGATATCCCCTTCCTTAATTCATTCTCACAGGTTTGTATTTGTACCAGTAATGCTTCTGATAGTCTCTTTGCAGTTTTTACTATGAGAACCAGATAGTCAAGGGTGCATTTCCACGATATTGATGACCAGTCTCGTCTAAATGCCAGGTCGTGTAAAAAAATTATATGTGCGTTGTTGACCCACAATCCTCTTGGTGCCGCCTTAGATCTTAAATATTCCGTCATTATGATGCCATGAATGGCTGTTCTGATCTGATCTTGATTTTTCTCCGATAGGTTTTCCCAATCGTCTGTCTGTGCTAGTGCCTGAGTCAAATCTGTATTCTGTATTAATGGTTGTGCCGCTAATATCTCACTGATGTCATTCTCCGTGTAACTCAAGCCAACGTTATCCTCCATGGTGCTATCCTGATGAATTCTTGTAATGCTACTCACTTGTAGCCAGTAGTACTCCCGGAGCTGTGCGCTGCTTAATATATTGTTAATCAGAAGGGGGAGGAGGAATAGGTGTCTAGTCTGTTCCCCAGGGTAGATACTATTATCAAAAGTGGACTAAGACACTTGTAACTACGTTACGCATAGTCATATAGATAACCCTCATAAACGCTATGTTTTAGTGCGGTTTATCTTGGTTCTCCGCCCCACATAGACGTTGTGGCATTTATCATTGGGTGTTCTATTGTGCTACATGCCAGCCTCAAGCCTGAGGTCAACTCTGGAGTAGCGTAGTAGTGTCCAGAGAAAGGTGTCGCCACATGAAGAGGTTTAAAGTTAAAAAAAACAAAAAAAATACCGTCATCCAAGAAACATTTTATTCTAAAAAAGGATGCGGTCTGTTATTAAAAAAGCGTTTGGGTATACAGATGGATTGTGTAACTGGGTCCTTGTATATCATTTGGAACAAACTGTCAACATGTTTCTGCTCCCTTTGGCCCAGCCGGGTCTGTGGAGCATTCGTCAGGACAAAGACAAAAATTAAAATTGATTCTCACACTCTTTGTGCAGTATATCAGGGGTTCTGATTATACCCACTGTGGTTTATTTTGAAGGTTCAGTTAACCTGAAAAAGATCACAAATAAAAGCATTGCATATTTGTTAAGCTGTGGCTAATGTACTTTGGCATGTTTAATTTTAATGCACTGTTATTTTAGTTATCTGTGCGAGCATATTTTGCTTATCTGAATTCTTTAAACAGTATTAGCATATGTAGGATTTATTTGGCGAATTACAGTGAGGAAAATTAATCGTGAGAATTATTCAACCTCGTGTTTGTAGGACAAACAGTTAAACGAAACCCTGTTGGTTTTGGTTTCTATTGTGTAAAGTTTTTCGGTCCATTTCAGTAAGCCTGTTAGTGTTCGTTAGAGAAAGTGGGTTACGAATATAAAATTACTCGTATTGTGCAGCATAGTTTTACATGCCTTTGCATGGTATTATCTCTCTGTCATATACATTCAAATAACAGGTGTTCGTTAAAGAAAATGAGAGGTGAGTGCAACTTTACTCGTATTGTGCAGCGTGAGCTGACATACCTTAGTACGGTCCTATCTTTTACACATTCAAATAACGGGCATTCACGCAAACAGTACCTTTGAGTGCAACTTTACTCGTATTGTGCAGCATAGTCTGAAATACCTTGGTATGGTCTTATCTTTTACACATTCAAATAGTGGGCATTCACGTAAACAGTACCTTTAAGAGTAACGGATTTCGTATCCTCGGGGGGTAACGGACACGTGGGTCCCAGGCTGCGGACAAGAAAAAGGGGTTTTAAATGCTTACCGCTTCCTCGATGTTAAACCAAGTTGTACATACGGCTGTTTTGGATTTTGGGTGCACCCGCTATTATTTCAATTTCATTGGCAGGCATGTGTGTTCTTTCCTTTGCCTGTTGGTTTTCTTCAAAGCTGTCTAGCTCATGAATGCTTAATGCCTCTGTTATGACACAGTTACCCGCTTCAGCCGTGTATCATGATTTGCTCTTAGGAGAAGGAGTGTTTGAAATGGCTTTTTCTTCAAAATTGTGAAACCCTTTTCCTTCAGTAGTGGCTTCCCATTTGTCCCTGATCTTTGTCTTTGTGTTCTTCTCCCTTGTTAATTCCATAATTTCATCCTTGGGTTTATTTCCCGGGGTTTGAGACATCCTGGGGGCTGAGCTAGCTAGATCCTGTAAGATTGCTGGTTTGTTTATTCGTTGATTTGTTGGTAAGATAACTGGACTATTAAGACCAGTAGCTTCCGTCCCGCTGCTTTGATTTATGTTTCCTTCACCTTCTCTGCTTTACAGTTGGTAAAGGGGCTGTAGGGGAGTCAGAAGGCCCTTTGTAGGAGTAGGGCCTGAGAAAAGAGTATCACCGGAGGTTTTTAAGAAGCAACATTTTGTGTCTATTTTTGGCTGAAAAAGATGATGCTTTAAACATTTTTTCCCTGAGTTATGTTGTTAATGTTGTTTGAATTTTAGTGTCTGGGGTTAATTCAAATATGGCGTCAGGTTTCTGTGTAGCAGGTCTGGTTTTTGCCTGTGGTTCACCCACGGTGCCAGCAGATACTTTCAGCTTCCTTTACCACTTACTGGAGTTATTTGTAGATGTAACTCCTCCACGCACATGTCCTGACCTCCTGCTTTGCAGTCTATGCTGCGACTATGTTGTTTGGTATTACCGTTCTATCGTTTTACCGTTCTGAGACTTGCACTGACTTGCTATTGACTTCGCAGTGACCTTGCAGCTTGCTTGCACCCCCTTTTTTATTTGTTTTTTTATTTTTGTTTGTGCAATAACTCCCAGTTCCTGGTCCTGGTTCAAATGCTGTTTTTGAGCTGGGCTGAACTGGACAGAGGTCGTTGGTGAATCCAGACACTGCCCTGCTCGGAAACTGGTTATCCTTGCTTTCCCTCATGTGTTATCTCCTTTGGCCTTCGACCAGAATGATATGCCGTGCCAATAGTCCTGGCAAAGCATCCCCCACCCATCACCTGCTGACTGAGCTAAGCAAGTGGGCAGGGCAGGGCTGGGCAGGCAAGAACTAGGCGCAAGGCGCAGCGAGGAGCAACAGAGAACAACAAGGAGCAACAGGGGGGGGTCTGCCTCCCGCCAGAGGCTGTGAGGCCTCAGCTGCCTTGGCTGCTGTAACAACTTTAGCTCGTAGCAGAGACTCGGCAGTGGCACTCTTACCCCTGTCTGCTCCAGTCTACTCCAATGCATAGAAACACAGCGCTAAAATTGCGCTAAATAAAATAGTGTGCCTGGTTCTGAGCGATTGAGCGGGCTCTCTTGAGGCTCCCCAGGCTCACCAAGGCACCCCAGTGCAGCTGATCACGTCACCCACCTCTTGCCGCTCCTCACCTCAACACAGCTTTTGTTATTCTGGACCTGGCGGTCTAGTTGGAGGTAGGCTGTCCTCTGTCGGATGATTGTAGCAGCAGACTCCTGGGGGCTCAGGGCCAGAGAGGGGTGGCTGTCACTGGGGCCAGAGAGGTGAGGGCTGTGCAAGGCTGTATGAGCACCATGCCTTGCAGTGAAGAGATGCGCCGGGAGCACCAATGAGAGTTAAAAGAATAAAGTTCTGTGGAATTTTGTAAATGCTGCGGTAGCAGACCTCGCAACCAGGCTTGCTGCCCTGCTCTCTTTCACTCTTTCCCTCCTGGGCGGTCACGGGTGATCACTGAGCCGACTCATGCCCCTAATTGAAATGACCGCTGCCTCCCCCGCCGCTCCCCGCACCATCCGCACTGCCCCACATGCTTGACAGGCTGGAAGTAGTAAGATGTCGGCGTGACAGACTGGGGGGGGAATGGGAAGCGACGGACAGCCGCCCACACCCTCGCAGCAGTCCCAAGGGCTTCCACAGCTTCCACAGCGCGGACTGTGTGTGCGGACTGAGGCGGATTGCGGCGGTGGGTGTCGGCGTAGGGTGATGTGCAGCAGAGCGCAGAGAGGCGCCAGCAACTTCGGCAGCACAGCAGCAGTGTAAGTTCAATCTGGAAAGTTCTATGTAGTGGTACCTCAAAGCAGTAGTAGTCTACTTAGTAACATGCAAGCAAACATGAAAGGCATAATTTCAACCAATGTCTGGCTCCAGGAATCCTTGTGCAAATAGCTTTTATTATTTTAGATGTGGGTTACAGGTTTTGTAGAGGTATGGGGTGGGAAGTAATACATTTTAAGCAGTTTATAAAAACATTTTTTATTAAAACTATTTAATAATTAACTATGTTAATTATGTAAATCATTTTTCGTTACATGTTATGAGTGTGTTGTGTGCTCTGTGGGGATTTATTGTGGGAAGTATATTAATTATAATTAATTAATAATTAATATTAAATTAATGACAATTAGTTTGTTGATGTATATTTATATTAATAGTGTAAATAATGTTTTAGGTGCAGGTTGTGAGTGTTATAGGGTGGGAAGTAACTAAACTGAATGTATGTAATAATTTATGTTTTTGTTATTTAATAATTTCTAATTAAAAACATGTAGTTGTATGAAAATTATTTTTGTATTTTATTTATGATAATATTTGCAGGTATTTGTGATATGGATTTAAGATTCAGATTTTTTTTGTAATATTAAATAATTGTTATTCAACATATTTATTTGTTTTTATTAACTTTGCTTTTAAAAATAATCTTATTTTTTTGATGATATTGTGTTTATTTTTCATTTTGAACAGACTGTAGTGGGAATAGTATATTTTACCTCTCCACTACCAAATACTTTCCTTACTGTTTCACGTATTGGATTAAGTATAGTAAATTTTATCCCTCTGCAATCCAGCAGTTCCCTACTGTTGTACTGACTGGAGTGGGAATAGTAAATGTTACCCCTCCACAATCTAACACTTTCCCTACTGTTGTACTGACAGGAGTGGAAATAGTCAATTTTACCCCTCCGCTATCCAACACTTTCCCTATTGTTGCACTCATTGGGGTGGGGATAGTAAAATGTACCCCTCTGCTATCCAACACTTTCCCCACTCTTGGACTTATTGGAGTGGGAATAGTAAATGCTACCCCTCCACAATCCACCACTTTCCCTCCTGTTGTACTTACTGGAGTGGAAATAGTCAATTGTACCCCTCTGTTATTCAACACTGTCCCTACTGTTACACTCTTTGGGGTGGGAATAGTACATTTTACCTCTCCGCAATCTAACACTTTCCCTACTGTTGTAGTGATTGGAGTGGGAATAGTAAATGTATCCATTTGCACTCCAACAGTTTTGCTGCTGTTGTATTGGCTCAGATGAGTACTGTAAATATTAGTTATTTGCAATCAAATGCTTTTACTACTGTTGCATTTATTGGAACGAGATTTGTAAATTTTAACCAGTTTTATTATTTTTGCGCAGTGTGAAGTGGCAGTAGTAATTTTTTTATATATTAATTTTAATATTTTGCGTAGTTTGTATAATGTGTAGTGGGAACAGTATGTGAATTACATTTTATATTTTATCAATTATTTCATGCTGGTTTAACTTTTATTATTATTATGTGTTTCTTTATTTAAAATTGTAAAATGTTTATTGTGTAAAATAATTTGTGCTACATTTAAAGAATTTTAAGTTGTTTCATTTGTTATTTATTTATAACAGTTTGCTTTTTAAAGATTTTAAGATAATGGTATATGTGTATGTATATATATATATATATATATATAATTTTTTTATTATAATATAAATTAATATTATTATTTTAATGATTTGTTTGTAAATAGCTATCTGTTCATCTATTTTAATTGTACTATATGTGTGTTTAACTTTTTTATTTACGTTTATTTGTTATATTAGTTAAGATATATATTATTTTTGTGTCATTTTTTAAAATTAATTTTATCATCTAATATATTTAATATTTATTATTTTATTTTATACATATTTAAAAACGATATTTTACACAACTATATTAATGACATCGATATTTGTTTCCGATGTTTCTACTTACCATTACAAGTATAGGATGTACATATTGTTGACATCTATATTTTGGTCACACTACTTTTCTATGGGGATATTTTGAGTGTTGATATTTTATCAGTGTACCCCTAGAAACTTTGGGGCATATTTATCAATGCTTCATGCAATGAAGGGCATAAAGAAAAGTTGTTGTTCTACGTTGCGTGAAACAGAGAGAGCAAAAATGCACCATATCTACTAAGATATGTTGTACTTCTACTCCCTCCTAGCAGTGGCACACTGTGTTCTGCCTAGCACCAATGCAGGCCCCCTTGTACCATGCTGAAAGGGTGCCTGCAATAAGGCCAGGATTTTTGGGGGGGCAGGAAGGGATAGCTTCCTGCTGAAAAACACTTCAAAGAGGCATTTACCTCTTTCTGTCCGTGATGAAGGTAGAGGTGGGAAGAGGTGAGGTGCAGCGGCAAGGACGGCTGACGCCAGAACAAAGGGACTCACGGTTCGATCCCCGTCGGCAGGTTAGCCCAGCACCTTGTGACTGGGGGCAATAGCTCACTTACTCTTCCAGACAGCCCCAAGCACTAGTACACCTCTCCGGAGGTAGCTGTGCGCTTTACGAATGCTGTTATTTCATATCTTATATATTTAATTTCATCATGCATAGAAGGATGAAATAACGAGGAAAAAAAGACATTTCTCCTCATTACGCTATCCTCTGGGAGGTGTACCGGTTTGAAGCAATCCCAGCTTTACAAACCTTTGCAAATCTGGCAATGCAGCCAAACCATGGGTGGATGCAGGAGAATGCCCATGCTCCACCCATTGAACGCCTATTAGCTCAAAATGTAACATAACCCAGCACAAGTTGCTGCACTGTACAAAATTTCTTTGCAAAGTCATGCATGGAAGCGCAGATAGCCCTTGAGTGACTCTTTACATCTGAATTAGGAACTGTGGTGCCTGGCATCACCTTGCATGTTGCAGGACAAAGACACTCTGTAGTATCCTGCAAAATATATTGTATGGTGTTTTACCAGCCCTGCTCTGCCAGTGCCTGTGCTCTGTCTCATTGGAATGTTGGAGTCTGATGATGCCTCGGAATGTTGGGACTGAGAGAGGCAGAGCGACAGTTGGTCATGGCCTGAGCAGCAGACAGACTGCTCCTGGTGGGGCTCTGATCTACCACATATCTACATGATGTCCTGTACCTTACAACCTGTTATCTTCATGAAATAAATCATCTTGAAATACTACCTTCCTGAGTGGACCTATTTCACTACATACTCCTTGATAAATCTGCCCCTTCATCGCCTTCAAAAACACCCTTCACCCCTATAATCGACCAAATTTAAGTGCTAAGTAAGACCTAGTAAGCAGCCTCTAGCTAACAAAGACTTCTATCATTCTCTAAAGGTAGCCCTGTCTTCAATATTTTCATTTCAGAGTCACGATCACCTACCCACAGCCACAGGAATGCAGCTAATACACTTCCACAGTCTGGGGTATCTGTCTTTATCCTCTGTCTTGTGTTATGGTAAACTAGCGGTGTCACAAATGGACCCTATTGGTTTCAGTACAGACTCATATATACAGTGCTACTACTACATGTGAGCTACACGCGTCCCATGCACAATCTCGATATACAGGCAGGATGTCAGCATAAGGTTCGGGATTTTCACATACCAGCATAACTTTATATGGAAGGGGCCAATAGGCTACACTCTCACTGACATAGATGAAAATGTCTGATCAATGGCATAAGATTGAAACTGCTGCCACCACCATCCTATGTGCAAACCCTGAGATAGGGATAGTTGTCCTCTGTCCACTCTGAGGGTATAGTTGGTGTTTCCCTCCAGGCCACAGGGTAGGTTCTGGACCCCACATTGTCAGGGACAGGCTAGGCCTAGGCACACAGGCTAGATTAGAGTGAAACTAGGGCAAAAAATAAAAGTCAGTATACCCAGTACACACGCAGTCAGGAACTCAGAGCAGGGGTATATGCATTTATACCATACAGGGGGCATTTCACCCCAACATGCTCTATCAAGTAATAGGATATAAAGTACTACAAAGTATTGTGCAAACAATGTTTACATATTTATTTAGGTATTGGTGTGTGAACATGTTAGAGTCTGTGAAAATTTACGTTAATATACTACTGTTGATCAATTCGTCACCTAATCAGGAACACATCATGTTGTGATTGACTGAAAATGAGGTAAAAACTTTTGTGTGGTGAACGCAGGCTCCAATTTTAAAACAATCTATAGTTTACCCGGGAAAGTGTTTAAAGGAGATACATAATCAAATTGTGTGGAGTACAGTTGAATCTGTGCTTGGAGAATCCTTTACTAATGTGCTTTAAACAGTGTGCTTGCGGCGTGGTTTCCATGGCTCTTCTATAACTGCCATGTAGTATCGTAAAACAAACAAAAGAAAAATGTGTCTTAGCCAATTGCCTTACAAAAAGGCACAGGATCAAGGCAGACATGATTATGTGACAAAGGGAAGGCGCAGACAAGAGCATTATTATTTGCTTATGCTTTTCATCATGCAAAATTTACAGCTTAATTTAATGTAGGCCGGATAGAAATAAGGCTTGGGACCGTCCGCCTGTAATGAGGCGGTCCCGCACATCAGATTATGATGCGACTGCCATGGTGGTGGTTGCATCGTGTATCTCTGACATTTCGGTGGGTGCCGCTGGCTGCAGCAACAGCCACAATGTCAGAAATACACGGTTTCCATTTCCCTGCACTACGTGGCAGGCACCACACGGTGTCTGCCACCTGGTGAAGGGAAATAGGTACCCCCTAGGGCACACACACATCCACCTAACACAAGGGGGGCCTGCTATGGGCCCCCAAATGCATTCCCCACCAGCCTGTGAATGGCGGTTTCCCCGCCATACACCGGCTGGTGGGGAGGCAGCATCATAATATGGCGGCCCGTGCCTGCTAGGCACCGCCACCATAATGTTGATGCAGGGTGGGTCCGCCAGGCAATCGTAACGATTGCCTGTGGCAGACCCGTGGCGGACGGACTTTGCGTCCACCAGCACACCGCCCGCCATTGTAATTTGGCAGGCAGGGTAGTGCCTTACGATGGCAGTGATACCGCCGCCGGCATCGTAATGAGCCCCATTATTTGCACTTTACAGCCATAGGGGTCCATTATGATGACGGGCGGACTTAGTCCGCCCGCCATCACATCGGGACTCGGGACCGCCCGCCTTAAGGGCGGGGGTCCCGATCAGGGCATTAGGATGCGCCCGCCACACAGGTGGGCGCATCCTGTATGGGTGCAATTGCGGCGGGCGGAGCAGAAATCTCCGCCCGCTGCCATGTGTAAAGTGCACGTTTTGCGTTTCAAAGTGCAACATGACAGGCACCGCGCGGTGCCTGCCATGTTGCACTTTGAAATGCGGGGGGGTACCATAGGTACCCCCCATGTGCAACCCCCCAAGCCACAGACTCCCAGGGGGCCCGCAACGGGCCCCTGCAGGGAGTCTCCGCATGCCTTTCCGTGGCGGCATTGCCGCCACGGAAATGCATTGGTGAATGCCAATTGTAATATGGCGGGCGGTGTCTAACAGACACCGCCACCATGTTACAGGTTTTACGCCCCGGCCGCTAGGCGACCGGGGCGGACAACAGGCGGGCGGTGTTTCGCACCGCCACGGTCCCCTCCGCCATCCTAATATGGCGGAGGGGAATTGTGCTGATGATGTCGGGCGGATTTCCTCCGCCAGGCTGGCGGTTGCCACCGCCACCCTGGCGGAGGAAATCCACCCATCATCATAATGGACCCCTAGATGTTTGTTCTCAACTACCAACTACAGAGTCTCTGGGTTTGGGACTGACCACTGAGCTATCACACTCGCAAAGGAAATTCATAGACCGGAAATGGGGTAGATTAAAAAGAGTGCGTCACTAAAGCACACTATTAGAACGCCTTGACAAAGCTAATCATTTTGTCTTCTGTATATTCTATAAAATACAATGTTGAGTAAGATCCAACAGGTCTTTATAAACATAACACTACAAGCATGACTGTAAAATATTGGGCACAACAAATTATAAGAAAAACTATTTCAAATAGTAAACATACATAATATGATTTAAACATTTTCATCTACTAAAATGTTCACTTTTAGGAAATAAACAGAAGGTATTATCGCAACTATTCACTACTGTTTGAAAAAAATATTTTTCCTAAGAAGAACATCGCAAAATTAAAAACATCGGGGCAGATTTACAAGCCCCTTGCGACGCCGGTGCATCACGTTGCGTGACGAACTGGTAGTGCAGCCTGCTAAGTGATATTTACAAGAACAGGTAAAGGCACCCTGCGTGACTTAACCTGTGCTTGTAAATATGGCCCCTGTTCACGCAACACTTTGCGTGTTAGGGGCGTGACATGGGTGTTGCTTTGGGTGTTCCCACGCAACACCCATGTCCACTGATGCATTTCCAGATTTACGATAAAATCATAAATCTGGAAATGCCTCAGAATGCTACGGCGCAACGAGTAGAAATGTTTTCATTTCTCCTTGTTTCTTTCCTCTTGAAATGCGTGCTGCATTCTACAGCACACATTGGAAGACAAAATCACCTCTATTGATTGTTTTTGTGCAGGAAGGTGCCCCTTCCTGCACAAAAACAATCTCCCCATGGTGCAACGGTGCATGTGCCGGCCCATGGCAGCAGTTTGTGTGCCAGCACAGGGGGAAGCACAGAGATGCGACATATTGTTGTAAATATGACGCATCTCTTTGCTTCGAAACGAACGCAGTGAGGTGCAGCAAAATGACTTGCGGCGCTGCATTAGTTTCTTGTAGATCTGCCCCGTCATTTCTACAGGAATTATACTTAACAAGGAAAGAACAATAAGTGTGTCAAATTATACGGTTTGAATACGGTGGTCTTGTGCTCTTATTCGAGTGAAAGATTGAGATTGAGCATAAAACAGTATTGCCTCCAAGAATCTGAGAAAAATTGGGACATCAATAAAGACTTAGATTTTGAACTTCACTTGCAAGTCATAAGAACATACTCCATTGTGCGTCTTGTACCAAAAGGTTGTTCATGTTCTTTAAGGACTTATTTACCAAGTTTTTCCAAGTCTGAAGCGCTTGACATAGGTAGGTTAATCAGAATATTTACAAAGTCATCCCTACCTTCCCCTTGAATTGGGAATGAACATACAAAGGTTTTTGTTGAATATGACAAAGGAACCATCAGATACATCTTTACTTGTAGAAAGTTAACTTTAATGCCAAGACAGGATATGATTTGCGTATTACATCTTCGGTCTTCACTGCCTTGCATACAAAATAAGCATCACCTATCAAACAGATACATAGTATTGACACACATATCTCACCTCTAAATCAAATTAAACTAATAACCTCTTATCTTCTCCTAAATAACATATTCACTTAATTTGTTTCTTACAGACCTCCCACTACCTTCCTTGTCACTGGGGTCCTTTCAATACGTTGCATGGAACTACTAGTCTATCTCTGAACTTTGACCTCTTGGTCCTTTGGCTAGTCTGTATTCAGACCTATCTTTCCTTTGGCTAATCTTCATTATTTATGGGTCAGTGATACCATACTTTTATTCATCTTTGAAAAACTCAAGTTCCCTCCAGAATGAGCATATCTTAACCAAAAGCTTCTCTCAACTTCTTAGCATCTCAGGATTTTTCAGTCACTTTGAGGACCATAACCAGATTATGTTATTTCTAACAAAACTCCTCGCATTTACTATTTTCTGTTGAAAATTCACGGCAAATTTCCAATGACCCTATTAGACTAGCATTAGTGTCCAGGAGACAAGCAAGGTCTTTCTTTTACCTTCTCTAAATCCAATTGTTGCTGCTGTTTTTGCTAAAGAGTGATCCAGTGCCGGGTCAACCCTCTTACCATTGGTTATCTGATGGAGATTTTTGGGTGACTGAGAGTTGCAGTGAGTTAGAACCTGCTCAAACACATATAATTAACAGTGTAACCCATTTGGCTACACAATAAGGACCAGGAATCAGTAAATAGAGTCAAGACGTGTTATTGCAAGTTAGCAGTTAGGTTAATGTATATCAATCTCAATACTATGCTGTATAGGTACGGAATAACAACTGGACCACTAAGCCTCCTGAAGAAGTTCAGGCACATCAGTATAAGACAAACAAGAAGTTCAGTCACAGCAATTCAAAGAATTCTCTCTTAAACATAAGTAAAGTCTGAACTCATCTAATTTAAATTCTAAACTAAAGAGGATGATTAAGTCTAAAAGTATCTAAAACTACTGGGAAGTGTGCAGAGAAATTGTGGGAAGGTTTCAGCATTTTAGAAGCTCAGTCAAGAATCTTCTAGGGATAGGGAAATAAGTGTTGGCATAAACCAAATCAGCAAAGAATCAAAGGGGTAAGCATAGAGGTCTGTTCCTCTCAAAATCCAAGGAAAAGTGGCCTATAACGACCTGTGAGTACACTAGTTAATACTACAAGTCACGTCAAGTCAAATTAGCTTTATTCGAGCAAAAACTCATAAAAGCAAAATAAAAATGAACATTCCATTATTAATATGAGTACATTGTTATGTTATGTTAAGTGACATTTTTAAAGCGCGCTGACACCGGAGGATTAACATTAACAATGACTAAAACACTTTCTATTACAATTAAAAAATGATTTGTCATCAAATAAAAGTTTTTTTTTTAAAGTAGAAAGAGAATAAAAAAGCATTTTGACAGCACTATACCGAACATTTAGTGAATTAGGCGACGATCGGTAATGGTGCACAATTAAAAAGACAGACATCAAATTCATATTATCACAATGAATGCTGGCAAAGTCCCATCGGTGGGATCTCTATCTTTCTCAACACCTAAATACACTTATAATTCATTATTTCATATGTGCACCAAGGATAAACCAATTAATCACAGCAAAAGAAAAATTCCTATTGGCCCAAGCCCACCCCAGATATTTGGCAACTGCTACTGAGATAACCAGTAAAGTGCTAGTGCAAATTAATCGTAATGCCACCCCACTATCTCTAGTGCCTAGCGATAGGCACATAGATTTTAGTTAATACTACACAAATCGTTTGGCGACTCCCATTGAACACACCATGAGAGGCTCCATTGCCCTTTCCATCCTCACGTTGTTAGCTGCAACATTGCCAGATTCTCCCAGACCAGTCCTGGGAACAACTTATCCTTGGGTACCTGAAACTCCTCGCAACATTACTGAATAGAGACTGTCAGTTAACACTCTGGCTCGCCATGTTCTTTGTCAAGGTCTTCTTCTCAGGCTCTATATTGCTAGTAAAGAGTTACATCTATTCTCCAACTAACAAACCATGCAAATGTACCTTCAAGGGAAAAGTAACACAGTCAGAAATAGAAAACAGTATTTTATGCAGGAAGAAATACAAACCTTATCAACTCCAGTCATCATGTCATTCAATGGTGTACATTAGAATGTGGTGTTTGTGCACATATAACTACAAATGAATGACACTATTAAATACATAAATCCAGCATTAGATTCATGTTGAACTCTTAATGCACGAATATACTGTGACTAAGAACTACATTATGAATTCAAATGCAGAAACATTAGTGCTCAGATTTACATAAATCAATCTTCTTTCTAAATACCTTTTAATAGTTTGAGGATAGTTTCATCAAGCATCTAAGGAGTATATATCATTTAATAAGGTTAAGGCACACAGTATAGATGATTTCTAATTTTACAGTTAATGTACTTCGATACTGATTTTAAGAGCAGCAATTTACATTAATAACGTTAGGAAACACAAGTATATAGTGCTAAGTGCACATATATGTTGCATATTTGTGACATATAAGGCTGGAGAAATAATTATGTTGCTCCAATGGTGTAACTTTCCTTTTTCCATCATTGTCTCCTCTATCAATCACACCACAAATCACTGCAGCCGCATCACTCTTTGTGGCCGTAATTGGCCTGAGATACATTCTGGCAACTTAATCTAGTGAATTATCTTTAATATTCTTATATGCCCAAGACCATTTTTTTCTATAAGTATTACCAACATGTTTGGTTTTGATCTTGATATTGTTATGAGCATATTCTCTACAACTTTTGAATTGCTGCTCTCAACATGTTTTACTGGCTATCTCCTGTCCAATAACTTTCCTCTCTATATACTGCAGATTTCTAAATCCTAATGACCGATTTCTCTCCTACTGGCACATATCCCCAAAAGCATTTTCCATAAAACGCCAGTCTTCATTTCACCTGTTAGTGTGTAAGATGCCAATTTTCATCCAATTAAATCCAATAGAAAACATTTAAAGCTCATATTCCCTGCTCTAAACCCCACCTTGTCACACCCTTTTTATTCTCTCTACTTTGATTGCCTGTCTGTAAATGTAAATTCGCAAGGATATCAAAGGTACCTCGACTAGTTGTAGTGCCACCTCTCGCTTAACCTCCACAGCTCGTTTGATATTGGGGTACCTTTATCACCATTCCAGGAGGACATTACACAGAATCACATTCACTGCAAATAACACAACACATCAGCTATACATTTGTCTACTCCAGGACATGTTTTGCCCTGAATACAATATTGCATTTCATACATTGTAATACCAGTGCCTCAAGTAACAACACAACAGCCATGGGTCTTTGGTAGGCAACACATTCACAAATGATACCATCGATTCACTCTCTACAGCAAAAGAGATGTTGCTATTGTCACATGCTGCATCGCACGCCTTTGCACTTCATCGTTATTTTCATCTTTTGACCATCCAGTGTCAGCTTATATTTGCACACACCCCTCAAATTAGTTGGTGGACACCCACATAGAAACTCCATTGAGCTCTTTTCGCAAGCCTGCATAATGCAGCTCAAAACTCTTACAGTACAATAGGTTTGGACACCACTTTTACATTTATAGCCTGTGCCATACACCTGCAGAGGGATCGACCAAGTACCAACTCCTTACTTAAGTCACTTTTTTTTACTGCTGTTTCAGTCCCTAGTTCATGTAACTTTGCAAACTTTTATTGTGCGAAAGATGGTGCCCCCACGATTCATCAGTCCCCAGGTAATCAATTTAATCCATACTTATCTCAGTTTTAAACATCAATCTTTTATTAGAAACATGAAGGTTCCATTTTTTCATTGTTTTTCATTTCTTTGTTTTGCGTAACCCATGACAAATGTTACTCTGACATGTGATGTTTTCAAGATTCGTAACAGCCTTAATGACTTCAACCCAATGCATTTTGGGACTAAGTCCCTTCCTCAGGGGTAGCTGTGATGTGAGACATAGAGAGCATGGTAGCATCAGCGATAAACAACATTATCAATCAACAAAAATAATCAAGTGAGAAGGAAAGTGCCCCTTTTTGCATGGTTTCCCCCCACTTTTTGCCTGATATTGATGCTTGTTGACTAAGTGTGCCCTGGGTTCCTGCCAACCAGGTACTTAGGGCCCATGTTCTTTCCCTAAATCTGTACTGTTGCACACCCAAATTGACAACTCTCAGACTAGATGTGAGTCCCTTGTAAAAGGTGCCATGGGTACCAAGGGCGCTGTGACCAGGGAAGGCCTCAAAGGGCTGCAGCACATATTCTTACACCTTTAGAGGCCCTGTACCCTGACACATACATACTGCTATTGCAGACTGCGTGTTTTGGTGCAGAACAAAGTGAAGAGTACATCACACTTCTCAGCACATTAAACCCACACTGATACTGCTTGACCTATCGGCGGCCTTCGACACGGTCGACCATGCTACTTTGGTCGACCGTGTCGAAAGCATGGGTATCCAACACAACGCCAAGAAACTTCTGGCATCCTTTCTGGCGAACAGGTCCCAGGTTGTCACTATTGGATCCTTTCAATCGCCCTCCTTGTCTCTGCCTTGTGGAGTTCCACAAGGCTCATCCCTCAGTCCGACACTATTTAACATTTATGTGTCGGACCTTGCCAAAGTCATTCGGGCACATGGGATGAGCCTCACATCCTGCGCAGATGACACCCAGCTGGTCCTCGCCGTCAGGAACGATGGGCACAAAATAGCCAATAATTTTAATCAGGGCATGCAGGCAATAGGGAATTGGATGGCCTCCAATTGCCTGAAATTAAACTCCAACAAATCGGAAGTGGTCATTTTCGGCAACTTGACCCCAGAATGGTCCTCCCTCTGGTGGCCACTATCTTTGGGCCATCCCCCGGCTCCGGTCAGCAAGGTGAGGAAACTGGGAGCCATGTTTGACAATCGCCTTAATTTCCTACCCCACGCAAACCAGATCTCCTCTTCGGCCTTCCACAAACTACGGCTCATTAAAAAAATCTTGCCATTTTTACCCGAGAAAGCTGGAAAAACTCTGGTAAGCTCCTTGGTATTGTCTACACTTGATTATAGTAATGCTCTGTTTCTAAGTGCCCAAGAAAGAGTGCTACATAAAATGCAAATTATTCAAAATGCAGCCGCCAGGCTCCTCGGACGAATTCCCAAACACCAATCTGCGTCAGATACTATAAGAAAGTTGCACTGGCTTCCTGTAAGAAATAGAATCAAATTTAAGTCCCTCTGCATAGTTTATAAGGCTCTTCACAATGTCGGCCCTGCTTTTTTTTACTCAAAACCTTACCCCCTACAGCCCCTCTAGAACATTACGCTCATCCAGTTCACACGAATTGGTGGTAACCCGCACCAAATCTGTCTCATGGGGAGACAGAAGATTCCTTGTAGCCGCACCTAAACTCTGGAACACCTTGCCATACTCGATTAAAACCAGTACCTCACTCTGGTCTTTTCGGAAGCAACTTAAGACCTGGCTTTTTAATCAGTAAACTCTAGCCCCCTTGTTGGTTAAACACTGCAGAGATTCTTTAGCGCCGAGATGCCCAAGGGCCGTCGTTCGTGCTCTATAAATGTCCTAATAAATAAATAAATAAATAAATAATAAATAAATGCCAGTCTGGCATTTAATGAAAAAGTGCTCAGAGGACATCTTAGAAATGCCCCCTGAAAAACGTTCTAACACTAGTGTCCTGGCTGACTGGGTGCTCGCCAGCTGCAACCCCCAGACATGTTTCTGGACCACTGAGTCAAGAGCCTCTGGCTCTTGGGTTCTGGAAACAAAGCACATCCTGGGGAGAGGTGCCAAGCCTCCTCCCCAGGATGGGCAGGGTCCACGAAGGGGAAGCTTCAAAAGTTTGCCACCTTTGTGAGCTGACCCAGTCATTTTCTGCTCCCAGCAACTGGCCCCAACCGGTTCTGACCCCCACTTTCAGGGGGAGACTCAGTGGGAAATCCAAGATAAGAGGAGAGGTGTGCCCATCTTTGCCAACCCCCCCCCCCGGTGGGAGAGGCGAGGTGAAGCACAAATCTCGGTCTCTGCCATCTTGAAGATGGGGGGACCCAGCCAACCAAAGTGAGGCTTATGCCCCCATCGCTCCGGAGGGTGGCATAATAGGGGGTGTACCCACCCAAAGGAAAGGACCCATTGGTTCCAACCTTTACCTACCTGAAACATCTCTATTACTAGTATTTAGGGGGAACCCCGATCCTTGCCTCCTCAGACAAGAAGAAACAAGAAGAAAAAGGACTGAAAAGAAGTGCTGAAGGAAGAAGGGGATGACACCTACTGACTTTGCCCCAACCCTACATGCCTGTCCTGACCTCAGCCTGCTCCAGCAGAATTCCAGCATGTCCTGCATTCAGTAGCCCCCCAGCCTGGAGGACCTGCCCTGCCTTCACTGAAAGACTTTGTCTCCCGTGAGCACTGGATTTTCTAACCAACAGACTCTGGCTCCAGTCAAATCCACGAGTCTGGACCCGACGCTCATGTCCCGAGTTCGAGTGGCCCAACACCACAAGGCAGTCTCCCCGGCGAACCTGACCTGGGATCTTGTGATCCCTGACCTCCCTCGATCTTCCTGACAATGCATTCAGCCCCTTTCTGGAGGATCCCCCCGACCGCGACCAGAGCCAGTAAGAAAAACCAGACATCAAAAGACACCCCTGTACCCGACAACCCACGGCCTTGAGTGTCTCAACCGACAGTGTCCCGGCATCCCACAACATCCCATATTACCTCTCCAACTGGTGGTTGCCTCCAGAAGATCTTTGCCCCTGAGCCCGCAGTGTTTTGTAACCGAAGAAAGAATGCCCATTCAAAACAACAGGGCACCCGTCGCCAAAAAAGCATCCTGCACCTGGACTCCCCTGCACCACTGTGGGTGCACTCTGTGTGTTAACTTGAACCCCCCTTTGCCCTGAGCTTAATTCCAGGAGCTTTGCTCCCACCACCTTGTGGCCTTCTCGTGAGCAGCCACCAATCGGAGGCCCCCTAAGCCCCATTGGATAACATTAGGCCTCAGCACTCTGCACCCGGCCTCCCTAGTGCCGCAGAGGGTGCTCTTTGAGTGCATCCTTGACCCTGGGGGAATCCTTGTTCTAACCCCAGAAAACCAACTCCTCAAGCCAAGTACTTACTTGTAAACCGATAACTTAATGTCCTCCCCTAGAAATGCATTGACTGCTTTTCTGTGGAAAATTTTCGATGTGTGAAGTTTGAAAATTGTATGAAAACTAAAGAAACTGTGTGCTTACAAAAGCTGATTTACTTACCTTTTATTTACTAAATGTCGGTATATTCACAAGAACGTGTGCTAAACATCACCAAAAAAAGCGAACACACCTTTACACATCGCAGCGGATCGCGAGAAAATAACCCCGGATTAACGTGGAATTCACAACAAGGCGGTAGCATGCGATAGTTTGCCAAAACCACAGCCAATGTCCGTGATACAACCACCGCGACTGAGAAAAAAACACAAACCACAACACAAAAAAACGTGCGAAGAGTCCATTTGTGATGAGAAAAGCAGGGATAAGCACCGCCAGGCCCGCAACACACACAGCAGGCAGGAATAGGCACAACAAAAGCCTGAACAAATGCGACAATCCAAACAGAAAACAACAGCCAGACAGCGGCTAACCTGAGCCAGCATACACACTTACAAGCCCCATTGGCAAAAAAAACATTGTACATGGCAGGCCATCTTGGACAAGGTGAATGCAGCCTGAGAGCAGAGGTGGACAATGGAAGAAAACCAGAACATCCGGAGTAATGCAAAATGCACAAACAAATCAGAAACACACCGACAACGAGAAGGCAGCAATGCACACCGGAGGTGGGAGGCCAGCACCACACCAGGAGCTGGATGACAGGGTGTCGACCACATCAGTCTGGAGACAGTGGCAGGACCGGGGACCGGAAACTGACCGAAACAGACACAACAGCAACAGGGAGAGGAACCAGCAGGGACCTGCGGGAGAAGGGCACAATAGCACACATGCACAACTAAGCTCAGCACCACTGCAGACAGACCATGCCCAAGAGGGACAACACCAACCAAGAGCACAAGTCACACAACCCAGCAATATCACACCACAGAGCAAGCACAGAAGTGGAAACCACACTGCCTGAAGGGGAGAGAGTTGAGCTAAATCAGAGCTGAAGGGACATCTCACACACAATACAGCACACACACAGAGGAAACAGAGCACCAGTACGTCAACACACAATGTGGCACAAACGCCAACATTTGCACAACTGAACAGAGGTTACAAGTGCACCTGCCTGTGGCCGGTAAATGGCCACATGCATCTAGCTAAGCACGACAAACGGACATGACAATGCACAAGTACAAACCCACAGGCCTGATGGGGTAGCAATGCAGGTATGGCAGGGAGCCAGGGAGTCTGTGAAACACACATCGGCATACAAATCAAGACACAACACAGTTGGAGACAAGTTAAAGTGTGGAAACTTTATCAACAATTGCGTGCCAGTATGGCCAAGAGAAGTGCCATGATATGCAGACCAATGCAGCAGCATGTCTGAATGAGGAACGTAGGACAGCACCCATCTGCACCTCGGGGAAGTCCATCACCAACACAAGTTCATTCCAACCCGCGTCGGTTGTCCACGCATGGATCATGAGTACAGGCAAAAGCAGTCATGTCCACCGTCGTCTCAAGACATGCGACCAGATTCCCAATGTGCAACCAGGCCTCGGGACACGTGCAATGGGTCACATCCAGTTGTGGCTGTGGGTACCTTGTCACTCCTCCATGAACGCAACTGCAGCTGCGTAAGCCAACATTTCCAATGAGCGCTTGTCGTCTGCCACATCTGACTTATCAACAACGTAATTCATCAGTTGACCCAGACAGATGTGTTGACTCCAACCACTGGACCCAATGTGCACCAAAGCCCAATTGGGTATTGACGCAATGTGCTCACTGCACATGAGGACTTGTGCAATCTCCCAGGTCCATTGTCCAGCCTGCATGCCAAACATCCATGCATGACGCTAACAGGCATCACAGTGACACTCCTGGTTATGGACCAACAGGAGGCGCACACACATGTTGTAATCCAGGCCAGCTACCATTACGTTGGAGAGGCAGACATCCATGGACCACGCGAATATGCATGAGTGACAATGCAACACAGGCTGAATGCAGGTGACATCCGCAAGGCGGAAGCACAGCCGTTAACTGATCCTCAAGACGGCCAATGGCAGTGCCCCCAGTACATGCAGCAGATGTGCACGGTACAGGTTCACATGACTAGATCCCGGCATCTGTTCAGGATGGTCTGCCATAGCGTCAGTGGCTCTGCTAAAAGCAGCGCTGGCTTGCCCTGGGCTTGTCTTGGAGATGAAATGGCACAGCCCGGTGCAATGAGCAGTGTCTGTGTGCAACGGGTGCAGGCCTGGGATGGGTGGAAGTACGTGTGAAGGACATATCACGCGCGGAACTATGACCAAGTACTACTTTGTGTGGGATGTGTACATGTTGGTCTCACTTCGGGCAGTGCGTAGTGTGGGAGTTGCAAGCAAATGCCATAGTATCTGTCAGGGATGCTGTCACATGCCAGTTCCTGCTCGGAGCTGCAGATGTGCTATCGCCTGATAGTTCACACAAAGGACCTTTCATCAGTTCATTTACTTCACCATCTGCATGCATACAGGAGATGCACAGGGCCTGGCGTGGGTGTCGTGGGATGTCCGCGACCCTGGGAACATCGTGATACTGGCCTTTGAAGGTGTGGGGCCATGTGAGGGTAGGCCAATAGACCGGACAGGGCGGACACAGGTGTACAGCCCATGGCTGGATGGGATCGCGCTGCAACTGAGTCCAAAGTGGTACAAAAGGGGGTGGTGATGGACGGAGCATCTGAACCAATCAAACACTCACACCCAGTCAACAGATTTGGGTTTAATCGGACACAGGTGTGCAGCCCATGGCTGGCTGGGATCGCGCTGCAACTGAGTCCAGGCAAATCACTTATGCAACCACAGGGCTGATACACCAGACACTTGGCATGCATGTGCAAAGACTCCGTGTGATTCAGCGCTCCTACATGTCCCCGTACTTGTGGACCCACCCTCCTGGTGCATGCTACATTGCAACATCGACTACTGTGGCCCTGGTGGCGCCTACACCCCAACACAGAGACACACTTACTGCACTTCCTGCCCAAAGCCAGGTCCAAGCCATGCCCTGCTCACCCTGCCGATTCTGCACACCCCTGCTCCGACCTGATGTACCCCGGACCAGCACACGCCGCTTGTGCATGCAGGGTGTTGCGTGCGAAGCTACATGTCCAGGGTCACTGCCAACGCTGAAGTGACATGGTAACGTCCGCTGAAGACAGCACACTGTGATATTGCAGGGCCTTTGCCTATCATGCTGACACAATGACCACAGGACACGCTTGCTTAGATGGTGTGAATTGCTATGTGCATTTGCACACTACCCCATTTATTAGCAGGCACACTTACTGAGTGACACCTGTGATGGATGTGTGTGGGGTGTGTGCACACCAGCAGGCAAGGGCTGTCTGGTGCAGTCACAAATCTACAACAGTGTCCATCGCAAAGGACACAACCCCATGACTTCTGCTGCACAGAGTTAGTGGCCCCAGATGCACAGCGGCCTGCACAAGCCTACCACCACAGGACGGTGACTTGCAGGGCATTGGGGAAGGGTTACAAGTGAAGAGCAGGTTCTCGTAGATGTGAACGAAGCTTGCCAGGGAGTCTCTCAGTGGACAGTGGAAAGAGTACCCCAGGGCATGATGCAGAGTCCAGGACCACGCTGTAACAGTCACAATGGTGGAGACGTATGGAACAGACACATGTCAAACACCAAGTCTGGTCCAGCATGTGGAAGATGCAGGAAACCACCATGGCATGGACTCAGATGCCACCAAGGTACAACCAGAAAGTGCCCATGACTCATTGGCACCAGTGCTGTTGGGGATGCCGGCTACGATGAGGCCTGTCCAATGGTGTGCACTCCTCCACATCTTACCTAAGACACAGTTCCACATGTGTATCCTACTGGACCTCAGTGTAGGCCTGAAGCAGCAGACAGTGCAGAGCCACAGACACATGGCGTTGTTGAGCCCAAGACCACCATCACAGAGGTCATCCACTATATCAGTAGGAGGGGTCCCGGACGTGCCAGCACAGAGTCAGTGGCCCCGGAAGCACAGCGGCCTGCACGGGCCTACTGCCAAGGCACGCCAACTTGTGGTGTAGTCACATGGGCCATGCGACCTGAGCGGGTCCTCATCAATGTCTGAGGTGTATGTGGTGGAGGGATGCGGGGGATAGTGGGAGATGTCATGGAGGACATGATGCAGAGGGTGGAGGCTATTTGGAAGCAGCAAATGGAGGAGTGGAATGCCACGCCATCATTTTCGCCACAAAGTCAGTATCACAACCCCAAGTCCAGGGACTCAGTCACCTCCAGAGTCCAACCAGAATGTGCCGTAGGTCTCAGGAAACAGACTTAGTGGCTCTGGGGCTGGAAGGGGATGCAGTCTGCAATGTGGACTTTGCAATGACGTCAAGTAAGCCATAAATGAATCAAGGCTGAATTGAAATGTGTGTGACCTACTGGAATGCAGTGTAGGCCTGAGGCAGTGGTCAGCACAGGCCATTCATCGAGTGTCACCAGCTTAGGTTGGATGACCCCACCGGCCTGCATACTTCAGGTTCAGTGGCACCATGGGACACGGACTTGCGGTGAACAGGGTTGATGGCACCAGGTCAGTTGTTGATAGTGTTTGATCACCTCCGTGACTTTGATCCGGCTTTCGTCCGGACTGATCCGCATCTTCCTCTTACTCCTCTCTGTGCATTCACTGGTGGAGACTCTGCCATTCATGAGTCGCGGCTACTGCTGGATGTGGGCTGACTGGTCCACAGGGTAGGTCTGGGCCCTCCTCCACGTGTGGCTGGCGTTGAACAGGCTTAGTGGCATCACGTGTGGCCGGCTGGCGTTGAACAAGGATAGTGGCACCACGTGTGGCCAGCTGGCGTTGAACAGGGTTAGTGGCACCCCTGTAGCCGGCTGGCATTGAACAGGTTTAGTGGCACCTCGTGTGGCTGGCCTACCACATGGAACTATGCCTCACTGATCAATGGGGGTCTGGTGGTGTGGCCGCTGCCACTGACTTGGGGTCACTGCCATTCAGGATTCAGGACACATTTCCACATGTGGGACCTACTGGGCCGCAGCAGAGGTCGCGGTACTGGTGCTTTGAACTTGCACCGGCACGTGGTGGGGCGTGTTTGCCACACGCCGGTGTAGGCAGGTGTGCGCAGCCTCGTTGGTGCGCTGGGGTAGGCATGCCGGGTCTGGGGACCCGTGGCCTGGGGTACAGCAGGGGCTGCAGACCCTGCCGCGTCAGCACACGACACATGGCCAGCTGAGAGGCGCCGCCCTGGCTGACGCGTGGTCCATTCCGAATGAGAACCAAGTCCTGGGCGATGGACTTTTTGTTCACCCTGCTACGCAGGCCCGGCGTACACAGGACCAGCCCACTATGCATGCGCATGCAGGGGGGGACGTAACGTGTGACAGTTCCATGTTCTGCCCACAGCCTGTGGAGACATGGTAGGGTCCACTGGCCACTATACTCCATGCACCAGCAGTTGGTCTCCACATGGTCATTTCCGTGGTTTGCACTCTGTGGTCTGTCTGGCACCTCCACGCCACACCTGGCATTTGGTAGGTTCACATTCCTTTGTCACTCGCGGCTCTCACTCATGCCTGCTCCATGCCCCTCCTCAAATCCTGCTATTGTGTGTCTGTGGTGCCATGCCATGGCTGGGTGGTGGGCATGGCAAGTCCGGATTCAATATGGAGTCGTGTTGTCATGTCCGGTCGGTTGGCATGTTGTGTGTCATGTTGGATGTAGTTGTGCTGCGTGGCCATTGGCAGTGTCGTGAGTTGCATGACTGTCGGCGGCAGGTGCATTACAGGTGGGCCCGCTGTCTTTGTGTACGCTGCCTCTGTGGTGTTCTGGGGGGCGGGACGTGGGGGTGGTGGCGGGCCTGGGGTAGTTGCGGTGGGTGTTGTGGCCCTCACGGGTATCCGCATTGCATGATCATTGTCTCCATGGAATCTGTGGCTCTTCCGGTATGGCTCTTGGCTGGGCTCCCTTTCATGCTGCAGGTAGTCATCCTGCTTTACACCAGCAGAAAGCTGGTGTTAATTCCCTGCTGATACCCCGGCTTATCGCCTGTTTTTGTTTAGCATCGCGGATCTTGCATTTTGTTGTGAAAGTAGTGTTGTGGATTTTTCGTGTTTTTTTGCATGGGAAAGCCTACTCTGCATCTCAATAGAGTTATTTGGCAGGATCCACCATGGAGATAAATTTTGGGGCAGTTATCGCGGGAATACAGGTGATGTCTGCAGTTTGCACCAGCTTGTGAATGGGGTGTTAATTCTATCTCCACATTTGTTGCGTTAGGGTGGGGATACATTGGAGTTGAGTCCTTGTGAATATGCCCCCCAGTATGATATCTAGGCATATCACACAGAGTAGAAAAAGTAATCTGAAAAGTAATCTAAAAGTAATCATAGAGTAATTGCACAGTAACTGAAAAGTAGTTTAAACTGTTTCTGAATAATTGACCTACCTGTATCCAAAACAATTACATACAACTGCATTCAACTGTATTATTCCTGCAAAGTAATATTTCACTTACCTGCACCAAGCCTGACTTAGTTCCAGAAATAAAATACAACAAAATAACATTTTAATACAAAATAAATTGGTCAGAGTTCAGTCGTTGAGTGTGTGACATCATTTCTTGCCTAAGTATGTACAATAAATGCTTAACACTGCCCTCTGATAAAGCCTTACTGCTCACCCACACTACCACAAATAGAGAGTAAGGTATTATCTACTTTAATCCCTGTAAGCCTTTGCAGAGCCACTGGACTCTTTATATACTATACCTTACTTTGGTATCGTATATATACAGAGCCAGCTTCCTGCACCGTCTCATCTGCTTGAATACCAGGCATCACTCTGAACCACATTAATCCTCCAAAGTGATCCTTGAATATAACACCCTTTAACCCCTTCTGTGATCCCGTCGGCCGTTGGCAGACGGGAGCACTCCCTCCCCAGTGCTGCGAACGGCCAACGGCCGTCACAGCCCCGCCCACTCAATGGAACGCCTGCACAGCGGCGGAATTGCCTCCGCGGTAAAGGCGTTAAAGTGACAACCGAAAACATGCATGTAGAACCCCCATTGGATATTGTACCCCGGTTAAACCACCAAGAGCCCAAGTGGCTTATGATCAATGATGAAAGTTTAAATGCCCTTACATCGTCATGCTGAATCTCCCATTTGGTGATTGTGATCATGCTCTAATACAAACAGCTGCATGTGCCCCACTGTAAATGCATTGAACACTCATGTAATGGTCATTACTTTAAAAGATCCGCTATCACGTCTGACCGTTAGGATCACCACAGACTGCCTGTAATTTGGGACTCTTGTCCATTGTCATCCATTGGCTCCTGCTGTGATCAGTTGTCTGCAGAAGCCCCTCCCCGTCCTGGCCCAGGCTGCTATTGGCCCATTCTCATTCTGTATGTCAGCATAATTATCACATACAGAATGATATGGGCCAGTGACAGAATTTGCTGAGCCTCCTCCTGCCAGAGCCCAGGGCATGGCAAACTGCTTTTATTTATGGGCTCCTGTCACCTCTCCAGGGGCCAAGCTCTGGGGGGGAGGTTTAATTGGGCGCATGTTACCCAGGTGCATCCAATATGCAAACGGAGGTATTTAAGTTTCACTCAGACATGTGGTGTTGCGGTCTAGCTTTTCCCACATCACGTGACCCGCGGCAACCTCACGCGGGGGACATGATGCGGGGGGCAGGCATCAGGACTGTGGCACACCAAGATGGAGGACGGCTCTCTCCGTATGAAGAAAGCATCTTTAGAATAAATACTGTTTTGCAGCATACAGTGTCTCCGCTGATCATTCCGAAGGGCATACTTCCATACCTCACAGTGGCGACGAGGTGGAAGGACCGTGACCACCCAGCTGCGACCAGGTAGGAGAGAGCCGGCACTTTACACACAGTGGGGGGAGCGCATCACTTCTCGCGTTCTGCCTTGCCCTCGCTCCTCGTCACAGCCCTCCCCAGTGCAGCACGGGTGCACTGCCCAGCGTGGATCGCACCCACCAAAAATCTGCGCGCAATTCAGCGCGCGGCGTGAGCACCTCATTCCTGCCAAGTCGACGCTGCCTACAACAGGGATTGTCACCACCAGTGTCACTTCCAGAGGGGCCTGCCTCTGCACTACACAGCAGGGGGGGTGAGGGACTACCACCCACGGTAGTAGGAGCAGCCACCACCAGAACCTATCCTCCCCAGGGACCAGCCCCTGCACAGCACAGCGTGGGGCACCAGGGGCAACTACCTCCAGGCCTGGGTACAAGGATTGCCACCTATAGGCAGGGAAGCTACCGCCGCACAGCACGGCATGGGATATCAGACGCAACCACTGCCAGGCCTGGGTACCCAGGTTACCATCTATATTCAGGGAAGCTGTGTGCAAAGGAAACCTCTCCCCAGGCCCACCTTCAAGAGTTGCCACCCCCGGCAAGCAGTCAGCTCAGTGCGCACATTGGCATTCACCTTTCCTCTTGCCGGTAACTCTACAGAAGGGCTCCCAGTTGGCTTTCCGCAGCCTTAGTGACCAAGTGGCAACCTAGCAGCCTTACCCACCAGCACGAGGGGCGCCCTGTAGCCACAAGTGGCGGCCTGCAACCTTGAAGGCAGTGCCCTCTACAACCACTCCGGGGTGCACCTCCTCCACGCCAGCTGTGGCCTCTGGGCGCTACGCATATCGCAATGTTCCACTGCTGTTCTCCCAACATGCACCATGTGTGCGCAAACATTCTCCTTAACCAACCCAGTGCCCTTCCTGCCCAAACCCAGGGAGCCGGCCATGAAATGGGCTGATTGGAAGGGGTACTACTTGAATTACCTCTCAGTGTTGGAGGGTGAAGGCGAGGAAGAATTCTCAAGCAAGCAGCTGAAGAAGATCCTGTTACATAACCTAGGGCAGGAGGGCCTGCGGGCTTACGACCAAATGGTGACAAAGGCCAGGGCTTTAACCGACGACGACATCTTCCAACACGCCCTAGGAGACCTGAACAGCCATTACTAGCCCGTGGTATGCACGGCCATTGACCATTACAACTTCTTCCAAAGGAAACAGGCAGAAGCGGAGTCAGTGGAGGACTACATGACGGCCCTCAAGAAACTGGCCATTAACTTCAAGTTTGGCACCATGCACGATGACCTCATATGAGACCAAATCATCATGCATTCCACCCACACAAGTGTCCAGGAGAAGCTCTGGGTTAGCAGTGAAGCACCCCTTTCAGAAATCATTGCGATTGTGAAACGAGCGGAGTTATCCAAGTGATGGGCTCTCACGGCCAAGAAAGACACAGCACCTCCAACCACGGTGTGTAAAATCTCCGCTCACAAGGTAACACCACCAAAGACCACATCGGACTCCGCCTCACCCCGCCAATCGACGTCTAAGGGCAGAGGTCATGGGCGTACCCCCAAGGGTAAACAAGGTGCCCGGTACAGATGTGGCAGCCACTCTCACATGGGTAATGAGAAAAAATGCCCAGCATTCCATGTAAAATGCTCGTTCTGTGGCATCACTGGACACTTTGGCAAAGTATGCAGAAGGAGGCCCAGGAGTGCTGCTCTCAAATACATCCAGGACGTCTCCGATGATCAAGTACGAGCAGATCTCTCGGATTCAGACAGCATCCTTTGCATTGAGGATCACATCCTGGGCATAGGGGGCATGGCAACAAAAAAACCCTCATGCCAGCTGTTGATAGGGGGCATCCACGTCGTCATGGTAGCAGACTCCGGGTCGCCCTACACCATCATCCAAAAGCAGATTTGGGACCGTGACTTCAACCAAGTGGTGGGCGACCAGCTTCACCCCACGGATGTTCATCCAGTCACATACACAGGGGAAAGGATCCCCATGGTTGGTTACCAACAGTTCCTGTTCGAGTTCAAAGGGCGACACACCACAGCAAAATTGTACATGGCAAAGAAGGGCCAATCAGTCGTGGGATGGGCAAACCAGGGAGCGCTCGGCATCCAGCTCAACCCCGGTGGCGACACGCAGGTACTCCTGACGGGAAACAGCCATTACAATGCAACTAAAGCAACACACTACCATTACAACAAAACTTTTACAACGCAGGATCCATTACAATGCATGCCATTACAACGCTGCCATTACAAAGCAGCTGCTATTACAACGCATTCCATTACAATGTAAGTATGGGTAAGTATTTAATTAAATTTGAACCCCTACACCATCCAACACTTACCCTACTATTACGCCCCCCTAGAGTTAGAATAGTAATGTTAAACCCTACACTATCCAACACTTACCCTACTATTACACCCCCCTGGAGTTAGAATAGTCATTTTAACTCCTACACTATCCAACACTTACACTACTATTACATTCCCATTAATTAAAAAATATATTTACCCATACTTACGTTGGCCGCTGCGTTGTAATAGCATGCGTTGTAATGGCATGCTTTGTAATGGATCCTGCATTGTAAAAGTTTCATTCTAATGGTATGCATTGTGAATATATGCGTTGTAACGTCAAACATCCCTCCTGACGGACGACACATCCATGTCGTCCTCACTCCAAGCAGAATTCCCCACTGTCTTCAGCAACCAAATTGGAAAATTGTGCAAGTTCTCCCACAAGATCGTAATTAAAGACGGAGCGATACCAGTCGCCCACAAAGTCAGGAACATCCCATTCAACTGCCATGAAGCCGTACAGATAGAACTTAAGCGTTTAGAAGACGGCGGCATCATTGAACCGATCAAATGCGTCGAATAGCTTGCACCGTTGATGGTGGCGCGCAAACCTAGCGGGAAGATCCGTCTTTGCATTGATCTCTGCAAACTCAACAAAAACATTATTGTGGACAAGTTTCCATTGCCCAAGATTAAAGAACTACTCGCACAGACCAAAGATATCAAGTGGTTCTCCACAATCGACCTTAAAGCCGCCTACCATCGAGTGCCTCTCCACCCGTCATGCCAAAAACGTACAACCTTCATCACACCCTTTGGATGCTACAGGTTCAAACGCCTGCCCTTTAGGCTCGCGTCCGCAGCGGCCGTTTTCCAAAAACTCATGCACAAGTTTTTCCAAAGTGTTCCGGCTTTTCTCTACTTCCAAGATGACATCCTCGTCATGGGGACATCAAAAGCTGAACACGACGTATTGCACACTGTCCTACACACGCTCACAGTAAACAGTCTCAGGGACGAATTGGAGAAGTGCAAATTTGGTCTCCATAAGGTCACAAATCTAGGGCACGAAATTAGCGACACAGGAATCACCCCCAAAGCGGCAAACATCGAGGCCATCAAGTCAGCTCCCTCCCCGAAATCCAAAGACGACGTTCGCTCTTTTCTGGGGCTGGTGGAGTTCTACAGTAAATTTGTCAGGAACTTTGCCACTAAGACGCACAGTCTACGGCAACTGCTAAAGGAAAAGAAGAAGTTCACCTGGTCTGAGGAGACGGAAGCACAGCTCTTAACCATCAAACAAGACATCTGCAAGGCGGTTCCCTTACTTGGGTTCGACGACCCGGCGTCCAGCATCCTCACCACGGACGCCAGTGACAAAGGACTGAGAGCAGTCCTTTCCCAGAAGACTGCAGATGGCACCGAAACCACGGTGGGATTCGTGTCAAGATCCCTCACCCCAGTGAAGAAAAGTACAGTGTAATTGAGAAGGAAATGCTTGCGGCCATATGGGCGATGGAGAAATTCCGACTGTACCTGTGGGGGTCACAATTCACACACCGTATGGACCACACGCCCCTGATCAAGGTCCTCACATCCCACGGCAACGAAGTAGAGGTTGAAAAGAGCGGAGTGATTGCGTCTGATCCCTTTGAATGTGTGCATTCTTGTAGTTCCACATCCAGTCTTAATGGCTGGGTTTAGAGGGATAACTCAAAAACTAATTTAACATTGTCATTTGAGAAGATGGCCAGAGGAGGTTGCGCTCCTGTTTTAAATAATACATAGGCTCCCTAAATACAGGAAGGAACACCCTACGTGTTTTAATAACATTATGTTAACAGCTGAGCTTTACCAGTAAAATAGATACATTAATGTGGTAAAGGCAAGCAAGGTAAAGGCATAGTAGTTGTAAAAGATAGTTGTTGTTAAAACTTTAGTGGTTTAGACTAAGTAGTGGTTAAAGAGTAGTTGTTTAGACTGTAGTTGTTCAAGTGGTAGTTGTTCCATCATACAACCCACATGGGGTCCGCGCACCCTGTGCACAGGCAGCATGCACCAACGTGACTTCGCAAAATTGCATTTAAAAGTAATATAAGTTTATTAAAAGAAGAAAGAAAATCTTTTTATGATTAGGTTAGATAATGTCTTGCTCTAATATGTATATTAAATACATATATATAATTTAGACATTTAAAAATTTCGCAGGAGTCGCGCACCCACCGCGTTGAACATGTATATGATATCATGCGGAAATTCGCGAGAGCGTCGCATAGCGTAATACGTATATGTTGCGTATGTGCTTGAAGTCGCGTATGGGTCACATAGCGATCGCGCAGGAAAATACAAACCCATCGCACACCCTAAGAGGATCCTACACAACAATTCTAAAATGGCAGCTACATTCCGCGCAGTAGTCGAGTAAGGTGCTCTTATAAAGAAAATATTATAAATATATTTTAAAAAATATGAAACAAATAAAAAATATATATAAAATGTGTAATGTAATCTAAAAAATAAGATATCTAAAAATAAATAGATTTAAAAAAGTAGTAAAACAATATGAAAAAAATAAATATGACAAATAATTCATTTAAAAATTATCATTGAAAAAAACTTTGAAATTCACTGAAAAAAACATAGGTTTCAAGCCTGTTATAGTGACTAATTAGCATTTAAAAAAACCTTTGAAATTCACTGAAAAGAACATAGGTTCCAGACATGTTATAGTTAGGAATTAGCATTTAAAAAACCTTAGAAATTCACAAACAAAAACATAGGTTTTAGGGGTGTTATAGTTAGCTGGACATTTCACTCGTACAAAACCATTGAAATTTCTCCGTCATAGTTAGTTGTACTAACTATAACTCACGCGCCCGCAGTCCACTGCTGATGATGTCAAATATTACATCATTCATGACCTGGTCAGTGACATCAATGATGACATCACTGAAGACATTTCAAATGACATCACTGATTACATCATCCACGTGACAATCTGATACATCTAATCATACACTAGTATAACCTTTCAACACTCATTATAAAATATGGAGTACCATATTTGAAACCATTGACACACCAATACAAGTTTCTAAAAGCCCACTCAGTGATTCCTACATCTACACACACATCTAAACACTTACCTATAGATGCACTCATACATGCTAACAAAGATCAATAGCACACATCCTCTTCACTTATGCAGTCATCCTACTCACTTCTGCAAACAATTGATCATACTTGCATTTACTAAGCTACACACTTATACAAATACCACTTTATTTTTTCATATAGATAGTAACTCATACTTAGTAGTTATCAATCACTATTACAAGTATACAGTTTTCGATACAGTCACTCATACAATCACTGAGTCTTATGTATACGTATTTATATATAACAACTGTCACATACACTGCCTTTTATATTTCTACTTTGTTGTACATGTATCATTGAGAAATATATTTACTCATCACCACACCCATAAAGAGATCAACTCATCCAAATAACTGTTTCCACATACAGTCTTAACCTCAGATACCTACTAAATCAACTATTTACAAATCTTTGGACAGTCACACACCTCCCACCCAACCACACACACATTCACTATCCCATACAAATACTCATTTAACTAATTAATAACTAATATAGACTTTCACATAGCTAGTAACCAAAGTATTTAGTAGTTTACACAATAAGAGATAGAGTGATACAGATATTCACACAGTTTAATCACTATCCCATATATTTAGTGAGACACTTTAAATTAGTCACTTAGACAGTCAATCACAGTGCTACTAAATCCTCCATCCAGACACATATACATCCACTCAGTCTTCAATGCAGATTGCTATATATATAATACTTATTTAAATATCAAACCAAACCACATTCACTGGATGATGTCATCAATGATCTCATTTGAGATGTCATCAGTGATGTCACTGACCATGTCATGAATGATGTAATATGTGACATCATCAGCAGTGGATTGCAAACGCGCGAGTTATACTTAGTACAACAAACTATAACGGAGGAATTGCAATGGTTTTGTATGAGTGAAATGTCCAGCTAACTATGACACCACTAAAACCTATGTTTTTTCAGTGAATATATATATAAATATATATATATATATATATATATATATATATATATATATATATTTATGAACTCCAACCTGTCCCTGAACGCACTTTACGTGCAGACACGTAACGGGGACTCCAAATGACGCCACAGCCAGTCTGAATTCAAAGGTGATAATCTTTTATTGGTGCATGCAGGGTGCAAAGCCTAGTCATACGCGTTTCGGGCACCGGCTATATATATATATACACCAAAAGTTCCAAATGGCAACGCTCTCAGAACAACGGCACACCGCGCCAGAAATCAGTCCAAGGGTGTTTATTCACACCTACAACATGTTTCGGCTTGGAACAAGCCTTGATCACGTAAGTGTGAGTGTGTGCAACAAGTGTTAATAAAGATACACGCAATGTATGGACATAGAAAGCGGACTGGTGTCCCAGCATTTCAGTGGCAGACATCTTAAAACAGTCAAAAATATAGTAAAGAAATGTGCAAACATAATATATGCAGATTGCAAATTCAATTCGTAGTAACATAGTACATTTTGGTCGATTAACTGTTCTTGCACGTTTATCAAGTATAATTTGGTGCAATACTAACTGGTATATAATTGTATATAAAGCCAAAGCTCAATCGAGTATTCTTACCTGAATTACAATGCGGGGAGTGGCGGGGTCGTGGAGGGGTCAAGTGACCCTGAGAAATAATTCATATTTGTAATAACATGTCCAATGCCATAAATGGCCAACTTTAATCGCTCAACCCTCTGAACACAATATATGTAGAATTGTGTGAGAGGCCGATATGTTGTCCAGTTATTAGGTAAAATACCTTGCAACATCCGGTCAAGAAAGAATCTTAACTTGGTCAAGAGTTGGAGGATCTGGAATTGGGGTGAAAGACTGCCAAACAGGGTAAACCCCTTAATGTTTTTAAGCAGACTGTTGGATCAGCAGGAAAAGTCTCCTGCTATCCCTTGATTTTGTTGTAATTAAAGAGCTTAAGCCGCTATGGGCTTCAGGTATGTTACACCTGCTGCTCAGCCTGTGTGTCTGTGGAGTGGAATGTTGGTGTGAGAGCTTGTAGTAACTCGATTTAAAAGGAAATACACGGAATAAAGAACCAACAGATTTTACAACTTATCAAACCTCTAAGACGTGCAGAAGTCCTTTATTCTACAACTTACTGAAAATTTAATTGACACTGTAAGGAGCATTAACAGAAATGGCCACTATTTTTGAAGTGACAGTAATTTCTAAATGAGACAGTGAAGGCAAATCAGAAGGTACTCTTCTGATAACGTGCATGCATCTGTCAAAAAAGAAATAAAGGTAAGAAAGAATAAATGGAACAAAAGATTTTTCTAGCAGTTATACACTGATTAGGTTTTTTCACACTGTGAAAAAGCATTTTGAGGTAGCTAAGAGTTCCTGTTTCGATACCTTGACCCGTTAGCCTTGTGGTATTTACACAGGTGCTAATCCGGGAACCGCAGTGTGAGTTTAGAGTTTTATTGCAAACTTTTCCACTCCTTTGTGTGCTTTTTGTACATTTACTCTATACAAGCCTCTACAAAAATCTGATTTATTTTCCATCAGGATACAAAAAAAGATATTCTTAAACCACAAAGCTTAATACAGAATATATTTTTCTCCTTCATTTTTTCTTCAGGTCTCCTGGAAAGCCAACTATGAGGTGTCCAAATAGAAGAAAATATTTTTACCCCACTTCATCGTAGCTGAATAAACCTCAACTGAAAGAAAAGCTGCTTGGCTCAAGCATTCTTTTTTTGCTAAGACACAAGGAGTCAATGAGAATTTTATAGTAAGGCTAGGGGCTTCGAACATGCTTCCAGTCCAGTGTTTTAAAGTAGCTTCTCAGAAAAACAACAGATCTACCTTACTCAGAAACCTGCAAAATCAAAACCGAAATAATAAAATGTAACAGTGCACCAATCTTGACTTTTCCACTCCCTTAAAAACAATGACTGGAGCTAGCCAGTCCTCTTTCCATGAGGCTAGCAATAGTTAAGTCAGGGCCGGCCTAAGGCATGTGCAAGCTGTGCACCTGCACGGGGCCGCCAAACCCCAGGGGCCGCCACGCCAATATATATCCTTAGATACATATTTGCGTGGCGGCCCCTGGCAGGGATTTGGCGGCCTCGGGCCCCCTACCTACACTCCCTGCTCAGGGCCTCCGTGAGCCTAGAGCCGGCCCTGGTTAAGTACATTTTAATTTCTCTTGCATGTTCTATGTTGAGTTTGCATATGTCAGTGGTCGAATGTATCCCCATATACAATGTTGTTTTATTTATTCATATGAATTTAAAAAAAAATGTACTTCTGCCCCAGACAGATTGTTCCTCTGAGCCATCCTCACCATTGTTTCCTTTTCACAAAAAATCTCTTCTGTCTTTCTTTTTCTAATGTCTAAGTACATTTGGGACATCCCTTATATGCCGTATTAGCTGGTATAAGGATGTACTTTATTTCTCCATTAGTGTAATTTGCCTCTTTAGAGAAATCTTTAACATAAGGTCAATTGATGTTTTGAAGTTCATTTGTACCATGTAGCTGACTCTTAATGGTTTTATTATAACCAGACTTATTTCACTTGTGGGACCACTAGACTCCATAGATACCTCAGTGAGTATATCTTCTGTGATTTTATGCGTTCATTGACCTTTTCATTTGGTCCAGTCCAATTTTATAGTTAGCCATTGGAATGTGTCAGACTTTCTTTTTCATTACACCATGTGTTTCAGATGACAGCTTTTCTTCCTACTACCTGAGTGTTTGTTCGTATTTAGTATGTGGTCATCAACCAAGATAACTGAGGTACTACTACGGACAGGGTATCTCTACCCTATTGATTTTACCCTATGATTCAGTACAAACCTAAACAATATCAGTTACTCTTTATTGATCAACTATGTTGCACTAAATGGGCCAGATTCAGAAAGGTGTATGTTTACTCTTACACCTATGTGTAAGTTCCACTTTTTTTACCACTCACCATTTCTGAGTGGGGATTTCCACCTAGGTGCAGAATTTGATGTTTCCACCCACTTTACTGAGTAGCTGAAACCTCTCATAACAGAATCTACAAGTATAAAGTTACAACTAGTAGGTTTTCACTTGCCAAAGAGCCCAGACACTAGGGAAGGCTCTCCCAAGGCAAAAGTACAGGAAACATATAATGATGTTTATTTTTTATTTATTATTTGAAAAAATATTTATTGTACAATATAAATATATATTGATGTGAATTATTTAAAATAAACGAGTAACTAATAAAATGTTACAGCACATTTGTTAATGAAATTAAACGTGTTTTAAATACCAAAATAGCTTAAATGCTATTTTAATTTATAAATTTTTATTTTAAAACGATAATTAAAAAATACCCACCCTTGCTGATACTTTTTAATTTGATTTATTCAATAGCTTTTTAGATTGTTTAACATTTTTAAACATTTATTTCATTTATGTTAGACCTGGCATCTTTTGGAGCGTTTCCCCTGTCTTTTAGCTTTCTGACCTCCCGGTTTTGACGGATTAGTGTCAATGAGCACTTTCTCACTGCAGTTCAGTGTTAAAGTGCAAGTGCTCATATTGTAAATTAGGTTATGGAATGTTATTTCCATGATTGGCATATTTGATTTACTGGTAAACCCTAGTAAAGTGCACTTTGTGTGCCCAGGGCCTATACATCAAATGCTGCTAGTGGGCCTGCAGCACGGACTGTGCCACCCACACGAGCAGCCATTCAAAGGGTTCTCCGACCTGCCACTGCAGCGTCTGTGTTAGAACTGGGCCTTGCTAGTTGGCTGAGGTAGGTACCTTATTCCAAATAGGGACCCTTGCTTCCACGTCAGGGAAAGGAAGGACACCTTCTCAGACAGCCCCTGCTCACCCCCTTGGTAGCTGGGCACGAGCAGCCATGCTTATCATCAATGCAAATGTGTAAAGTATTTGCAACCCTGCTCTCTGTAACCCAATGATGACACCACAAATGAACTCCACACAAGTTTCATAAAAAAACAAGTATATCTTCATATAAAAATATATACGATGAGACCACACGATAAAAATCCAACATATGCTTATTTGTACTATTTCACCTAGCCGGTTATTAGGCCAGCAAGCCCTTGTAGGTTCTTGCAGTATTAATGAGTATTTCTAGATGATCCAATGCAGTCCTAATGCAATGCAATGCAGTTCGTAATGCAAGTATCAGGCCCTTCGTAATGTAGAAATAATGCAGTTTGTTATGCAACAATCAAGCAGTTTGTAATGCCAAAATATTGCAATTCAGAATGCAACAACTAGGCAGTTCGTCATGCAAAAATAATGCAATGCGTAATGCAACAATCAGGCAGTTCGTTATGCAAAAAAAATGCAATGCGTAGTGCAACAATCAGGTAGTTCGTTATGCAGAAATAATGCAATGCGTAATGCAACAATCAGGCAGTTCGTAATGCACAAATAATGCAATGCGTAATGCAACCATCAGGAAGTTCGTAATACCAAAATGATGTGATCCGTAGTGCAACAATCAGGCAGTTCATAATACCAAAATAATGTACTCTGGAACTGATCACGGAGCTCGGGATGGTCTCTATGCCACTCCTGATGACTCGCGGTCAGCTACTGCCAAAATATGCCCCCAACAGGGGTATGGTGTAAAACAAGGTGTGGCTCCACACTTCGGCACTGGTACTGCCACTCCTTGGCAAGTTCGAGCCGAAATACAGACTTCCGCAGAGGCTCACGCTGCAAAGTGAGGAAAGGCAGAGAGCGTTTCTCTCGTAGCCCACACCCTGCACCAGGTGCGGCACACGCACGCTCGCTGAGCGTTACCTGGGGGGTACGATCTCACTCTCCTCTCCTTGTGGCTTGGGCCTCCGATGCAACTTCGTTGATCTTGGGCAGTGGAACACGGCCCCCCCCGACGAGGATGGTTCGAGGTCCCTCCTTGGCAAAGACAGGCTCGGACCGGCGGCACAGCTCCTCCGAGGACTGGGCCGATGGCAATGATGAAGGTCCCAGGCTGCAACAGGGCACACACACACACACACAGCATCGCTGAGACTTGCTTAAGCTCTGGGTGCCACAATCACTGGGCAATCCTCACAAAGGTCTCAGGCTGCACAAAGCACATGCACACAGCGTCGCTGAGGCTCAATTGAGCTTCGGGTGTGCACAATCACAGGGCAATCCTCACAATGGTCTCAGGTAGTACGAAGCACATGCACACAACGTTGCAGAGATTCACTTGTATTCCAGGAGCCCATGATCACAGGGCAATCCTAACAAAGGTCTCAGGCTGCACAAACCACACACACAATGTCGCTGACACTCACTTGAGCTTCGGGTGTACACAATCACAGGGCAGTCCTCGCGGAGGTCTCAGGCTGCACGAAGCATACAGCGTCGCTGAGATTCACTTGGACTCCAGGTGCCCACGATCACAAGGCAATCCTCACGAAGGTCTCAGGCTGCACAAAGCACACACACACAGTGTCGCTGAGACTCACTTGGATTCAGGTGAACTCGATCATTGGGGCAATTCTTACAAAGGTTTCAGGCTGCAAAAAGCACATACACACATTGTCCCTGAGACACCTCTGGAAACTTTTAGGTTCCTGAGTTTCCACAACAGGGAGCCAGCTCTCCTCGGGCTCTTGGGGACAAGTTACTTCAGGACACAGCTCACAGCAAAGTCCTTTCTAGTAGGGGGACACAGCACACAGCAAAGTCCCTTATTCTCTCCTTGGTTAAATCAGCAAACTGTAGGCCAGCCCCAGAACACACAGTAAGGGTCAGTCCTTTCCTTCAGTTTCTTCAGCTGTTTCTTCCGTGGCCGAGGTTCCGCTTGACCACAAAGTAGTTTCAATCCTTTTCAGTCTTGATCAATCCAAAATCCAGGGGTTTCAGCTCTCATAGTTATACCCCTAAATGTCTTTGAAGCCTTGGTGTTCAGGGGGGGCACTGACTCCTGTCCAAACCAGTTCTGGGTGTCTCCCTGCCAGTGACACCTTCTTCCTTTGATTAGTGGGGGTCTGGATCCTCAAACACTCAGCAGGAGATGGAGCCATTGTTTCATGGTGGCAGCCCAGGCCTCTTCACTCCCAGGGGCTACTCCTCCCCCTTACACTCCAGATGCAGGTCAGCCTGTTGCTGTCTCACCTCCTCCCCTGGGTCAAGACATTGCCCAGATGATATCACTATGAAATCGATACAGTCAATCGACAATCAGGCAGAGACACACAGAAATGTTAGAACACAAAAACCCAGCCACTTCTAAACTTGTGGTTTCTAAACACACAATGCAAAAACCACCTTCACGTAAAGATGTGTTATTAAATTGTGAGTTCAGGTATACTAAACTTCACCTCTCCATCTTTAGCCTGTGGGAAGATAGGCTGGAAACATATTACACAGCCTCCCCATCCTGTCCTATGGGCAAGATGGCCTTTCAACAGGGAAAAATGAAAGTATTTCACTGTCAGGACATGGTACACATCTCAGTACATGTTCTACCTTTCACATACACTGCACCCTGCCCAGTGGGTACCTTGGACCTACCATAGGGGCATCTGATGTGAATAGAAAAGGAAGGGTAAGGCCTGGCAAGTGGGTGAACTTGTCAGGACAACATGGCAGTTTAAGAAACTGCGCACAGGCACAGCAGTGGCAGGCCTAAGTACTCTCTTTAAGGCTACTTGTGGGGGTGGCACAATTAGTGCTGCAGGCCCACTAGTAGCATTTGCATTACCAGCCCTGGCACACATAGTGCACTTTACTAGGGACTTTACTAGTAAGGCAAACGTACCAATCATGGACAACCAATTATCATTACACTTTACCAAGGGAGTACTTGCACTTTGACACTGATCAGCAGTGGCAAAGTGCCCAAAGCATTAAAGTTGGCAACACCATGTCAGAAAAAATGTCTAGGGGGAAAGAAAAAAGCTTAGGGAACATTAGCCAAAAAGGGTAAAGTCCAACAGTCTCCATGCAGTTTTTACTGCCATGTCGACTTGGCAAATGTCCCCACTTGCAAAGCCCTAACCTTACCTTTTATCACATGTGAGTCTCCCCTAAGGTAGGCCCAAGGCACCCCTATCGGCAGGGTGCAGTGCATTTGAAAGGTAGGAAATGTACTGGTGTGTGTGTGACATGTCCTGATAGTGCATTACAGTATACCAGGGGACCATTTTTAAAGACATTCCTACCGTGTGGAGCTTCGTGGATGCTGGAGGACCTGCCCGTTTTTAGACCAGACATTGTTGCCTGAATCTCGCCGCACCCGCTCCACGGGTGCCGCAGCACCAGGAACGAGTGGGGTTTTACGTTTGCCTGTGAGGAAGTCGAACAGGCACTGGGCTAAGGCGGACAGCGGGGCTGCGAGCGTTGCAGGGACTCCATTTCCCAGGAGTCCCTGCGTGACCGTGTGACACCTTCCGGTCCGCTCTCCCTGTTGTCCCGCACCCCGCCCTCTGGAGACCTTTCTTAAATCCCTCCTGCCTTGTTTCCAGTGGGACCATTTTTAAAGACATTCCTACCGTGTGGAGCTTCGTGGATGCTGGAGGAGCTGCCCATTTTTAGACCAGACATTGTTGCCTGAATCTCGCCGCACCCGCTCCGCGGGTGCCGCAGCGCCAGGAACGAGTGGGGTTTTACGTTTGTCTGTGAGGAAGTCGAACAGGCACTGGGCTAAGGCGGACAGCGGGGCTGCGAGCGTTGCAGGGACTCCATTTCCCAGGAGTCCCTGCGTGACCGTGTGACACCTTCCGGTCCGCTCTCCCTGTTGTCCCGCACCCCGCCCTCTGGAGACCTTTCTTAAACCCCTCCTGCCTTGTTTCCAGTGGGACCATTTTTAAAGACATTCCTACCGTGTGGAGCTTCGTGGATGCTGGAGGAGCTGCCCGTTTTTAGACCAGACATTGTTGCCTGAATCTCGCCGCACCCGCTCCGCGGGTGCCGCAGCGCCAGGAACGAGTGGGGTTTTACGTTTGCCTGTGAGGAAGTCGAACAGGCACTGGGCTAAGGCGGACAGCGGGGCTGCGAGCGTTGCAGGGACTCCATTTCCCAGGAGTCCCTGCGTGACCGTGTGACACCTTCCGGTCCGCTCTCCCTGTTGTCCCGCACCCCGCCCCCTACGGTTCCTATATCCCAGGGCTAACCTCCCTCAGCGCGGGACGCAGCTCGGGGCGAAGAACGGGCAAAGAGCGGGCCCTCTGAGGCCCTCAGAGGCCTGAGGAGACTGGGCTGGGCCCATCCCTTAACATCCGTAGTCTTGTTGCTCCCCCTGCAAGCAAGTGTAATGGCCTTGACGTTTGTAGAGGGAACACCTGGAAAGATGGGAAAACTCCGCAATGGGTCACTGGACAACTTTTTTCCTAAGGTTTTGTGTGACGGAGATAAGGAACTATCTATGGCTGAGCGAAGGGCGGAACGGCGACGCTCTGTCGAAAGTTTGAAAAATAGATCCCTCACTAACATTGTTCCTTTTACTACCGCCCAGGAGGGAGGTTCATTTGATGTGTGTGGGGATATTGTAGGTCAAGAAGGTGTTCCCTTTTTGCTGCGAGATTGTTCCCCCACACCGTGATTGCCCTCTGATCATATTGTAATTGCTTCCCCTACTCCCAGTCTTCGTTGCACCACTGTTACAGCGAAGCCTAGGACAACAAAATCTAAGCAACTAGTGGTGGCCCAGATTCATGGCCCACCACCAAGTAAAAGAAGGAGGAAATTCAGGGTAGGGCAAGGCAAAGTTAAAACTTCCCACTCTGATTTTGGCAAAGGGATAAAACCTACTTCCACACATGATAGACCAAGAGTGGAGGCGCCAGTATTGTCACTACCCGGCGCACCACCATTAGAGGTCATATCGTCTATTATGGACTCTAATGTTGTAAGTTCTGATATCACCATGGGGACCACAGTACCAAATGGTACACAGACATAATATCGACTCCAAAATATCGTTTGGACAGAATATCGAGTTTTAAATATCGTTTGTAGAAAATATCGACAGGACAGAATATCGACAGCCAAAATATCGTTTTTAAGGTAAGTGAAGTAATATCGACTGTAAATAATATCGAAAGTAAAAAATATCGTTTTTTATATAATATGTAATTATTTATAGTGTTTTTATGTTATAATATGTGTGAAAAGTGTCATTTTATGTTATAATTATTTTTATTTAATGATTTTTTTAAAATTATTGTGTAATTTTATTCTGTAGCGGGTTGTGGGTTTATAGGGGAATAGGGTGGGAAGTAATTTAATTATAATTAATTAAATATGTAAATTTATTAATTGGTAGTAATAATTAATTAATTGGTAATTAAATAATATATGTTAATTATTTAAAATTTTATTGGTAATTAATTTAATTTAATTTATTAATTGCTAATTATGTAAATTAAATTAATGTATTTCCTGTAGCGGGTTGTGGGTTTATAGGGGAATAGGGTGGGAAGTAATTTAATTATTATTTATTAAATATGTAAATGTATTAATTGGTAGTAATATTTAATTAATTGGTAATTAAATAATATTTGTTAATTAATTAAAATGTAATTGGTAATTATTTTAATTTAATTGATTAATTGCTAATTATGTTAAATTAAAGGGGTATTTTTAGGGTTCAGGGTCAGTTTTTAGTTTTTGGGTAAAGGGGTATTTTTAGGGTTCAGGGTCAGTTTTTAGTTTTTGGGTAAAGGGGTATTTTTAGGGTTCAGGGTCAGTTTTTAGTTTTTGGGTAAAGGGGTATTTTTAGGGTTCAGGGTCAGTTTTTAGTTTTTGGGTAAAGGGGTATTTTTAGGGTTCAGGGTCAGTTTTTAATTTTTGGGTAAAGGGGTATTTTTAGGGTTCAGGGTCAGTTTTTAGTTTTTGGGTAAAGGGGTATTTTTAGGGTTCAGGGTCAGTTTTGGGTTTTTGGGTAAAGGGTTTTTTTAGGGTTCATGGTCAGTTTTGGGGTACAGGGGTACAGTGTAAAAATAAAGTAAAATTAAATTTACATTATTTAATTTAATGAAAGTAAATTAAATTAAATTATATTTAAATAATTTTAAATAATTTAAATTAAAAAAATTATTATATACTTACCAATACTTACGTTGTAATGGTAGTGCGTTGTAAAAGTTGCGTTGTAACGTCATATATCCACTGTTGCACTCTTTGCAGTGGGAATAGTAATTTTTACTCTTTTGTATTTGTACGTTAATAATATTGGCTATTATTTAATTAAATTTTGTTACTATATATATATATGTTTTAAGAAATATGATTAAAAAAATATAATTTTTTTACTTTCATTAATTATTTAATTATTAAAAGTTAATTTAAGTATTGTTAATTATATTTTAGTAATTAATTTTTTATATTAATGTAATTAAACATTGTTTTTATTAAAGTCGATATTTTTTACAACGATATTTTTGTAAACGATATTTTGTATTCGATATTTTTGTACTTACCTGTTTGTACATACAAACTCGATATTTTGGTTGTAGATATTTTTTCCTCGATATTTTGGGTAGTCGATATTTTGGTAGTCGATATTATTTCAGTGATCCGTACCATATATACCATCCCCCCCTCCAGTGTTAGGGAATTTGGAATTTTTACTGACATCCCTGCTCCTACCAATCAATGAGAGCATTAAAAAAGTGGAAATCAGATTGACTCTTCTGGAGAATGCTTTGAACAGTATGGCTACTATAACCAAAGCCCAGGGGAGTGGGGTGGTGCATCCTATAGTCTCAGCCGGACCACCTACTAATAATGCGCCTAAAACCCCACTTGTTACACCCCAGCCGCCCAAACAGCTGCCCCAACAGAAACCACAGCCTCATAGTAGGGTAGAGCCTGGCTCTCAAAATCCACACCCTCAAAAACACAAAAACACCCCACTAGTAGGGATGGGGGATGCCCCCCAGAAGGTAGTGTCGAGGGCCCCCATACCAAACAAACGGGAGGAACAAGGGGAAGGAAGAAACACTAGAGGTCAAGAAAGAAAGGGGCCACAAGTAGAGATCCCCCACAAGCAGTGCCCTTTGTGGTAGTTTTGACTGGGGTTCCACCGTTAGTAGAAAACAAGAAGGAGGGATACGCCCAACTGAAAAATAAAATAATTCACTGGTTGAGGACATATAGGCCCATAGCACCTAATATCGATGGAGATATAGTGCATGTTAGGCGGATTAACTGGCTGGGTAGCAGACGTAAAGATATTGAAGGGGATTTAGTGGTGGTTAATTTTAGAGATCCCCGGGCCGTAGACCACATTCTAAACTGGCCGACTGGAAATGGGGACAATTGTATCACCCCTCGGGCCCTAACATACTTCTATCCGAGGTCAGCTGTTTTCCCACTTAATCATCGAAATGAGTTCTACCCCTTCAGACCTAACCCTCCATTACTACATAGTAACATCTATCCCCCGTATGGGCAGTACCCTGTCCATGCCACTGATCAGTTTGGCTGGTCTATAATACCTCAGAGACATACACTGATTCATGATAGTAGGATGGAGCACCTGAGACCCTTCACCCCATTGAATACTTGTAATAGGTTTTCGCAGCTATCCGGTATGGAAGACGGCGATTGACATTCACGGCCTACGGGGGAGAGAGGTGACCGATTAGGTGTGGAGGCCCCATGGCGGGATGGTTGCGAAGTTATGAGTCAGGAGGCTACCCTTGTAGTTCAAAATGCGGATAGTAGCTGGTCAACCAGGGCCCCTACGGATGCTCTGTGTACGGTTATTAATGCTGGTATTACTGTACCCTCCAATCCACCTAATTGTGTGGAGGATACTTGTACGATTAAGTCGGGCGATGGGAGGGGGTGCAAGGGGGTTCCTGACACAGTTAGTAAGGGCCGCCGAGTAATAAACCTCTTATCCTGGAATGTAGCAGGACTTAAAAGGAAGCTGGATATACCGGAATGGCACACATTCATTGAGAAGTTCGATGTTTGTCTGTTTCAAGAAACCTGGAGTCTGCTACCGTTAAACAAATCGGGTTATACCACCTTTTCTTCCCCAGCAATATCCATAGGGAAGGGCAGACCAGCGGGAGGCCTTACGATTTGGATAAAAATCGACCTGGACTGGGATATGCTCATCCAGGATTCTGAGTGTAGTGATATACTACATCTCTCCTCTAGGGGTTATATTGAGGGGAATAGGCTCGAACTTTTTAATGTGTATGCCAGAGGGGCCCCGGGGGATACTATTTCAGCAACTATACTAAGTCTAGACTCAGCATTAGCCAATTGTCCTCCTGCAGTAAAAACTATTGTGGGGGGGATTTCAATTGTATGTTTGAACCTCTCCTGGGAGATGACTCCCTAGGCACTGAGGAAGAAGATTCTAAATGGTCCATCCCCGCATTGTCATTACCCCCCATTCGAAAATGGTCGGCGAGGGCAATCCAACTAAATGCCCTCACTAGGGAACACAATTTAAGAGCACTTAATGGAAGGACTCTGTCTGACAGGGCAGGTGCAATGACCTTTAATAGGCTAACAGGTCCGTCCAGAATCGATTACATCTTAATGGACGTTAGTTTGTGGACTGACCTAATTGATATGGAGGTGATATCTACCCAGGATAGCGACCATAATCCTCTGTGCACTAAGTTTAAGTGGGGTAACCTTAAAGATAGGGTGGTGAGAGCCCCTATGTTAACAACTAAAGAGATTATCCCATATAACAACAATAGTAGACTGAAATGGGATAATGCTCAACTGAAGGAGGACCAACTAGGGACCATCAAATCCCTTGTTGTGGATCTGACTTTGGACCTGGAGGTATGGGACCGGGAAAATGGTAGGGCTCCAAATCCCCCCAATACTCTTGATACAGTTTACAAAGGTACAATAGACCACGTGAGCCACTATTTTCATTTAAATAGGAATAGCCGCAGACCGAATAACACCCCCCCCATTTCTAGTAATCCCTGGTATTCAGTCCAGTGCAAGGAGAAAAGGAAAAAACTGACAGCTGCTTTACTCTCAAGGGATCCATTACTAGTTAGAGCGGCTAGGAAGGATTGCGCTGGCTAAACGTGAATGGGAGGAACAGCACTGGCAGGATTTAACAGATGCTGTGAGTACGAGGAACTCGATGTTATTCTGGGATTTAATTAATAAAGCAAGGCAGGGGAGATCCCAACCACTAGCAACCCACATAACTAGCCAGCAATGGTTTAACCATTTTTCAGCCTTATATGGTGGAATGGAAGATACAACCAGCTCCAAGGTAGCTAGCTATAGGGGAGGGGAACTTACAGGGGACGATTATCCATTTTCGCCCTCAGAAGTAGTAGTGGCTATTAGACATCTGACCCCAAAGAAGGCGGCAGGTCCGGATGGGATCCCAGGGGACCTTTTGATTGTGGAGCCCATGGCCTGGGCCAACTTAATAGCCATTTTAATGAATCTGATTGCAAAGGGTCATCCGGTGCCAGATTCCTGGAAGGGAGCTGAGGTCGTCACTGTGTATAAGAAAGGGGCAAGAGATGACCCTGCCAATTACAGACCTATCAGTTTGATAGACGTAATCCAGAAAGTGGTTGGCAGGGTCATCATCTCAAGGGTTGGCGACTGGATGGAGGAGGAAAGTATCCTTTCCCATCTCCAAGCTGGATTCCGCCGGAAGGTTGGTACGATGGACCAGGTCTTTCGTTTTTTTGTTATCTATTGGAAGACAGTTACCATCAAAAAGGGCAGCCTTTACATGGCCTTCATAGATCTCAAGACAGCTTTTGACCTGGTCCCTCGAGCTAAATTGTGGGAGATTTTAGGAAGGATGGGCTTTCCTGGCTCACTCTTGAATTTAATTGCAAGGCTCCACGAGGGGAATTATGCGAGGAACAGATGGGGAACCCAGGGACAGCTGACAGATAGGGTCCCCGTGAGGAGCGGAGTCCGCCAGGGATGTGTTATGGCTCCGACCCTCTTCTCCTTGTTTGTGAATGGAGTGGTGGACCATCTGAGAGGAGAAGAGACGGATGCCCCATCCCTGGCAGGTGAAAGAATTCCCACTCTACTCTTCGCTGATGATACTATACTGATATCCAAATCCCCTGTAGGACTGCAAAAACTCCTGCATCGATTCAGCTCCTTTTGCACAGATAGAGGCTTAACCATCAATACCTCTAAAACCAAGCTGATGACTTTCTCACCCTGCAAAAGTTTTAAAAACAACTTTGCGCTCAATGGGGCTCCCCTGGAACTGGTCGATTCCTTCGACTATTTAGGGGTGAGGATAAATAGTCGAATGAACTGGAAGGACCACCTGGCCAAAATGCTACTTGGTCACAAAAGAATATCTGGGGTGACCTTGAGGGAGTTCCGTGAGTCAAGTAGTAAACCTCTGACACCGGTCATGGCCATTTATGAGGGTCAGATACTCCCTGCGGCATTATATGGCTCAGAGCTTTGAGGGTTCGAAAATGTTTCGGATCTGACCACAGCAGAAAATAAGTTCCTGAGGGATGTGGTGGCTCTCCCTGTCTCTACCCCGTTGACCCCCTTGAGGCTAGATTTGGGTAGACGAGCCCTAAAGGATCTGGTGAGGCTGCGCCCGCTGCTCTTTTGGGTTCGTCTAAGAAGAACTAAGGAGCTTGCCAAATATGCTGAAGGGTTGCATGATTTAATCCTGCTTGATACTGGCAATAAGATTAGATGGCTGTACAATGTGAGGCACCTACTCTCCCAATTGGGATTGAAAGATGTCTGGGAGACCCAATTACCTCCGCCCAAACCAGTGATTAAGAAGTTATATTGGGATTGGGTGCAGGTAGAGGCTACACGTAGCGGGGCAGGGGGTTCACTCACTGAACGGTTCTTAGAGTTCAAGTGGGCTAAGAGGTTGGAACCCTTTCTTGACTTTATAACTAAGCCGCTAGACAGAGCCTTATATCTAAAACTAAGGTATGGGACCCTCCCGGTGCACGAATTTACCGCAAGGTGGTCTAACCCTGGTGGCCCTTCGCGATCGTGCCCCGGTTGTGCGGCCCCTAAGGAGTCTGTAGCCCACTTACTCTTCGCCTGCCCAGCTTACAAAGCGGCACGGAAGTTTTGGCTGAAACCAGTTTGTAGAGGGTTGGGACTGAGGTGCCACAGTCTGGCCTTACGAGTACTTTCTACAGACTCCTCATCCATTGTCACTGTATGCGGGGTAGCAAAATACCTGAGTAGTGCTTGGTTGACCCGCTCTAGGTTACTGAAGCTGCACCCTAGGCCACCAAGTGACTAGACTGGTTGTAATTGAAGGCCTTCAAATATCATTTAATGAAATGTTGAGAATGTCTGTCCATGGTCCATACGTATTGCTTTGATGTATTTCGTGTCATATTTTAAATAATGGTTTTATTGATGATAAATAATATTTTTATCGTGGGAAATGAATTTTAATGTGTAAAATGTATTCTTTTATGGTGAGTAAATTGCCGAATAAAGATATTCAAACAAACATAAACAGCATTACAGTATATTTCGTTTTTCACTGTTGAAAGGCTACCTGTCCCATAGGATAGAATGGGGAATTCTTTGTAACATTTTACGAGTATATCTTCCCATTGGGAAACGATAGAGAAATAGAGGCCAGTACGCATGAACTCAGAATGTAGAAATGCATCTTTTAGTGAAGATGATTTTTATGTTCTGTGTTTGAAAATACTACTTTTAGAAAGTAGGTATTCTCAGGCTTAGCCATCCTGTGTGCCTCTGCTGGGTTGTGTATAGACTGTCTGGTTTTGAAGTGACAGTGGCCAGATGTGTGTATTCTCTTCAGACAGCCACTGGGAGTGGGGGTTGTCCTGCCTTTCCTGGATGTGTCAGCACTGAGCTGAATAGACCTGGACTGCATTTAGAGTAGTGGGAGGATATTTCCTTGCACCTGAATGGGTCTGGTCTGCCATTAACAATGCTATCTCCACCTCCTTTACAATAACCCCCCAGGTGGGTCATGTCCCGGGGGCATATCATGTATGTGGTAGGGGGCACATGGGGCCTGCACCTAGGGCAATTATTAATGCAGACAGGGCCACTGGGCCAGCCAATAGCACCAGGGACTGCCACCTCCCCGGGCTAATTTAAAGAATAAGGGGTGGCTTTGTGGACCACCACCTCCCAGGGGCAGATGCATTTAAAAATAAATAAATGGAGGAGGCCCTATTGCCTCCTCAGCCACTACCTCCCTCGGGCTAACTGCAATAATAATGTTTGGAGGGGCTCTGGCCCCCCATGCAGCCCGGGGAGCACCACCTCCCCGTGGCATACATGCACTAATCGAGGGGGTCTTTTGTGGATCCACAGCCCTGGGGACCTCCACCTCCCCGGGGCTATATAGAAGATGGCAGTGCATTACGGAGGCACGAGTTATAGTTAGCTCAGCTAACTATAACTGCTGAATTTCTCTGGTTTTGTACTAGTGACTTGTCACCCTAACTATAACGTTCCTGTAACTTTTATTTTTTTCAGTGAATTTCTATGTTTTTTTAAATTCCATTTCCTAACTATAACGCCCCTGTAACCTTTGTTTTTTTCAGTGATTTTATATATATATATATATATATATATTCACGCTCCAAGGTTGTCCACCTTATGAGTAGCACGCGAGCAGCAGCTTTATTTATGTGTAGGTGAGGACGGGGATCCGCTCGTAGACGCCGCTCCGTAATGGATCTGCCCGACGCGTTTCGAAGCTCCATCTGCTTCTCTTCAGGGGCTTTAACGGAAGCGGTGTGCGCACCCGTTACACTTCTCCAATTTCATATAACTCACCCGCCAATGGGAGGCTCCAATGAGACTTCTGGGAAGTGTAGTGCGGAAAGCACACAATCAAGTCCTGTATGGACTCCACGAGTGGGCCCGTCCTCGATCCCATGTACGGCTGCTACTTCACTGCCGTGACCCCCACGTTAACGGGGTGGTGCATACTCTGCGGCTGGACTGCCGCATATAGATTCACGCTCCAAGGTTGTCCACCTTATGAGTAGCACGTGAGCAGCAGCTTTATTTATGTGTAGGTGAGGACGGGGATCCGCTCGTAGACGCCGCTCCGTAATGGATCTGCCCGACGCGTTTCGAAGCTCCATCTGCTTCTCTTCAGGGGCTTTAACGGAAGCGGAGTGCGCACCCGTTACACTTCTCCAATTTCATATAACTCACCCGCCAATGGGAGGCTCCAATGAGACTTCTGGGAAGTGTAGTGCGGAAAGCACACAATCAAGTCCTGTATGGACTCCACGAGTGGGCCCGTCCTCGATCCCATGTACGGCTGCTACTTCACTGCCGTGACCCCCACGTTAACGGGGTGGTGCATACTCTGCGGCTGGACTGCCGCATATAGATTCACGCTCCAAGGTTGTCCACCTTATGAGTAGCACGCGAGCAGCAGCTTTATTTATGTGTAGGTGAGGACGGGGATCCGCTCGTAGACGCCGCTCCGTAATGGATCTGCCCGACGCGTTTCGAAGCTCCATCTGCTTCTCTTCAGGGGCTTTAACGGAAGCGGTGTGCGCACCCGTTACACTTCTCCAATTTCATATAACTCACCCGCCAATGGGAGGCTCCAATGAGACTTCTGGGAAGTGTAGTGCGGAAAGCACACAATCAAGTCCTGTATGGACTCCACGAGTGGGCCCGTCCTCGATCCCATGTACGGCTGCTACTTCACTGCCGTGACCCCCACGTTAACGGGGTGGTGCATACTCTGCGGCTGGACTGCCGCATATAGATTCACGCTCCAAGGTTGTCCACCTTATGAGTAGCACGCGAGCAGCAGCTTTATTTATGTGTAGGTGAGGACGGGGATCCGCTCGTAGACGCCGCTCCGTAATGGATCTGCCCGACGCGTTTCGAAGCTCCATCTGCTTCTCTTCAGGGGCTTTAACGGAAGCGGTGTGCGCACCCGTTACACTTCTCCAATTTCATATAACTCACCCGCCAATGGGAGGCTCCAATGAGACTTCTGGGAAGTGTAGTGCGGAAAGCACACAATCAAGTCCTGTATGGACTCCACGAGTGGGCCCGTCCTCGATCCCATGTACGGCTGCTACTTCACTGCCGTGACCCCCACGTTAACGGGGTGGTGCATACTCTGCGGCTGGACTGCCGCATATAGATTCACGCTCCAAGGTTGTCCACCTTATGAGTAGCACGCGAGCAGCAGCTTTATTTATGTGTAGGTGAGGACGGGGATCCGCTCGTAGACGCCGCTCCGTAATGGATCTGCCCGACGCGTTTCGAAGCTCCATCTGCTTCTCTTCAGGGGCTTTAACGGAAGCGGTGTGCGCACCCGTTACACTTCTCCAATTTCATATAACTCACCCGCCAATGGGAGGCTCCAATGAGACTTCTGGGAAGTGTAGTGCGGAAAGCACACAATCAAGTCCTGTATGGACTCCACGAGTGGGCCCGTCCTCGATCCCATGTACGGCTGCTACTTCACTGCCGTGACCCCCACGTTAACGGGGTGGTGCATACTCTGCGGCTGGACTGCCGCATATAGATTCACGCTCCAAGGTTGTCCACCTTATGAGTAGCACGCGAGCAGCAGCTTTATTTATGTGTAGGTGAGGACGGGGATCCGCTCGTAGACGCCGCTCCGTAATGGATCTGCCCGACGCGTTTCGAAGCTCCATCTGCTTCTCTTCAGGGGCTTTAACGGAAGCGTTGTGCGCACCCGTTACACTTCTCCAATTTCATATAACTCACCCGCCAATGGGAGGCTCCAATGAGACTTCTGGGAAGTGTAGTGCGGAAAGCACACAATCAAGTCCTGTATGGACTCCACGAGTGGGCCCGTCCTCGATCCCATGTACGGCTGCTACTTCACTGCCGTGACCCCCACGTTAACGGGGTGGTGCATACTCTGCGGCTGGACTGCCGCATATAGATTCACGCTCCAAGGTTGTCCACCTTATGAGTAGCACGCGAGCAGCAGCTTTATTTATGTGTAGGTGAGGACGGGGATCCGCTCGTAGACGCCGCTCCGTAATGGATCTGCCCGACGCGTTTCGAAGCTCCATCTGCTTCTCTTCAGGGGCTTTAACGGAAGCGGTGTGCGCACCCGTTACACTTCTCCAATTTCATATAACTCACCCGCCAATGGGAGGCTCCAATGAGACTTCTGGGAAGTGTAGTGCGGAAAGCACACAATCAAGTCCTGTATGGACTCCACGAGTGGGCCCGTCCTCGATCCCATGTACGGCTGCTACTTCACTGCCGTGACCCCCACGTTAACGGGGTGGTGCATACTCTGCGGCTGGACTGCCGCATATAGATTCACGCTCCAAGGTTGTCCACCTTATGAGTAGCACGCGAGCAGCAGCTTTATTTATGTGTAGGTGAGGACGGGGATCCGCTCGTAGACGCCGCTCCGTAATGGATCTGCCCGACGCGTTTCGAAGCTCCATCTGCTTCTCTTCAGGGGCTTTAACGGAAGCGGTGTGCGCACCCGTTACACTTCTCCAATTTCATATAACTCACCCGCCAATGGGAGGCTCCAATGAGACTTCTGGGAAGTGTAGTGCGGAAAGCACACAATCAAGTCCTGTATGGACTCCACGAGTGGGCCCGTCCTCGATCCCATGTACGGCTGCTACTTCACTGCCGTGACCCCCACGTTAACGGGGTGGTGCATACTCTGCGGCTGGACTGCCGCATATAGATTCACGCTCCAAGGTTGTCCACCTTATGAGTAGCACGCGAGCAGCAGCTTTATTTATGTGTAGGTGAGGACGGGGATCCGCTCGTAGACGCCGCTCCATAATGGATCTGCCCGACGCGTTTCGAAGCTCCATCTGCTTCTCTTCAGGGGCTTTAACGGAAGCGGTGTGCGCACCCGTTACACTTCTCCAATTTCATATACCTCACCCGCCAATGGGAGGCTCCAATGAGACTTCTGGGAAGTGTAGTGCGGAAAGCACACAATCAAGTCCTGTATGGACTCCACGAGTGGGCCCGTCCTCGATCCCATGTACGGCTGCTACTTCACTGCCGTGACCCCCACGTTAACGGGGTGGTGCATACTCTGCGGCTGGACTGCCGCATATAGATTCACGCTCCAAGGTTGTCCACCTTATGAGTAGCACGCGAGCAGCAGCTTTATTTATGTGTAGGTGAGGACGGGGATCCGCTCGTAGACGCCGCTCCGTAATGGATCTGCCCGACGCGTTTCGAAGCTCCATCTGCTTCTCTTCAGGGGCTTTAACGGAAGCGGTGTGCGCACCCGTTACACTTCTCCAATTTCATATAACTCACCCGCCAATGGGAGGCTCCAATGAGACTTCTGGGAAGTGTAGTGCGGAAAGCACACAATCAAGTCCTGTATGGACTCCACGAGTGGGCCCGTCCTCGATCCCATGTACGGCTGCTACTTCACTGCCGTGACCCCCACGTTAACGGGGTGGTGCATACTCTGCGGCTGGACTGCCGCATATAGATTCACGCTCCAAGGTTGTCCACCTTATGAGTAGCACGCGAGCAGCAGCTTTATTTATGTGTAGGTGAGGACGGGGATCCGCTCGTAGACGCCGCTCCGTAATGGATCTGCCCGATGCGTTTCGAAGCTCCATCTGCTTCTCTTCAGGGGCTTTAACGGAAGCGGTGTGCGCACCCGTTACACTTCTCCAATTTCATATAACTCACCCGCCAATGGGAGGCTCCAATGAGACTTCAGGGAAGTGTAGTGCGGAAAGCACACAATCAAGTCCTGTATGGACTCTACGAGTGGGCCCGTCCTCGATCCCATGTACGGCTGCTACTTCACTGCCGTGACCCCCACGTTAACGGGGTGGTGCATACTCTGCTGCTGGACTGCCGCATATAGATTCACGCTCCAAGGTTGTCCACCTTATGAGTAGCACGCGAGCAGCAGCTTTATTTATGTGTAGGTGAGGACGGGGATCCGCTCGTAGACGCCGCTCCGTAATGGATCTGCCCGACGCGTTTCGAAGCTCCATCTGCTTCTCTTCAGGGGCTTTAACGGAAGCGGTGTGCGCACCCGTTACACTTCTCCAATTTCATATAACTCACCCGCCAATGGGAGGCTCCAATGAGACTTCTGGGAAGTGTAGTGCGGAAAGCACACAATCAAGTCCTGTATGGACTCCACGAGTGGGCCCGTCCTCGATCCCATGTACGGCTGCTACTTCACTGCCGTGACCCCCACGTTAACGGGGTGGTGCATACTCTGCGGCTGGACTGCCGCATATAGATTCACGCTCCAAGGTTGTCCACCTTATGAGTAGCACGCGAGCAGCAGCTTTATTTATGTGTAGGTGAGGACGGGGATCCGCTCGTAGACGCCGCTCCGTAATGGATCTGCCCGACGCGTTTCGAAGCTCCATCTGCTTCTCTTCAGGGGCTTTAACGGAAGCGGTGTGCGCACCCGTTACACTTCTCCAATTTCATATAACTCACCCGCCAATGGGAGGCTCCAATGAGACTTCTGGGAAGTGTAGTGCGGAAAGCACACAATCAAGTCCTGTATGGACTCCACGAGTGGGCCCGTCCTCGATCCCATGTACGGCTGCTACTTCACTGCCGTGACCCCCACGTTAACGGGGTGGTGCATACTCTGCGGCTGGACTGCCGCATATAGATTCACGCTCCAAGGTTGTCCACCTTATGAGTAGCACGCGAGCAGCAGCTTTATTTATGTGTAGGTGAGGACGGGGATCCGCTCGTAGACGCCGCTCCGTAATGGATCTGCCCGACGCGTTTTGAAGCTCCATCTGCTTCTCTTCAGGGGCTTTAACGGAAGCGGTGTGCGCACCCGTTACACTTCTCCAATTTCATATAACTCACCCGCCAATGGGAGGCTCCAATGAGACTTCTGGGAAGTGTAGTGCGGAAAGCACACAATCAAGTCCTGTATGGACTCCACGAGTGGGCCCGTCCTCGATCCCATGTACGGCTGCTACTTCACTGCCGTGACCCCCACGTTAACGGGGTGGTGCATACTCTGCGGCTGGACTGCCGCATATAGATTCACGCTCCAAGGTTGTCCACCTTATGAGTAGCACGCGAGCAGCAGCTTTATTTATGTGTAGGTGAGGACGGGGATCCGCTCGTAGACGCCGCTCCGTAATGGATCTGCCCGACGCGTTTCGAAGCTCCATCTGCTTCTCTTCAGGGGCTTTAACGGAAGCGGTGTGCGCACCCGTTACACTTCTCCAATTTCATATAACTCACCCGCCAATGGGAGGCTCCAATGAGACTTCTGGGAAGTGTAGTGCGGAAAGCACACAATCAAGTCCTGTATGGACTCCACGAGTGGGCCCGTCTTCGATCCCATGTACGGCTGCTACTTCACTGCCGTGACCCCCACGTTAACGGGGTGGTGCATACTCTGCGGCTGGACTGCCGCATATAGATTCACGCTCCAAGGTTGTCCACCTTATGAGTAGCACGCGAGCAGCAGCTTTATTTATGTGTAGGTGAGGACGGGGATCCGCTCGTAGACGCCGCTCCGTAATGGATCTGCCCGACGCGTTTCGAAGCTCCATCTGCTTCTCTTCAGGGGCTTTAACGGAAGCGGTGTGCGCACCCGTTACACTTCTCCAATTTCAAATAACTCACCCGCCAATGGGAGGCTCCAATGAGACTTCTGGGAAGTGTAGTGCGGAAAGCACACAATCAAGTCCTGTATGGACTCCACGAGTGGGCCCGTCCTCGATCCCATGTACGGCTGCTACTTCACTACCGTGACCCCCACGTTAACGGGGTGGTGCATACTCTGCGGCTGGACTGCCGCATATAGATTCACGCTCCAAGGTTGTCCACCTTATGAGTAGCACGCGAGCAGCAGCTTTATTTATGTGTAGGTGAGGACGGGGATCCGCTCGTAGACGCCGCTCCGTAATGGATCTGCCCGACGCGTTTTGAAGCTCCATCTGCTTCTCTTCAGGGGCTTTAACGGAAGCGGTATGCGCACCCGTTACACTTCTCCAATTTCATATAACTCACCCGCCAATGGGAGGCTCCAATGAGACTTCTGGGAAGTGTAGTGCGGAAAGCACACAATCAAGTCCTGTATGGACTCCACGAGTGGGCCCGTCCTCGATCCCATGTACGGCTGCTACTTCACTGCCGTGACCCCCACGTTAACGGGGTGGTGCATACTCTGCGGCTGGACTGCCGCATATAGATTCACGCTCCAAGGTTGTCCACCTTATGAGTAGCACGCGAGCAGCAGCTTTATTTATGTGTAGGTGAGGACGGGGATCCGCTCGTAGACGCCGCTCCGTAATGGATCTGCCCGACGCGTTTCGAAGCTCCATCTGCTTCTCTTCAGGGGCTTTAACGGAAGCGGTGTGCGCACCCGTTACACTTCTCCAATTTCATATAACTCACCCGCCAATGGGAGGCTCCAATGAGACTTCTGGGAAGTGTAGTGCGGAAAGCACACAATCAAGTCCTGTATGGACTCCACGAGTGGGCCCGTCCTCGATCCCATGTACGGCTGCTACTTCACTGCCGTGACCCCCACGTTAACGGGGTGGTGCATACTCTGCGGCTGGACTGCCGCATATAGATTCACGCTCCAAGGTTGTCCACCTTATGAGTAGCACGCGAGCAGCAGCTTTATTTATGTGTAGGTGAGGACGGGGATCCGCTCGTAGACGCCGCTCCGTAATGGATCTGCCCGACGCGTTTCGAAGCTCCATCTGCTTCTCTTCAGGGGCTTTAACGGAAGCGGTGTGCGCACCCGTTACACTTCTCCAATTTCATATAACTCACCCGCCAATGGGAGGCTCCAATGAGACTTCAGGGAAGTGTAGTGCGGAAAGCACACAATCAAGTCCTGTATGGACTCCACGAGTGGGCCCGTCCTCGATCCCATGTACGGCTGCTACTTCACTGCCGTGACCCCCACGTTAACGGGGTGGTGCATACTCTGCGGCTGGACTGCCGCATATAGATTCACGCTCCAAGGTTGTCCACCTTATGAGTAGCACGCGAGCAGCAGCTTTATTTATGTGTAGGTGAGGACGGGGATCCGCTCGTAGACGCCGCTCCGTAATGGATCTGCCCGACGCGTTTCGAAGCTCCATCTGCTTCTCTTCAGGGGCTTTAACGGAAGCGGTGTGCGCACCCGTTACACTTCTCCAATTTCATATAACTCACCCGCCAATGGGAGGCTCCAATGAGACTTCTGGGAAGTGTAGTGCGGAAAGCACACAATCAAGTCCTGTATGGACTCCACGAGTGGGCCCGTCCTCGATCCCATGTACGGCTGCTACTTCACTGCCGTGACCCCCACGTTAACGGGGTGGTGCATACTCTGCGGCTGGACTGCCGCATATAGATTCACGCTCCAAGGTTGTCCACCTTATGAGTAGCACGCGAGCAGCAGCTTTATTTATGTGTAGGTGAGGACGGGGATCCGCTCGTAGACGCCGCTCCGTAATGGATCTGCCCGACGCGTTTCGAAGCTCCATCTGCTTCTCTTCAGGGGCTTTAACGGAAGCGGTGTGCGCACCCGTTACACTTCTCCAATTTCATATAACTCACCCGCCAATGGGAGGCTCCAATGAGACTTCTGGGAAGTGTAGTGCGGAAAGCACACAATCAAGTCCTGTATGGACTCCACGAGTGGGCCCGTCCTCGATCCCATGTACGGCTGCTACTTCACTGCCGTGACCCCCACGTTAACGGGGTGGTGCATACTCTGCGGCTGGACTGCCGCATATAGATTCACGCTCCAAGGTTGTCCACCTTATGAGTAGCACGCGAGCAGCAGCTTTATTTATGTGTAGGTGAGGACGGGGATCCGCTCGTAGATGCCGCTCCGTAATGGATCTGCCCGACGCGTTTCGAAGCTCCATCTGCTTCTCTTCAGGGGCATTAACGGAAGCGGTGTGCGCACCCGTTACACTTCTCCAATTTCATATAACTCACCCGCCAATGGGAGGCTCCAATGAGACTTCTGGGAAGTGTAGTGCGGAAAGCACACAATCAAGTCCTGTATGGACTCCACGAGTGGGCCCGTCCTCGATCCCATGTACGGCTGCTACTTCACTGCCGTGACCCCCACGTTAACGGGGTGGTGCATACTCTGCGGCTGGACTGCCGCATATAGATTCACGCTCCAAGGTTGTCCACCTTATGAGTAGCACGCGAGCAGCAGCTTTATTTATGTGTAGGTGAGGACGGGGATCCGCTCATAGACGCCGCTCCGTAATGGATCTGCCCGACGCGTTTTGAAGCTCCATCTGCTTCTCTTCAGGGGCTTTAACGGAAGCGGTGTGCGCACCCGTTACACTTCTCCAATTTCATATAACTCACCCGCCAATGGGAGGCTCCAATGAGACTTCTGGGAAGTGTAGTGCGGAAAGCACACAATCAAGTCCTGTATGGACTCCACGAGTGGGCCCGTCCTCGATCCCATGTACGGCTGCTACTTCACTGCCGTGACCCCCACGTTAACGGGGTGGTGCATACTCTGCGGCTGGACTGCCGCATATAGATTCACGCTCCAAGGTTGTCCACCTTATGAGTAGCACGCGAGCAACAGCTTTATTTATGTGTAGGTGAGGACGGGGATCCGCTCGTAGACGCCGCTCCGTAATGGATCTGCCCGACGCGTTTCGAAGCTCCATCTGCTTCTCTTCAGGGGCTTTAACGGAAGCGGTGTGCGCACCCGTTACACTTCTCCAATTTCATATAACTCACCCGCCAATGGGAGGCTCCAATGAGACTTCTGGGAAGTGTAGTGCGGAAAGCACACAATCAAGTCCTGTATGGACTCCACGAGTGGGCCCGTCCTCGATCCCATGTACGGCTGCTACTTCACTGCCGTGACCCCCACGTTAACGGGGTGGTGCATACTCTGCGGCTGGACTGCCGCATATAGATTCACGCTCGAAGGTTGTCCACCTTATGAGTAGCACGCGAGCAGCAGCTTTATTTATGTGTAGGTGAGGACGGGGATCCGCTCGTAGACGCCGCTCCGTAATGGATCTGCCCGACGCGTTTCGAAGCTCCATCTGCTTCTCTTCAGGGGCTTTAACGGAAGCGGTGTGCGCACCTGTTACACTTCTCCAATTTCATATAACTCACCCGCCAATGGGAGGCTCCAATGAGACTTCTGGGAAGTGTAGTGCGGAAAGCACACAATCAAGTCCTGTATGGACTCCACGAGTGGGCCCGTCCTCGATCCCATGTACGGCTGCTACTTCACTGCCGTGACCCCCACGTTAACGGGGTGGTGCATACTCTGCGGCTGGACTGCCGCATATAGATTCACGCTCCAAGGTTGTCCACCTTATGAGTAGCACGCGAGCAGCAGCTTTATTTATGTGTAGGTGAGGACGGGGATCCGCTCGTAGACGCCGCTCCGTAATGGATCTGCCCGACGCGTTTCGAAGCTCCATCTGCTTCTCTTCAGGGGCTTTAACGGAAGCGGTGTGCGCACCCGTTACACTTCTCCAATTTCATATAACTCACCCGCCAATGGGAGGCTCCAATGAGACTTCTGGGAAGTGTAGTGCGGAAAGCACACAATCAAGTCCTGTATGGACTCCACGAGTGGGCCCGTCCTCGATCCCATGTACGGCTGCTACTTCACTGCCGTGACCCCCACGTTAACGGGGTGGTGCATACTCTGCGGCTGGACTGCCGCATATAGATTCACGCTCCAAGGTTGTCCACCTTATGAGTAGCACGCGAGCAGCAGCTTTATTTATGTGTAGGTGAGGACGGGGATCCGCTCGTAGACGCCGCTCCGTAATGGATCTGCCCGACGCGTTTCGAAGCTCCATCTGCTTCTCTTCAGGGGCTTTAACGGAAGCGGTGTGCGCACCCGTTACACTTCTCCAATTTCATATAACTCACCCGCCAATGGGAGGCTCCAATGAGACTTCTGGGAAGTGTAGTGCGGAAAGCACACAATCAAGTCCTGTATGGACTCCACGAGTGGGCCCGTCCTCGATCCCATGTACGGCTGCTACTTCACTGCCGTGACCCCCACGTTAACGGGGTGGTGCATACTCTGCGGCTGGACTGCCGCATATAGATTCACGCTCCAAGGTTGTCCACCTTATGAGTAGCACGCGAGCAGCAGCTTTATTTATGTGTAGGTGAGGACGGGGATCCGCTCGTAGACGCCGCTCCGTAATGGATCTGCCCGACGCGTTTCGGAGCTCCATCTGCTTCTCTTCAGGGGCTTTAACGGAAGCGGTGTGCGCACCCGTTACACTTCTCCAATTTCATATAACTCACCCGCCAATGGGAGGCTCCAATGAGACTTCTGGGAAGTGTAGTGCGGAAAGCACACAATCAAGTCCTGTATGGACTCCACGAGTGGGCCCGTCCTCGATCCCATGTACGGCTGCTACTTCACTGCCGTGACCCCCACGTTAACGGGCTGGTGCATACTCTGCGGCTGGACTGCCGCATATAGATTCACGCTCCAAGGTTGTCCACCTTATGAGTAGCACGCGAGCAGCAGCTTTATTTATGTGTAGGTGAGGACGGGGATCCGCTCGTAGACGCCGCTCCGTAATGGATCTGCCCGACGCGTTTCGAAGCTCCATCTGCTTCTCTTCAGGGGCTTTAACGGAAGCGGTGTGCGCACCCGTTACACTTCTCCAATTTCATATAACTCACCCGCCAATGGGAGGCTCCAATGAGACTTCTGGGAAGTGTAGTGCGGAAAGCACACAATCAAGTCCTGTATGGACTCCACGAGTGGGCCCGTCCTCGATCCCATGTACGGCTGCTACTTCACTGCCGTGACCCCCACGTTAACGGGGTGGTGCATACTCTGCGGCTGGACTGCCGCATATAGATTCACGCTCCAAGGTTGTCCACCTTATGAGTAGCACGCGAGCAGCAGCTTTATTTATGTGTAGGTGAGGACGGGGATCCGCTCGTAGACGCCGCTCCGTAATGGATCTGCCCGACGCGTTTCGAAGCTCCATCTGCTTCTCTTCAGGGGCTTTAACGGAAGCGGTGTGCGCACCCGTTACACTTCTCCAATTTCATATAACTCACCCGCCAATGGGAGGCTCCAATGAGACTTCTGGGAAGTGTAGTGCGGAAAGCACACAATCAAGTCCTGTATGGACTCCACGAGTGGGCCCGTCCTCGATCCCATGTACGGCTGCTACTTCACTGCCGTGACCCCCACGTTAACGGGGTGGTGCATACTCTGCGGCTGGACTGCCGCATATAGATTCACGCTCCAAGGTTGTCCACCTTATGAGTAGCACGCGAGCAGCAGCTTTATTTATGTGTAGGTGAGGACGGGGATCCGCTCGTAGACGCCGCTCCGTAATGGATCTGCCCGACGCGTTTCGAAGCTCCATCTGCTTCTCTTCAGGGGCTTTAACGGAAGCGGTGTGCGCACCCGTTACACTTCTCCAATTTCATATAACTCACCCGCCAATGGGAGGCTCCAATGAGACTTCTGGGAAGTGTAGTGCGGAAAGCACACAATCAAGTCCTGTATGGACTCCACGAGTGGGCCCGTCCTCGATCCCATGTACGGCTGCTACTTCACTGTCGTGACCCCCACGTTAACGGGGTGGTGCATACTCTGCGGCTGGACTGCCGCATATAGATTCATGCTCCAAGGTTGTCCACCTTATGAGTAGCACGCGAGCAGCAGCTTTATTTATGTGTAGGTGAGGACGGGGATCCGCTCGTAGACGCCGCTCCGTAATGGATCTGCCCGACGCGTTTCGAAGCTCCATCTGCTTCTCTTCAGGGGCTTTAACGGAAGCGGTGTGCGCACCCGTTACACTTCTCCAATTTCATATAACTCACCCGCCAATGGGAGGCTCCAATGAGACTTCTGGGAAGTGTAGTGCGGAAAGCACACAATCAAGTCCTGTATGGACTCCACGAGTGGGCCCGTCCTCGATCCCATGTACGGCTGCTACTTCACTGCCGTGACCCCCACGTTAACGGGGTGGTGCATACTCTGCGGCTGGACTGCCGCATATAGATTCACGCTCCAAGGTTGTCCACCTTATGAGTAGCACGCGAGCAGCAGCTTTATTTATGTGTAGGTGGGGACGGGGATCCGCTCGTAGACGCCGCTCCGTAATGGATCTGCCCGACGCGTTTCGAAGCTCCATCTGCTTCTCTTCAGGGGCATTAACGGAAGCGGTGTGCGCACCCGTTACACTTCTCCAATTTCATATAACTCACCCGCCAATGGGAGGCTCCAATGAGACTTCTGGGAAGTGTAGTGCGGAAAGCACACAATCAAGTCCTGTATGGACTCCACGAGTGGGCCCGTCCTCGATCCCATGTACGGCTGCTACTTCACTGCCGTGACCCCCACGTTAACGGGGTGGTGCATACTCTGCGGCTGGACTGCCGCATATAGATTCACGCTCCAAGGTTGTCCACCTTATGAGTAGCACGCGAGCAGCAGCTTTATTTATGTGTAGGTGAGGACGGGGATCCGCTCATAGACGCCGCTCCGTAATGGATCTGCCTGACGCGTTTTGAAGCTCCATCTGCTTCTCTTCAGGGGCTTTAACGGAAGCGGTGTGCGCACCCGTTACACTTCTCCAATTTCATATAACTCACCCGCCAATGGGAGGCTCCAATGAGACTTCTGGGAAGTGTAGTGCGGAAAGCACACAATCAAGTCCTGTATGGACTCCACGAGTGGGCCCGTCCTCGATCCCATGTACGGCTGCTACTTCACTGCCGTGACCCCCACGTTAACGGGGTGGTGCATACTCTGCGGCTGGACTGCCGCATATAGATTCACGCTCCAAGGTTGTCCACCTTATGAGTAGCACGCGAGCAGCAGCTTTATTTATGTGTAGGTGAGGACGGGGATCCGCTCGTAGACGCCGCTCCGTAATGGATCTGCCCGACGCGTTTCGAAGCTCCATCTGCTTCTCTTCAGGGGCTTTAACGGAAGCGGTGTGCGCACCCGTTACACTTCTCCAATTTCATATAACTCACCCGCCAATGGGAGGCTCCAATGAGACTTCTGGGAAGTGTAGTGCGGAAAGCACACAATCAAGTCCTGTATGGACTCCACGAGTGGGCCCGTCCTCGATCCCATGTACGGCTGCTACTTCACTGCCGTGACCCCCACGTTAACGGGGTGGTGCATACTCTGCGGCTGGACTGCCGCATATAGATTCACGCTCCAAGGTTGTCCACCTTATGAGTAGCACGCGAGCAGCAGCTTTATTTATGTGTAGGTGAGGACGGGGATCCGCTCGTAGACGCCGCTCCGTAATGGATCTGCCCGACGCGTTTCGAAGCTCCATCTGCTTCTCTTCAGGGGCTTTAACGGAAGCGGTGTGCGCACCCGTTACACTTCTCCAATTTCATATAACTCACCCGCCAATGGGAGGCTCCAATGAGACTTCTGGGAAGTGTAGTGCGGAAAGCACACAATCAAGTCCTGTATGGACTCCACGAGTGGGCCCGTCCTCGATCCCATGTACGGCTGCTACTTCACTGCCGTGACCCCCACGTTAACGGGGTGGTGCATACTCTGCGGCTGGACTGCCGCATATAGATTCACGCTCCAAGGTTGTCCACCTTATGAGTAGCACGCGAGCAGCAGCTTTATTTATGTGTAGGTGAGGACGGGGATCCGCTCGTAGACGCCGCTCCGTAATGGATCTGCCCGACGCGTTTCGAAGCTCCATCTGCTTCTCTTCAGGGGCTTTAACGGAAGCGGTGTGCGCACCCGTTACACTTCTCCAATTTCATATAACTCACCCGCCAATGGGAGGCTCCAATGAGACTTCTGGGAAGTGTAGTGCGGAAAGCACACAATCAAGTCCTGTATGGACTCCACGAGTGGGCCCGTCCTCGATCCCATGTACGGCTGCTACTTCACTGCCGTGACCCCCACGTTAACGGGGTGGTGCATACTCTGCGGCTGGACTGCCGCATATAGATTCACGCTCCAAGGTTGTCCACCTTATGAGTAGCACGCGAGCAGCAGCTTTATTTATGTGTAGGTGAGGACGGGGATCCGCTCGTAGACGCCGCTCCGTAATGGATCTGCCCGACGCGTTTCGAAGCTCCATCTGCTTCTCTTCAGGGGCTTTAACGGAAGCGGTGTGCGCACCCGTTACACTTCTCCAATTTCATATAACTCACCCGCCAATGGGAGGCTCCAATGAGACTTCTGGGAAGTGTAGTGCGGAAAGCACACAATCAAGTCCTGTATGGACTCCACGAGTGGGCCCGTCCTCGATCCCATGTACGGCTGCTACTTCACTGCCGTGACCCCCACGTTAACGGGGTGGTGCATACTCTGCGGCTGGACTGCCGCATATAGATTCACGCTCCAAGGTTGTCCACCTTATGAGTAGCACGCGAGCAGCAGCTTTATTTATGTGTAGGTGAGGACGGGATCCGCTCGTAGACGCCGCTCCGTAATGGATCTGCCCGACGCGTTTCGAAGCTCACTGGAGCCTCCCATCGACGGGCGAGTTATATAATTGGAGAAGTGTAGCGGGTGCGCACACCGCTTCCGTTAAAGCCCCTGAAGAGAAGCAGATGGAGCTTCGAAACGCGTCGGGCAGATCCATTACGGAGCGGCGTCTACAAGCGGATCCCCGTCCTCACCTACACATAAATAAAGCTGCTGCTCGCGTGCTACTCACATGGTGGACAACCTTGGAGCGTGAATCTATATGCGGCAGTCCAGCCGCAGAGTATGCACCACCCCGTTAACGTGGGGGTCACGGCAGTGAAGTAGCAGCCGTACATGGAATCGAGGACGGGCCCACTTGTGGAGTCCATACAGGACTTGATTGTGTGCTTTCCGTACTACACTTCCCAGAAGTCTCACTGGAGCCTCCCATCGACGGGCGAGTTATATAATTGGAGAAGTGTAGCGGGTGCGCACACCGCTTCCGTTAAAGCCCCTGAAGAGAAGCAGATGGAGCTTCGAAACGCGTCGGGCAGATCCATTACGGAGCGGCGTCTACAAGCGGATCCCCGTCCTCACCTACACATAAATAAAGCTGCTGCTCGCGTGCTACTCACATGGTGGACAACCTTGGAGCGTGAATCTATATGCGGCAGTCCAGCCGCAGAGTATGCACCACCCCGTTAACGTGGGGGTCACGGCAGTGAAGTAGAAGCCGTACATGGAATCGAGGACGGGCCCACTTGTGGAGTCCATACAGGACTTGATTGTGTGCTTTCCGTACTACACTTCCCAGAAGTCTCACTGGAGCCTCCCATCGACGGGCGAGTTATATAATTGGAGAAGTGTAGCGGGTGCGCACACCGCTTCCGTTAAAGCCCCTGAAGAGAAGCAGATGGAGCTTCGAAACGCGTCGGGCAGATCCATTACGGAGCGGCGTCTACAAGCGGATCCCCGTCCTCACCTACACATAAATAAAGCTGCTGCTCGCGTGCTACTCACATGGTGGACAACCTTGGAGCGTGAATCTATATGCGGCAGTCCAGCCGCAGAGTATGCACCACCCCGTTAACGTGGGGGTCACGGCAGTGAAGTAGCAGCCGTACATGGAATCGAGGACGGGCCCACTTGTGGAGTCCATACAGGACTTGATTGTGTGCTTTCCGTACTACACTTCCCAGAAGTCTCACTGGAGCCTCCCATCGACGGGCGAGTTATATAATTGGAGAAGTGTAGCGGGTGCGCACACCGCTTCCGTTAAAGCCCCTGAAGAGAAGCAGTGGAGCTTCGAAACGCGTCGGGCAGATCCATTACGGAGCGGCGTCTACAAGCGGATCCCCGTCCTCACCTACACATAAATAAAGCTGCTGCTCGCGTGCTACTCACATGGTGGACAACCTTGGAGCGTGAATCTATATGCGGCAGTCCAGCCGCAGAGTATGCACCACCCCGTTAACGTGGGGGTCACGGCAGTGAAGTAGCAGCCGTACATGGAATCGAGGACGGGCCCACTTGTGGAGTCCATACAGGACTTGATTGTGTGCTTTCCGTACTACACTTCCCAGAAGTCTCACTGGAGCCTCCCATCGACGGGCGAGTTATATAATTGGAGAAGTGTAGCGGGTGCGCACACCGCTTCCGTTAAAGCCCCTGAAGAGAAGCAGATGGAGCTTCGAAACGCGTCGGGCAGATCCATTACGGAGCGGCGTCTACAAGCGGATCCCCGTCCTCACCTACACATAAATAAAGCTGCTGCTCGCGTGCTACTCACATGGTGGACAACCTTGGAGCGTGAATCTATATGCGGCAGTCCAGCCGCAGAGTATGCACCACCCCGTTAACGTGGGGGTCACGGCAGTGAAGTAGCAGCCGTACATGGAATCGAGGACGGGCCCACTTGTGGAGTCCATACAGGACTTGATTGTGTGCTTTCCGTACTACACTTCCCAGAAGTCTCACTGGAGCCTCCCATCGACGGGCGAGTTATATAATTGGAGAAGTGTAGCGGGTGCGCACACCGCTTCCGTTAAAGCCCCTGAAGAGAAGCAGATGGAGCTTCGAAACGCGTCGGGCAGATCCATTACGGAGCGGCGTCTACAAGCGCATCCCCGTCCTCACCTACACATAAATAAAGCTGCTGCTCGCGTGCTACTCACATGGTGGACAACCTTGGAGCGTGAATCTATATGCGGCAGTCCAGCCGCAGAGTATGCACCACCCCGTTAACGTGGGGGTCACGGCAGTGAAGTAGCAGCCGTACATGGAATCGAGGACGGGCCCACTTGTGGAGTCCATACAGGACTTGATTGTGTGCTTTCCGTACTACACTTCCCAGAAGTCTCACTGGAGCCTCCCATCGACGGGCGAGTTATATAATTGGAGAAGTGTAGCGGGTGCGCACACCGCTTCCGTTAAAGCCCCTGAAGAGAAGCAGATGGAGCTTCGAAACGCGTCGGGCAGATCCATTACGGAGCGGCGTCTACAAGCGGATCCCCGTCCTCACCTACACATAAATAAAGCTGCTGCTCGCGTGCTACTCACATGGTGGACAACCTTGGAGCGTGAATCTATATGCGGCAGTCCAGCCGCAGAGTATGCACCACCCCGTTAACGTGGGGGTCACGGCAGTGAAGTAGCAGCCGTACATGGAATCGAGGACGGGCCCACTTGTGGAGTCCATACAGGACTTGATTGTGTGCTTTCCGTACTACACTTCCCAGAAGTCTCACTGGAGCCTCCCATCGACGGGCGAGTTATATAATTGGAGAAGTGTAGCGGGTGCGCACACCGCTTCCGTTAAAGCCCCTGAAGAGAAGCAGATGGAGCTTCGAAACGCGTCGGGCAGATCCATTACGGAGCGGCGTCTACAAGCGGATCCCCGTCCTCACCTACACATAAATAAAGCTGCTGCTCGCGTGCTACTCACATGGTGGACAACCTTGGAGCGTGAATCTATATGCGGCAGTCCAGCCGCAGAGTATGCACCACCCCGTTAACGTGGGGGTCACGGCAGTGAAGTAGCAGCCGTACATGGAATCGAGGACGGGCCCACTTGTGGAGTCCATACAGGACTTGATTGTGTGCTTTCCGTACTACACTTCCCAGAAGTCTCACTGGAGCCTCCCATCGACGGGCGAGTTATATAATTGGAGAAGTGTAGCGGGTGCGCACACCGCTTCCGTTAAAGCCCCTGAAGAGAAGCAGATGGAGCTTCGAAACGCGTCGGGCAGATCCATTACGGAGCGGCGTCTACAAGCGGATCCCCGTCCTCACCTACACATAAATAAAGCTGCTGCTCGCGTGCTACTCACATGGTGGACAACCTTGGAGCGTGAATCTATATGCGGCAGTCCAGCCGCAGAGTATGCACCACCCCGTTAACGTGGGGGTCACGGCAGTGAAGTAGCAGCCGTACATGGAATCGAGGACGGGCCCACTTGTGGAGTCCATTCAGGACTTGATTGTGTGCTTTCCGTACTACACTTCCCAGAAGTCTCACTGGAGCCTCCCATCGACGGGCGAGTTATATAATTGGAGAAGTGTAGCGGGTGCGCACACCGCTTCCGTTAAAGCCCCTGAAGAGAAGCAGATGGAGCTTCGAAACGCGTCGGGCAGATCCATTACGGAGCGGCGTCTACAAGCGGATCCCCGTCCTCACCTACACATAAATAAAGCTGCTGCTCGCGTGCTACTCACATGGTGGACAACCTTGGAGCGTGAATCTATATGCGGCAGTCCAGCCGCAGAGTATGCACCACCCCGTTAACGTGGGGGTCACGGCAGTGAAGTAGCAGCCGTACATGGAATCGAGGACGGGCCCACTTGTGGAGTCCATACAGGACTTGATTGTGTGCTTTCCGTACTACACTTCCCAGAAGTCTCACTGGAGCCTCCCATCGACGGGCGAGTTATATAATTGGAGAAGTGTAGCGGGTGCGCACACCGCTTCCGTTAAAGCCCCTGAAGAGAAGCAGATGGAGCTTCGAAACGCGTCGGGGAGATCCATTACGGAGCGGCGTCTACAAGCGGATCCCCGTCCTCACCTACACATAAATAAAGCTGCTGCTCGCGTGCTACTCACATGGTGGACAACCTTGGAGCGTGAATCTATATGCGGCAGTCCAGCCGCAGAGTATGCACCACCCCGTTAACGTGGGGGTCACGGCAGTGAAGTAGCAGCCGTACATGGAATCGAGGACGGGCCCACTTGTGGAGTCCATACAGGACTTGATTGTGTGCTTTCCGTACTACACTTCCCAGAAGTCTCACTGGAGCCTCCCATCGACGGGCGAGTTATATAATTGGAGAAGTGTAGCGGGTGCGCACACCGCTTCCGTTAAAGCCCCTGAAGAGAAGCAGATGGAGCTTCGAAACGCGTCGGGCAGATCCATTACGGAGCGGCGTCTACAAGCGGATCCCCGTCCTCACCTACACATAAATAAAGCTGCTGCTCGCGTGCTACTCACATGGTGGACAACCTTGGAGCGTGAATCTATATGCGGCAGTCCAGCCGCAGAGTATGCACCACCCCGTTAACGTGGGGGTCACGGCAGTGAAGTAGCAGCCGTACATGGAATCGAGGACGGGCCCACTTGTGGAGTCCATACAGGACTTGATTGTGTGCTTTCCGTACTACACTTCCCAGAAGTCTCACTGGAGCCTCCCATCGACGGGCGAGTTATATAATTGGAGAAGTGTAGCGGGTGCGCACACCGCTTCCGTTAAAGCCCCTGAAGAGAAGCAGATGGAGCTTCGAAACGCGTCGGGCAGATCCATTACGGAGCGGCGTCTACAAGCGGATCCCCGTCCTCACCTACACATAAATAAAGCTGCTGCTCGCGTGCTACTCACATGGTGGACAACCTTGGAGCGTGAATCTATATGCGGCAGTCCAGCCGCAGAGTATGCACCACCCCGTTAACGTGGGGGTCACGGCAGTGAAGTAGCAGCCGTACATGGAATCGAGGACGGGCCCACTTGTGGAGTCCATACAGGACTTGATTGTGTGCTTTCCGTACTACACTTCCCAGAAGTCTCACTGGAGCATCCCATCGACGGGCGAGTTATATAATTGGAGAAGTGTAGCGGGTGCGCACACCGCTTCCGTTAAAGCCCCTGAAGAGAAGCAGATGGAGCTTCGAAACGCGTCGGGCAGATCCATTACGGAGCGGCGTCTACAAGCGGATCCCCGTCCTCACCTACACATAAATAAAGCTGCTGCTCGCGTGCTACTCACATGGTGGACAACCTTGGAGCGTGAATCTATATGCGGCAGTCCAGCCGCAGAGTATGCACCACCCCGTTAACGTGGGGGTCACGGCAGTGAAGTAGCAGCCGTACATGGAATCGAGGACGGGCCCACTTGTGGAGTCCATACAGGACTTGATTGTGTGCTTTCCGTACTACACTTCCCAGAAGTCTCACTGGAGCCTCCCATCGACGGGCGAGTTATATAATTGGAGAAGTGTAGCGGGTGCGCACACCGCTTCCGTTAAAGCCCCTGAAGAGAAGCAGATGGAGCTACGAAACGCGTCGGGCAGATCCATTACGGAGCGGCGTCTACAAGCGGATCCCCGTCCTCACCTACACATAAATAAAGCTGCTGCTCGCGTGCTACTCACATGGTGGACAACCTTGGAGCGTGAATATATATATATATATATATATTCACCTCTGTTTTGTGACATGCGGCGAAAGGTTATTAATTTATGGTGTTTGCATTTTCTGTTGGGGATTTAGCCAGGACTATGCCGATTTACGGCGAAATTGTATTAATTTTCATACATTTAATTAGTATCTGGCAGTGGTTATTAGCCCATACTGTTTTAAGCATTAAGGATATACAAAATGAATCATATCATTTAAGTTTATTACATGCATTATGGCCGCCACGTTCCACCAAGCGTTTTTCAACAAACATCGTAGTATGTAAATTAAGTCCGCTCTCACTCTCAATGAGGGCGTCCACAAAAACGAGCCGTGTGCAGCACATCGCTGACACTGAGGAAGGACTTTGTGTTTGAAACGCGTCTGTCACCTTTCGCCTGCTGTAAGCGTCAATAAAATCCTATCGCTGTACCCGGAGTGCTTGAGTCTTCCTTGGGATACTGGGAGGACCTCCGAGCTTCAATATATATATATATATATATATATATATATATATATATATATATATATATATATACATATATATATATACATATATTTAATATTCTCCTTTGAATACCAATTTCAGTACAATGTAAATCTGAAGTGCTCGGGCTTGGGTAGGATGCAGTTGAACTGGAATTTTTTTAGACATTTTCACCTAGAGCTGAGTAATTAGAGCCCAGAAAAAGAAGTTTGTTGATGTGTTGAATGGGGTGCAAATGTTTAACTAAGCATGAGGACATTTTCTCCCTATGGGTAGTAGGAAACGTTTTTGTTATTTTCTAGGCACTAGATAATTTGTAGTTAACAAGTTTGTCTCATCCTCATGTTCATGATTTCTTTTGCCAGTATGTTTTGGGGTGAGGAAATGAGAGATTGGCAGTCAGTACTCACCCCTTCCCACCGTCATGTACCAGGTAGGGTAGCATCCAATACAGTTAAGAGTGATGAGAGACATGAACTTTACAAGTAATTGGTCCAGACATTTTGGATGAGTTGTTTATTGAATGACTTTTATTGTCCAGGAGTGTATGGGGGAAGAAAGGGTCATGCATCTGTTGGTGGAATGGTGCTACACGAGACAAGGCCAACCATGTGAGGCTCGAGGCTCTGCTAGCTAGCAGTCTGTGGTCAAAGGTTGGAGGATCTGGGATTGGAGTGAAAGACTTCCAAACAGGGTAAATCCCTTAATGTTTTAAGCAGACCATTGAAGCAGCAGGAAGGGTCTCGTGCTACCCCTTGATTTTGTTGTAATTGAAGTGCTCAAGCAGCTACGGTCTTCGGTTAGTTACTGTTTGCTTTAAAAGGAAACACGTGGAATAGAGCAGCAACTGACTTTAAAACTTATCAAACATCTAAGACGTGTAGAAGTCATTTATACTACAACTTACTGAAAAATGTAATTGACACTATAAGGAGCATTAACAGAAATGGCCACCATTTTTGAAGTGACAGTAATTTCTAGAATTTCTAGATGAGACAGCGAAGGCAAATCAGAAGGTGTTCTTCTGTTAATGTGCATGCATATGTCAAAGTGAAATAAAGGTGATACACTGATGAGGTTTTTGCATACTGTGGAAGAGCATTTTGAGGTAGCTAAGAGTTCCTATTTAGATACCATACCCCTTAGCCTTGTGGTATTTACACAGGTGCTAATTTTAGCACCGTAGTGTCAGTTCGGAGTTTTATTTCAGACTTTTCCACTCCTTTGTGTGCTTTATGTGCATTTACTGTAGACAAACCTCTACAGTTTTTACTACCAAGTTGACTTGGCAAATGCACCCACTTGCCAAGCCCCAACCTTCCTTTTTATTACATGTGAGTCACCCCTAAGATAGGCGCAAGGTACCCCTTTGGGTAGGGTGCAGTGCATTTGAAAGGTAGGACTGCTGTGTGTGACATGTCCTGATAGTGAAATACTGTATATTTCGTTTTTCACTGTTGGCAGGATACCTGTCCCATAGGATAGAATGGGGAATACTTTGTAACATTTTATGAGTATATCTTCCCATTGGTAAAAGAAAGAGAAATAAAGTTTAGTATGCCTGAACTCAGAATGTAGAAATGCATCTTTTAGTAAAGATGATTTTTATGTTCGAAAATATACTTTTTAGAAAGTAGTTATTTTATATATCTTGCTTAGCCATTCTGTGTACCTCTGCTGGGTTGGGAATTGACTGTCTGACTTTGGAGTGACAGGGGCCGGGCATGTGCATTCTCTTCAGACAGCCACGGCGGCGAGGTGTGTCCTGCCTTTCCTCTATGTGTCAGCTCAGGGCTGAATAGCCCTGGGCTGTATTTAGAGTAGTGGGAGGAGATTTCCTTGCACCTGTATGGGCCTGGTCTGCCTTTGACAATGCTATCTCCACCTCCTGCCTGGAAGCTGGGCCAGAGAGGACCAAAATCATTTAGACTGAGCACAGACTCTCTGCCCCGGAGAACAAAGAGAGATGCAGTATAAATATTGGGGCTCAAAGCTTTAGAACTCACTTGCAGGAGGTGCAGCGCAGCGGCCGGGGTGCATGACTCCGGACCACGGGGGTCACGGTTCGATCCCTGGCACCGGCGACAGGTGAACCCAGCATCATGTGAATCTGGGCAATAGCTCGCTTAATCTTCCCGACGGCCCCCAGCGCCGGGATACCTCTCCGGATGTAGATGTGCACTTTACAAATGCTGGTATTTTTGGTATTTATTTCACTTAGATCACAGAACCTGCCAAGAAGAAGAGCTGAAAGAAGTGCCAGGATGAGTACTGCCCCTTTGCTGTGTTCTTGCTTTGCGGGGTTGGCTTGCAGTTGCTGCTTCTGCCTTGGGCAGTTAAAAGAACTGGACTGAGCTTTCTTCACTGGTCGCTGAGTATCTCCAATGGCTTGGAGTAGAGCTTGCCTCCTGTTCATGAAGTCTCAGGCAAAGACTTTACTTACATATGGGTATCGCCTCCGGAACCTTGGGTTTCAGTTGCTACAGAGTGGAAAAGCAGCCAACACCATCACCCACACTGCTGCTGGCTCAGTGTCCTGAAGGCACTGCAGAGGACACTGCCGCACTTCGCACCACAACCCTGGTCTCAATGATGACGATGACCACCGCCACCACTGAGCTGCTGTTTGCACAGCGAACTGTGGGCACCGCAGTCTGCACTGCCTCACTGCACTCCGCCGCCCTGGTCTCACCGACAACGACGCTGCCTGCTGACCTCGACACCCATGCCCGCATTGTGGTTTGGGAGTCCCGCTCCTAAGTCACACGACGCACCACCCTGTCCCACACTGCAGTCAGGGCCTACCAACACCAGCCCCCATCAACGGTGCCTACAAGGAATTTTATTTAGAGTACTCAGTGAAACTAATTATGTAGATTACTCTAAGGTTAAGTTACGATTGGTAAATAACCTTTGAAAAATCGAAAACATCAATTCACTCATTTACAGCATACTTAACATATAATGAACAATTTTAGACCGGGTGTAGATTACTGAATTTCTTGTTCATTAAATGAAGAAGAAATTCAGTAATCGGTGTAGGCACAGTTACCTTTTATCATTTGTAATTCCCAAGCCCCCAATGATATATTGGGTTTCCCACTGTTTGTCCTATTAGCCCCCATCAACTGGCACTGTCGCTTGCACCATGACCTGTCAGCACTGCCATGACCACCGTCTCACTCCGCACCGCAGCCCTGGTCTCACCGCCACTGCTGGACAACCGTCACCGAGCCGTTGCCTGCAACGCAACCTGAGGGCACTGCAAGCTGCAACGATGCGGTCGGCCAGAACTGAAGGGAATGGTTACGAGTCTGCTGACACTAATGTCCGTCCTCACCAACACGGTCAGCCGGAACTGTTGGATTCTGTTGTTTTCAGCACCAAGGTAGCCCCGGTCGGAGCTACCAGCTACAAAGAACTGCCTTTTAGAGTCATTCTTGCAAAGTACAATTTTTTGATTACTGTATGTTGGTCTTTTATCATTTTGGTCTTGTTTGCACAGATAAATATTGGTTATTTTTCTAAAACTAGTGTGATGTCCTTTTGTAGTATTTTTACTGTATTACTGATGGTTTTGAGCAAATGTTTTACACACAGCCTCGGAGATAAACCTGACTGCTCATGCCAAGCTACCAAGGGGTAAACAGGGGTTATTTCAGCAGTGTATACCCCTTATTCTGACTAAAAGGAAGGGTCCCTGTTTGGACAAAGGTGCAAACCATTGCCAACTAGAGACTCCCATTTCTAACAATCTCCTTTTTATTAATCTCATTTTACCAATTAAACAAATTGAACAATAATTATCCATAATCTTTTATCTCTAAATGTTACATAATTTAATTTTCTATGTGAAGGTGTTGCATTACCAGTGGTTGGCCATGAATGGAGCATCACTTATTCCAAGGATGGTCAGGAGTACATTTATGTCTATTTGAGACTTTTAGGGCCTTACTAACTTTAGAAGTGTATTTTGTGAATTGTATAAGTGTATTTTGTGAATTGGATTGAACTGTATATTTTGTGAGCTGTTTTGAAACTTTTAGGGCCTTACTAACTTTAGAGGTGTATTTTGTGAATTGTATTTTGTGAATTGTACACTTTTGTGGGTGTGTGTTTTGTATTAGCATGCCTCACCCGAATCCATCCTTTAGTTTACCTAAACCCTTACCATTTGGGAATAATTATTGCCCATTTTCACACCACTTCCCCTGGCCCCTCCCACATTTCCTACTAAATTGTCTACCCATATCCCTGCCACAGTGGCAGAGATTTCAGCTCACAAAATTGTGACCGGTATTAGAAACAACATTGTTATTAATTTTATGATAACGATTTTGTGAAGAAATTCCATTCCAGGGCCTGCAATCTTTCCTCATTTGGTGTACATAGTTATCCAACAGAACTGGAAACTGCTACGATAACAGTACCACTGAGTAGTGTAAAATGAAATTCACAAATGTATGGCTGGAGACCTCTGCCTCACCTATGTTTTCTGTGCAGAGATCGGCTACCTCTCCATGGTAGGTAAACCGCAGGGCCTGTTGACAGGCCAGGTCCTGATGCCCACCCCCACTATGCACACTTAAATGCCCTGTACAATGGGCAAGCAGGGAGGTAGCACCTTCAGATGTATGCAGTAGGGGTGTGTTACTTGCAAGAGGAGGTGTGATGCAGAGTCTTGTTGGAAGTCAGTTCCTTCCTCTCATCACTACTGCATATGCAACGGGGGATGGGTGCCCTCTTGGGGCAGATGAGATACAGGGAAGACCTAGCTTGGCAGTTTGGGCTGGACTGTTCCCATGAGGAACAGGGTCAAGTCTGATTTGCGTATGGCTGTGTCTGAACTGGGTTGGCAAAGTAAGCTAAAGAACGATGATCAATTCAACCCAAATCTGTGACTGTGGGCGAGTGTCTGAAAAGTTTCAGTGTTCCGTCCATCATCTCCTTGTGTTTGCTTTATTGCTCTGAGACACAGAGCCTGGTCAGAGCCCAGGCCCCGTGACTTAGCCCGCTATGCTCTGCTGAAGGCCATATGTAACAGAAGGTGAGGTGTGTCGCGAAGCACAGCCCTGCACCTCCAGCCATGCACTGTGGTGACCGGCAACCACCCACGGCAGGTAGGCATAAGTCAGGCCCTCTGGCCCACTCACACTGTACACACTTGAAAACCATGTGCAGCAGAGTTTAGCTGCATTCTTATCAGGCCTTACAATCCACTTCTTTGTCACATGACAGAAGAAAGATCGCATCAGTGGTTGATTGCCCACCTCATTCCATTCCACACGGTGGAAGGCTATTCGGGCATTACAGCTGATGAAATGGCTCATAGTGTCACAGCTTCAAAAACGCTTAAAATATGGACACGTTTAAATACACCACTATAACTGTAAGTGTAATTTGCAGATAGGAAACCCTAAGTCTCAAACAATACAAAATAACCAATTGTCTCATCAAATCGAACTTTAGCACTGATTCTATTGTATCCACAAAGGATAAGTGAACTTGAAAACACCATAAAGACGAATTGAGCCATATGATTGCTTAAACAATTCACACTATCTAAAAAGCAAGCCCATAATCTCTAGAAGAAAGAAGCCCACCCTTTGGAGGACTCTATTTTCTCTTTGTTCCTACACAGTGACAAAATAAATATTAAGATGTTGGCAATATAGCATACAAACAAAGCCAGGAAGCACCAAGAAAGACAGATGAGCAATGTTCTGCTGATACACAATAGTATGATGATGTTGTGGAAGCGGCTACAACAACAGTGGGTGCTGCTGCTGTACTTCACACTGAAAGCAAACCTTTGGTGTGAAATTTCTTTTCACACTGCCGAAAATAGTAAATCCTCAAATGGTGATGAACCATTTAAGTGACCAAGTTCTATAGCAAGGGCATCCTAGGATATACTCCTTTGGGGACAATGTCATGATTAAATATCTTATGTACTTGCATCTTGAGGGACGAACCAGAGGGAATGATGAGAGGAATGGGAAGATGGAACATAGATCAAATCAAAAAAGGGGAAACTACAGTTAAGTTATAGGGGATACATTTAGAGTAAACAAAGCACTTCTAGTAAAAGTATGCATTGGAAATGAACACAATCTTGCTCTGGAACCTGGTAGGGCCACTACTAAAGAAGATATTGTTGAAAGTGTAAGGGAACACAACCACCCCTAAACCCTCATCATCAAACTGGTACTGTAATACCTTTCTAAATGACTTGAAGGATCGGATGTATCAGATAGCAACTCAGCTAATTGTCATTCCTCACAGGCAAACTTAATCCCCACATTCTTACTTAAAATATGGTACCCAACTTTACAGCTCAAATAGGAATTACCTGAAAGAAACACACATGTTCTGTCTGAAATATGATTTACCACAACACATTCCTCCCAGTAAAGTACCAGACTATATCACCTAGTGACAGCCACCACCAATATCACAAGCTAAGTCTTAGGCCCTGATCAAATGTGGGCCATATTATTCCAATCCCTGCGCACACCCATGCGCAGCAAACACAATTATAAGTTATGTGAAACTTCCAGCACTAACGAGAAAATGTTGGCGCATGGGCCATGCTCCGACATTTTCAAAATGCAGGGATGCACCATGTTCACAAGAATAGGCGCATCCCTGCGTTACCCCCTGTGCTGGCACTCAATTTTGCTGCCTTGCACCAATGCAGGCAGCCCTTGCACCATAGTACAAGGGTGCCTGCGTTGCAGGGAATGACAGTTTATCTGTAGGAAGGGGGCCCTTCCAGCACATAAACAATAACTAATGGTGAATTGTTACTCCTATGTGTGCTGCAGAATGCAGCACATAGAAGTAGAAAATCGTCATTATTTAATGATTATTTATGTGCAGGAAGGAACACCTTCCTGCACATAAATAATCATTAATGGCAATTTAATCTTTCTATATGTGCTGCAGAATGCAGACCACATAGAAAACGCAAAATGTTAGGGTAAATAAAAACATTTGTCCTTGTTTCATCATTCAAACACCCGCTCATGCATGGCAATCGCTTTTGGCGCTGTCAGATTTGCACCTGCTAGTAAATCTGGGGCAGCATCAAAGCAATGGGTGTTGCGTGTAAAGGGGGCCTTATTTACAAAGCGGCATTAAGCCATGAAATATTGCTTAATGCCACTTTGTTAATATGGAGAAGGGCGTATCGTCACCAGAACTTAGCTAAAAGTGATGCTCTGGTGGCGATAGCCCCTTTTAAATATGCCCCTAAGTATTTATCGGGTTGAATAAAGTACACATCCAAACACTTTTTCATAGTTCAAACCAGCCGATATATAATGGGGGTAAATGTCTGGTAAATACTCGGATATGTGGAATTTCGTTGAGGAAGAATCAGTGGCATAGCCAGGGCTCAATGGACGCAAATGAATGTAAGAAAATTGAATGCTCTAAGAAAAGCGACTATTCGGGATGAAATGGACCCCTCAATGCCCTGGGCATTGGAGTCCCTATACATGAGGTACTATTGATAGCTATGTCCTGAAAAATCACCAAATTTCACATTATTCCACATTTTAAAGGGCAAAGCCTGAAATTGGAGGCAGGGCCCGATTGGAGAACAGAAAAATCCCTGCAAAAATGTTCAAACAGTTCTGTTTATTTCATCTCTCTGCACAATCACTGTTTCCATCCATCCATTCTCCTATCTCTCTCCTCTCCCTCTATGCCTTTGCAGTCTCTCCCTCTATTTCACTCTACCTTCCCATTCCCTCCCAGTCCTTCTCTGTCTCTTAAAGCCTCCCATTTCTTGCTACAATTATTCTTGGGGGGCAGGAGAAAGTGGGAGAGGCACCTCCCCTAAATATTAGCCTCCAGGGGCTCCAGGCCACAGGAGAACTGCCCAGTGGAATAAAAGGCTTGAACTGCCCTGATTAGAGGCATTTTATCATATCCAACAAATTCTCATCCTGGGGAATTGAATTTTACTGAGTGCAATAATAATCCCCAGCCCCATTTGTACACGCGTAATCAGCGACTTGGGGGTCGATTCCGATTCGGGAAAAAAAACGTCCGTACGATTTGTATCCGGAGCCCTCTCCGTACGAATCGTACCCGTCCGTCCGAGTCCCGAAGTACGATCCGTATTCCGTGAATCCGTCCGAATCGTCGCGATCCGTACGTATTGCAAGGCTGAAACCGTGAACCGTACGACTCGTACACATACCGTACGACTCGTACACATACCGTACGACTCGTACACATGCCGTACGACCCAACGAGTACGATCCGGACCAGGGTATGAGGACGCGATTTGTACGGTCCACGTCAGGTAAGAGCGAGTCGTACGGAAAAGCACACAAACACATACACACCGTACGGTCCGTACCCCCCATAATCGCAGGGGTACACACCGTACCCCTGCGATCATGGGGTGTACGAGCCGTACCCCCATTGTACAATCGGTGTACGAGCCGTACCCCCATTGTACGATCGGTGTATGAGCCGTACCCCCATTGTACGATCGGTGTACGAGCCGTACCCCATGTACGATTGGTGTACGAGCCGTACCCCCATTGTACGATTGGTTTACGAGCCGTTCCCCCATTGTACGATCGGTGTACGAGCCGTACCCCATGTACGATTGGTGTACGAGCCGTACCCCCATTGTACGATCGGTGTACGAGCCATACCCCATTGTATGATTGGTGTACGAGCCGTACCCCCATTGTACATTGGTGTACGAGCCTTACCCCCATTGTACGATCGGTGTACGAGCCGTACCCCATGTACGATTGGTGTACGAGCCGTACCACCATTGTATGATCGGTGTACGAGCCGTACCCCATGTACGATCGGTGTACGAGCCGTACACCCATCGTACAATGGGGGTACGGCTCGTACACCGATCGTACATGGGTTACGGCTAGTACACCGATCGTACAATGGGGGTACGGCTCGTACACCGATTGTACAATGGGGGTAGGGCTCGTACACCCCATGATCGCAGGGGTACGGTGCGTACCCCTGCGATCATGGGGGGGGCTGTTCCGTACCTATTTCGGCGCGAAGTCTGCTTTTACGGCTGTTTACAGCTCCCGTAGAAAAAGGGTCGTACGGTGCATACCCGACACGTATCGTACTTGCTGGGTCGTAAAAACCAGCCGCGAACCGTACAGATGTCGTGTACAGCGGGTTCCGAGGGAGAATCGTACGGAGATTAGAGTCGTACGGTGTCTTGTACGACTCGTACGGAGTACGGCTCCTGGTACGAATCGTACTTCGTCGTACGTATGGGACGTTTACAGGTACGATTCGTACGGGGAAAAACGCTCCGTACGACGATTCGGAGCGCTTTTTACCGGATCGGAATCGACCCCTTAGTGTTAGCCAGTAGATTTGTTAATGTGTGCATGCACATTTTCTAACTCTGTAAGAGATACTTTAAGATCCGCATGATTGTGGCCATGGTTTGAGACGGCAGCTACCCTTGTGGAAGCCCTATAGCTGATCCCGTTAGGGACCGACTTGCAGGGTGCACATTCACATATCTTGTTAATGAGAACCAGCTGCACTAAAAAGAGTTAGAAATGTGCACCTTTGGAAAATGGCCAAGGCATTGACATTGGATACATGTAGCCCTGGAGAGCCTGGGGGTCCCTGCTCAAAGTATTCGTAGGGTGCTACGCACATGCTTCTCTAATGGGATGCCAGTGAGGGGATGCCACAATTGTCTGTCCAGGAACAGCATTCTGTGTAATGTTCCCACTAGGGTCTCTCCGAAAAACAGGGAAAAAACATCCCCATTTTTCCCCTTTTACCCATGTATAATTTTATGTTATTTCAAAATCATCTGTTCCTGATTTCAACTGTTACTCAGGGGCAGGGGTGTAGTGGGGTAAAAACTGGCCTCCAGCTACCTCAACCAGCACTTACTTTACGATTCCTCCCCCTGCTCTCGAAGGTGTGTCTATTACCCTCCTTAGCAGAGAGAGGCACTCACAGAGGCCTGTCAGAGAAGCCTGGAATTTCCTGGGGATGTAGAAACAGTGGGTAACAGCTTTTGTTACCCACTGATGCTGTTTTATAGCAGCGAATAACCTGATTTAGAATATGGTGTTCATGCTAGTGGCTTTCAGTGAGATCCATACATAATATTTAGAATGTGTCTGATCCCCGATATCTGTGTTAAATTCTGTTTTGATTTTCCGTGGTATGTGTAACAAACAACTGTATTATGTCCACATATGGCATTTGAGGCACGCACTGTCTCTGCTTCACTCTAGAGGAACTGAAATATTGTGACACCAAAAGCAAATGTGAACAATACAGGCTTCCTTATGGTCCTTTCTGCCATCATATGTCAGTGGCTGCCACTGTAGTTTAATTCCCCGGGAGGGCTGCCAGGAGGAATACTAAGAATTTCTTTTTCATGATGTGCGCTGTTTGATTTCAATATTTCGCAGCTGAAGCTAAATCCCACAGTGCTAAGAGCCCAGGCAAGGAGGCAAAGCATGCAACTCTGAGTCATCAAAGATTGCATCCTGGCCCCGTGGGGGGGAGCAGCAGAGACTTTCTTTAGAGATTTATCTCGTTCCACACACACGGGGAAATCAGTGTTGGCACTAGTATCCGATTTTTAAGGCACAGATTTAACACCATTTGTTTCATAATATACAAGGGACTCAAAGGTGGGAATGACATTGTAACACAGGCTATTCCCTTCTCAGTCTGTGAAAAATAAATGCAGTTATTAGCTATCGAAAACGCTTACAGCACAAAGGTATAAATAAATACAGTCCTCTTAGGGAAAACAACTGTAGATTTCTCTCTTAAATGTACCACTTATCTGTGTTAGAGTGTATCCGTGCAAACAATAGCCAGACAAATGTCCACTATATAGGGGCAGTTCATAAAGTCACTTATGAGTAAGTATAGTAGAACAATAAGTGCCAACATTTGGAAAAAGGAAACATTTTTACATTTTAGGCGGGAGACAGCTAAAATAAAGCTGTTTTGGAGTCTCTCGCGTGAATAAAGGGTGTTAGCAATTAGGTAGTAATTCAGGGGCAGCTCCTCCGTTTGAGGGGAGTAGTGTCGCTGCACAGGCCAGAGCTGAAAAATAAAATAGTAATAACGTTTATTTATTATCATTTTTTTCTTCAGCAACTGATTTGTCATGAACTGAGTGACAGGACAGGTCAGGGCCAGTGCTTTGAAATGCACATGGCTCTATGGGTGGCATACGTGCATTTTAAAGTTCTATAAACTACCTGTCTTAGATTGCTAGGATAGAGAAAGCGCAGGCCTCCAGGGCTTTTAGGACTGCTTAGGAAGGCCGCTCCAACCAATCCTGGCGCTGCTCTCATGCTGTGAGAACAGCACCAGGATTGGTTAGTGCAGTTTTTTGGGTCCCGGACTATGCCTGGAAGAGAGAGGACAGTGGAGCATTTCCCCCCTCACCTCACCACCCTTAGCAGGCGCGCAACACCCGTCGTGTGTGGCAGCCCGGGATGAGACAGATCCCGGGCACACACACAGCCACACCCGAACGTTTCACAGGTCTTTAAAAGACCATTTGAATGTTAATTAGGCCTTGCTGTTGTTTCACCTCTTGTTGGAGGCCCTGCAGCTCCACTCTGCCTACTGATTAAAGGTTCAGCCCCCCCAAATTTTTTTCTTAGCCCCCCCCCCGAAATTTGGCTCTAGTTGCGCCTCTGATCCTCAGTACATGTCAACTGCCACTGAGTAATATTTCACCTATTCTTGAAGGTATGGCAGAGATTTTTGCCTATGATTTTACAATATATTTTCATTGAGTTCTCTGCCACAAGTGTGGAGAATTCCACAAGCCAAGTTATACATTTTAGGACTGATTGTGAAAGTGGCAACATGGATTAGTTAGGATAGAGAAATATCAAACAATAAGAGGGAGAAGGAAAAAGGAAGAGGGACAGGGGATGGTCGTACTAATACCAAACACATCCTCAGAATACTGCGTCCATTTCACTTCATCTTATTTACACCATCACCCACTACAGTAGTACAACTATAGAACGAAATATACTCCATCCAAGCCATGAAGTAGTTCACACATAACACATGGCTATTCATAGGGACTGAACGACATTCATACGTGCACAGTGCAGGTAGGCTATAACACACCCAGAACGAAGGGTAATAATAATGAAAAGAATGCCAAACACAGTCACACACTTTATATATACACACACCCATAGAAGTAGCAACATATAAAAAAATGAAAGACGAGAATCACACACACACAAGCATGCAGCTTAAAATTTACTTTAAACATAGATAGAAATTATTCAATTCACACTTAGTGGACTATACACAGCTACAAGAATACACTCCCATTGAACAAACGGGGAATCATCAATCATGACTCAGCCACACACATCATCAGATAAAACCCCCCACCATATCAAATACCAGCCACACACAGAGTGGCCAAACAACAAAACAACAGGAGCTACCATTTGAATCAACAGGAGCCTGGGGTGAATATAATGTCTATAAACCACCATTTCTTACAATATACTTAGACATATTTACCCTATTTTGGAACAGCTTGCATTATACATCACTGTTAGACCTGTCATCATTAGGGTTTTCTTCCCTCAAAACCTTTTGCCTGCTTACCTTCTCTTTTTGCTGTATCTCTTTCTTGTCCTAGGACTCAGAGCACGTTACCACTGCTGACCAGTGCTAAAGTGCAAGTACTTCTCTCCTAAACGGGATGACATTGGTGTATATGATTGGCATATTTAGTTTACTTGTAGGTCTCTTGTACAGTTGCATGCCATACACACAGGGCCTCTAAATTAAATGCTACAAGTGGGCCTGCAGCATTGATTGTGCCTCTCATTCCAGTAGCCTTTCAAGCCTGTCTCTGGCCTGCCATCGCAGTGTAAGTGTGTGCAGTTCACTACCACTTTGACGTAGCATTTAAAACTACTTGCCGACCTGGAAACTTCCCTTTTATTACAACAATAATATAATAAGTCACTCCTATGGTAGGCCCTAGGTAGCCCTTAGGGCAGGGTGCTGTGTAAGTAAAATGTGGAACATGTACTCTTATGTTTTGCATGTCCTGGTAGTGACAAACACCCAAATTCACTTTTCACTGCGGTGAGGCCTACTACTCTCATAGCCTAGCTTTGTGAGTTTCTTAATACACTTTTAAGCTATAGTTCCTGATTAGAAAGGAGTAGCTGCATCATGTTTCATATCTTTGGAATTGTAATGATAAACCCTCTTTAATGGTAATGTTAAAATGTGCATTACTATTTTAGAAATACTACTTTTAGAAAGCACACTTTTCTCTGCTCTTACTGCTCTGTGTGCCTTGCAGCCTGTCTCCAATATGCGTCTGGGGTGGGTGATAGCTAAACTTTGTGCATACCCCATAGATAGCCACAAACACAGGAAGGGTGAATGTAACAGAGAAATCATCTGTATTCATCTGCATTCTGATATATCTTCCCGGGTGGGGAGAGAGTGGGGAGGTGACAGTTACACCTGAATAGGCAGTTTCCTGTTTCCAACACAAACGGCTGAATACCCCCTACTGAGGGGCTGGGAAGAAAAGGGGAACTTTGTACTTCAAGGGCCTGCTCTGAAGTCATCCCCATTTCAAATGCACTACTGGCCATACGTACAGGGGCTCTGACCCTCCTAGACAGTACACTAAAGTACATGTGAAGAACTCTGCCAAGACCTAAATGCTACAAGGATTGCCACTCTGCTTGCCTGCTGCTCAGGAAGTATTGTTTTTCTGCTTTGCTGTGGTGCCCTGATGCCTGCTGATCTCTACTCTGATGAGGACAAGGGCTGGACCAATCTCACTTGAACTTCTGAGTGACTCCAAGGGTGCACTGGCTTGCATCCTGTTCTGAAGTCTTAGGGCCATCAAAGACTTTCTTTAACCCTGAAGCAGCAGTTAGTCTCTGCCATATGTGAGCCCTGCCCTGCCAAGTAGTGGCAATCCAGTCCTGGGGCCTTGAAAGATGACTTCTGCTGTACAGAAGAGTCAAAATCGAAGCAGTGATGACTGTGCAACGATAGGAACCGACATATTGCCCTTCGGCATCAAAACCGATTGACAACACCTCTCTGACAAACTGCATGGTTCGACGATGATGCAATGCCTGCTTCGTAAAGAGTTTCATCGACAAAGACCTCCATGCCTGCATGGATTGGAACTGATACATCGAGTCTTCCACATCGCTGCTTGTTCCTTCCAAGGTACAATTTCCAGCAAAACCTGCGTGAGTCATGTAGCTGGCCTGCCCTCTATCACCTTCAGCCTGAACTTTGGAGTTAGCCCAGTCTAGCAAGACCTAAGCGCTATTTGCTTCTAAGCACTGCTATTTGATTTATTCTTTAAAAATTCATTATTCCGGTTCTACTATTGGATTTTTGTCATTTATGTTCTTATTTTACTCATAAAAAATAATCTATTTTTCTTTGCTTGTGTGAAGTATTTTTGTGATGTTTTCATTGTGTTACTGTGTGTGTGTATTGCACAAATACTTTACACATTGCCTCTTTCGATAAGACTGACTGCTCTTTGCCAAGCTACCAGAGGGTGAACACAGGTTATCTTTTAATGTGTATCTAGCTTACCCTGATTAGGACAATCAGACACCCAATTTCTAACAGTCACAACTTGAGCATAGCAAGCGCTAATAGAAGATCAATCCCTATGCCTCCCCCTACCAGTCCATTCAATCCTTGAAGTTATCTCTAAGCTCATGAAGAACCAAGATTAAGGGCAATGGGAAAGAGGGAAGGAGATCAAGAGGGCCATGCTCCTACAGGTTGTTTCACAGAAAACCTAGACTGGAAGATAATGGCACAGCGTTATTAGACCTCAATTTTATTGAGCGTATATGCACATAACAGCATACAGTGTAGTAGGATTAAATCACAGTTATGTAGTTGAGCTTACCACCTCCCCTCTATATGCCCTCACTGTTTCCCATGCAGGCTAGTCTCTAATCTTGCATCCTGGTGATGCCTCCATCTCTTACTCCATCCAAGGGGGATTATACTGTCAGTTTGACTCTTCATTGTTCGTGCAATCTCCTCCAATGCATCAATTTTCTAATATTCTCTCGATGGTCCCCACACTTTTTAAAATTATTTTAGGGCATCCATGGCACAGCATTTTAAACAAATATTTAAGGGTTAAAATCCTCTATAAGTTGATGGAAAAATCCCAATTATTTGGTGGAAACAACAAAGTAATTCAAATATAGATTATCGCAGGGATTAGGTAATGATTTACCCAGTACAGAGAGAGGAAAAGTGTAACTAGCTCCCCGAAGAATGCTCAGATTCCCTCCTGAGAGCCAAGAGAAGAGGGAATCACACTTCAGTATTGCTAAGTAGGGAGCTTGGGAGTAGGAGGCAAACACTGGGTCAAAACATAGTCACCGGAAGTTAAGGGATTAGGGAACATCGGTGAATGATAAGTGAGAAAAACAACAAGGATGAAGGGAAGAGTAAGATGAATGTTAAAAGGAGAATAAGCAAAGCAGTCATAGCAAATGATGTTGCCAGATAGCTTATTCATGGATGTGGCAGGTCTTAACACTAATCCTGCCTCTGTTGACTCATAGGGCTACTAGTTGTGGCCAGTTCTAGTGATGTGGGTGCAGCACATCTGATCTGCTTCTCTTTGAAAGTATTCAAACTTTCTACAATGGCCTGTATTTTTCATTGCCCTGCTCTCCACCTTCTCTTAGTTTGACATCTTCTCTGGGCTACCATTTCTGTTAATCAGACAACACCCCCCAAAAGACTGTTTCCTTTTAGGGGTGGGGTTGGGTCTGGACTTGGAAGGGAGCCTTTAATGAAAGGTAGACACCAGCTGAGGAAAAGTGGCCTGACACATCATATCATTTTAATGCACTCAGATATAGTAACTGTCCCCTATTCGTCCAGGAGAATAGGACAGACTCAACTTCAGACTCTGGTATCCATTCACTAATGTAGGTGGTGGTGTTGAAGATGTGTATGACAAGGCCTTCTTAATACAAGGGGCCGATATTGGACTTATATCTGACTTGTGCAAATTCCATGTGGCTAACAGCAAACTTCTGTATCGTGCTGATATCTTGGAAAAAAATGGAATAAGGGAATTTCAAAGGGCCAAAATCCCGGAGGCCAACTGTGGGGATGGAACCCTGAGGAACAATAAAGAGGGGAATATCCTAAAAAGGTATACAATGTATTGTGGTATTAGAATACTGGTGTCTTGATTGACAAAGTCTACTGATCTGGCTGACTCATAAGGAAACTGTACAAATGTTGTTTCAAATTGTTATTGAAGCTACCTGTCTGTTCCTCTGTCTGTGATAGCTGGAAGACAATTACTGCATTACTCCTAACCTTTGCATAAAAGGCTTTCCAAAACTTGTGTTAACAGAAGCAACAGGACAACAAGACCAAGGTTTAGCACAACCAAAACACTAGTACGAGTAAGAATAAGGGTGGTGCAGCACACTTCCTGTGCCCGTTGTCCCTGGGCACAATTAGAACAAACAGGAATGAAGACAGAATGGAAGGCGCACTCAAAGGAATTATGTAGATAAGTGTGGTCTTGATTTTTCTTTTCTTTATTTGGGTAATTATACCAAAAAGAACATACACAGCCAACGCGTTTTGTTACGTATTGTAACTTCGTCAGGGCTAGGTCTGTGATGTAGATATGGAGTATTAAAGTGGACGTTGAATGGTAGTTCAAGTTCAAGTTCAGAGATTTGTATAGCGCACTACTCACCCAGAGGGTCTCAAGGCGCTTGAGGGAGGGGGGTACTTTACTTATCGAATATCCAAGTTTTCAGTTGCTTTCTGAAGGAGAGGTGGTTCTGTGTAAGTCGGAGGTGGGTGGGGAGAGAGTTCCAGGTTTTGGCCGCTAAGTAGGAGAAGGATCTAGCCCCCATGGTGGATTTATGGATGCGCGGAATTGCGGCGAGGGCTTGGTTGGACGATCGTAGTTGGCGGGTAGGGGTGTAGAAGGGCAGGCGTGTGTTGAGGCATTCGGGTCCTAGGTCGTAGAGGGCTTTGTGTGCGTGGGTGAGGAGATGGAACGTTATTCTCTTGTTGACGGGGAGCCAGTGGAGGTCTTTCAGGTGTCCGGAAATGTGAGCTTGGCGGGGGATGTCTAGTATGAGTCTGGCTGAGGCGTTTTGGATGCGTTGGAGTTTTTTCTGTAGTTTGGCTGTGGTTCCGGCGTAAAGGGTGTTTCCGTAATCCAGTCGGCTTGTGATCAGTGCGTGGGTGACCGTCTTTCTTGTTTCGGTGGGGATCCAATGGAAGATTTTTTTGAGCATGCGTAGGATGTTGAAGCATGATGATGAGACGGCGTTGACTTGTCTGGTCATCGAGAGGGAGGAGTCCAGGATGAAGCCCAGGTTACGTGCGTGGTCTGTAGGTATGGGTGCAGTTCCCAGGGCCGGTGGCCACCATGAGTCGTCCCAGGCAGAGAGGGATGAGCCTAAGATGAGGAATTCCGTTTTGTCCGAGTTCAGTTTTAGGCGGCTGTTCTTCATCCATACGGCTACTTCATTCATCCCTTCGTGTAGGTTGGTTTTGGCGGTGTTTGGGTCTTTGGTGAGGGAGAGGATCAGCTGGGTGTCGTCAGCGTAGGAGATGATGTTGAGGTTGTGTTGGCGCGCGATGGATGCGAGGGGACTCATGTATACGTTGAAGAGGGTGGGACTGAGTGATGATCCTTGTGGTACGCCGCAGATGACTTCTGTGGCCTTTGATCTAAAAGGGGGGAGGCGGACTCTGGGTTCTTCCGGCGAGGAACAAGATGATCCATTCCAATGCTTTTCCTTGTATTCCGACGTTGCTGAGGCGTTGTATGAGGGTGCTATGACAAACTGTGTCGAAGGCTGTTGAGAGGTCAAGTAGGATGAGGGCAACTGTTTCTCCGTTGTCCAGTAGTGTTCGAATGTCGTCTGTTGCTGCGATGAGGGCGGTCTCGGTGCTGTGTTTGGCTCGGAAGCCGGACTGTGAGGGGTCGAGTGATTTTTTGGATTTGAGGAAGGCGGCGAGCTGGCTGTTGACGGCTTTCTCAATGACTTTGGCAGGGAATGGGAGGAGCGAGATGGGGCGGTAGTTCTTAAGTTCAGTGGGATCTGCTGTGGATGGTATCTTGCTCCGAACCCGTGTTACTGTGCCGGGAGACCGTCAACTCCTATTGGGGAGTACATCATATATAGTGGGCCGCTGTCTTGATTTCTGACGCGGCCTTTGAACACACATCATACCTACCATTTGGGAGCTTCACTTTGTTGCAGAGCGACCCTCGTTACAGAAACCACCTCCAACTGTATCACGTTGACAGGATTTCTGTACTCACCAATATCGATCTCAACTAACGGCGATAGGCCACGCCTTATTCTTTCTGGAAACAGGCACCTTGAGTAGCTTTACCCAGCACTTTATCTAGACCTTTCGTTATTTTTACGGTGCCCGTTCCATTCAACGTCTACTTTAATATTCCATATCTACATCACAGACCTAGCCCTGACGAAGTTACAATACGTAACGAAACGCGTTGGCTTTCCAAAACTTGTCTATGAACTGGGACCCATATGATGATTAATGGTAACTCGTGGAGTCTGAGCCCACTTTTAAAATGTTTACTACTATGATGGGATTTCAATTAAACTTCTCAGGGGAATAAAGTGTGCAATCTTAGTGATAAAGTCTAGGACTACCAATAATACTGAGTTTACTTCAGTTGGTGCTAAATCTACAATGAAGTCCATGGATATTTGCAACCATGGCATTGTAGAGTAGGTAATGGTTGTATTACCCTTCTGGCTTCTTTAAAGGCATCTTAGCTAGAGCACATATTGAATTTTTCTGTACCTATTGGTTTATATCCTTTCTTATTTGTGGCCTCCAGAACAGGTTTATGATCATTTCTCTAGCTTTGCTCATTCCAGGTTGATAGAGGAATCATGCCCCCCCACTTCAGGATTTGCTTGTGTTAACACTTATTGGGCTGAGTACCATTGTGCCATAAGTCTTCCTTATCATGTATATGTTGTTGTAGACATTCAGCTATTCAATCTTTTCAAATGAATGCTTGATAACTGTTAGTTTCTGTAAGAAAAGTTTGCATGACTGAGGTAACTTCATTCAGAGAGCTAAAATTTATGGTGGACCAATGATGGGCTGATATTCTTCTTCTTTTTAATGATACTGGGATCCTGCTTTACCATATCTGTTTATGGGTCAATAAACTAATCTACTAATGGAACCTAGAGAAAAAGAGAGATAATGTGACATGTCTAAGATTCATACATTCAATAGATGTCAGATATCCCAAGTTCCAATGATACAACCAAATGGTGACACAATGTTGAGGCCAATCCAAATATTGTCTCCTTTGTCCTAAAGCCTACTTAACTGCCTACAACTCTCTACCATAGTGGTGTAATTTGTTTTTTTTTTAAGTCAAAGCTCTTGAATAATAGACACTGGGTTTCTGGTTGTCAAAGATATGCATCCTGTCCAAGCAGAAGCTACAGTCCTAGTCAGGGTAAGCTAGATACACATTTAAAGATAGCCTGTGCTCACCCTCTGGTAACTTGGCACAGAGCAGTTAGGGCTATCTAAAAAGGTAATGTGTAAAATATTTGTGCAATACACACACAAGTGGCCACATGCATCAAGTGATTTTGGAGTCGCAAACCGTGCAATTTGGAAAAATCGGCCGTTTGCGATTCCAAAATCACTTTTTGGGATGCATCAAACATTTTTACAAAACTCGCAATTTTTTGCAATTCCTAAAAATGCGATTGCATTTAAGGAATCGCATTTGTGCGATTCCTTAAATGCAATGCATGAATTTTTTTTTAAATGCAAATTTTTGAAAGTGTCATGTTACACACACACATGTCCTTCGGACATGTGTGTGTGAAACTTGCACTTAAAAAAACATTTCAAGGGTGCAGGGGGGGTCCTTTGGACCCCCCTCAGCACCCTTGAAATGCATCAACAACTTGACATTCGCAAAATAAAATTTGCAAAAAGGCATTGATTCCTATGGGCCTCTAGGCCCATAGGAATCAATGTAATCAATGTAATGCCATTCCTGTAATGCCATTCCTTAATTGCGATTCACAATTAAGGAATCGCAAATACAGAAAATTAAGAAATCCAAAAAACTTTTAAGATTTCTTGATGCATAGGATTTTGCAATTCCTAAATTGCGATTCCTAATTTTTCGCAATTTAGGAATTGCAAAATCCTACAATGATGCATGTGGCCGATAGTAACACAATGAAAACACCATAAAAAATACTCTGCGCATGGTTAGAAATAGTAGATTATATTTTATGAGTAAAACAAGAACCAAAATGACAAAAATCGAATAGTATAACCAGAGTTATGAATTTTGAAGAATAAATCAAAAAGTAGTGCTTAGAAGCCAATAGCGTCTAGGGCTTAATTGAGACTGTGCTGGACTGGGGTAAATCCAAAGTTCAGACCGACCGCGATGGAGGACAGGGAAGCTACTGGACTCATGCAGGTCCTGCTAAAAAAGTACCTTGAATGGAGCAAGCGGTGATATCGAAGACTCGATATGTTGGTTCCGATCTAAGCAGATGTGGAAGACTGTGCCAACAAAGCCCTTTACTATGCAGCTATTGCGTCATCATCGATCCTTTCTGTCCATCTTTGTCGAGCGACGTGTTAAGTGTATGTAAAAAAAAAACACAAAGTAACACAATGACTACATCACCAAAAGACTCCACACAGGTTTATACAAGTAAGTTATTATATTATACACAAAGCAAGACCAGAAGACAAATGCATAGAAGTTGAGATATTGAATTTTAAAAGAACAAATGCAGTAAAAACGCTTAGAAGTAAGTAGCACAAAAATGTTAGTATAGGTCCTGCTGCACCAGGGGAAAGTCAAAGTTCGAGCTGATTGTGAGGGGCACCGTTCGGATTCCAGGACCCACACAGGACCCGGTGAACAAAGTACCTTTCCTGGTCGCAAAAAGTGAGATGTGCTGATCTCCATGCACTGAAGGCGATGTGTCAGTTCCAAAGACAGGTGCGGAAGTCAAGAGGTATCGAGCGATGCACCAGATTCTGCCACTCAGTGGAAGGGACATGTCAATCTCACCAAGCTGCAGCAGTGGTAATACGATGTTTGAAGCATCTATCTCTGGAAGCAAAGTGCTGTTTCCAATGCGATGCGCCGATTTTACTGCTGCAATCTGGTCGATGCACCAGTTCTGTTACACACAGACAAGAGATGCGTCAACATCCATGTTGCAAGTATCTGGGCCACTTCCACTGAGCCAGGCACAGGGGCAGGGGGTTAGACTTTGATTTCCCTGAGTCTCAAGCAACAGGAGGCAAGCCAACAAGCCCTTGGAGCTCACTTGGAAGGAAGGGAGAGTCCAGTTCTCCTTCAGCATTCTGATCAGGAATTATAGCTTAAAAGTGTATTAAGGAATTCCCAATGCTAACCTATGGGAGGAGTAGGCCTCACAGTACTGAAAAACAAAATTATCTGTTTATAACTACCCGGACATGCAAAATACTGAAGTTCATGTCCTACCTTTTACTTGCACACAGCCCTTAGGGCTACCTATGGCCTACCTTAGGAGTATCATATGTAATAAAATGGGAGCGTAAAGCTTGGCAAGTAGTTTTAAATGCCAAGCCAAAGTGGCAGCAAACTGCACACACAGGCACTGCAGTGGCAGGCCTGAGACAGATTTAAAAGGTTACTTCTGTGGGTGGCACAATCCATTATGAAAATGTAAGGAAGGCCTTGCCAATCACGAGGGTAAGAATAAAATTACTGCAGTCAAGAGAAGCTTTCCAGCTGTCTCTGGCATGGCCGGACTCCCAAAAGCAAGTGTGTCACAGTACAGTAGCAGGGAAGGAAATGGTGTCTTATGAATGCTGGGATCACCAGATGCCCTGTGAGTTTGAAGGAACCACCTGACACAAGGATCCCCCAGCAGGGGTGCTGACATTGGCGGTTTCCCCAGCCTGCATTGCCAAATTTTGTTTCCTCCCATGACTGGGGTGGGACTACGTCCCCCTGCTTCCTTGCAGCAGGCAGGGCCAGAGGGCTGCACAGTTTGCACAGAAGCACAACAAGGATCACACAGAGCAGATGCTGACATTTTGGCATTTTCTCCGGGCACCATTTGCTTAAGTTTGTTTCGTCCTGTGAATGGGGTGGGACTAGGTCTCCCAGCCAGACTTGCAGCAGGTGGGGTCAGAGGTCTGCATAGCATGCTCAGGAGCACCACAAGGATCCTGCAGCCTAGTACAGGCTCAGGTGTGCACCAGTGATCGCCTGGAAGAGGCTGGGCTTGGACCCCTTCCTTAAATTTCCCATCACAAAGGTACTGTTTGCAATTATTTCTTTTATTCATCTTGAAATTATTTACAACCATCTGAACCTGTTAATTGGGCCAGCAAGAGCCAGGAATCGCAGATCACTGAAGAGTGGCTCCAAGACGCCGTCGGGTTCTACCTTAGATGGGTTCCTCCAGAGAGCGGAGGGCTTTATCAGTAAGGAATTTGATTTAGCGGAATGCCAATTAGCCTTGTTGACCACCATTCCTGCCTTCTCCTTGTGATTCTAGTCCACCACCAATCACAGCAGCTGGGACCTTGTCAGGTGCTTCAGCACCCAGCCCTAATACGAGAACTGGGACTTGTCCAATCATTTGTGCACCCATATTTCCACCAGAGGAGCCATAAGGGACCCCAGCGCAGTTATCGAACTTCACATTGCACCAGGAGAGCCCTGAGCCAGCTAGAGGAGGAGGAGGTAAAAGGAAAAGGGAAAGCTGCTAACACCAAATCAAGTCAAGAAAAGCTTTATTCGATTGTTGAAGCAATCATAAAAGCACACAAGTAATTCATACAGAAACAGTTTTGTAAAAAAGCCATAATAATAACATTTTAAATAAAAAAGTTTAAAAATATTTACAATGTAGCAATCCTAAAATTTTAACCACCGTTTCTGTGCAAAATGAGCATTCAAGTGACCATAAGTTTCCTTTGGTAAAGCACTTTTTTCAAGAAGGATAACATTCTAAGAACACAGTTTTCATTAGCTAGTGACTGTAAAAATAACAATGCCAGACGACATTGTCGTAATCCAGATCTCTTTAAAATGGGAACTAGAAACATCTGCGTTATACACTGTCTTCTCAAATCCTTTCTGGATACTGTTTCAATAGAAGAGGGATTCGAGTAGTAATGTAACTGGCCCATATCGTTAAGGGAATCTTCAATGCTCCTTCCAATGTCAGTATATCTGTAAGAATGTCTCGGTTCAATTTAGATTCAACTTTCGTCCACAGACTGTGCCATTATAGCACAGGCTCTATCCTAATTAAATCAGAGATGAACTGTAAGCCCAGTTCAGCAAGGCAAACACAACCTGAGGTACTTTTCGGTACGGCTAAAATGTTTTTTAAAAAAGAGTTTTCAACTATCTGTAGAGGGGAAAGATCCACGAACCCCCATATTCCACTCCCATAAAGTGCAGCAGAGACTCATTTAGCCTTATATACTTTAATTAGTTCCTCTGGTGGTCGCTTGCCAAGTTTTCTGGCAAAGATAATAAGTGCAGATGAGGAGCGTAAAAGAGCTAATTTTTTTGCGGCTATTGCTTGTGCCCTGAAATCGCTCTGGGAAAGAAGAATACCCAGAATACCCAGATAAGAGAAAATGAAAGAAGCCAGGACACAACCCTGCCTGACTCCACTCCTGATCGGGGATGCGGCTGTGCACTCGCCCTTAAGACCGTAGCGTACGCGAGCCTTGGCGTCAGAATAAAAACATTTAAGAAAATAAATGATATTTACATCAACCCCCAAGTCTTCCAGCAATTTCCATGATTTCGAATGAACCACACAGTCGAACGCGACTGAAAGGTTCACAAAAGCTAAAAACAGATTCCCTTTCTTGGCCCTCGTGTATTTGCCCACCAGTAAGGAGAGATTCAGTCCCTGTTCTACTGTCCCTAATCCAGCTCTGAACCCATATTGCAAATCAGATAAAATGAAATTATCTTCAGCCCAATCAAGTAAACGCTCTAGTATAACCCGGCCCACAACCTTCGTAATAGAATCCAGTAGGGAAATCGGTCTTTAACAGCCCAGGTCGTTCCTGTCTCCTTTTTTGAAAATGGGAACAATTACAGACTCAACCCAGGTCGATAGAAATCCGGCTTTACAACACGCGTTAAGGACCTGCACAAGAAGAGGCCCCCACAAAGGTGTAATTGATTTAAACAAATCAATGGGGACCCCGTCAGGTCCAGGAACCTTTCTGCCCTTACTGGCATGTAAGGCCCTCTCAACTTCCTCCAGAGTAAAAGCTAAGTCCATAGAGTGGGGAGAATCATTTATAACTTGAGTCTCCACTGATGTTGCTACTCTTCCGTACACCTGGGTAAAATGCTTTACCCACTGGATCTCCGGGATAGCTGACTCTATAGTGGGGCCGGTATTGTTAGTTTAAAAGGGTGTTCTGATTGCCTTCCAGAAACCTGCACTTTCGTTAGTTACTGAGGCTAAGTGAAGAGCCTCCCAGGCCTCGTCCCTTAATATGTTCTTCCTATCTTGGAGCACTTGTTTGTGGGCCTGTCTTGCTCTCTTAACTTCTGTAATGTTCCTTGGTTTCCTGTGCAGTTCTTTTTTTTAACAACAAGTGCAATTGAGTACACTTAGAATCAAACCACCCCCTCCGTGCCCTCTTGCTCTTATACTGTCTGGTGAAGGATTCCCTAATTGCCTTAGTTATCTTCTGAAAAGACACTAGTAATACAGCAGAAGTAGTGTCTTTGTTAAGGCATATCTCTATGTCAGTAAAACATTTAACGATAATTTGTTTAAGCGTCTTTGTTTGGTTCACCATTGCCCAGCGTAAAGATTAACCGTTAGTGCTGGCAATGGATAGATTATCTAGCAATCGGTCTCTATTATTAATAGCTACAGTATTCTTAGGCGGCAATGTGACAGATAAACAGAGCGGAAAATGGTGCTAAGTGAATTGTCAGAAACATGAAAAGAATGAAGCCTGAAAGCTTAACGAATAGAGGCCAACATAAAATCGATGGTGGAACAACAGCCCTGACCACTAAATAATTCTATCTTAGACAAAAATATCACTGTTTTCCTGGTCCAAGAGCAAGGATCCACCCTAAGCACCCCTGGCTTATTGGCCAACCCAGGCCTACACAATTCACCTTTTCCTTCCAACACAGTAGAATGCCCTGCGATAGCATTATCGATATTCCCTTGCAGCATTCTTCTCTCCTTTCTCCACAGACATCACTGTGAGTTGGAACATTGCAGGAATCGGGGGCAAACTAGGGAATCATGATTGGGTTACTTTTGTTGATCTTCACAACATCTGTTTATATTTCAGTGGTTATGGGCACTGCACCAAGTGAGTAAGAGTGGCTACAAACATTGCATCCCAGTCGTTAAATCTTGCCCTAGGTTCTCCTCTGGCAGATTACTAGCCCTGGTGCAATCCACCCTATCCTACTCAGTCACGACTCCTGATATCCAAGGGTTAATTTTTTCCTGTGCTAACTTACAAACTATTATGATAATCAACATCAACAATGGGAGCACCAATTATGAACAGGAATACAAAACTTTATATATACTGGACATAATTCTAGGTGATTACTCAAGTGCTCACCTTGTATTAGTTGCAGGGGACTTTAACCTCATATTTGAGCTGGACAGCCTGGCCTATGATTTGTCTACAGATGAGAACCTAACTTGGGGCATCCCAGACCTTGTTCCCTCCCCTAGGAGGCACCTCTCTAGAGCAGCAATCCGGGTTGTGGACCTATTCATCACGCATGGACTCCAAGCATGTAATGGGTGAGCCCTTTCAGAAAAATTGCTTGGATGACATTCAGATGAGATTTATACAATAGTATAATTATTGATATCCTCCTGGATGTAAGATTATGGAGAAAGCTACATGATATGGCACTGGTAGAGCGAGAGGAGAGTGATCATAATATTCTGTCATTAATGTTAAAAGAATCAATCTCTTCCACATCCAGTAGCCAAAGGTATGGCCACACACAGCTTTTAGCCACAAATAACAGGAGGAACGAGAATTGGGAGACAGGGGGTTCTTCACCTGAGGGAATTAGGCCCCTATGTTTAATACTGACTACTCACATGGACAGTATATGGGCTAATTGGGGTAATAATTACCTGATTTTAGCTGAGCATACTATGGTATTCTCTAAGTTGGGAAAACGTCTTACCAAGGAGTCCAGGGGGCACCCTAAGACATTGCCCTCAAGGGGATGGTTTAACAGCTCGTGCAAAAAGGCAAAGGCAAACCTATTACAAGCCATAAAAGGAGAGGGGACACGCAAGTTATAAAGGAAGATACACAAGCTAAAAGGGAACAACTGCCTACTGTGATAGCCTAAGAGAAGCAAAAGCAGACTGGAAAGACGGCATTCGGTCTGACTTATTGGGCACAGCTGGACAAATGACTAGAAGAAATACTGATCTCTGATTAGCATGAGCTACGGGAGGCCAGGTAATCCCTCAGAAACATCTATTTTACCCTGTGACAGGGTCGTCCGTTTTGGTAGCTTGTACTACGCTCATTCTGACCCTGAGTTTGGGTATGGGGCTAGAGGTTCTCCTAGTGTAAAGAACCTGACTTCCCTCCAGTAGTTTTCACCCTTGAAGAAACTGTACGAGCTGTGGTCTTGTTCAAGCCGGAGAAACCTCCGGGTCTTGACCAAATCCTTACATATATTAAATCTTAGGGTGTGGGTTCCCTACATCAATATGGTCTAAAATAGCATCTCGATGGAAGGGTCAATTCTGCCATCACGGAAGGGGGCAGAGATCATGCCAGTCTTTAAAATGTGGACCCCCGCACTCGGTCCAACTACCGCCCAATCAGTTTGTTATACAGTCTGCAAAAAATAATTTGCAAGCAGGTGCTAGAGCAGTTGTTGGATGGGTGTGAGGGAAGTCAAATTCTTTCCGGACTGCAAGCAGGATTCAGGCACACGATCAGCGCTGTTGACCTAGCCTTCCTGCTCTTCATGGTTAAATAGAGAATGGTGGAACTGGCCAAAGGTGATCTTTATATAACATTTATCAATCTTTGTGCCAAATCTGACCTGATGCCCAGAGTGAAGTTGTTGTGGGTGCTTCTGGGGATGCCATCCCCCCAGCTCTTCTGCATTTGATCCAAATTCTACATGAGGGGAATTTCACCAAAGTTAGGTGTTGCATGAAAGGAGAACTAACCAAGGCTTCCCCTGTAAACTAAGGTATGCACCAGGGTTGTGTCCTTACCCCAACCCTCTTCCTTCTATACATGAACAACTGTATTGCATACTTACTGAATTGTGTCAATGATTCACCTACCCTGGCGGGAAAAAAACTACAGGCACTCATCTTTGCGGACAACACACTGTTGCTATCCAAAACCAGGAGGGGCCTACAAAATCTGATTGACATCTTCCTTCAGTTTTGTGGAATTTTTGTCCTAAAATCAACGCATCCAAGACCAAATACATGACTTAATCTAAGAGAGGCAGGGTAAGAGGGGGTAATTCAGGTGAGACCTGAAACCTTGGAAAGAGTCTGGCAGTTCGATTATTTGGGCATTAGGCTAGACATTGTTGGATCCTGGAGCCCACAGATCCTAAAGAGCAGTCTAATAATTGAGCATAAAGCTAGAGCCATACATGAATTTGCCAAAAAAGCAGACTGTTCCCCTATAGACCAGCATTTGAAATTTACACAGCCCGATCCAGGGGGGTGCCCTGTATTGGGCGGAACTATGATGCCCTTATAAAACCATACAGCTCTCTGAGTACAGCAGAAAACAATTCCCTCAGAGGCCTTTTGGGTCTAGGGAAAGGTACACCATTGATTTCACTCTGTTTGGATCCATGAGATATCTTCATTGCCAATGTCAAGACCCATTTGGAACACTTATGAATTGATCCACATAAGGAGGTCTTGCACAGAGTAGTCATAGCGAATAGGGCAGGGACAGACAGATGGCTAGGAGTGATTGAAATTGCCTGGGCTGAACTGGGCCTAGGGAAATTTTGCAGTGAGCCGAATTCCCTTTGTTGAGAAGGTCCTGGCAAACTAAAAAAACTGGTTTGGGAGAAACCTATTAGTCACAGGGATCACGCAACCTCACTGGACATTTGAACAAGTGCCTTTCTTTTCCACAAATCTGTAAGTAAAGCAGAGGAAATCTTGGATTTTATCCAGCTGGCATGTGTCTAGTCTCTTTACCTTCAATTCAGGTACAGGAGTCTCCCAGTAGCAGCCTTCACCAGCAACTGGGGAAAGAGAAACCAAAGAATTGACTATTGTTTTCACTGAAAAAAGCACACAAGAATGTGAGGGGCATTTGTTGTTTTTTTGCCCACCATGCTAAGCCTAGAACCAAATGGATTGTGTCCTTGTGCAGATCCTTTAGCCTACAAACTCGATGAGAAACTTGTAGAATATGCAAAAGAGATTCCTCCTCGATTGTGGTGGTGGCTGTTTCCAAATTCTTGTATATAGCTTGGTAAATTAGACCTAAAGTTTTAGACACTGCACAAATGCCATGCCCCAGATGATTCCTTGATCAGGCCTGCTTTTAATGTGATTACAACTGTTTGATAAATTGTCTTATGGATTTTATCGATGTACCTTTTTGATGATAAAAGTATGTTTTGAACTGCAATAAATGATATAATACGAAAAATGTCAATCAGGTATATAAAAATGACACATATGTGTAGGGAAGAAACATGTGCACATTAGCACTGATTAGCAGAGTTAAAGTGCTCAGAGTCCGAACGCCATCAAAAAGATTCAGCAAAACGTTGGTGCAAAAAGCAAAAATATTGGGGGAAGACCACCCAAAGGCTGACAGGTCTAACAGTAACTATATGAGATATTCCGTGTTTGCGAGATAATGGCTCTGAGAGTGCAGGAAGAAATGTCAGATTTTACACTGAAACAAAGAGAAAAGTTGAGGTGTTTTAAAATTGGTGCATAGTGAATGCATCTTTTAACCTTTTAAAGCATGCATCCTTATAAACACCACATAAAAACTGAACACCTTTTGAGAAAATCTAGAGCTAATGTGTACAATTTTGGAGAAGCCTTGAATAAAATGATGATAAACATTGGAGAATGCATTTAATCAATGAATTTTTTTGATAGTATCGGGGACCGGCCAGCCCTGGTTTCTCTGGCTTTCTCCTGATCTACATGCTCTTTATCAGAAATCCAGAATCCTAGTCAATCAACCTTAGGTACCTCAATGATACATTTATCCAGTTTTGAATAGAGAGTATTCTCATAGATGTATCAACATGAACAGATATCCACATGTTTCTGATATTCCCCTAGAGTTTCAGAAAAGACCAAGATATCATCAAGATACAGGATGATGTATGTGTCTAGGACTTCCCGAAATATGTCATATATGTTGTGCTGAAAGGAGGATGGCACATTGCATAAATTAAAGGGCATCATGAGATCCTCAAAGTGTCCATATTTTGTATGAAGGCCATTTCCCATTTGTCTCTCTGGAACATTCTTACTAAATCATAGGCCACTCTGAGAACTAATTTCGAAGCTATCTTGGTTGACTTACTCTGATCCAGCAAAATAGAGATGAATGGTTGAGGCTATGTGTTATGGATGGTGATTGCATTAAGCTCTTAATAGTCTATACAGCATAAAAATGTTCCTGGTTTCAGAATAAATAATATATGCATGCCAGTTGGTGAGGTAGAATGATGAATGAAACATTTCTGGAGATATTCCATTAGCCAGTCTTCAAGTACTGCATCTAGTTGTATGGTTAATGGATAGATTGTTTCATAAGGAATTTAAGCATTGGGGACAAAATCAATATGACAGTCAGATGGGTGATGAGGTGGTCATTGATCAGCCTCCTGTTAATTGAATACTTCCAGGCACTCTTCATAAGTTTCCAGCACCATCAACTGACTTGGAGCTGACTGAGTAGCACAGCAAGTGCACAGTTCTAGCCTTCTCGAGGACAATGTTTTTAGCACAACTGGGAGAGGCAAATTTGATGATCTGTTCTTTCTCTTAATTACAGGATTTTGCGTACAGATCCAAGAAGTTCCCAAGACTTCAGCAAATACAGATATCTCAACGAGGTCTAATCTTATGGTTTTAACATGCTCTTTCTTTAAAGCCATTCTCATACAAGTTGTTTCCCAGCATACTTCTTCCAACACAGGAGTTAAAATCAATTCCCACAATAGCTTTAGGACTTTTCTCTGTGCTTGCTTTGGCTGATTAAGAGGATTATGGGAACTTTGACACAAAAAACAGCAGAAACCCCACAATTAGTTAAAGCCAATATCGGTAAGAGTCCTTGGGCGGTGATAGGTTTCACTTCAAGTAATAAAAAATGTTGTTTTCCACATGCTTCACAAGATGAGACAAACCTCTGGTTTGAAAGGGGACTTGCCTTGTGAGAGTGTGGCATGCTGAAGCTGGGCCTTCTGCTGATGTAATGGTGCCATAGTTACTAGAGGTTCCATTTACTTGTTCTTGTGTTTGCTTTAACTTTGCGAACCATCTCTGTGACACGAACAAAATTACTTATTAAGAGCTACTTTATAGAGGATAATCTGTGTTCCCTACTCCTCTTGCCGCATCTGTGACACGCACACATTTGAAAGTGACATTCTATTAAAAAAAAGAAACAAAAAGAAAGCACCACAAGGATACGCAAGCAAATTGGCGTTTAATCTTTCTGCATTCATTCTGCGTGTCACTTCTGTATCAGCTCTGCATATCCTTAAATTATATCTCTACCCTGTGTGATTCTTCTGTTTCACGCACACACATGAGCTTCCATTTCATCACTTCGTGTGCTGCATCTGTGGTACACACACACATACTGTTGTGAGTAATAAAGCTTTACTATACTCTGCGTGCCACTTTTGTGACATGCACACATTTGAACTTTATCCTCTCTCCCCGTCTGCTGCATCTCTGACACTCACACACAAAAGTGTTTTGACCGAAACTGTTACCGGGTTTATCAATAGTATTTGTTCCATTTTTGTATTTCTTTAGAGAATAATGACGTTTTTATCAACATTTACTATGCAGAATGTTACTGCTCCTCCCTTCTTTCTCATGGCACCTGGGGAGCCACCTATTAAGTGGCAGAAATGGAAAAGGTTGTTTGAGCATTATGCAAAGGTTTGTGGAGTTAGTCTTAGCGCTGAGCGCAGGTCTTCTCTTCTGCTTCACTGTTTAGGGTCGGAAGGGCAAGATGTCTTTGATCAACTTCCTGAGTTCAGTGATGCAGAAGGGAGAGATTTAAATGAATTTGTGATATGCATGAAAACGCTTGATCAATCAATCAATCAATCATAGCATTAGTAAAGCGCACTACATACCCGTGAGGGTCTCAAGGCGCTAGGGGGGGGGTGCTGCTACTATTTGCCTAAAGTTAGCACATATTAGAGAGATACCAATTTGCCAAAAGGTTGCAAAACGAAGGTGAAAGTGCTGAGGGATACATCATTCAACTTAGAAAGCTTGCTTCATCTATCAAGTTTGCAGAATTGTTGGATGAGAGGATCAGAGACCAGTTCATGTTGGGTTGCAACATTGAAAGGATTCGTTAAAAGCTTTGGTTGAGGACTGAACCCTCATTAGACAAAGTAATTCAAGTGGCAAAGAGGCCTGAACACTCCATCAAGTGTGTTGACACTATAAAAAGGGGAAAGCAAACAACTGTTCAGGTAGTTAAGGATGAAGTTAAAACCATGTCTATATCTGATATTGTCACTAAGACTAAAAAGAAACCTGTTTTATACAAATGCTATAGGTGTGACAAGTTGAGCCACTTAGCTCATGACAAAAGATGTCCTGCATTAAATGTCATTTGTTCTAAGTATAAGAAGTAGGGGCATCTATCTGTTGTTTGCAAAACCAACGGGCCCTCTTCTACCGTCATGTGCGTGGCAGCTGAGATCGCAGAGGAAGACTTCGTCTGTGGCCAGATTATTGTCCAAGTAGATTCTGGTATGCAACATAAATCTTGCCCAGTGGATGACATCCAAGTAGAAGGTGAATTCACCACAGATCTGTTTGACTCCGGTGCCAAAATCTCCATAGTATCAAGGGTTTTTTACCAAAACAAATTGGCTCAGAATACGTCTCTTCTGAAGCCGAATATACGTCCCTTGGCATATGGTGGGGAGCCGATTCCACTGCGTGGTTACTTCATTGGACTCATTGAGTACATAGACCGTTACACCTCTGGCAAGATATATGTGTTGGAAAACGGGGACAGTATAATCAGCTTTTTCCACCAAGGGGATTTGGGTGTTGGATTGATCCAGGTAGCACCTGTCCCATCAAATTGAAGTAGCATGTGAACACTATTTGTGAAGAACCTAATCTTGATATTGCAACTAAGATCAAGCAAAGTTTTCCTAATGTTTTTGGGGAAGAACGTGGGTGCCTCAAGGGGTTCAAACTTGATATATACCTCTACCCTAACTCCCAACCCTCTAGCTGCAAGGTAAGACGTGTTCCCTTATCCGTTAGGGATCAAATGAGAAAAGAGTTGGACAAACTCAAGCAGGTAGGAATAATTGAAGAAGTTTAAGGATCTGATTGGTTGGCTCCTGTTGTGGCAGCTCTCAAGGCCAATGGATCCCTCTGTGTGTAGACTTGTGGCAGCTAAACAAGTGCGTGGTCGTAGATCGTTATCCTCTCCCAAATATCTCAGAGCTTCTGGTTTTGCTTGTAGGTGCCAAGGTATTCAGCTCCATTGACCTGGCTTTGGCCTCTCACCAAATTAAACTTGCTGAATCTTCAAAGTACTACACAGTCTTCATAACATCATTTGGGACATTCAGATTTATAAGGATGCCTTTTGGCCTTGTGTCTGCGGCGTACGTCTTCCAGCGTGTAATGGAAAAGCTACTCAAGGATTGTAAAGGAGTTTGTGTCTATCAAGACGACCTCCTTGTGTTTGTGAAGGATCATAGAGAACACGACGATCGTCTGAATAGTGTTTTGTGTAGATTTAGTGAAGCAAGCCTCACAAACCTCACAATTAAAGCTGAGAAATGTCAATTTGGTACGTCCTCGATCCACTATTTAGGACACACTGTCTCAGGTGGGGGAATTGCTCCTAAGGCCAATTTGGTTGACACCATTACTTGCATAACTGCTCCTTCCTTTAGGAAGGAACTCAGGAAGATTTTTGAAATGATTGAGTATTATAGTACATCCATTGAGAATTTTCCTGAAACCAGTTGCTGCATGAGAACTCTCTTGAGGAAGGGTGTAGATTTCAAGTGGAGTAAGGAGTGTGACCATGAGTTTGATTCCCTTAAGAAAAAGCTCAGTGAGGCCCCTCAGTTTAAAAGTTTTGGCGCTTCCAAGATCTCCATTATTAAAACAGACGGTAGTCTCAAGGGTTTGGGAGCTGTCCTTCAACAGGAAGGAGAAGGGGGAATGGAAACTATCATGTTTCTCTCTTGTGGTCTCAAGGACGCTGAGTCTCGCTACTCCGTTATTGAACGGGAGGCCGTGGCAGTATTTTGGGCCATCAAGAAGCTTAAAAAGTTTTTGTGGGGAACTAAGTTTGTGCTAAAGACTGATCATAAGCCTCTCTGTGAAATTTTCACACAAAAAGGGATAGACCTGGTCTCTAGCAGAATAATGAAATGGGTCATTGCTCTCCAGGAGTACAATTTCGATATTAGATACATTCCTGGTGTGGAGAATGGTATAGCTGATACCCTTTCGAGGCTAGTGGGAGAGGTTGAAGGTGATGTCCAAGATGAGGATTATGATGATAACGATCTTCACGTGTGTGTTGTTGGGGATGGGATCATTGATTAGGATCAATGGCGTCTGGAGCTGTCTTCTGACCCTGTTCTTTCCGAACTGTTGTCTCTCATTCACAAAGGTTGGCACTCAAAGAAACAAGCATCAGAAGAGGCTGCCAAGTTTTGGGGTCTTAAAGATGAGATGGCAGTTTGTGATGGTGTGCTTCTACGTGGACCGAGACTTGTCCCACCACTTAAACTTCATCAAACCTTAATCGAATTAGCCCACAGGTCACATTCTGGTATGTCAAAAACCAAGGAGAGACTAGGGTCCTATTATTGGTGGCCGGGCATGGACTTACGTGTGGAGAGAGTTGTGAGGGATTGCATTGTGTGTGCCAGTGAGAAGTCAAAGATAACAAGGGTCCAGCCCATGGTGGTGAGGGAACTTCTTCGTGGGCCCTGGAAAGTTATGGCGTTGGACATACTAGGGCAGGTTCACTCAAATGGTCAACAAGTTTTCATTTTAGTGGTTATAGATCTATTCTCCTGGTGGCCTAATGTTCATTTTACTTCTAGTGTAGAGACTGTGCATGTTTACATTTTTAGAATCTCTCATGGCCAAAGATGGATACCCTGAGACCATCCTCACTGATAATGGTGTGAAATTAGTTTCACGAGAAATGGAAGCATTTCTTAAAAGTCGTGGCATCAGGCACAAGAGATGTTACCTTTACCACTCAGAGACCAATGGAATGGTGGAAAGGATCAATAGGGTGTTGAAGTAAACCATCTGTTGGACCAAGAGTGCTGGTCTTAATTGGAAAAAGGAGGTTCTTAAAAAGGTTGAAAGTTATCGGGAGACACCACACAGCATGACTGGTAAGTCACCTTTTGTCCTTTTGAAGGTAGGCCTCCCTGTACGTTAGTTGAGCTCTCTTGGGTAAGGCATCTTGAGTAGTCTGCTTCTTCCTCTTTGTCTGAGAAAGTCTCTCCTGACTGGCGCAAAAGAGAAGAAGCCAGGTGCTTATCCAGGAAATTATACTTTGACTCTAAGAAATCCACTAAAGAGACCATGGTCAAGGATGGTGATTTAGTTGTCATCAGGCAACCTGGTTCCAAAGTCAAGTTCTCCAAGCCCATACGAGTCATAAAGTGTTCAAAAATGCTGTTAGAACTCATGATCACAGGGTTTGGCATTTGAATATGGTCTCAGTGTACAAAGGGGCTGAGTGCTGTGAACAATCTGTAATAAGAAAAGATACTGGTACTGCTTCTGGTTGTTCTCCATGTTTGTCCTCTAGGAATGTTAAGAGGCCAAGCTATTTAAAAGACTTTGTATCTTGAAAACATATGCTTATGTTTATTTCTTCTTCTTTTCTTCTCTTCTCTTTCATTACCTCGTCTCTGATTTGATTTATTTCTGTTAATGGGGAAGGTGTGTGGCATACTGATGCTGGGCCTTCTGCTGATGTCATGGTGCCATGGTTACTAGAGGTTCCATGTTGACTCCTGGTATCCCAGGTAACAGAATTGTATTGGTTCCAATGACTGAGCTGTTACCTGTACTGGATGGGACCTGGATGGTTTCTTCTTACCCTGGAATAAACCTGTATTTCTGCACTTCAACCTGCCTCCTGGGTGATCATTTCAGCTGTATTAAAGATCTTACAGAGAGTCTATCAAACACTGACCAAGCCTCCTTTAACTCTTCACTAAGACCATGATAAAATACTGCTGCAGCTACCTCATCACTTCATATGGCAAAGGGGAAGGGGTCCCCTGGGGACCACTTCCCATTTGTGAATGCATTACCACCTATTTGAAGTAGGTGGTAATTTGCTAGTGTTTTGCACCCACAATTGCAGTTGCAAAACATCCATACATGGCTATGTACCCCTTCAAAATACTGAGTCGCAAAACAGTATTTTGTGAGTCGCCAAATACTGTTTTTACATGGGCCCATGGTTTTTAGCGTGCGCAAACGGGCTAAGACCCGTTTGAGCATGCTAAAAACCGTTGTACATCTGCCCCATAGAGACCAAAGAGATACATGTGGTTCGAAAACCTCAAGCCACTTTTTGTAGAAAAGCTTTGGCACAGATGCGCAAACCCAATGAAAGGGTTTAGTACTGGTTAGAACCTTAGTAAAAAAATCTGTTTTGAAGGATTTGTAGGCTAGCGATAGTATAAGGGAAATAAAATGAAATCTACAAATCAGCTATCAGTTTCAAGAGAAAAAGAGGCTGCCAAGGTTTTGGTGTAGTGCAGAAATATTGTCCATGTACTGTTATGAAGGTATCCAAATTCTAGCATTTACGGCCTTCTTTGCAGGCTCAAACACTTCTTGCACCTCGAAAAATGTTATAAACTTAATTATGAACACAAAAGGCCCACAAATGATGGACACAATGTAGAACAAGCCAAACATTTACCCCCAGTCAAGATATCTGGGCTAAATCCATCATTCTTTTGCTCACCATGCCACCCCAGTTTAGATACAGCCAAATGCAAATCAGTCCTGGCCCTGCTCCTCATGGGAACAGTCCTGCCTGAACTACCATGCTAGCTCCTCCCTGGACCAGAAACATGCATCCTGTGACCGGTTTCGGGGCATCACCCCTCATCAGCCAGACTTGCTTGAATCCAGAGGCACAGTGATCCAGGGGCCCACGTCTGGGCATACCCGGTGCACTTAGGGTGAGAAGTTAAAACACATGCAAATGATGGATGGAATGCAGAACAAATCAAATATTCACTGCCTGTCAAGAGATTCAGGTTAAATCCATTCTTCTTTTGCTCACCATGCCACCCCAGTTGAGACGCAGCCGCATGAAAATCAGTCTTGACTCTGCTACTCATGGACACACTCAAGCCAGAACTGCCAAGTCAGGTCCTCCCTGGACCAGAAACAAGCATCCTGGGACCGGTTTGGGAGCAACCCCTCATCAGCCAGACTAGCTTGAATCTAGTGGCACAGTGATTCAGTGCTTCAGGATACTTGGTTCCAGTCCACATTTGTTTCCGGTTCAGCATCCCCTCAATCATCTGTTCTTTTTGCATAAACTTACATATGAGCTCCTGCTGCTGCCAGTTTGAATCAAATTATATGGTACATTTCGCATCTATTCCTTTCATGCAAACTGTAGTTTTATCCAGATATTTCAAACAAAAACAGTATTATCCACAAGATCTTTTAACATGCACTTACACTTTAAATGTAATTTAATTTTTTATTCTTAATTTTACTGACATACACATTCTTTGGCCAGTTGTGACTGAAAGGAGGATAGGTATTGAAAATGAGAACTCTTAAGTAAGGACATAACACAGGCCACAAACTATCAACATGTTTAAATGAAAAATTAGATAGGCATAATCAAGCTAGGAATATTGAACATATTGGTGTAAACACAGAAAAACATCAACTTTGGAAACACTGAAATTTGAGGTCATAAATATTGTTTATTTAACTTGCTTGAAAGCATAAATGATAGCATATGATGACACATTAAGGGGCATATTTGTGAGGGCTTTGTGTCATGCTTGCACCACGCAACGTGGTACATGAATGACACAAACTTCTACGTCATATTAATGAAGCCATGCAAACCCACTTTGTGTGGCTTTGAATGACTTAAAAAATATGGAGTAATGCAATACAGCACAAATCACTGTGTGTCATTACTCTGCATGAGGGAGGCACTCCATATGCATTGTCGGGGTGTTCCCACACAAATTCCATGGTTTTCGACGCATTTTCAAATTTACCAAACCTGGGAATGTGCCAAAAAGATATGCCTCCCTAAAAGAGATGTAACGAGAAGAAATATCATTAATTTCTCCTTGTTACTTCATCTTTCTGTGTGCTGTATTGTTCAGCACTCACAGAAAGAGGAAACACCTCTATGGATTGTTTTTGTGCAGGAAGGGGGCCTTTCCTACACAAAATCGAACGTGCCTACAACACAGGCACCCTTGAAAAATGGTACAAGCATGCCTGCATTGGCGCTAGGCTGCAGAATCCACTTGATCACAGGGATAAGGGACACGAATGCGCCACATTGGATGAATGCAGCGTATTCTTGCCCTTTCCCTGTGACGTGGGACAGTGCAGCTAGGTAACATGTTGCACTGCCCTGTCGCACAATCCTCTAAAAATATCCATAAGTCAGTCATTTTACCTTAAGAAGATTAATACTGATTAGAGAAACATAACTAGACAATAGAATATGTGCACATTGGCAAGGTGAATTACAGCGGTGGCTCTTCCATTAAGGCTGAGGGGCATCACCCCCACTGTTCTTTCAGCAGCGAAGACATGAAAAATAAAATGATAATCACACGTTATTATCATTTTTCTCGTTGAGTGCACTGCATCCTCAACTGCGATGCAGTGCGCGCAACAAAATTAGTTTTATTTATTTAAATGTTTACTTACCTGTAAAACTCTGTAATCCATACATTACTAGCCCCCACCCTCCCCCTCCCCACGTCACCGCCCTGCAGGTACTCCCACTGCCGGCCGTGGCTGACCGACAGCTGTTGGTCCCTCCACCCAATGTTTTTGCCCGCCCTGTGAATTAGTACAAATAGAATTGGCAGTGATTAATAGAACAAAATGGTTAAAAATCACTGATACAAAGAAATGTAATTTAACAAGAAATGAAGAGAATATAATTTAAATGATTTGAATTGAATTGAAGAACACCAAGCAATAGTTTTGATTGGCTAGTAATAGCACATAATGGGCTTGTAACGAGTATTTTTATTTCATTTTTACAGCCTTGGGGAAGTATCGTAAGACTTGTAAAGGAGATGTTAACAGACGTTGGACACCATGAATACATTTGAATGAACAAAGTACAGAGCGATGAGAACTCGGATTTATATTCCAATCAGGAAAGTAAAGCTTGTAGATAACGCGCCTAACATTGATCATAAAGACAAGATATTGCATTAAGAGCCTTGCAAATCAAATAAATGGAATGAACTACATAAGCAGCGTTGGCAGATGCAGTAAAATAGAAGATAATTAACGTGGTTTTGTGAATATTATGAAAATGATTTAAACTAATGAAATGCATATGCTTTAACAAATGGTGTGAATATTATGAAAATAATTACAAATATTTAAATGCGTTCATTTTAACGAAATAGCACAAGAGTAATGCTACTGACTTTCTTTCAATGTTTTTAACTTTGCATAAGCCATCAAAAAAGAAAGCACGACACTTTATACCCATGTACATAGCATCACACTTACTAGAATATAGGATCTAAAGTGATGCAGCACCTTACAAACGGTACATGAAGGAGAAGATTTCATTCCTAGATAGTGGTGCTGTCACTAAAGGTAAGGTATACGAAAAAAGAAAAGATGTTAGGAAATAAAATCAGGCAACAACTTAACAGTGCATTTGAAGCAGACAACTCAGAAAGGTCACAATAGTCACACCTTTACAGTTTTCCCCCGATGGACTTCAGCTAGTCAAACCTGCCGAGGTATATCATGGGAAAAAAACTCAGAAACAAAGGGCAAAATAAGAGGAATTTGGTGTGCTGGAAAAATATATTCAGCATGCCTGATTACACCAGGCCTGTTAATTTGTTATCATTGTGCAAACACAAGTTTGTGCAAGGATCGCAGTTACAAATAATGCGATGGGTATTGCATCCGGTAATTATCTGGTGCAATAAAGATCACACCCTTCAGTATATTTTGACAGAATAACCTTTCCAGGATTTAACAGACAGAGGGAAAAGGTCCTGTATTTAAAAGGCCAGGTGGATATTGCAGTAAGCAGCAGAAGCAAAGCCAAAATCCAAGTCGTTCCTCACAAACTCAGAGCATGGAACTATTATTACATCTGATAAATTCTGAATACCTTTCAGTCAGATTTCTATCTGACGTGTGAATTATCGAATATACAAGGGCCTACTTGGAAACAGGTCAATCAATCAATCAATCAGAACATTTATAGAGTGCGCTACTCACCCGTGAGGGTCTCATGGCGCTGAAGGAGGGAGGGGGGTGCTCCTACTGCTCGAAAAGCCAGGCCTTGAGGGGTTTCCTGAAGGTGAGATGGTCCTGAGTCATTCGTAGGTGTGCGGGGAGGGAGTTCCATGTTTTGGCTGCCAGGTAGGAGAATGATCTTCCTACGGTGGTGGTTCTACGAATCCGTGGGATGGTGGCGAGGGCGAGGCTGGCGGAGCGGAGTTGGCGGGTGGGAGTGTAGAACGAGAGGTGGTTGTTGAGGTATTCGGGGCCCATGTCGTGGAGCGCTTTGTGTGCATGGGTGAGGAGCCTGAACGTGATCCTCTTGTTGACGGGGAGCCAGTGCAGGTTTCTCAGGTGGGCGGATATGTGGCTGTGGCGAGGGATGTTGAGGATGAGTCGTGCGGAGCCGTTCTGTATGCGTTGTAGTCGTTTCTGAAGTTTGGCGGTGGTTCCTGCGTATAGGGCATTTCCGTAGTCCAGTCGGCTGGTGACGAGGGCCAGGTCTTGCGTGATAAGCTTCATTTTCACATTAATAACTCAGAGCAAGTGCTATCTATGCCACTTGGAAATACCCTGTGATGGGGTAATAGTATTACGGTAAATGGATCACCTTATTCTTATTCTTATTAATAAAATGAGGGCCTTACAAAACATTGCTCATTGATACCTACATAGTAGCAATAGATCTTCGAGACAACCCTGTAGAGAAGGAAAGTTCTTTGATTTCCAGCCAAAAGTCCATTATATAATGAACGTTGTGGTCTTTGGGTTACCTTCAGTGGTGATTGCAATAAGTGAAATAGTGCAATCATGGGAGACTTCCTCAATGCCCTACCGATGACAAAATAAATTCTACCCAACACTCTTGCCAGGCTACGGATCCCTTTTCAGTACTAAAAGTCTAGTAAAAACCTGAAGCAGCCATGCCCCATTTGTCCATGTGGATCGTGTCAACATAAGGGCCAGTATTACAAAGGATCCTATTCATAAAAGGGGAAAGTACTTCACAGCCAACTGAGGTATATATGGAAATGTCTTCTGGGATTCAGGATTATGATCAATTTGCAAACACTGGCACATCTCTTTGGGGCACAGCGCAAGACTGCAATAAAGTGGGAAGTATGCAGTCTGATCACTAATAAGAAGTGTTAATTTCTCATTGATTTAGGAAAACCAGGGAAGTATAAAACTAATTTCCATAACTCTTGCATACACACGAAACCTATCTTGCAAGGAAACCACCACGAGCTGATGGACCGAGGTACAGTAAATCTTTGTAAATGTTGATGTCTCCTGATTGACACTCAACAACACAATGGATGCTAAAAAAACTAGTATGCCATAATCAGAAGGTTCACCATGGAAATACACTCTTCCATATTCCCAATCCAAAAGCACCTTACCAGCTGAGTGGTAAAATAATAAGAAGGAACCCAAGACCAATGTTCTATCCACTCAGGAAGATATAGCTTCTCTGAGGCAAAACATTGCTTACAGGGCTCTTACCTTTGGAATTCATTCCCAACACGTGTCTGACTTGAAGCGGATTTTCTGAGAATTATAAAACCCCTGAAACTACATTTGGTTTGATAGTCTTTTAAAGGACAACATGTGGAATGTGCTCAGAGAAGTAATCTGACTGACACAAGGACACAAGAGGATGCAATAACGCCAGCTTGACATCTTGAAACCCTCTTTTCCTTTCACTGAGAGAACTCGAGTCAGTGAGAGACACATAAAAAGAAGAGAGTGAGAGGAAGAGAAACAAGGGTGAGAGAAAAAGACAAAGAGAGAGGGGAGAAAGACAGACAGACTGATCTTCTTACTTGAGGGTCATTTCTTTTGGCAAAGTGTTCTTTCCTGAGAGAGTGTCACATATGCTATTTAATGAAATAATCATATTCATGTATTTTAATAAAAATCTTGCCTCTCTAATAATCCACTAGACTTATTGTATAAGAATGCTGTTGGTATTTCACTCTTTAGAAAAAAGATTCAAACATTCAGAAAATTTGCCTTAGGCATACGCCAGGCTTATAAGTGGAAAATGTATACTGTAGACATTAGTACAATATGAATTAATGAAATATGCGTTCATGGCTTCTGCAGAAGACATGTGTCATTACTCACACACATCGGTCTTGATTTGAAAAAGTGCATGTCGCTTGAGTTCTGTCAGTAGTTTAGCCTGGGGAATGCACAAAAAAATGTGTTCGCAAGCTATCAATTAGTAACTTTGAGACATTCACATGCCAGCTTTGCACCCACTGGCAACACTGATCTGAGAACCTAATTACCAATCGAAGGGTTTCATTTTGGAGTAATAAACTCAATTCTCCAAAGAAAAAAAGGTTATCATTGTCATGAAAAAAAGCATTTCATTTTTGGTAAATGCATGTTTGATGTCCCAACCTCAATTAATTATTGTCCTCAGGTACTTGCATATACTACTGTGACACATGACCGATTCTGCCTTGCATGCCTATGTACAGCCGCGGTCGGTAGTGGGAGTACCTGCCAGGCGGTGACGTAAGGAGGGGGAGGGGCAGAGTGGGGGTAGTAAACTATGGATTACGGAGGTTTACAGGTAAGTAAACATATAAATAAATAAAACTAATTTCGTTGCATGCACTGCATCCCCAAATGCGATGCAGTGCGCGCAACGAAATTCATTTTATTTTTTATATGTTAACTTACCTGTAAACCTCCGTAATCCATAGTTTACTACCTCCACCCTGCCCCTCCCCCTCCCCACGTCACCACCCGGCAGGTACTCCCACTACCGACCACGGCTGCCTATGTATCATCATTTCACGCCTTGACTGTCTACATTATGCAATAAAAGTACACTATTTAATATGGCAACATTATACCATGGGCCGGGGGTGTAATCGTACTATGAACACTTACAATAGACCAAACATTCCTATGGGTGTCGGGCTTTTACTAATAAATGAAAAGGGCCAACCCACAGCGCGGGAAGGTGTAAGTCCCAACAGCTGCGGTCGGTAGTGGGAGTACCTGCCGGGCGGAGACGTGGGATGGGGGAGGGGCAGGGTGGTGGGTAGTAAACTATGGATTGCGGAGGTTTACTGGTAAGTAAACATATAAAAAATAAAACGGATTTCGTTGAGCGCACTGCATTGCATTTGGGGATGCAGTGCACGCAACGAAAGTCGTTTTATTTATTTATATGTTTACTTACCTGTAAACTTCCGTAATCCATAGTATACTACCCCCCACCCTGCCCCTCCCCCTCCCCACGTCACCACCGGCAGGTACTCCCACTACCGACCGCGGCTCAGTCCCAAAGGACAGGGGGCGCGTGAATAAAAAAAGAAAACCTTTGCAGGACAAAATTCCAAGTCAGTCAGCCTCATTAAAGGTTTATTCAGAATTAAGTATCATTACAGAAGGCAGAAAGGAGTTAATTAGTCCGGTTCAAATCAGCATCATTAACGGGTAAAAAATAAGGCCAATTGCAAGAAGTCACAGCATAATGGAATAATCTTTAACCATACATAGTTCAGTAATGAAATTGCATAAATCTACTCACTTCGTACCTCAAGTAAGAGTAATCAACAAAAGGGCCAACATGTAGTTTGCCTCCGAGCAAAGAGATACATCGTCAAATTATAAAGTCAGATAACAGTCCGACAAGGAGACTGGGGACTGTTTGTATGCAATGCAAAGAAGAGTCTCTAAGCATAAACGAAACAAAAATTGACTGTGACAGAGAATGCCTTTGTAGAAACAAGCGAAAGGTCTCGAGAAAGTCTCTGGTTGGTCTAGTCAGGCTCACATTCTAGAAAGGGCATATTTTATAGTTTCAGAGAAGTGAAAGACACCACACTAGGCGTGGAGTGGTATCATAGGGCTGTGCAAAGAAAAATACATGACAAAAACCAATCAACAATGTAGAAATTGTACTACATAAACTAAGTTATTTTAAGAAACGCATAAATTGTGAATAAGTGCAGAATACCTTCACCCTATAATCAAGTGAAATAACACTGCACTATTGAATCAAATTAAACAATACGCCATCTTCAAACGAACTAAATAAAGTTGTGGCTTTGGCAATAGACGTGAGTCCCTTGCTCACTTTGCCACTGGATTCAAGCGAGCCGGGCTGAAGACGGCTGGAATGCCAGAAACCGGTCCACGGAAGCTTGTTTCCGGTCCAGGGAAGGCATGGCTTGGCAGTCCGGGCTGGACTGTTCCCATGAGGCACAGGGTCAGACTGATTTGCATATGGCCATGTCTGAACTGGGGTGGCAGAGTGGGCTAAAGAACGGTGATGGATTAAACCCAGATCTTTTGACTGGATGTGAGTGTTTGATTGATTCAGATGCTCCGTCCATCACCACCCCCTTTTGTACTGCTTTTCAGTGCAATAGTAGCAGCCTTGAATGTTGCAATATATGACATATCCCCATGGCTTCTTCCTAAGGTACTAAATACATTTTATTAAACACAAGAAAACAACACCATGAAATGAATCTTACATCGATTGTTTAATGAAAAGAAAAAACACAGAAGAGAAACATGATGTAACAAACTTCTTCGTGCAATTTTAAAAGCCACACTTTCTTCAGCAACTTTAAAATGGATATCAGTGTTAACAGGCAAAGGCCCAGTAAATTAAATTTGCACTCTAGTTATGCTAGCTTAAACACATGTAAATAATCACAATTTTCTATTTATTAAAAATACTTTCTCAAGGGTGAGGGAGTGGATATTTTGGTCTATTGCAAATCTCCGTGGCAAATTGCTACAGCCAACCTGTATTTCTCGCAATGTTTAAAACATTCTACATTAATCTCTTTCACTGAGACGACGAGAAGCTTCGATCCCTTTAATCATGTACATCAGAGGCTGCTCAGCTTTTGGTTAACATATTTCCCTTTCTTTGACCACTATACCAACTGTGGGTCTATGTGAGTATTGTATGCCATAATTTTCAATCATTTGCAATTTGCTGTCATAAATATGAGGCTCCATGATCTCCTCTAATTCCTTTTTTGTCTCTTTAGTGTATTAACAGCTCTGGCCTTCATCAAATATAGCTTAGTCCTGATAACGATTCCCTCTCTGTAGAGAATCCAAAACGTCACAGACTATTACTTACTAACCTTTTTATTGACCTAATCTATTTTTGCCTGATATAATAAAAGAGCAACAGTGTGAGCAGACTTGGAGCATATGTTGTGGGGATGTCTGAGCCTGGGACAGAATTGGGCAGAGGTGGATGACCTATTGAATTTAATTGAAGAGCGCCAATTGGACTTCGATATGGCTGCGTGCGTGCTGCACTGGTTCCCTCATGCCTCCAAGACCAAGATAACTAGTAAGTTCGTAGATATGAGCTTAGTACTAGCGAAAAGGGAAATTACGATGCGTTGGAAAGCAAGGGAAGGTCCTAGTGCTAAGAGGTGGAAGGTCGAATTGCTTAAGTGGGCTAGTAGCGAGGGGGCAGTTCGCCTCCAGCGGCGCGACGACAAAATAATGAAAAAAAGCGCTAGAAGCAGCGGGAGCATGGGAGGAGCTGGTTCAGACACTAGTACGCCACTCGAACGGGGAGGAGAGGGAAGAACACAATAAGGGGCACAGGGATGACAGTAACCCAGAACGAACATCCTAGATTGTTATCAACACAACATTATCTATACCAGAGGTATGATTGCAGAACACACCGGTGTGGGGGAGGGAGGAAGGGGGAGGAGGGAGGAGTTTCTAGTTGTTCAGTTACCCCAAATAATATGTAAACATTGATGATTAACCGTCATTGCAAGGGATCAGGAGCTCGCAGTCATTTAGTATTATTATGTAACGGGAAAATGGATAAGAATATGAATCAGTGCAATTTAATGTGTATTTGTATCCAAGGATTAATGTGGTAAGGGGGGGGGAATGCTTGGGAATGTACTGGAGAATATGTATCTATTGCAAGAAAACCAATAAAACTATGTTTACAAAAAAAAAAATGGTTGTATGAATAAAATACTATGGGCCAGATGCATCACTGTTATTTGCAGTCGCAAGGGGATTTTGGACCCTTTGCTACGGCAAAATAGGTCAGCCCAATGTTCTATCCTTATTCTGCGAGTCACTAGCCTATTAGCGACTCGCAAAATAGGGTTAGCTACTCACTATTAGGAAGGAGCGTGCCAAGGGCATCGCTTCCTAATAGCGAGATCTTACCCAATGTATGATTGTTTTGCGACCGTAATTGCGGTCGCAAAACACTCATAGTTTACCACCTTTCTCAGAAGGGTTGTAAGGCACTCACAAAAGGGAAGGGGTCCCCAGGGGACCCCTTCCCTTTGTGAATGGATGCGCATTTTTTTTTTAAGAGCAAGCAGAGACCAGTGCCTGCCCTTCAAAAATGTTACTGAAAAGTTTCATTTTTCTTTTTTAAATGCATCCAATTTTCCTTTAAAGAAAACGGGCTACATAAAAAAACTGCTTTATTGACAAAGCAGTCCCAGACCTGGTGTTCTGCTGACCCCAGCAGGCCACCATCCCTGGGAGTGCCAGCCATTCCCAATGTGGTCGCAAATTGCGACAGCCTCATTAATATTCATGAGGCATGCAATTTTCAACTCTATTGGGAATCGCAAACAGTGTCTGAGACACTGTTGTACATTCAATTTTGCGACTTGCAATTTGTCACAATTTGTGAGTCGCAAAATTCAATGGTCGTACATCTGGCCCATGGCCCATAATTACAAACCGTATTTGCATTACTTAACGGTCCAAATCATTATTGCTGGCCATTAAGAAATGCAAAACGTACCTTTCCTTATGTATGAAAGGGGTATGTGGTGTCACGAAATACGATTTCTAACCACTAGAAATTACATTTTGTGATTCACTGTTTAGGAAATCGCAAAGAGGGCTTTCCTATTTGCGATTTCCTAACCGTACATACATAGCATTTCCTAATTGCGAAATGGGCGTTTAGGAAATGCTATTATCATCAAAACGGATCTGATGGTAACCAGATGCAAATTTAAAGAAACACAGGGATGCTGATCTGCTGTTCCTTGTATGCCACAATCCCTGTGATTGTGACCAATCACAAGAGATACAAAGAATGACAAGCATAATACATATTGATTAGGGAGGTTAGCCTGTGCCAATGTATTTTTTTCTCAAAACAAATGAAGGATCCCAGCGAACAGGCATTTTGGAGTTGTTATTTAACAGTATTTAAGGCCCCCTTCTCTGAGCTGGGCGAACAGTAAGGTATTAGGCTTTCATCTGAAGGAATGGGCACAACATTGATTTTCTAAGACTCAGGAAACCATATGTTGTACCTTCTGGAGGAACACCAGATAGGTCTCATTGACAGGACCACACCCTCTGTATTTAGTGAAATGGGGTGTGATAAGGCGAAAATGATGTGCTTTGCTACTCTTTAAATAGCATGTTCAGCAACAATGTAAACAAATAAGTTCCTATAACATATTTGTAATATATTTTAAACCTTGGCATTCCATGAATCAAAAACACAGTTAGCAATTTCCACTAAGTATTTTCTCTCAAATAAGGGCGCTAACCAGGTGAAAAATACATATACTAAAGTGATGGCAACTCACCTATGATGCGAACTGTGATAGCAAATATAACGATGAATGGTACCACTTTCAGCAAAGGCTACCAGATGACTCTATGGCACATATTTGTATGTTGTGTGATATCCCACTAGGAAATATCAATTTATCGATTTCCTAAATTGAGATTTCTTGATAACTAATGCAACTTTGTAAGAATCGCTATTAGGGAATCACAATTTATGTACATTTCAATTTGTGATTCCCATTTAGCAATTTCTTTGGATTTGTTATTTTGGAATCACAAATGTGAAATTTTGTACATAAGGGCCTATGTGTTGCACACTGGCATGACCTTATCAAAGGGTGTCTGATGTGCAGGCACCAAGCATCTTTTCACTTATCTTGCTGATACATGATTGAATTATATTTTCACTTGAACTTGCTTATGAATTTATCAAATTATAACTATGGAAGAAAGGGCCAGATTTACATAGACTTCCGTTTACGATTTCCTAAGAACCAATTTTTCCAATTTGCTATTAGTAAATCAAAACAGATATGTACAAGAGTGTGCTTTATACTATTTGTGATTCCCAGTGGGTTGCAATTGACCTACCTACTTAATATTTATGAGGTAGGTCGCAATTTGCGACCCATTGGGAATCACGAAAAACACAGGGATGGTGGTCTGCTGGGGAGAGCAGACCTCTATGTCTGTGTTAGCTTTTAAATAAAGGAGCTTTTTTTATTCAATGCAGCCCGTTTCCCTTAAAGGCAAACGGGATGCATGAAAAAAAAAAATGAAAAGTTTTCTTTTTCTTTTTTTAAGAGTAGGAAGTGGTCTGTGAGACCCCTACCTGTGCTTAAATTTTTTTTTCGCAACCATTCACAAAGGGGTCCCTTGGAGACCCCATCCCGTTTGTGGATGCTTTACCAGCTACTTGCAGTAGGCAATAAAATGCAACAAATGTTTTGCGACTGTATTAGGAAGGGACGCCCTTAACACGTCCTTTCCTAATACCGAATCACAGACCCATTTTTTGATTCATTAATAGGTTACTGAATCCTAAAAAAGGTTTGATACATAAAAAAGGGCTTTTTTTCCGGTCACACACAGCTCAAATGTGGGAATCGGGCTGTTTGTGACCTGGGAAAATCTATGTACATCTGTCTCAATATCAATTCGAAAGTTTCATTTTTCACATTAGGACAACCGTTAATTGCATGCTTTTGTATAGGGACCTCTGTTTCCTGTAACTATTTCCCACCCCTGGTCCCAATAGATTCTAGACCAATACTGTGTTCTAATTACATCTTCCATTAAATCATCAAATTTACAAAAAGTATTATTTAGCATGGGTACACTGTCCATTTCTTATTGTATTCTGAATTACTGAAAGCTAAATTGTATGGCAGCCCTCACTGGGCAGAAAAGTGTTTCAAGTGGCTATCGAAAGCATTTATTCGGACCTAATTACAATAGTACCTGACAGGCTTTGTAAATGTATTACTACTACTCTATTATGAATTCTAGTCTACCTTACACTCTAATATTTTTATATAACTCCACTGAATTTAAATGATGCAAACAAACTAAATACTGATTTTTTCAAGACCTGGCAGATGGCTGTACTGTTCTGACAGACTTTTGGATCAACATAATTCACAAACTGAATGATAAATTACAAGATTCAACCAAACCCTTTTATGATATTACCACAGAATCATGGAGAGGACATAATTCTTTATTCAATGTGAATGGCTCATTTACTTATTGCTAAGAAATGGAAAGGTGGCAAACCCTAAACTTTTCAACAATAATGGAAGGATGCCAAAACAACTTTTGAAATGAAACACCGGGTTGCTGTTATGAGAAGTACTGTACAAAAATGTACCTGTTGCTGAAAACTGTTGATTCTGAATTCAAATGACTAGACTAATGAATTACTATTAAATGAGATACATTATCTGTTGCAAACTGAAAGAAAGAAAATTAATAAACTTTCTATCTGAAAAACATTCATTCATTCGTTTGATAACTTTATTTCGGTCAATGACCATAAAAGTGCAATAAAATATATACAAGCACAGAAGTAAAACCATAAATACAGACAATTTGTAAAGTTATTAAACATTGAGTTATCAAAGATGTGAAAAAAGCAAGGGGGCATTACTTTTTGTTAATAAAAACAGTTCTTCTCCGCCACATGCCATATAAAAATCGGGAGACAGCAAAGACAATGGAAGGGGCAGTATCATATGTTAAAACTCTGCAGGCTTGTGCACATTGTCTAAGTCCCAAGTTTTTACACAATGGGATAAGCCAACATTTCCGAATTTCACTATATGCCGGGCAGAAAAAGAAAATATGTACAATGTCTTCCTTGCTATAATTACAGGCAGGACAGTTACCCTCCATCGACTTTACCCATTTAGATGTCAATGCCCCAATCGGTAGAGAGCTGTGTCTCAATTGAGTATATAATTTTCTTGCGAGTAAAGGCTGCACTAAGTCCAAGAATACCTCCGTCTTGGGTTCAATTTTCATCAATAGGAACTCAGTAGACAGCCTACCCAAGGAAGTCGAACAATATAGTATTTTAAGGTTATAACACCTTATTGCCGCCACTAGCGCAGATCTTTGCGTCCTCGCGCAGCTATCCTCCGGTGTGTCCCACAATTGGGACAAACCAACTTGGTAGAAGAGAGCCTTTATATGAACTAGCCAGGGTATGTTTTTATTCTTTAGCTGCCCCCAAATTGCAATGAATTCTGCTCTAAAGGATGCAAGCTCTGGCACAGACCAGAGCCTTCTCCAGTAGAGTAGAGGCCGTGCAGCTGCCAGTTCGTTGATGGGTTCCAGCCGTAGTGGTATAAGAGGCGTGCTTTGGGGAAGGCCAACCAGACTACGCATGAAGGCCTGTTCTACCTTCAGTAAATTATGTGTGTTCGTGTGTCCCCAAAGTTCTGCAGCATACAAGGCTGCTGACCTCACCTGTGTTTTATAAATCTCGAGTAATGGGGCAACAGGTTTGAATATTGAAGTTCTATGGAATCTGCCAATACCCCCCATAATCTGCGACAGTCTCAGGGAAGATTTGGATACTTGTTGGTCCCATACAAAGTGCTCGGTCAACGTAACTCCCAGATAAATAAAAGTCATATCTCGCTCTAAGGGAGTGCCACTCAGAACGGGGTTCGGGCGGGTGTGCCTTGGGGGATTGAAAATCATAAACTTGGTTTTCTCCAAGTTAACCTCCAATCCCTGCGAGGCACAAAAGGTCACGAACCCGTCCAGGACCCTCTGGATGCCCGATGATGTCCGCAACAACAGAAAAGTATCGTCTGCGAACATCAGAGCGGGCACCCAGCCGGAAGCCAGGCGCGGAGCATCATTGCCCCTAACACTATTGAGTTCATCTATCAGTCCATTAACATATAGACTGAAAAGTGTAGGGGCCAGTACGCAGCCCTGACGTACGCCCCGAGTTACAGGGAAACGGGCCGATAATTCACCGTTCTTCCCACACCTCACCTGTGCATAATTCCCTGTATGAAATCTAATTAGGGCATCCAGTAAATAGGGCGGAAGACCTAATTCCTCCAACACCGTCCAAAGCCTCTCCCTAGGAACCAGATCAAACGCGGCGCCCAGGTCCACGAAGACAAGGTAGAGGCTGCCACCCTCTACTCTTGCAGTTTTCCAGTATAGGACCTGGAGCCGGAAGATCTGGTCCATGGTCGAGACACCTGATCTAAATCCGGCTTGGAGGGTGGTCAATGTTTTGTTCTCCTCTATCCAGCCCAATAGTCTATCGAGTAGAATTCGGCCCATCAGTTTCTGGGTAGTATCCAGTAAGCTGATGGGTCTATAGTTGGATGGAACAAGCGGACAACCCTTCTTATAAATGGGAACAATCTCGGCTCCCAACCAGGTCTCTGGCAATGCGGTACCCTGCAAAATCGCATTGAACAAGACCGCCAGGTATGGAACCCAGATTTTAGATTGGGAACGGAAGAGGTCCCCCGGGAGCTTGTCAAGGCCTGGGGCTTTATTCGGGAGCAGTCTCTCAATTGCAGATTCCACTTCCTTGAGGGAAATGGAGTCTAGATTATTAGCGGCAATCCTCTCCTGGGCATCCAGCTGTCCTATCCGGTTTCCAAGGCCCAAGGCCCCCGGCAGTCTATGCTCATGCGGGAGGTCTGGGGCCGTGGAAGTCCCAGAGACTGAAACCACTTCTGGCATCGTATCCTGGCCTTGAGACACAAGAGCTCCAGGCCCCAAGACCCCCGGCAGTCTATACTCATGCGGGAGGTCTTGGGCCATGGAGGTCCGAGGGACCGTAACCACTTTAGGCATTTTGTCCCGACCTAGGCACACAAAAGCCCCCTGCTCAGGGCTTGGGTAGAGTGCCTTAAAATGCGCCTCCCACACTGAGGGAGCAATATTCAACACCCCAGCCTCTCTCTCACCTCCCGCCGTCGAAGTGGCGATGGCCCAAAAGGTCTTAGCGTCCTTTGAGAGGAGTGCTTATCTTAACTTATCCCATCTAGATTCCTCCCACTCGCTCTTCCCCCTGGTGAGTTCCTCCTTTTAGAGCAATCTAGATGCTCGGATTTTTAGGGTATCTTTAGATTTGATTGCTGCAAGGAGATCTCTCTTTGCTTTTTTACAGGCATGGTCATACCAGGGATGTGTTCTAATCCTAGGCTGCTTGGTCCCGCTGACTGGATAGAATACCTCCCCTAGGCTCACGGCTAACTTCCTGTGAATCTCTATAGCCTGCCCATGAGAGGTAGATCCCCCCATTTCACTTATGAGCGGGGTAGCAATCCGGTATATTTCTGCAAGTCGGATGGGAGAGTCCACACATGTAGGCCATTTAAAACTTCTCCTGTTATTGGATATAATAAAAGGTGGCACTGCCATTTTAGGGCTGGAGTCAGGGTTAGTTAAACCAAATGCACCAGGCTTAAGCATCAGGACCAGAGCGTTATGGTCACTGTCGTGCCTTGGTACAACCCTGAAATCTTTGAACCTGTCCCAATGTTTAGCTTCCAACATGAGATATTCAATGATGGAAGTGCGGTTGATCCTATTGTATGTGGGTAGGCCGGAACTGTTGTTATTGGACCTTCCGTTGCATGCCCGCAGAGACGTTGCAAGGATAAAGGATTTTATTTGTAATACCAACGAGGTCCAGGCCCTTACCTGGGCAATCATAGGGACCGGGATGCACCAGATTGAAAAACAATTTAAATAAACACAAAAAAACATCATTATGATGGAGCCAGCTTTATACCGGAGGGGGGAACCATGAGCCCATCATATTCTAGTAATTACCACCAGTATGACAGGACTAACATTATAGCAGGGTTGGGCACAATAATGCTAGGGAGCATCTCAATTTTAAAGGAATTACCAAAATTATAACAAGACCAGTAGTGTAAGTAAGGTGGTCAGTGGACACCATTATGTCATGAATGACCATAACATTTCAAGAATTTCTACAATTAAGAGTTGGCTTGCATCACCAAGGATCGGCATTATGTTGCTTTAGATGGCAACAATATGCAACGAAGGCCCATTAAATGCCAAAACTAGAAAAGCAGATCACTGTAACATGTGCGAATGCCCACATCTTGTGTCAAACGAATGCTACCATTGCCAGACCCAGAAATACCAAGGTTGCCCAGAATATGCCACATAGTATAGCCGATCTGCATCGTTCAGCATTTTTTCAGGGGTTAGCACAATTTTGCAATCGATGCCCAATGTGCCACGAAATACCATCATTATGCAAGGTTTAACATTGTAATTGGGATGGGCACCATCATGCCATGGATAACAACAATATTCTAAGAATTACCATCAATATGCCAGAGGCAACACACTCACTTGCAAGCATATACATAAGCACTCTCACAGGCTTACACAGACATACATTCATACACGCATGATCACATACTTAGGAAGAGCATACAAGGCATGTGTCCACCCGTCCTCTGCCTGCCAAACTACTCAGGTCCTGGTCCTGCTGTTTCACCTCTCTCCTTGGTTCAGGTTCTTCAATCCACTCCTTCGTGGTTGCATTTCTGAGACATGGCAGACCCAGCATTTACACTGTGAATACAATTACAGGACCTGATTAGTCCTGGGCTTTTAATTAGAGGTGATATAAATCGTGCATTTTTTAGTTACATAAAATGTGGGTAAGATTGCACTTTTAATATGAATTGTGGTTACTTCGCATCTCACCTGTCTTTTCTTTAATCCACAGACACACTTTGGGTAAAAAGTCCTGCGAGACATTTGTGGGGGACTGGTTCGAGCACAAAATGTTTCAACAAGATAGTTTTTACGCAATCAAGTCTCTTACATAAATAAATGTTACAGAATGTAAAAATCAAGTAATTTGGGGAGAATTGCGTAACGTGAAATAAATGAATCATGTCAATTCCTGCACTGTAATTCAAACCACCCCCATATCAAATCGTCATCACACTACGTGATACTAGGCCTGAATTTGATTAAGGGGCGAGGATATGCAGAGCTCTGAGTTGCATTAGCAGGTCGCCGCCTATCAAATGTGGCGCTGCCATAAGCATAATACATAGTCTATATCAACTGCACTGAGGGCACAGCATTGATGGTACACTACATTGGTGTCACTACTTAGATGTGGCAAATGGCCAATATATCAACACCTTTATGTCATACAAATAAATGAAGAGCAAACACAATTATTATATAAATAGAACTTTTAAAGAGTATATGGATTATTAGTTCAATGTCAGTGGCAGACGACATGGCTCAATGGTGGAGTGGTGGGGTCAGGGCTCGCAAGGGAGGTTTGCAGGGGAAGGGGTCGTGGGTGGTGTCGGGCAGGGGGGGGGCCTAAGATAATTTAAACAAAATCTAAACTTACCTTGAGGCTCGGTCCCGCTTCTTCTCTGCTCCTGCTCTCCTGCCTCTGACAGGAACAGGAAGCAGGCAGCCAAGCTCCCTCCCCTGAGACAATCACAATGCTGCAATGCAGCATTGTGATTGGTCTGAGCACCGTGACACGGCACTCAACAAGGGGCTGAAGGGGTGGGTATGCTGTCCGTGCAGGCTGTAATGCAGCCTGCTTGGAGAACAAGGAAGTGCGCTTGACTGGTTTGGGCGGACCAAGAGAGCCAACCAAATAGTCATTGCGCACTTTGGAGTGGGCAAATCACTCCTCCCCTGCCCTGCTTGGAGAGTAGAGCAGCCCGCCCACCCGGCCGCCTCAAAGAAAGCGGACACGTCAGGAAGCATAAAATGATAATAACTTAAAGTTATTAGCATTTTATGTTTCTCTTCTTTACATTGCTTAAAAGCAGTGGGGCAACACTTCTCCACCACAGTGGAGGAGCCAACACTGTTCAATGTAATTGAAATTACATTTTTAAGAAAGGAGGTGCCATGATCTGTGACAACAGTCACCGTTCTGTGCTTGAGCCCCCACCAAGCATAATATTCTGAACTCACAATGCTATAAATTGTACTACAATTTCAAATATAAGTTCAATTTAGTAATATGCATTTTACAAGTTTATAAATACATTTTATTAACGCATTTACTATCATACAATTTAAAACATACAATTAACCAATGAACTTAACATAACATATTAACATTTTTAGAAATGCAAAACAAAATGTCTTTCTCTTTTTCCATTCTTTTTATGGTACATCAGATTCTCAGTAAACCACAACAAATCTGGTCACACATCCACATTAAAAACCATACCCCAAATCAGGAGGTTCAGTTTCACATCTTTCTGGAGAGTTTCTAAGTAAAAGCCTATTCTATTGAAGATAGAAGTGAACGTAAAGTACATGATGAAGAAGAAGAATACTTACTACCTTCAAAGAATTCTTCTAATGTTTGGAAATATTTCTCTATTCCTTCAGGATAAAAGAAAGTTGTTCCAAAAAGTGTCCAATGCCATCTATGCAGCAACAATTTTTTTTTTCAAGAGGTACTGTAAAGAAGTGTTCACTTAGCACATTCTCTGTTTAGATACAACTGAAAACCGTACATACAAGGATGATAATAGAGTGGGAGGTGGCGTATCATCATCAGCAATTTGATCACCTGTGGGACCTCTACCACTTACCCACAGACTTACCATTCCGCTGTTTCACCAAAACTGCAAGACATGGTCACTCATTGTGCCAAACACCATATGCCAGTTGAACTAAATATGTCATCTGTTGCTCAGTTTTTGGATGCTGTTAAGAAGCATGATTCTTAATATTTATTTCACCTCATCCTTCAATCTTCCATTACTCCATTAAAAACATATATGTGAAATGCAAATATAGAATACATTCAAATTGAGATTACATACTGTTAGATGACTTACTATAAGCAAGTGAGTAGCTACATAAGTGGTTATGCCAAGGTGTAAGAGGCTGGTTAAGTGTCTGAGTGTGGGTATACAAATGAGTTTATGAGTGGCTGTATGGGTGGGTGACTTGATGTGTGTGTTTATGAGTGGATACGTGAGTGAGTGTATCAGTGCCTCTGTGGGTGTGTCACTGGATTTGTAAGAAGCTGTGCTGGTGTGTGACTGGGTATGTTAGTGACTACATGTGTGTCTAAATGGGTATGTATGTGGCTGTATGGATTGGTAACTGACTGTGTTAGTGAGTGTGTGGGTATGTAACTGTGTGTGCAACTGGTTCTATTAGCGATGGATACATAAGTCCTGTGTGAGTATGTGAATGTATGTGTAAATAGTTGTATGGGTTGGTGACTGAGAGTGTAACTGGTTGTATAGGTGTGTATGTGCATGTGCAATGGACTATCTGAGTGTTGGGTAAATGAATGGCTATATAGGTGTGTGACTGTGTATGACTGGCTGTGAATTACTATGTAAGTGATGAATAGGTGAATAAATAGTTGTTTAAATGGTTGTATTGGTGTGAGACTGAGGGTGTCAGTCACTGTCTGGCTATATGAGAGGTGGGCACATAAGTGCTTTTGTGGGAGTGTAGCTGGGTGTTCGAGTGCCTGCCTGACTATGTGAGTAAATGCAAATGATATACTATTAAATTACATACTGTAAGCAAGTGCCCACATCTCATTTCTAACATATTCATACATACTCCCTTAATAAAATAACTATATTTTCTTTTTTTTAAATGTGTTTATTGGTTTTTTTTAGAACAAAATACAGATATATCACCAGTATCCAATCATCTCAAAGGATTATATGCATCAAAGGAAATGCTAAAAAGGAAAAAGAACATAACAGGGACTGGTCTATGTGTCTTGTCATATCAACCGGTAATAATGTACAGAATACACGGCTAGACTACTTCTTCACAGTACTTACATCACTCGACCTGTGGGTTCAGTGAGGCGTCACATCCTGACATATAGAACCTATACGGAGCTAAACAAATGGATATATTCATGTATAGAGGAGACATGACTTGAATTATCAAACATTTTACATGGGGTCATCTAGTGTACACAAATAGAAAAGTCAGTGTGGGAGAGGTAACAACTCCGTATACATTATTATGCAAGCATTTCAAATATAGATCATGGTGGTTCTGCATTCTCATCTGCGGAAGTCGCCCTGGCCCTTGCCCATTGCATAAACGGCTCCCACATATTTTTGGGTCTAGAAGCCAAATGCATTAGCTCCCAATAAGTGCCCAATTGCGTATGTCCATAGGTTACATCCGCCAGCCATGCATCAAATATAGGTACCCTTCTTCTACCCCAACGAATTGCAATTTGTCTGCGAGCATACAGCAATATTAGGGCATGTAGTTTTCGTGTCTGGGGCACAGTGTCTTTCACAAAGCCGAGGAGTCGCAGTTGTGGGGACGGGGCATCAGCTCTCCCTATTATCTGGTTCACAGCCTCGAATATGTCCCTCCAAAAGTCAGATAACTTAGGGCAACCCCAGGCCATGTGTAAGAATGATGCAGGTTCAAACCCACATCTACAGCATCTCTCATCATCTCTCAAGCGCATGCAATACATACTAGTGGGGGTTCGATAAAACCGGTGTAAGAATTTAAAGTGGATTAGGCATAGCCTATAGTTTAGGGAGAGCTCCAGAAGCTGTTTACAACCGTAGTCCCATTGCTCTTCTTGCATCAGGGGGTCCAGCTCCCCATTGCACATGTGCAGTGACCTTGGTTGGACAATCGGGGCCTGATCTTGCATAGCAGTGTAGAGACGGGTTACCAGTTTTGGGAGGTGGCCCTAGCTAAAATATTCTGTAGGGCATGCAGCGTAGGGGGTGCGTCAGGAAATCCCTCCCCGAGTGTACGACACGCCGCTTTTAACTTGGGGTAGGCAAATTTCTCTGCAAAAGGCACCTCCTGCCCCTCTTCTTCTACAGGTGGGGGCCTAAATTTCGCTTCAGGGTATAGGTAAGCAAATGTTCGTAGCTGTGTGCCGCCAATCCCAACCACTCCTCCCTTGTCTGCTAGACATGGTAGCATCGGATTATTACATAGAGGTACAGCTGGTGCATATAGCAAAGGTACATGTGCCCGTTTTCTAAGTTCCTGCCACACCCATCTCAATGTATCTGCAGTATCTACGTCTACTGTGGGGCACGGCGTGTTTTTATAAACTACTACCGACAGTGGGGTTGGCGCTACAGCATCCGTCTCCACCGCTATGTGGGGCTGGTACGGAGTCTGGTGTACTCAGAAATGCAGAAACTGGGCTTGTACACAGAGCGCATATAGGTGCATGTCCGGAGCGCCCAGACCTCCCTGCCTCAGCGGTAGGGTCAAAAGAGCCCAGGAGATTCTGGCTTGACCGCCCGCCCATACCAAGGACAGTAATTGCGTACGAAGGCATTTGAAGAAGTGTTGGGTGAGGGGAATTGGCACATTGGTGAATAAATACAAATTTTTTTGCAAAATGACCATTTTAGACAGAGCCACTTAACCCGCGATAGACAATGGCAGTTTAGACCAAATTGCTACCTTGCTCTCTAGCCATGCCACAGCTCGCCCAATATTTAAGGTCCAAATATCTTGCATGTTCCTGCTAAACCAGATTCCCAAATATTTGACCTTGTCTGCTTCCCAGCGCAATGGGTATTCAGACGACACCACAGGAGTGCTGTCAGTTAGTGGAAAAACAACAGATTTCGCCCAATTTATGGATATGCCTGTCAAACTGCCAAATTTTATGAATTCACGAAGCACCGGGTCTAGGTTTACTGTTGGGTTTAGAATATACAGGGTTACATCATCAGCATAGATAGATATTAACAATCTTCTAGAGCTAAATCTTATCCCCCTAGCTGTATTGTGCTGGCGTATCCTAGCCGCAAGCGGCTCCATTGCAATGGCAAATAATAGAGGCGACAGGGGGCAGCCCTGTCGGGTCCCTCTAGTTATATGGAACGCTCTGACACTAGACCATTCACACGTACCCGGGCTAGCGGTTTGGTATACAGTAATTTAATTCTATTTGAGAATAAGGGATTAAAACCCATACGTTCCATAATCCGGAAGAGGTAGGGCCATTCGAGGGAATCGAATGCCTTTGTTGCATCCAGGAATATGGCGGCGGCATGTACACTTGAATGTAGGTAGTGCAGCACCGAAAACAATGTTCTTAGGTTATGTGATGTCGAGCGCCCGGGTATAAAACCCGATTGGTCCGGGAGGGTGACCATTGGAAGCAGAGGCTGAAGGCGGTGTGCCAGCAACTTCGCGTAAATTTTGATGTCTACATTTAATAATGACAAAGGGCGGTAGGAGTCTAATTCCGTTTCCTCATCAGGTTTAAGCAGCATCATAATCATTGGTTCCCGCATTGAGGCTGGGAGTATCTCCGCCTCTAGAGCCTTCTCATAAATGTCATGTAGCCTCGGGCCAGTTCATCTGCATAAGTTTTATAAAATGCAGTGGTTAGGCCGTCAGGTCCCGGGGCTTTGTTGAGCGGCAAGCTTTTTATCACCTGTTTGATGTCATCTTCTCCTCCAACATCCACGTCTCCTTCAACCACGCCACAGAACTTCACTGGACCGATCACAGCTGCGTCCATTTCAACTTCAGGAAAACAACGACCCACCACCACCCGCAACAAGCCCCCCGAAGATGCTGGAGCAAGATCACCACCGACCAGCTCACCACCTCCCTGAGCCAAAACCCACCCACCAACACTACAGACCCCAACGTAGCAGCCCGCAGCCTCACACAGTGGATCACCGACTGCGCCGATGCCCTCGCACCACTGAAGAACCCCCCAAGCAACCCTGACAGCAAAAAAGCCTCTTGGTTCACCAACGATCTCAAAGACTCCAAGAAATCCTGCTGTGCCCTCGAGAAAGCCTGGCGCCATGACCAATCAGCGGAAAACATGACATCCCTCAAGAACGCCATCCGTGAACACCACCAGCTGATCCGCACCACCAAAAGGTCATCCTTCAAAGAACGGCTGGACAACAACGCCCACAACAGCAAGGAACTCTTCAGCATCATGAAAGAGCTCTCCAACCCCAACGCCAGCAACAACAACTTCACGCCATCACAAGACCTCTGCAACTTCCTTGCCACGTTCTTTCACCGCAAGATCGCCGATATACACAACAGCTTCCGCGCTCAGACCACAGACACTACCACTGAACCAGCACCCCCCACCACCACCCTCCGCACCTGGACCCCCGTCAGCACGGAAGACACCACCCACACGATGAACACCATGTTATGTTATGTTATGTTATGTTATGTTATTTATTCATTTTTATAGCGCACGGCTACTCAAAAAGAGTGTCCCGGCGCTTTTATTGGAAAAGGCAAACAAGCTGCAACACAATAACATAACACCAAATGAAAGACTAAAAGAGCAGTGAGCCAGAAATTCAAGAGAGAGCGGCTACTGAGTAAAAAGCCACGTTTTAAGGCCTTTCCTAAAAGCCAGCAAGCTAGTAGCTCCCCGCAGGGCCAGCTTCCAGGGCCAGCAACCATCCACTCAGGCGCCCCAGCCGACCCCTGCCCACACCACATCTTCAACAAAGCGGACTCCATCATCGCACCCCAACTCCGGGACATCATTAACAACTCCTTCGCATCGCCACCTTCCCTGAAAGCTGGAAGCACGTGGAGATCAATGCCCTCCTGAAGAAACCCACCGCAGACCCCACTGACCTCAAGAACTTCCGCCCCATTTCGCTCCTCCCCTTCCCCGCAGTCATCGAGAAAACCGTCAACAAGCAGCTGACCGCCTTCCTCGAGACGAACGGCTCCCTCGACCCATCGCAGTCCGGATTCCGAGTGAACCACCGCTCCGAGACCGCCCTCATTGCAGCCACCGACGACATCAGGACCCTGCTGGACAACGGGGAAACAGCCGCCCTCATCCTCCTCGACCTATCGGCTGCTTTCGGCATGGTCTGCCACTGCACCCTGACAACCCGCCTCCACCATGCCGGAATCCAAGGAAAGGCCCTGGAATGGATCACCTCCTTCCTCTCTGACAGAACCCAAAGAGTCTGTCTCCCACCCTTCTGCGCAGCAGCCACCAAGATCATCTGCGACGTACCCCAAGGCTCCTCGCACAGCCCAACCCTCTGCAATGTCTACATGAGCCCCCTCGCAGCCATCGCACGCAAGCACAACCTCAACATAATCTCCTACGCCGACGATACCCAACTGATCCTCTCCCTCACCAACGACCCCGCCACCACCAAGGCCAGCTTCCAGGAAGGTATGAAAGACGTCGCAGAATGGATGAAGTTCAGCTGGCTGAAACTGAACTCAGACAAGACGGAAGTCCTCATCCTCGGCCCATCCATCTCCACCTGGGATGACTCCTGGTGGCCCCCGGCTCTGGGCACCCCCCCAAGCCCACGGACCACGCACGCAACCTGGGTTTCATCATTGACTCCTCCCTCACGATGACCAGGCAAGTCAACGCCGTCACCTCTTCCTGCTTCAACACCCTCCGCATGCTCTGAAATATCTTCCGTTGGATCCCCACTGGAACCAGGAAGACGGTCACCCAGGCCCTCGTCACCAGCCGACTGGACTACGGGAACGCTCTCTACACATGAACCACTGCCAAACTTCAGAAAAGACTCCAGCGCATACAGAACGCATCTGCACCACTCGTCCTGGACATCCCCAGACACAGCCACATCTCTGCCCACCTGAGAGACCTGCACTGGCTACCCGTCAGCAAGAGGATCACGTTCAGACTCCTCACCCACGCACACAAAGCTCTCCACAATATGGGTCCCGAATACCTCAACAACCGCCTCACGTTCCACACACCTACCTGCCAGCTCCGCTCCACCAGCCTCGGCCTCGCCGCCGTTTCACGTATCCGCAGAAGCACCACCGGTGGAAGATCCTTCACCTACCTAGCGGCCAAGACGTGGAACACCCTCCCCACCCACCTACGACTGACCCAGGACCATCTCTCATTCAGGAAGCACCTCAAGACCTGGCTCTTCGAGCAGTAGTGCCCCCCCTCCCAGTGCCTTGAGACCCTCGCGGGTGAGTAGTGCGCTCTATAAATTTGGTGATTGATTGATTGATTGGTCTATTGTTATGGGAAGGTCCATGTAACTCCTGTGCGTGTTATTGAACCGTACCAATGCTACGGAGTCTAGGAATTCCTGCAAACCCTCTGGATGTGCAGCGTGAGTAGCTGTGTACAGGGCAGAGTAGAAAGTGGCAAATGTAAACTATATTTTCAGCATAGCAATTCCTTTTCCTCCTTTGCTTCTCACCATATTTTTTGTTAATGTTCTCATCTAAGCTCCCTTCTATTTTGCCTTTTACTGTAGTGTCTAGAAGCTACAGATTTTCTTTCAGCTAATATACACTCACAGTTTCTCCTTTAAATGGACTTTTTTATACTGAAAACCTAATTAACAAAACTGTAAAATATGTTTGCTGTTGCCCAACCTTTATTGTAATATCTGTTAACATCTGTTTTCCACTGCAAATCTCAAGTCAGAACTATGGCAATCCTCCTCCATTCTCAGTAGAAAAGTACCTACAATGGCTAACCTTCCCTATGTGCTCTTACTCATACTCCTGAACTTAGCACATCACAGAGTTCCTTTCATCTTTTATTTTTGTTATTCCACCCCTAAATGGTCACTATTTTGTAACCCTTTCCTATGTTTCCTGTGAGGAGGTCCAATTTGGTAGATCCACCGTGGCGCTCAGCGCAGCTCCACCATGTGATTTTGCAGCAGATCCACACGGAAGCCCTTAAAAGCATTCAACAATCTGCTTTTAATGTTTTTCATTTATGTTTTATTTTGTTAAATATTGTCAGTTACAAGATATTCACTCCTTAGGGAGCAATTTATGTACACCAGTCTGCTTTTCAGTTTTACATGGCAGCTCCTTTTGTTAAGTTTCCCATCAAAATTTTAGCTCAATTTCCACAGTAACCATGTTTTCAACATTCTCCTCCTACCAACAGGTATAAAGTTCACAACGCTTTCTCTAGGCAGCATACTAGCTTCACATTATCTGTAGCAGGTGTGGTTGAATGGTAGCAATTCCAAACATATCCCAAACAACATAACTTTTTTTATTTTTCCAAAGCTAATCACAGAGGTAGTTAATGTTTTGATAAATTCACTACCTAGTTTTAGTTCCCCGCCCATATATACCATCCAATCAAATATGTTCTTTTATATTTTAATTGCTGTCCTCCATTTTAGCTTCCTTTTATCTTCAAAACTGCCTCATTCTGCTGCAGCATTTTCCAGTGTGCTACTCTTGCTTTTTCCCAAATTGGTCAGAGTCTGGATTAAGGGCCATAGTTTTGTGTTTTTGACCAGAGAGAGAGCTGGAAAGAGTTGTCTTGACAGAAATCTAGACGTATCAATTGTAGACATATTCGGGTTGGATAGAGAGTGTTACCGTGACATCAGTAGTTGCCTTTGGTTGAAAAGCATTGCAGATTTCCAACATTCAGATCTTATGATTACGAAATGTGGTGGCAATGACCTAAGCACATTTACTAGGGTGGGATTAGAAATCATATTAAAGGATACCTTTGGTAAATATTGTAAATTTTCCCACATACTGCATTGGTGTTCTCCAACATTTGCCAAAGATAGAAGCGGCAATGGTCAACTCAATGTTGCCCACAGTTAGAGAAAGCCAGGAAACATGTCAATAAAGCTGTTTTTGTATTTCTCTGAGACAACAACATGGCTCTGTACACCATGACAATATACACTTCGACATGAATGAAATATATAGAAAAGACAGAGTTCATTTCACAAACACAGCTAACAGGGTGTTCCTCAACAACCTAAAAGACTTCATCTTGTTCTTGTTCTATGTGTAGTTATTACTACACGCCATAAACACAAAAGCTCTTTTCAGAGCCAATCCTTTTCTGAAACACTGTTTTTTTGTTTTCAAATCTTTTTTTACTTGTTTTTTACTCGGATCGGCTGATCTGCCATGGATCCCAGGCCAATTAAGGAATCTTCTGGCTGAACCCCTGAACTGTTCCCAATGAAAATATCACATTCAATATAAAAAACAACACTTTTAATACACTGGGTGTGTGAGTGGGTGTGTGAGTGACTGTACATGTGTGTGAGTGGATGTGTGAGGGGTTGTGTGAGTCTGTTAGTGAATGTGTGAGTGGGTATGTGAGTGGCTGTGTGAGTCTTTAGTAGGTGTGTGAGTGGTTCTCTGAGTCTCTAAGTCGATGTATCAGTCACTGTATGGGTGTGGAAGTATCTATTTGGATGTATCAGTGGGTGTGTGAGTGTCTGCGTGGGTGTGTTAGTGGTTTTGTGGGTCTCTGAGTGGGTCTGTGAGTGATTGTATGGGTGTGTGAGTGGGTATGTTATTGTGTGGGTGTGTAAATAGGCAGGTAAATGAGTGATAGGTGGGTATATGTTTGGGTGTGTAAGTGGCTGTGTGGGTCTCTGAGTGGGAAGTGTCTGGCAGTTCAACCCCCTGGATTCAAAATGGCACAAGGCAGCGCTATTTGCACTGAAAAAAAGGGAAACTTGTCCAGCATGACAGTAACCTTTCAAGACTTTGCATCACTTTGTGCAACTGCCCCATCGTGTTTTAACCTGATTATCATAAAAATAAGATGATCGAATATTTTTGTTGCCCTCCCCTCGCGACCGCTAGCTTTTTCCATTACACAGTCAAATACATTTATGCTCAGGTACTTTTATCAACTCTAGGTATGAATATAGAATTTTTGTCTATTATAATTATTTTAATTTCATCATCTTTTTAGCAATCTATTGATAAGTGATGCATGCTCATCAGTTTGAGGAGCAACGCTCAACACACATCTTTTAACTTTGAAAAGGCCAGGTCTCCGTTTCCAAAGACAAGGGCAGTGCCAATCAAAAGGACAATCAATGGAGATTTCAGGACTAAATATGCAGAGCCAGTGTTTCCTTATGCATAGCATGCTTTCCCATCCTTGCGCTTCGTCTTTACATGGTTGCACAATCAAGCTGCATTTCTTTAATGTGCAATGTAATGATTTATTTATGCAAACCAAGAACAGGAAAAGGTTATGACAAGGTGCAAAAACGATCTGCTCATTCGGGTGACAGTGGAACCTTGTTCATTGAAGCATTTCCTCCAATAATATCAAAACCTAAAAATAAACTTCCTGTTCGGCTTCTTGGTAAACAGGCTTCCCGTTTTCGAAATCAATGCTTTAAGGACGAGCATTGGCAAAGCAAAGTTATTTTTTACTGCAAGCACATTCCACAAAAATAAAAAGAAGGAAAAGTGCTGCTGCGGAAGTGTGGTGTCCATGTGTTTGCAATGACAATTGTTAATCGAAATAAAACTAACGACGCATATACATTTAATGGAATGGCTGCATAGTAGGCATGTGTAGTTAGGTTTGGTACAGACAACGGGGCATATTATCAACAAATAGCTATATTTATCGCTAAGTAGGGTTAGCGGCAATATTTTTATCGCCGCGCATCACAGGTTTTTATCGCTGAGATAACGTGCTATTAGTAACGTTTATCTCAAAAGCGATAAAATTCCCGGCGATAGCGGCAAAATCCGTGAATATCGCCGAGAATACAGCGATATTCACACATTATCGCTAACAGGGTCTTAGCCATTATATCCACCTCCCATTGGATATAATGGCTAAGAACTGGTCTGAGCAGGTGTTAGTTTTTGGCGATATTCGCGCTTAGCGCTAATATTTCCAACGCTACGCCTGTGTTGCTAATAGGCGATAGCGATGTTAGCGACTGCTTTCAGCCGCAAACAGGTTGGGTACGCCCACTTTGCATGTCATTAGCGATAAATATTGCTGCCAAAAAGCGGGCCCCAAACCAGTCGCTATCACCTACAAGCTGTCGCTAACTGCTGTTAGCGACAGCTTGCTAATAGGGCGATAGTATTATAGCCGCTGGCCGCTAAAGCGGCAAAAATTGACTATCGCCCCCCTTGATTATATGTCCCAACATTTTTACTTTTAAAAAGCGCATCATAGGAACACGGTACAAAGAAAATGTACTATTGCCTTTTAAGTACTATAACATGAAAGCATAGTTTAAAAACACAAGAATGAGTAAAAAAAAGAAAAAAGTATGAAGAGAGAAAAGGCATTGGTCAAGTGAAAAAACTTTTCAACATTATATTCAAAGTATTTTAGGTATTTTATGACACTGAAATGCCCTTTTCTTTAGTTGGATGTGCACTAGTGATCACAGTGTGAGTACCATTGGCTGAAACAGGCCGACCAGTTGTCCCATGCTGTACGCTGGGATTAGTGGGACTAACGTTATTGGCAGTTGAAAAGGACTATGAATGAGGGCTGTCCCAAAGCCTTTCTGTGTATGTCTCTATATATGCATTTTTTGTATTTATGATTTTTTTGATTACATGAGGCTGTCCCTAGACTAGACCTTAAAATAGGTGGTTGGTGTACCTACCCTAAAGCATTTCTTGAACGGCTATATTTGCCTCTATAAATCACCCCACTGCTCTGCAAGGCATGCTTTATTCGAGTATGGACTTGCCCTGCCCAATCTTCGTACATATTCCCTTGAGGCCCATAGGAATCAATGTCAATTACCGAATCGGTAAATACCGATTCGGTAAAATTACCGAATTGTCAAGGGGGACAGGGTGTCACTTTGACACCCTGTTGCACCCCTGATTCTGGCTTGTGTGCCATGTGACACACATACATGCCCTTAGGGCATGTATGTGTGCCACATGGCAGAGGTGTACATGCACAGATGTGCATGTATACAGGAATTCGTTATTTACCATAAAATAGTATTTCATGGTAAATAACGAATTCTTAAGGGCCTGTGGCACTGTTTTCAGTGCCACCTACATCTAGATTTACAGATTCGGTAAATTTACCGATTCGGGATTTTACCGAATCGGTACATTTACCGAATCGGTAAATTTAAGGCCCCCTACATTTCAAAAGCCAAATACCGGTCGGTAACGGCCGAAATCGGCCGTTACAGGCCGGTATTTGGTGTCCTACATCGGGCACTTACTGCCCAAACCTGTGTCTCAGAGGAAAAATAAAAATCTGCCCAATTCCGCACCTGAAAAAGCTCACTCAATTTTGTGATTTTTTTCCGTAGCAGATATAGTTGCATTTAACCTTCATGTAAGGTTTTGTCATACCCTTCTTCTTACCCATTCTTTCTATTGCCCACCTCTCATTCTCACCACTGTTATCCTGCCCCATCAAGAGAGATTGGTGTGGGCGAGCTCTTAGATCTTGGTGGCAATGCTGAAAGATGCTGCCTACGAACATGTGTTGCTGAGTTGCTGAGTTGCTGCATGCAGGGAGATTTTGGAAGTCTTGCACGCCTTTGTGAGCTTCATCTAACATTCTTATGGCCACGAGCATAAAAGGGGCCTAGCACTGAACAAAAGCACTTGTTATTCTGGCTGGTTCTGAGGTGAATGGAGATGGTGATTACAGATGTCTGAAATTCGCGTATTTTGCTTTTGCATAATCCCACAAAGTTTTGGGAAAATTAAACAAGATTAGTCCTAATTACGTGATATGCAAAGCCATCATTTAATGCTATAATTTAGTGCAAAATGCATCCTTGTGTCACTTTTTGACATCAAGATGCAATGATAAAAATAGTGCAAAAAATACATTTGGGGGTCGATTCCGATCCGGTAAAAAGCGCTCCGAATTGCCGTTCGGAGCGTTTTTCCCCATACGAATCGTACCCGTAAGCGTCCCCGTACGAATCAGCAAGTACGATCCCAGCCAAAAGCGTCACTCCGTACGCCTCGTAAAAAACGCCGTACAAATTGAAAGTCCATACGATTTGCAGTCGACTGACGCTCCACGCTACGTCCGAACGTTAATAGACCGCGTCTTCCGAACCAGGAAGTACGATCCGGGTTGAACAAACTCCGTACGGCTCTTTTGCTACGAGAGCTCAAAACTACCGTAAAACCAGAGTCCGGCACGAACCGCACCCCGGTACGTGACAAGCAAGACATGAAGGCCAACGTCCGTGTCATCTCAATCCTGTACGGCCACCACCTCGTACATAGAAACCGACGCCGGCCCAGACGGTGAGTACAACGAAGTCCAACATACCTGTACGTGGTGCCACACGCGCACATCTCCATTGCACGACTGTAATGTCTGAGTAAGTTGCGCCACACACTCCCGCATATCACCAGTGTAATACAGAGACGTGCCGCACCTACGTCATCGACCCCGGGGTACGGTACATCACCGCACATCACCAGTGTAATACAGAGATGTGCCGCACCTACGTCATCGACCTCGGGGTACGGTACGTCACCGCACATCACCAGTGTAATACGGAGACGTGCCGCACCTACGTCATCGACCTCGGAGTACGGTACGTCACCGCACATCACCAGTGTAATACGGAGACGTGCCGCACCTACGTCATCGACCTCAGGGTACGGTACGCCACCGCACATCACCAGTGTAATACGGAGACGTGCCGCACCTACGTCATCGACCTCGGAGTACGGTACGTCACCGCACATCACCAGTGTAATACGGAGACGTGCCGCACCTAAGTCATCGACCTCGGAGTATGGTGCGTCACTGCACATCACCAGTGTAATACAGAGACGTGCCGCACCTACGTCATCGACCTCAGGGTACTGGGCGGCAATACCACGTGATGGTGAGATTTCATTCCTACCTTTGAAAGCGGGAAGGCCCCCCATATGCTCTGCACTATCTCCTTCCCCTGGGGGTGCAACTGGTCCAGTCAAGCAGAAAGGCACTCCGGTTAACATAAAAAAGAACCCCTACTGTAGCCAATGGGCGCAGGCAAGCTCTTTGCCAATCAGAGGCTGTGCTGTGAAGGCACCTTTGATGGCAAAACCGGACCTTGCTGAATCTGATACTGATGCAATAATAGGTTGCTGTTTGCTATACGTATTTGTGGAAGCCATCTTAGAATGTAACATACATTTAATTCAAACATAGTTGTAAAGTCACATCAGAAAAGGCTTTATTACATTTAGAATAATAATAAATATGTATTTATGCCACCATTAGCGATAATATTGGTTTTAATATATTAACGAATAGTAAAAATTAATATCTTTGAATAGAGTGGTTGTTCAAAAGGGTACTATATAATGTATGCTTTTTATTACGATAAACAATTCATATGGCACTTCGGTTTTCTTTTCATCTTACTTAGCGTGTCTTAAAGCTACCTCTATTTATAAATAGCTCTGTAATACTCTCCTGACTATCACCTAATAACTCTATTTATAATTATCTCAGTAATACACTCCGACTATCACCTAACGACGTGGATATGTCTTCGATTGGTTTTCTTTCCAGAAAGACATGCTTCAGGCGGATCGTAATTTCAATAGTGGTAACTGGGTGGAAATCATTCGAATCAACAGCTTCGAATGAGAAAAAAAGTGATTGCATGTACCAAGAACAGGGCGCTTGTTAAAAAAAAATTAAGTAGTCGATAAATAAATTCTATGTCAGGACAGGAGGCTCCGATTATGCTTTTCTCATTTCTTTATAATGAAATGCTCAGCAGCCAAAAATGGTAACAAAAAACTACATTTCCCATGAACACTAGGGAACAACCATAGAGTATACAGTATAAAAGGTCACAATGTTAGTCCTTCTTCCTCTTTCTTTGCTGCTCCGCAGCCAGTTAAGTGCTCTTTCCAGTATTTACTTGTATTTGCTGTACTTGCATTATTGTATATTGGTATTCTGTTTACCTTATTTGCCTTGACTTCAGCGCTTGCTGTGCGCTGTGTATTGTGTCTCGATTGAGCGCTTTGGCTCCGGTTGCCTGCCGTGCCCGTTTCTCTTCCGTTTGTTCGGTTCCTTTCCTGGGAGCGTGTGGTCACCTCCCTGAAACCGGGCGCTTCTGTGCGCCTTTGTTTCTGTTCGTGGAGCGGGAGCTGGGGTTGCCGGCTTCTACAGGAGCGCGCGCGCTCTCGAGTCGGTTTTTTCCTTGCGGGCAGCCGTGTCGCGCATGTGCACTGGCGTTAGTTCCAGCTTCCCTGTCAGAGCCGGTTCGAAGAAAGTCGCTTATGCGTCACTGCCCACAGCCTGCTCGGAATTTGACCCCGTTTGACGCCGGAGTACTGCGAAGGCTTCAGTTGTTATTTTTCTGCATAGGCTTTGCCTAGAGTGTGTTGCTTAGTGTCAGCAAGCCTTACTCCCTCCACTTTTGAAACGACTTGAGCCTGGTTTGTGCCTGCTCTTGGGCTTGCTGTGGGGTTTCTACACTCCCCCTGACTTGTGTCTCTGGCACTCCGTATTTATCCCAGTCATCTTGTGGGCTTTATATTTACACCTGTGTATCATGGAACAGTACTATGGTGAGGAAGATGACTTTTATTATGAGGGAGATGATTCAGGTTCCCTGGAACATGATTTGGTCGAGGAATTGGACAAGGGTGTCCAGCAGTCGGTTAATAAGGCACTGGTGCAGGCCATTACCCCCCTTAAACGTCACTTGAGTAAATATGCGCAGCAGCAGGGTTGGTTGCCTGCTGCAAAGAAGTCCTCCAAATCTCCAAATCCTCACAAGTCTGATTTCCAGAAATTGGCGAAATCTTTAGCGGCTGAGGGCTCCAGGTCTTCTGCGCCTCCAGATACTGATGAGTCTGATCAGGTGCATTCCTCGGCTTCGTCTGACCATGATGAGGCTCCACCTCGGAAGCGCGTTTGCAAAGAGCATTTTGTTGATGCTCCTGACCGTCCCCCTGTCTTGACCTTTGAGCCTGCTGATATTCTTCACCCTCAGTCTACCTCTTGGCTGCCTTCTCCAGCAGTTGCTGCATATGTTCAGGCGCACAATTATCAACCCTTTGACTCTACTGTTAGGGCCCGGCTCCGCTCGGAATGCCCACGGCCTGATCTCGCTGATCATCTGGCGGACACGCCGGAGGTCGATCCTATGATGGTGATCTGCTTAAAAAAGTATGCAAAGGATCCCAAGAAGGGCCTTGACAGGTCTTGGCGATCCTGCCAAGACAAATTGCTTGATTTGCTTGGTCCTTTGACCAAAATTCTGGATCTTGGTTTCCAGGCCAAGGAGGCTTTGGCTCTTGTGGACCCTGATGAGCTGATCGAATGGGCGCAGAGGGCTGTATGCCAATTGGGGAATACCAATTGTGCTATATCTTGCGAGAGACGCCGTTCTATTCTCCTAAAATTGGACCCTAAACTGGCGGAACTCTCTACATCTGAGTCGGGTCCAGAGGCGCAAGGCCTTCTATTCGGACAGCCTTTCCTGAAGGAGCTGACCAAGTTTGTTTCAACTTTTAGTGGCATTGATAAAGCGCAAGCTTCCTTGCGACGTGCTATGCGTCCGGTTTTTGCTAAGGCCGGACGACATCGTGGACGCTCGTTCGGCCGTGGTTCGCATCAACAGTCCCATAGAGGAGGCAACTCTCAACGTGGAGGAGGTCAAGACTCCGGTTATTCCACCAGATCGAACTTCTATCCCTCCCGCAAGGGTAGAGGGAATTATGGAAAAGGCCGTTCCGGAGGACAGCAGGGCCATTATCAAGACTCCAACGCTTCAGGTGAGCCTGATTCATGCATGCGATGTGATTTTGGGGGGCAGAGTACAGTTTTTTCTCGACAGCTGGCGCTTGATCTCCAGCGATGCATGGGTGCTGGACACTGTTCAGGGGTTCAAAATAGAGTTTTACCAGCCCCCGCATCAGACCCATCCTCCCCCTCCTTTAAGTTTTTCCCTTCACGATCAAGCTTGCCTCTCCGAGGAAGTCGACGTTCTTATCAGGAAGGGAGCGATTCTTCCCACGGTCCGTCATCCGACGGGGTTCATCAGCTCAGTGTTTCTGGTCGAGAAGAAAGGGGGCGGATCACGCCTTGTTCTCAACCTGAAAGACTTCAACGGAGGGGTCGTGTACCGGCACTTCAAAATGGAGGGCATCCATCTCTTACGGGATCTCCTTCGCGAGGGAGATTGGATGGTGCGTCTGGACCACAAAGACGCGTATCTGTCGATTCCGATTCCGAGCTCGGGGTGTCCGTCTGAACATTTACTTGGACGACATTCTCCTTATGGCGGATTGCCCACTCAAGCTCCTGTCTCATCTGGAGTGGTCCATCGATCTTTTGCAATCTCTCGAATTTCTGATCAACATTCAGAAATCGGTTTTGGCACCGACGCAATAAATAGATTTTCTGGGTTTCAAGATAGATTCGGTTGCCTGTCAGCTTCTCTTGCCCGGCCAGAAAATGTGTTACATCAAGAGGGAGTTGACGTCTGTTATTTCCAGACAGACTGTGTCATTGAGATCGTTGGCACATGTAGTAGGTCTGTTAGCGTCTTCCATTCAGGCGATCTTTCCGGGACCTCTGCATTACAGGGCAATGCAGCGTCTAAAGATCCAACATCTCCGGAAAGGCCTCAGGTACTCGGATCAGATTCCTCTGTCGGAGGAAGTGAGGTGGGAGATGCAGTGGTGGCTAGACCACATGGAAGCCTGGAATGGTCGAGCGCTCTTCGGTGCGTCACCGGAACTAGTGATAGAATCCGATGCCAGTCGCTGGCGTTGGGGAGCCCGATGCGGTCCTGTCTCGACGGGGGGTCGTTGGTCTCCGCAGGAGTTATCTCTCCACATAAACTGTCTGGAACTCCTGGCGGGTTCCTTTGCGATCAAGTGCTTTACACCCCATCAGTCCAACTGCTGCATTCTTCTCCGGATGGACAACGTGTCCGCGGTCCGCTATGTCAACAAGCTGGGCGGGACTCGGTCCAAGGTGCTTGCAGAGATAGCAAAGGACTTTTGGCATTCTTGTCTGCAACGGAAGATCACTGTTATTGCGGAGTATCTTCCGGGTCGCCACAATCAATTTGCGGGTTGGCACTCGAGACATCTTCGGGACTTCAGCGACTGGAGGCTTCACCCTCGCGTGTTCCGCTCCCTTCTTCGGCGTTGGGGCCAGTGTCACATAGACCTGTTTGCTTCTCGCCTCAACACACAGCTTCCGCTCTTTTACAGTTGGAGACCGCATCCGCTAGCCCTAGCCACGGATGCCTTTCTTCAGGCTTGGCCGTCGACTCTGTGCTATGCGTTTCCCCCATTCATGATGATCCCCAGGGTTCTGGCTTACGCCAAACGGTATCGAGCGGATCTGATTCTGATTACTTCGCTCTGGAGGGCTCAAGCGTGGTTCCCAGTTCTCCTGGAACTGTGTTGCGAGGCTCCTCTCCTTCTTCCCCAGAAGTGGAATCTTTTGCTGGATCCTCTCGAAGATCCGCATCCCCTGATTCTGTCCGGATCTCTCCAGATGCTGGCGTGGCGGATCTCGGGGACCGCTGGACGATCCCAGCCATTTCTAGCGACGCTTCCAGATTCATTAGTGAGGCCTGGTCTCCCAATACTCACAAACGATACAAAGGGGCTTGGAAGCATTGGTGTGATTGGTGTGTTCAACGGGAAGCTGATCCCGCTTCAGCAGATGTCTCCTTGATCATTAATTTTCTGGCGTCCCTGGCCTCTTCAGGTCTAGCTTATAGGACAGTCAACAATTTTCGTTCCGCTATTTCGGCTGGACATATCCAGATTGATGGTAAGCCTGCTGGTGAACACCCTTTCATTTCCAAATTACTTAAAGGTATTCGTCTCTCGAAAACGCCTAGTCCTAAGTATGTCTCTTTATGGGATGTTTCCATCGTTTTGCGGTTCTTGGAAGCTTGGCCCTCTAATCCGTTGTTGTCCCCCAAGCAGCTATCTGCTAAGTTGACCATGTTGTTGTGTCTTGTTTCTTGTAAACGTGTATCGGATGTCCGTGCTTTAGACCTTGCGGGTCGCAGTTTTACGCCAGACGGCGTTATGTTTCGTCTTTCCAGACGTACTAAGTCTAATACTGCTTCGATTACGTATCCTTCTTTTCCCTCTCATCCCAACCTTTGCGTTGTGCAGTGTCTCAAGGATTACGAAGTAAGTACTGCTTCTTTACGTTCTGATATGCAGGGTCAATTGTTAATTGCTTTACAGAACCCATTTCGCCCTGTGACTCCTGCTACTTTAGCGCGCTGGGTACGATGGCTCATGTCAGAAGCTGGCATTGATGTGTCTGTGTTTGGTGCACATTCTGCACGTGGGGCGATGGCTTCTAAAGCCTTCTCCTTGGGTGTTACTCTTTTTGACATTATGAAGGCCGCAGATTGGTCTTCTGATTCAGTTTTCAAAACGTATTATTATAAACCTATAGATCATGTTGCTTCTGTGGTGGTGGCGCAGCTTTGAACAAGCATAATCGGAGCCTCCAGTCCTGACATAGAATTCAAAATTTGCAAACATACGTGACAAGAATTTTCAATTCTATTAAGGACAAGGAGGCAAGGATTATCCCACCCATTGTACTTGACTTGCATTGTGTAGCGTGGGTGTGGGAGCGGGCTCCATAGGTTCAATGGGCAACTCAAGAACAGGCTGAACACTAAGTCTGCGCAAAGAGGGTTTTATTCGTTTAAAGGTTTTTCTGGTTCGGAATGTCAAGCGTTCTTTTGCAAACTCCACTCGGTCCGTGGTGGCGGTTGTACTGCCTGGGGACTACGCTGTTGTCTCCATGTCAAGGGATGTTTCTGCCTGGTCAGCTCCGCTACGAGAAAACCAACAGAGAGGGATACCGTCAGTTAAATGCACTGATACCGGTGTCACCACGGGGAACCAAGTGATAGTGAAGGACACCTGTGCTGTACAATTACTACGGTGCTCGGTGTTCTAACAGAGGGGGGGGAAGAGTGAGGATAAGAAGGGCGGATAGGTAGGTAGGGGGGGGGTTTTGAGGTAAGCGGGAAGGGTAATGGGAGGGACGCTATACAATTTTACACACGGGCTCCTTTACTCCCGACCCAAGCTGCCCAACGCCGCCGTACCTGAGAAAACCACACTCCTCCCTCGGGAGTGTGGCACGGCGATTCACCGGGTCGTTGGCCTCCTGGCTCTCCACCTCCGTCCTCCACGCTTTCTCCTCCGTCCTCTCCTCGCTCGCCGTCTTCTCCGCCTCGATCCTCCTCGTCCTGAATTCCTTCCTCCCGGGTGTCGACACACCCCCAGTAGAGGGCTTCCGGGCCTTTGTCCAGTCCTGGTCCTCCTACGTCATGCGGGGGCGTGGCCACATCACTACTGCGGTCCCAGTTAAAGGCGCCTTCCCTCGTGTCATCTTCGTCGTTCGAGGGTAGGGGACGGGAGTCCCAATCAGACTGAAGGGAAGGAGGGGAAGTACAGTCAGCTGTCCACCAGTCTATTGGCAGTGCCGCTCCCACCCCGTTACACATTGTTATTTGCTGTAATCTGTATTGATGATGTTGCAAAACTCTCTCATGCCTTGTTTTTTCCCCCCCTGGTTTATATTCTTGTTCTCTTGCACTATTTGTGTATTACGGCTCTGTGTCTCTTTTCAGGTTCTGACCCGAAATAGAGTTTGCCGGTGTCCTCTGCCTGCGTTTCCCCTCTTTCCTAGTTCGGGGATCCAGTGTTCTTCTACGGCCTGCTTCCAGTTCCTTCGGACTACTGCGGCGTGCTTTGTTCTGTTCCTATTGGTCTACGTTGGATTACCTTATTGGACTTGAACTGTTTCCTCAACAAAGAAAGAGGAAGAAGGACTAACATTGTGACCTTTTATACTGTATACTCTATGGTTGTTCCCTAGTGTTCATGGGAAATGTAGTTTTTTGTTACCATTTTTGGCTGCTGAGCATTTCATTATAAAGAAATGAGAAAAGCATAATCCTCGCCTCCTTGTCCTTAATAGAATTGAAAATTCTTGTCACGTATGTTTGCAAATTTTGAATTCCATAAAGACCTAAGGTGTAGGGAAACTGTAGTAGGCCAGTGCTCCCGGCTTACACACGGAGTGATAAGGAGGCAGGAAGCAAAACCGACGGAGTTATAAACCAATGCAAGCAACAGCTGTAATTACACTCTGTAGAGTGATTACAGCAGGTCTTGCAGACAGCGCATGCACACTGATGCTCAACCTAATAATGTGCGAAAATAAAGACTGCCTTGCATCCATGTTGGGAGAGAAGATACTCTGGGCATCATTTTTGAAAACTGTTGCATTGCTGCGTGAAAACACTGATGCAACAGTATTCACTGCTCCCTCCTTGCGATGCATGACGCATCGTGTCGCAAGGAACAATAGATACCTCAGTATTACTGATGTATCTGTTGACACAAACGTGATGCATTGCTGGGGTGTGGCTGAAAACAGACGTAACTCCAGCAATGTGTCCTTTCACATGGGGCAAGACCTATGTGAAAGGGCCTGCGCCAGTCTTATGCCTGCTGTGAGGCAGGTGTAAGATATTGTTGCAGTAGCGTCCTAGAAGTAGCGCAGTGAAATCTGATATATTTCACTGCGCCACTTCTACAAGGCTTTTTGGCAAGGGAACGCCCCCCTGCATACATTATACCTGATGCAGGTATAATGTAGCGCAGGGGTTTGAAAAGTGATGCATCTGCTTAGATGCGTCACTTTGTAAATAGGGCGCAACATTGCGCTTTTTTTATACTGCCCGTGTGTCACAAAAAATGTGATGCAAAGCAACGTAAACGTGTCACACGGCCTCATAAATAAGGCCCTCAGTATCTCCTCCTGAAAGCGTGGACGCATACCTGTGGTGTCTGATTTAATGAGGTCTGTTCGGCATGCAGGGACCTTTGCATCAGTAGACGTGAGGATTTACCACCGGTACAAGTCTAGGCTTTTTCTTTTACTTCATAGCGGAACTTGCAATGCCTTAATTCAGTCTTCTAAAACTGGCTTTTCATCTACTTTATAATGTGTGCTCTATGATCCATGACTAATGTGAAGTGGGACACGCGACAGTCATATCAGGTGAGTGAGGACATTTCCTGATAAGCAGTCAGCTCCCTCAACCCTTATTTGTACTTTGTATTGAAAACGGAATGGAAGTGAAGGTTTTCACAGTTATTTATTTATTTTTTAGGCGACTCACCAAGGCCTTGTATTATGATTTTTTTAGCAATTCAATAACGAGTTTGACGCGGGAAGCACAATTTTGTTGTTGATTGGGCGAGTGACTATTTTTGGCAAGCATGCCAGTATTTGGTACCCTAGACTGTGTACAATATTTGAAGAATATTTCTGATACATTTTTTTGTAGACCGATCTGCAAGAGGTCTGTGCATGGATTATTAATGGATCAGCAACTTACTGTACAAGGATTCAAAAAGTGCTTTTCTAGAGATTTGTAGAACAGGGTTAATTAAGACCCTGAGACATCCCTGTATGTTCCTTTTTTAAATTATTATTATTTTTAGGAACTTGAAAAGATCAGGCTACCTTTCAGGACATTGTTACATCAGAATGACTTGGTGAGTTATACCCTTGCATGATTTAGAGGCGCTTATCACTCTTGGCTCACATCGAGTTTTCATGTTTTATTGATAAAGAACACGTATATTGTTTTAATCTAAAGAAAGACATCTTTTGGATGTGTTGAGTGACACATATGTCTGGGCAGTGTCAAAACGCTGACCCTTTAAAAGATGCAGCTTGTAGTGCCCATAACCTGTCTGGAAATTTCAAATGACTGTGAGCCAACAAACACAAGGTGGAAGCAATTAAAACGTTGCCAAGCTTTGAACATCTGACAAAGTACTTTATATAGCACTTTGAAAGCACTGCACAAGCACTTTATATGTCCCTTTTTGCAAAAGAACATCCTGTTCTAAATCATATTTATTGCCATGGTGAATAAATGTCAATGTGAAGAATAACATATATATTATATACATGTTTTGAATGATTCATGAGCGATGCGTGATTTATTGATGAAAAATAATTTTGTGGAACAGCGGATCATTATGCAACCTCTATTTTTGTCATTAATTGCGAAAAATGTTTAAATAATTCAGACAGAACCAAATGTGGTTATACTGGAGCTACTCCTCACATAATGAAAAAAACAATGCATAATCGCACTCTTCAACTACACTTTCCTTCCATAAAGTGAAATCCAAACTGCCACACATATCCACATTCTTAATGTGGTTTGCCAGAAGAGCACGCAAATTAGGTTAATTGAATTCAACAACCCAGCGAAAAAAATATTCAAAACATTCCCCATATGTAAAAGAGCTCCAGGTGCTGTCTTCTGACAGCACATCAGCACAAAGAGAAAGTTTCATCTGACGCCCTCATACTGTAAAGTATACAAATTACCTCACAAACGATTTACCAATTCTGTAGCTTTTGATGCAAAGTAGCATATAAGTATTACATTGAGATTAAGAATCTAATTGACGATAGACAGTGAAAGAGAAAGAGAATTTTTCAAAGAATCTCAAGTGAAAGAACTGTGATTAATGGAAGGTGAGAATTCCACTAGTAACAAGCAGAAAAGAGAAAGTTATGACTTGCTAATGTTAATATCAAAGATTGTGATTTGCTAAGGACAATACTGAAGATTTGTGTTGCATTACATCTGTAAGTTGTCAGGTAAAAATAATTGAAACGACTGTGATTCAAGAACAGCTTATAAAGTTTGGAAAAGGCCTGTTTGAAACTTATAACCTACATTTAGCCTACCACTGTCCTTTCAGGGAACTCCCATCTAAAAGTAATCAATTAGTACAAGAATATGAGTTTGTGAGAACACTGTTCCCTGATCAACCGTCCATCTTGTTTCCAGAACTCCCTCCCTGTACTACCCTCTAGTCAATCCTTCCCCTTATTCAGCCACTCAGAGTTTCTGTTTTTGTACCAATTCAGTATCAAAGCTGTTGGAAGGTGGGCCCTGCTCTCCAGGAAATTGGCTTATGACAGATTGAATTCATTTCATAGTCTCGATCCCTCAATTAATCTGTTTGAAAGCTCATTTGGTGACCGGCTTATAGTCCCAGAGTGCGGATTCTTCTTCATCTCATAACTGGGTGGTATTTTCTTTAGGAGTCAGAGACCATTCATGGTCCACATAGCAGACAGGTCTACAACCTTGGTGGTTGGGATCATTTGTCTATGGTGTACTGCAGACCATACTACTATTGCTCTGCCACTGTGTCAAGAACGCCCCTTCTGCACTTGATCATTGGCTAGTTGGCACTTCATTTTGTCTAGAGGTGAATCAGATGGTTGGCAGAGTTCCCTATTTTAGAGTTGTGTATACAAGAGGACTTACTAACTGCTATATGAATGTCATATTCAATTGTTAACAGAATTTCAGGCATCAAATGATGTAATAAATAATTTTGACGAAAGAGAGGATACACTAGTCAGATGCTCTACTGTTTTGGATAGCATATCATTTTTTTTCTGGTAAAGAATCCTCACACACATGATTCTGGATAAAAAATCAGTTTTAACAGGTTTAATTGAACATGTCAACATTTGAAAAGCTATAATCATAAGCTGGAAGAGTTCTCTGAATCTGGTTCTCATTTTTTTGATAGTTAAATCTTAAAGTGAGTGAAGAGAGAATATAAGAATATTAGAAGAGAAAAAAATGTTCACTATTTTTTTCCGAATGGGATCAGAGGATCCAAGTCACATGGGAATGGAAATCAAGCAACATTTTGGAAACTAGTAAGCACTTGTTAAAGTCAAATTCTCTCCTCAGTCCCTTTTAGCTTCATCATTCTCCTCAACACAGAGACATGAAAGACACAGATTTAAAATGCTTGAAGGGGCTTGGAAAAAGGATCATCTCTCCTCACATAAAACAATCTATAAGTCATCATAGAAATATCAGCACTCAGGCAGAACTTTTTTGTTTCGAGAATCAAGGAAGATTCTAATGGCCCAAGAGACGGTTTCAAAATAGTTTCAACGTTTCTGACCCCTCTAGTGTGTAATCGGGTAATCACTGCTTCTTGGAACTTCTCTGTATTTGCCATTATTAAATTGAAAGAATACGTGAGGATTTTTCTGGCTCACCAGTCAGTAGGAACTCTGGGCGTATTATAATATTTCCAAATCCCCTCAAAGAATTGAGGGCCAGGCAATTTAATATAGCCTTATAGCCCGCCGTAGAGGGCTATACCGGCTATTAAAGGCCCTCTCCAGCGTTAAATGCCCCGAGCCGAAGGCGAGGGCCTTTAACAAGGGGGAGGGACTTTAATAGCCGGTATAGCCCCGCTACGAAAGGCTATAAGGCTATTAGAACATTCTGCCACTAGAGGGCAGAATGTTCTAACAAAAAAGAACAAAGCCTTATGGGAGCGTGAGGGGATTGGAATCCCCTCAGGGTCCCTGAAGCCTTTGTTCACAGCCAGAGCTGTGAACAAAGAAACATTGGAATGTTGGAGCTCCAGGCTTATACCACCCATTATAAGCCCAGAGCACTCCATTGTTTTCAATGGAGCTACCAACATTCCAATGTTCTAATACCATTTATCTATAAGACTCTGCACGAGTGCTACTTAGTTGCCAGTTCAGTTCTCTGACTGACCTATGTCCCCGTCAGGTGCTGATTATGCAGGTTATTAATCCAAGACTTAACATGCTGTTTAATCAATCCCTCTCCATTGCTACAATGCCCGAGTAGTTTTGCTATTTAAGAAATCTACAACAAATTCTAACATCTGGTATAAGTTAAGTCCCATTAGTTAATACCAGCTGCTTTGAAAGTGCGCTCGAAAAGATAATAAATGATCAATTCTCACATTATGTGGAACTCCACAGGCTTCTTCATACAACTCAAACCTGTTTCTGATCTAATAACAGCACTGAATCTGCAACCCTTGAAGTTTATGAATTCATAACAACAAGCTTGGAACAATGTAATTCTCCTGCTTTAAGTGCTCCTTGGCCTTCCTGAAGTGTTTGATATAGTGTTGCATTGGATATTTTTAGAATGTTTAGAAAATCTTTGTGTCTCTGGTATGGCACTGACTTAGCTAAAATCCTTTCTAATAGTTACCAATCAGTTACTGTTAGAACTGGGGGTCTCTAGTTGGCAGAGGTAGGTACCTTTGACCAAATAGAGACCCTTGCTTCTAGTTAGGGTAAGGGGGACACACACTGTAGATAACCCCTGCTCACCCCCTTGGTAGCTTGGCACAAGCAGACAAGCTTATCCCCAAGGCAATGTGTAAAGTATTTGCACCAACACCCACAGTAACACAGTGATACACCACAAATGGACACCACATAGGTTGCTATAAAAAATAGATAGTTCTTTATCTAATTTATGCAAGACCAAAACGACATAAATCCAGCATACATAAATAGCTTTTTCTTCAGGAATTGGCTTTGATAATGTTCAGGGTTAGAAAAAGGAAAGTAAGCTTGCAGGTATTGCAGGAATGAAACCACTGTTCCAGACGTGTGGAAAGTCACGTGGAAAACAAGCTGCAGGCTTTGAATAGTGTGGTCCTTAATGTTGGCACTTATCCCTAGTGTGCAGGATCCCTCACCCTCTTGGATTGGTTGTAGGGAAGCTACTGAGCCCCCGGTTGTGCAGTCAGTTGAAGAGCTGAATTCATCATCAGCGATTGCCACAAGAAATATGCCCCAAATACGCTTTAAGAATGCCCAGATTGTCGCTGTGCACGGCCCCCGGTTCTGCTGCTCCTCTAGGGGCCAGTACGGCCCCTTACAATCCCCTGGCTTCACTTAACAAAGGTGGGAGGCCGAGAGCGCTCTCCCGCAGACCCGCACCCCCGCCCCAGTCCATAACAACAACACGCTCCCTGGACTGTAACAAGCAGTTTCCTGGGAGGGCGCGGTCTCTCTCCTTTCTTTGCTGAATGGTTTCACGGGCCGGCAGCACACACATCGCTTTCGGGCTCACAGGCCGGCGGCGGTAAAAGTGGCACACAACTCTCTTTGTAGAGCACAAAGAAAAGCCCTGCTCAGCAACACGGGCTCCACATAGCACACCAGCTGGGTACAAACGCATACACAAAGCGCCTCTGGAATACTTGGAAACTTTTATGACCCTGTGTTTCAGTAACAGGAGGCCAGCTCTCCTGGGTCCTTGGATATTCTTGATTTTTGGACACAGAACACAGCAAAGTCCTCAACAAGCAGGGGGGACACAGCAAATTCCCTTATCCTCTCCTTAGTTGAATCAGCAAACTGCAGGCCAGCCCCAGAGCACACAGCAAGGGCAGTACTTCTCCTCAGTCTTCTTCAGCTGTTCTTCTTTGGCAGAGGTTCCTCTTGATCACAAAGTAGTCTAATTTTACAGGGGTTACAGCTCTTACTTTTATACCCCAAAAGTCTTTGTTCTTCATTATTGCTTTTATACCCATTTCTATCACCAACAGGAAGGAGTTTGAAAGCACAAAAAATAGTAAAAATAGGCTATGTCCCAGTAAAATGCCAAAACTGTATAGAATTTTTTTTTTGACAAAGGTCTGCTTGTCTCTAAAAGCTGGGAAGATGGTGATTTCAGCACCACAAACCTTATGTGTATACCATTTTCAGAGGAAAAAATACACTTTCTTCTGCAGCACTTTTTTCCATTTTTCCCCCAAAAAGAAAAATCTGTTGCTCTATTTTGGCGAATTTCCGGGTCCCCTCCAGGGAATTCCACAAACCCTGGGTACCTTTGGAATCCTCAGGGTATTGGAAGAAAAGGACTCAAATTTGGCATGGATACCTTATGTGGACAAGAAGTTACAGGGACCTAAGCACAAACTACTGTATATTGCCAAAAAAGGCTTAGCACTGGGAGGGGGAAGGCCTAGCACTGAAAGGGTTAAATTGCAGTTCTGAAAAAGCCACTTTTAGAAAGTAGATTTTTTGGTGCTTTAGCCATTTGGTACCTGCAGCCTGTCTCTGGTCACATAAATGGATATGGGTTACAGTTGGGCTTTTTTGTAATCCTCTTAGACTGCCACACACAATGGAGAGCCTGGGTGTGACTAGATGAGCCATCACTGGCAGGATAGGAGGGAGGAGCTGGGCCTAGTCCCACTTTCATGTGCACAGACTTTGTCCTTTCTCCACACAAAGGGTTGCATAGCCCCTGTAGTTAGTCGTGAGCATGTAAAGGAAAGACATGATGCCTAGGAATTTCTCCCCACTTTAAAGGCATGGCTAGATATAAATACTGGACCCCAGACACCAAAATTCAGTACACTTCTAGATTTGTGGTTGCTCTGCGTGGAAGAAGGACTGCTGTACTGCTGTAAAGACTGCTACCATGAAGCACCCACTGCCCTGCTGACCTGTTGACCTCTTGCCTGGGGATGAAGAACTGGACCTGAAACTTCATCTTGAACCCAGGACCCCAGATTGACTCAAAGGCTAGTCTGCTGGCCCCCTGATCTGAGCCTCAGGGACATAGCATGCTCCTCAACCAGCTCCTGGACCCAGATTCAGCAGGTTTCTGACAACCAAGTGGTACATCTCAGGTCCTGGACCCTTGGCGTGGCTCACGAGCTTTTAAATCAAGCTTTTGTGATCTTTGAGAACTGTGAATGGGCTTTTTCTCACAGAGGCTGCCCTGCTTCCACTGAAAATCAACATGAGTCACCCCCACCCCGTTTCTTTCCACAGCAGCATCCACAGCTCACAGGGGACCACAACTGCGAAGCTCCAACCCAACCGTTTGCAACACCCAACCTGCTCTTTGCGCCATGCTAACAACTGCTTGTGATGCTTTACGTCACCCTCTCCAACTCGAATGAGACTCTTGGCACAAAAACCTGAGAAAGTAAAACTTCAGCTGGACTAATCTGGCACTGTGTCTGACTCAAGCTCCATCGCTGTTGGTCTGAAAGTTTGACTGTGATCCGGTCCAGCTCAACCAAATAGCCTCGGTTGGCACTTTTTGCTCTTAGGCGATATTTTTTACTTTATTTAAAAAAAATCATAACTCTGGGTCTGCTTATTGTATCTTTGTTGTTTTGGTCTTGTTTTATTTATTACAGCAAGCTCCATTTTTTTAACCTGGTATAGATTCATTTTGTGTGGCGTTGTCACTATTTCCTTGTTTGAAGTATTGCACAAATACTTCACTCATTGCCTCAAAATTAAGCCTGGCTGTTTTGTGTCAAGCTACCAAGGGATTGAGCTCAGTTTTATTTGGGGTTTGCTTGTTTCTTACCCTGACAATGATTGTGGTTGCTGCTTGACCAGGGTTCACACCCCAGTCAACCAATAACCCAATTCCTTACACTGTTGGATTTGCATTCATTGATTCATACTGATTCTTTGATTTGTGACGTTCTGGAAGATATATCTGCTCACATTTGATAAATCTATATCATCACCCTATGTAAAGTTTTCTTCATGTGCTTTGACTATTGATCCAAAAGTATTGAATCTCTTTTCTATTAAAATAATAAGAGATGCTATCAAATCATTAAGCCTGAGTGGAGCTGCACGCTCTGATATAATACCACCAATTGTTCTTAAGACAAATTTAAATTGGTGGGCAGAAATGCTTACCCTTTTTTCAATGACTCATACAAACTGGGATCATTCTTATCTTATTTCATGGTGAGGGGCAGTGATTAAACGAACAGCCTTATTATGAGTTTGGAGGTCCCAATGATTCACGTCACCTCAAGGTGAGTGAGGGTTCTTGTCCTAAAAGAGGTCTCCCGTATTTAACAGTGAGAACATTCAGTCCAATATTGTGATGGTGCCAAACTTGTGAAAAGTCTTTCCCATTCATTTTTTGAGACATACTTATAGTGAGTTTCACAGTAAGGTTGGTAGTAGTCCATTCCCCCATTCAGGGCATCTACCCTAGATCCCTAGTGTGTTTTTGATGCACATTTTCACTCCCTCCTCTACTGTCACACACGTGCATTCATACCATCATTACACACATACTGACCCACATAGTCCCAAATTAATGTATGTTCGCTGTTTTGCTCATTTGATTACTGCCGTTGTCATCTTGATGATTTATGCGCTAATCTGAGTTTGCATCACCTCCATAAATAGTCTTTCCTGCGGCACTGGCACTTCCTCTACTTGTCTATTAACAGCTTATTATGATGAAGTTAATGACAATGATTTAAAGGGAAAAGAAGAAGGTGAAGCACAGGAAACATATCACTCAATGAGCATTGATCTATGTGATGAAGTATTGGGTTGTGGTCAGTAGAAAAGCACAAGATTGAGAGATTGTGAAATTATTGAAACTAGATAGTGTGACTGCGTAACCAGTCTAACACTTACCCACCATATTCTCTTGCTCATGATAGCTGCTTTAACCTGAAGTGCCTATCTTTTATTTGAGACAGAAAGCGGTCATCACCTGTGATGCATGGGTTTTGATTTTTGCTTAACTGTGCACTGTTGTTGCATTCTGAAGGGCATCGGTATCTGCTTACATGACACCACTCCACCATCTGCTTGTATCTTAGAAAAATTCTGGATTCATGCAAACGTTTCTAGACTTCTCTTTTGTATCGATGAACAAGTGGTCTGACTGCTCTCAAGAATCTTGACTCCACTACTAAAGCTGGGGTGATCCCCTTATATTTTGACTCTGTGAGTCACAAACACTTTTGTAATGAATATTCTTTCAGACTCCGCCGAAACATCAAATTAGAGTTTTTTTCCAGAATACCTATCAAACGTTTTTACTATTCTGGAGAAAGATGAATTTTGGATCCAGTATCACATGAACCTGGACTCCTGCTCTCAGCACCTTAGGGAATGACTTTATTAAAGTGGACATAAATGTCCACAAGAAATATACAATAAATAAAATAATATTAACAACTCATACACATTGAGGCATATATGTAAATTTTCTCAAGGTTGGGTGTATATATACCTTGTAAACACTCAATGGGCAACATGACCTATAAATGCCTGCACAATCAATTGTAATCCTCTAAGGGCCTTATTACGAGTCTGGTGGTCCTCAGACTGCCAGACTGGTGGTGAGGCAGCGGTCTTACAACCACCACATTCTGACCCTAGTGGTTGTGCCGCTTTTGGACCACCGACTAAGTCAGAGAAGTACCGTTCCCTGGCAGTTGCACAATGGTCTAGGGGGATCAATGTGCTTGGTGGGACTGGTGAGGTCCTGCCAGGCATATTAATAGTTTCCTCTCTGCAGGATTTTCATGGTGCTTTCTCCTCCGTGAAACCCTGGTGTGATGAAACAAAGGGGGCCCAACAGGGCTCCCTTGTGCCCCATGCCCTGTGGATGCACACAGAGGGGTATAACATATGCCCTCCTCCATGCCGGAATTAATTTTGATGTTCCCATTGCGTTGCCTATTTACAGGCACTGCTGTGGGAACGCCAAAGTAATCACCCGCCAATGACAAAAAAATCATTATCCATAATGTTTTTGGGCTTATGCATGTGATCTGGTGTACCTTTCTACACCTGTAAGCTCTATTGTAGTGATCAAATACGTTGTGCCACTGTTCATATGGATCTTTGAATCTCCACTGGAGGTTAATTGTGGAAGCTAAAATCAGCACAACAAGTCAAATTACTGTGAAACTTATTTGGCTCTACAAGAACAATAGAAAGGATGGATTTAGAACCATAAAGGTTTATTATCAGATTAGCAAAGTTACAAGATCTAATAATTAGGCAAATCAATTTATCAAGTTGGCATATACATAAAAACAATTAATAAGGCCCAGACTTATTTCAGGGCGGAAGGTCCACCATTCTTCCATGATGTAAATGTAAATGTAAATGTAGTATACTTGTAAAGCGCCATTTCGCCAACTGCCTTTACTGTCTAGGGCTGTCGAAGAAGTTTGGCCCCGGTGGAAACATAGTAGTCTCTGCCATGGTCAAACTTAAGGCCCACCTGGCTATAAACAGGGCAGGTGGACCTCTAGGTTGTCCGGGATGGAAATCCATCGCCACTGTGACGGAGTTCCCTTCCTGTCAACATGTAAATCATGCTCTAAGTCTGAAATTATATTTTATATAGATGGCAATGCAAATCATGACAAGGTACAGAAATCAGAACAAAATATATATTTGTCCCTTAAGGGAACTTCCTTCATCTAAGTAAAGCATCAACAAAGCAAGGAGAAACCCCAATAGGAAGTATTAGCATTAAATGAACCAAATTAACGATCAGGGGAAATTTAACATAGGAGTTCAAGAGACATGCTCAAGAACCAAGAGTAGAGGAAACCAGGTGAGTTAGGGAAATATCTTCCCTCAGCAAAGTCGGGGCAGGATCTGCTAATCTATCTTCAAAACATACAATTAAAAGCACATTGCATTCTCTTTGGGCATCTTCACCCTGAAACCACATTAATGGAGCCAATCAGGTTATGCCATCTTCTGGGAGCAGAAAGACTCCCTAAGTTCCCATTGCCAAAAAAATAAAAATTCACACAGCTTCCCAGCCTTGAAGATAACAACAGTCCTGTTCGCTTGATACAGAATGCTATTCCCAGTCCTAACACACCATGTTCATCATAGCAAGTATCCAATTAATTTCTAAGTTAGCATTTATAAAGGAAACAATGAGCTTTTCTCCTAACAGTGTAGATTGTAAGAAACCTGCAACGAAAGGGAAGAAATGTAAATGCATTTTGGAATTGACATTAGACTTAAATGAAAAACGATTGGATATGTGAGGCCTACCCATAGTTAGGCCAATGTTAGAAAGGCATTTGATTGATGTACCTACTATATAAACTAATTAATACACTATGAATATATAGAATGTGGTTCTTTATGTGTATATACTGCCACATGTTAACACACACATTTATATTTCAACACATGTATTAACATATGATTAGCAATGATTACGGAGCACTACATTTTTGCTGCTACACCTATGAAATGGCTTAAAAAATCTGAGGGGTATATTTTGATGGCATTCTGACCGCATTCGATGGCACATCAGATATGGCCCGACCGCCATCTGCTGCTGCAGTCTGAACGATGCATTAATATGCGCTTTGCCAGAGACAGCAGGCAGAGGGACAGTCCCATACTTTCAAATGGGCTCCTTGAGCCTGTCGGAGCATCCAAGAGTTAGCAATCCTTACAACAGGGGCAGTGCCTTCTCAGGCACCGCAATAGGGATTGCAATGTCCCTTTTTAACAGCCCTTTTATGGCAATTCACCCACCATGAAAAGGCAGGCACAAAGGGAATTTGAGAGGCCCTACCCGGCCCCCCTTCACACTGGCCCTCTGCTATGGGGCCAAGGAGGCACCATAACATTCCTGCACCATGTGGCAGGCACCATATGGTGCCTGTCACATAGTGCAGAGATATTTTCAAAGTGTATTTTTTCAATTGCGGCAAGCCACACTTACTTCACTATACTTCACTGCATTGTAAATAGGTTGGGGGACCGCCGACTCCTTGTTGGGCGGCCCCTCTTCCGTTACAGTGCCTGGTCGGATGAGAGTCTGACCGGCATCACAATGATGCCCAAAATGTTCATACAGCATTTATTGAGATTATTTGTTCTCCTAAATATTTTGACGGTACATCCCTCAGATATTAAACCTGAATACATCTGTGAAAATAGAGTAGGATTAGTATGTTTGTGAGTGAAACAATGTGATGAAGATGAACTGGAGGACAGCAAATGCAGGCATCTATTTACCATGTGTAAAATACTTTAGTCCACAGATGTTTTATTTTTTTTTTATTTTTATTTTTACTTAAAAAAAATATATTTTATTTATATCGTTTCTCATACAACAACAGAAATACATAATTGCACAGCGTGACATGCATATCAGAAGTGACAAAAGGCAGTGACGTTGTATGCATACCGTCCCTGTAGATGTATTGTGTGCGGCATTTCATCCCTACATTTCTCGCCCACATTATCAACAGACCTCAATTTACAGTATATCAGTACTAATAGCAGTATCCCGGCAGCATAGGGATATTAAAAAACATACCAGTTAACATGACGGAGATGCTCAAGCGATCAGTACAGTGCATCTTAGCAGCAAGGTAGACAAATATATGAGATATTCTAACATATAGTTTACACAGGCAATATCCCGGCAGTAGGAAGTCACAAGGGTGCGAGAATGATCCACCCACAGCATCAGTTAATTACTCCTCCTGTATTAGGGATGAGTCAGACTCACCCTCCTCCCTCCTCCCCTCGCAATAGATATGTCTGTAACGGTCCCCACACATCTCTTGGTCTAGAAGCCATCGGTAATGTCCCTACATAAACAGATGCTTGCTCCTGACAATAAATAATATCCCGCAGCCATTCTTTACATTTTGGAGCCCTCCCCCTACCCCATCGGCAAGCCAATGAGTGCGAGTCGAGCTTTCCACCCCATGCCGCTGTGCCCGTATGGTACGATACATACCCGACACCAGGTGTTTCCCATCGGGAGAACTTAGTATGAAATGCAAGGGAGCAAAAATTTCCGGTTCACAGGGGAAGTCAGGAAGAGTCGCCCTCATTCCCTCCCTCATGCTCACTTAGAGAAAAATCTCCAGTGGCATGGGACGCACATCCTGAAACAGGTGTTCCACCGTGCGTAACATCCCCTCATGAAACAAATCCCCCCATGTGACAACACATAGCCATTTGCACATGGCTCGAAAGCCCGCTTCTTGTAGAAGGACCATATTTAGGTGGTATGTGAGCGGGAGCCGCGGAGAATACAACAACTGCGATTCCAGGAGACGTGCCATACGTCTCCTTGCATCCACCGTGCAAGTTACTGTTGTGAACGGTGTCTCTATGGCACTAAGAGGGCTGTGTATGAGGCCGCTAAGAGGGAGAGGATGTGCCAGCCAATCCTCAGTGGCTATCTGTTGCATGTATGGTGTAGGCAACAATCAGTGATAGGTGTAATGAGCCAATATCCCAACAGGTAATATTCAGAAAGACAATTACTGTACTATGCAAAAAGCATTACACGAGCAAGCAAATAAGGAGACAAAATTCAAATGATTTATATATAATAATTGCTTATATATTTGATTATGTTAAGAAAGTAGGACAAGGTCAGGTTCAATAATTAGAGTAGTACAGGGATCAGAAAATTCTTTACAAATGACAACCATAAGTAGACTTGTTGCTCAAATTATATACAAGTGGTGTAGAGCGACGCAAGTGATAAGGTGCACAGCGTGGACGGCGCAACGTGAACAAGGTGAGAATATTATACAGTGGGTGGCTCAGTGTGTGGCATAGTTAAGGTGACTTAGAATCACAAATCACAATTTCAATTGAGCCAAGCTGAATATTGCTTCATAAATAGCGCTGTGGAGTCGACGACGTTTCGGTCCCAGATCAATTAGGACCATCTTCAGGACGGGGTTGTCTCATTTTCAAGGCTGTGGGGCGAAAGGGAAAGGATGAGGGTGGCGAAAGGAACGCGGGAAAGGGGGGGGAGGAAACAAATACCAGCTGGCAGGTGAGGTAAGGACACCCAGAGAAACAAGGGGGGCAGGGTGCTGAGAGCACGTATATCCTGGGGCAAAGGGGCCGATAGTGCCTGAAAGGGGCAGGTGTAAACCACATCGAATAGAGGCAGGGGGTGAAGGGTGTGCGCGGTCCAGGTAAAAACTGTTAAAGACCGGAGTCTAAGAGCCAAGTGGTTCTCGCACAGCAGACCAGTAGGAGCCGTGTAGGGGGTGTGGGTCCCCAAGGATCAGTATCCGGAGGTGGAGCAGGGCATAGGGCTAGCGAACTGATCAGGTGGCAACTAGTGGTACTGGGGGCGCAAGGGCCGATGGATTGCACCAAAAGGGGACTGCGCAGGGGTGGCAGAGAAAGCGGGCACTTCAAGTGAAAATTACCTGTAGAAGGGGTGATAATTCGGACCTGTGCGTGAACAGGTGCGCGTGAAGAATCCGAAGATTCTGTGGGGGAGGCAACAGGCAAAGGTTGGAGCGCGGGCGTCTCGGCAATCAAGGCTGTAGAGGGGCCCTGGCGGGTGGGACCTAAAAAAGTGGGTAAGGCACAGTCACAGTCAGGATGGCAGAACTTAGGAGGAGATGAAAAGGAGCACAGGGATAAACCGAAAACATACCGATCGTGGTCGGTATTCAGTTAAGACATCAGAGGTCCGGTAATAGGAAACAGGCGGCAGTCACGTCTCTCCGGCCGGTGGGACCTGTGGGTGTTGGGGGAGCCGATTAATTATGCAAAATATCGGCTAAGATCTAGAGGGATCAGGGATGTGGGGGGGGGATGTGTTCTCAAGAGTACCTGTGGTAAATCCGGGTCCAAGGCACGAATGAATCCAGGCGTGGTGCTGGCGAGTGGATCAGGCAAGCAATGACTTCCGCTTATAGAAGTCACGGGGTAGTTCTGAACACGGATATTGATTGGCGGAGGGGGCGTGGCAGAGAGAAGGGGAAGCCTAGAGGGGCGGGGCTACTCAAAGAGCGCAGAGCTGGCTGGTAGAGCCTGAATAAAACACGTAGCCCCAATGGACAGGCATTGTTGACATGGTTGGAAGAGAAATAATACAAACCACGTCATAGAACAAATAGCAACCGAATGGTAGTAGAGGCGATTCAGGATACATTGGCAACGTTAATGGTACATGGAGGGTGGGCAAGGTATACACCATTAGAATAAATACAAGTCTGTATCTATCAAATTAGTGCGAAAAACAATCAGGGAATGCAAGGAATGACAAGTAGGACAACAAGGACAGGTATATTGGACATGATTGGAATGAAACAACTAGGAGCCACGTCAACAATTCTGGAATAGACAGTAATTGACAATATTAGCGGTACATTGAACAGGATGAGGGTACTTGGGGGAACAATGATATACATGCTCCCCATTTGTACAAGTGTGTATATGGCAAACAGTAAAAGTACCAATGGAAAATTGCAAGAATCGAACATTTGAACAATCAGTCAAAAAGGAACCACTGAGGAGGGGGAGAGAGGAAGAAGGGGGGGAGGAAAACAAGGGGATGGCTGAGTATGGGAGGAAGGCTCATTTTACATATGTGGGATAGGATCAGAATAGAGCCAGAAACTACGTTGTGATAGTATTGTTCCACTCGTCAAGAGTGTTTAGGCCGGAGGCGACTGAGTCACATATGGTCATCCACTTGCATTCAGCTTTGTTTAGAAGAACTTTAATGTCACCCCCTCCTGTTGGTAGGGTGGGTTTTTCAATGACTTGCCATCTGATATCGCTATCACAGTGTCCATGTTCAAGGAAATGGGGGACAAGTGGTGCCGTTGTAATTTTGCAATTAATCCTACTTGTGTGTTGGATAATCCTTTGCTTGATCATCTGGGTGGTTTGTACTATGTAGACCAGATCGCAAGGGCATTTGATCGTGTAAATCACGTTTGGTGTTCTATAGTTGGTGTGGCTCTTGAGTTCGTATACGCGTTCCTTGTTTGTAAACTCCTTGGTATTTAGCGTGAGATCGCAGACGCTGCAATTTTGACACTTGTAGTGACCGATCACCGGATCCAGTCCCCAGGCTGCAGTGATGGTCTGTCTGTCATTGGGTGGCTGGGGCCATGTGATCGCATGGACGAGGTGGCTGGCGATGTTTCTGCCTCGTTGGTAAGAGAACAGGGGTGGGGTTTTGAATGGTTCATGGGCCCGAAGGATAGGCCAGTTTTTCTTAATGATTTTGCTGACTGTGTTACTGTCAGGACTGAACTTGGACACGAATGGGATCCTGGACATGGGTTTCTTTGGTTGTGGAGTGAGCAGATTGTCTCTGTGGCAATACCATGCCCTTTTCCTGGCTTGTGTGACTAAGCGTCGTGGGTAGCCTCTGTGGATCAATTTGTTGGTGAGAATTTCGGCTTCCCTGAAATAATCTTTGCGCCATTTACAATTCCTTCTGATGCACAAAAATTGTCCATACGGAAGCCCATCTCGCAGACTCCGCGGGTGGTAACTTGAATATTCCAGTAAGATGTTCTTCTCCGTGGGTTTACGATAAAGCTTGGTACCAAGTTTGCCATCTTCTGCGTGGATTATCACATCTAGGAATGGAAGGTCGTTGTTTTTGTTCTCGCTAGTGAATCTAAGATGTTCCTGTGCCTGATTGAGCCATGTGATGAAGGAGTCCAATGTTGTGGAATCCCCATTCCAGATGAGCAAAATATCATCAATGTATCGTCGCCACTGATTTATATGCTGATTGTAAGGGTTCGTGGTAGCGAGGATCAAGGATTTCTCCAGATTGTGTACGAACAGAATCGCAAAGTTGGGAGTGAAGCAAGCTCCCATTGAGACACCTTTAATCTGCAAATAAAAGGTATTACGGTATAAAAAATACTTGTTTTGAAGGGCAATACGTAAGAGGGCCATGATGAATTCTGTGGGTATTTTGGTGGGTTGGGGTCTGGATATAAGCAGGGTCTGTATAACTCGTAGTCCTTCATCATGTGGAATGTTGGTGAAAAGGGATTTGATTACCATGCTGACCAACAGTTGGGAGGTTATATCAAATGGTAGGTCCTTTATGGTGATTATAAGGTCCATCATGTCGCGAATAAAAGTTTCCGTGATAGGGACACATTCTTTGATGATAGAATCGATATATTTGCCCAGTGGTTCCAAGATAGATCCGCAGCCCGAGACTATCGGGCGTCCTGGGGGATTCTGTTGGTCCTTGTGGATTTTCAGGAGGACATACAGGACCGGTGTCCGTGGAATAGGATTGTTCAAATACTCAAATTCTTTCTTTGTGATGATGTTTTGATCCCTCGCTTCATTAGTGATCGTGAGTATCTTGGATCTGATGTCTTCAAGAGGGTCTTTGGAAACCACAACATTGGACTCCTTCGTCACATGGCTCAATCAGGCACAGGAACATCTTAGATTCACCAGCGAGAACAAAAACAACGACCTTCCATTCCTAGATGTGATAATCCACGCAGAAGATGGCAAACTTGGTACCAAGCTTTATCGTAAACCCACGGAGAAGAACACCTTACTGGAATATTCAAGTTACCACCCGCGGAGTCTGCTAGATGGGCTTCCATATGGACAATTTTTGCGCATCAGAAGGAATTGTAAATAGCCCAAAGATTATTTCAGGGAAGCCGAAATTCTCACCAACAAATTGATCCACAGAGGCTACCCACGACGCTTAGTCACACAAGCTAGGAAAAGGGCATGGTATTGCCACAGACACAATCTTCTCACTCCACAACCAAAGAAACCCATGTCCAGGATCCCATTCGTGTCCAAGTTCAGTCCTGACAATAACACAGTCAGCAAAATCATTAAGAAAAACTGGCCTATCCTTCGGGCCCACGAACCATTCAAAAACCCACCCCTGTTCTCTTACCAACGAGGCTGAAACATCGCCAGCCACCTGGTCCATGCGATCACATGGCCCCAGCCACCCAATGACAGACAGACCATCACTGCAGCCTGGGGACTGGATCCGGTGATCGGTCACTACGAGTGTCAAAATTGCAGCGTCTGCGATCTCACGCTAAATACCAAGAAGTTTACAAACAAGGAACGCGTATACAAACAAAGAGCCACACCAACTGTAGAGCACCAAACGTGATTTACGCGATCAAATGCCCTTGCGATCTGGTCTACATAGGACAAACCACCCAGATGATCAAGCAAAGGATTATCCAACACAAAAGTAGGATTAATTGCAAAATTACAACGGCACCACTTGTCCCCCATTTCCTTGAACATAGACACTGTGATAGCGATATCAGATGGCAAGTCATTGAAAAACCCACCCTACCAACACGAGGGGGTGACATTAAAGTTCTTCTAAACAAAGCTGAATGCAAGTGGATGACCATATGTGACTCAGTCGCCTCCGGCCTAAACACTCTTGACGAGTGGAACAATACTATCACAACGTTGTTTCTGGCTCTATTCTGATCCTATCCCACGTATGTAAAATGAGCCTTCCTCCCATACTCAGCCACCCCCTTGTTTTCCTCCCCCCCCTTCTTCCTCTCTCCCCCTCCCCAGTGGTTCCTCTTTGACTGATTGTTCAAATGTTCGATTCTTGCAATTTTCCATTGGTCCTTTTACTGTTTGCCATATACACACTTGTACAAATCGGGAGCATGTATATCATTGTTCCCCCAAGTACCCTCATCCTGTTCAATGTACCGCTAATATTGTCAATTACTGTCTATTCCAGAATTGTTGACGTGGCTCCTAGTTGTTTCATTCCAATCATGTCCAATATACCTGTCCTTGTTGTCCTACTTGTCATTCCTTGCATTCCCTGATTGTTTTTTGCACTAATTTGATAGATACAGACTTGTATTTATTCTAATGGTGTATACCTTGCCCACCCTCCATGTACCATTAACGTTGCCAATGTATCCTGAATCGCCTCTACTGCCATTCGGTTGCTATTTGTTCTATGACGTGGTTTGTATTATTTCTCTTCTAACCATGTCGACAATGCCTGTCCATTGGTGCTACGTGTTTTATTCAGGCTCTACCAGTCAGCTCTGCGCTCTTTGAGTAGCCCCGCCCCTCTAGGCTTCCCCTTCGCTTGGCCACGCCCCCTCTGCCAATCAATATCCGTGTTCAGAACTACCCCGTGACTTCTATATGCGGAAGTCATTGCTTGCCCGATCCGTTCGCCAGCACCACGCCTGGATTCATTCGTGCCTTGGACCCGGATTTACCACTGGTACTCTTGAGAACACAACCCCCCCCCCCCACACATCCCTGATCCCTATAGATCTTAGCCGATCTTTTGCATAATTAATCGGATCCCCCGACACCCACAGGTCCCACCGGCCGGAGAGATGTGACTGCTGCCTGTCTCCTATTACCAGACCTCTGATGTCTTAACTGAATACCGACCACGATCGGTATGTTTTTGGTTTATACCCGTGCTCCTTTTCCTCTCCTCCTAAGTTCTGCCATCCTGCCTGTGACTGTGCCTTCCCCACTTCTTTAGGTCCCACCCGCCGGAGCCCCTCTACAGCCTTGATTGCCGAGACGCCCGCGCTCCAACCTTTGCCTGTTGCCTCCCCCACAGATTCTTTGGATTCTTCACGCGCACCTGTTCACGCGCAGGTCCGAATTATCACCCCTTCTACAGGTAATTTTCACTTGAAGCGCCCCCTTTCTCTGCCACCCCTGTGCAGTCCCCTTTTGGTGCAATCCATCGGCCCTTGCGCCCCCAGTACCACTAGTTACCACCTGATCAGTTCGATAGCCCCTATGCCGTGCTCCACCTCCGGATACTGATCCTTGGGGACCCACACCCCCTACAAGGCTCCTACTGGTCTGCTGTGCGAGAACCACTTGTCTCTTAGACTCCGGTCTTCAACAGTTTTTACCTGGACCGCGCACACCCTTCCCCCCCTGCCTCTATTCGATGTGGTTTACGCCTGCCCCTTTCAGGCACTATCGGCCCCTTTGCCCCGGGATATATGTGCTCTCAGCACCATGCCCCCCTTGTTTCTCTGGGTGTCCTTACCTCACCTGCCAGCTGGTATTTGTTTCCTTCCCCCCCTTTCCCGCGTTCCTTTCGCCACCCTCATCCTTTCCCTTTCGCCCCACAGCCTTGAAAATGAGACAACCCCGTCCTGAAGATGGTCCTAATTGATGAGGGACCGAAACGTCGCCGACTCCACAGCGCTATTTATGATGCAATATTCAGCTTGGCTCAATTGAAATTGTGATTTGTGATTCTAAGTCACCTTAACTATGCCACACACTGAGCCACCCCCTATATAATATTCTCACCTTGTTCACGTTGCGCCGTCCACGCTGTGCACCTTATCACTTGCGTCGCTTTACACCACTTGTATATTTTTTGAGCACCAAGTCTACTTATGGTTGTCATTTCTAAAGAATTTTCTGATCCCTGTACTACTCTAATTATTGAACCTGACCTTGTCCTACTTTCTTAACATAATCAAATATATAAGCAATTATTATATATAAATCATTTGAATTTTGTCTCCTTATTTGCTTCCTCGTGTAATGCTTTTTGCATACTACAGTAATTGTCTTTCTGAATATTACCTGTTGGGATATTGTATTTCTATACACCTTTGAACCCTAATCCCGACTTGGTTTATGGGTCACACTTCTGTGCTCTTTGCTAGGTGTAATGAGCCTGCGCACTGATATAGTAGGCCTCAAAGTCGTGAATATCGAATCCACCCCTATCATCGGGCTGTGTAAGGATCGACCATTTAAGTCGAGGTTGTTTACCGCCCCACACTAGGGGCCAGATGTAGGAGAGGAAATACAGGTCGGTAACGGCCGAATACGGCCGTTACCGACCGGTATTTATGATTCGGCATGTAGGGGCCAGCATTTTACAGAATCGGTAAATTTACCGAATCAGTAAATTTACCGATTCTGTAAAATACCGAATCGGTGATTTTACCGATTCGGTAATTCCACATGTAGGTGACACTCCTGAGAGTGCCACAGGCCCTTAAGAGTCGGTATTTTACCACCCAATCCTATTGGGTGGTAAAATACCGAATTCAGGTGTGCATGCACATCTGTGTATGCACACCTGCGCCATGTGACACACAGACATGCCATTGGGCATGTATGTGTGCCACATGGCACACATGCCTGTATTTGGGGTGCTAGACGGTGTCAAAGTGACGCCCCCGGCACCCTTGCAGGATTCAGTATTTACCGATTCGGTAAATACCGAATCGGTAAATACCGATTCTTAGCGATTCGGTAAATGTAAAAATAAATTTACCTACATCTCACTACTTCTAATTTACCGATTCATAAATACCGAATCTTTAAAATTCGGTATTTATGAATCGGTAAAATAGAATCACCTACATCTGGCCCTAGATGTATTAACTCACTGCGCAGTTTTTTGAAGAAAAATGCTCCAGGGTAATAAGGAATATTAAGAAATAAATACAGAAATTTGGGGAGTACCACCATCTTTACAAGAGAGGCCCTTCCTGCCAGCGACAAGGGCAAAGATATCCAACGTGTGACGTTAGCCGTCAACTTCGTTATCGCTGTGCCGTAATTTAATCCAAGTGTTTCCTCCTTGTCCGTGGACGCTTGTATGCCTAGATACCTACGGTCAGACTCGCACTATTCATAGGAAATTCCAGTGAAAATTTGGAGACCACAGGAGTAAGTGGGAAAAACTGCAATTTCCCCCAATTAATATTAACACCCGAAAGCTGCTCAAACAACAGGAATTCTCTCAATAGGGGGTTAAGATTTTGCTGTGGCTCCCTAATATATAAAGTGATGTTGTCAGCGTATAGCAAAATCAAAATTTGTCGTTGAAAACACTGAAACGCCCTATCACGATGAATCTGACATAATCTAGACGCCAACGGCTCAATCGCTATTGCAAAAAGTAACAGGGACAGCGGGCACCCCTGTCGGGTGCCCCGCGAGATGGAAAGAGCAGCGGATAAATGACCATTTATCAGCACTCTAGCAGACAGCCGATGATACAGCAGCTGCACCCAGGATATAAATATTGGGGGGAAACCCATTCTCTGAGGGACCCCAAACAAGTAACTCCATTCTACAGAGTCAAATGCTTTAGAGGCATCCAGGAATCCATCAGCAACCGGAAACTCTGGTTTCAAAGTCTGTATCAAAGAGAACAGAGTACGTAAATTGTGAGTAGTAGCCCTACCTGGGATGAACCCTGATTGGTCTGGGAGAATAATCTTATCCATGAGAAGTGTCAGTCGCATGGCTAGGACCTTTGCTAATATTTTGGTGTCACAATTGATAAGCGACAATGGTCTGAAAGAGTCACACGCCCTGGGAGGTTTACCTGGTTTTAGCAAGGACGTGATGACCACTTCGCGCATAGAGGGAGGGAGTATCCATATTTCCAAGGACTCTTCAAATATTTCACGTAGAACTGGTGCCATAACATTGATGTAACACTTATAAAACTCAGCAGGCAGGCCTTCAAGACCAGGTGCCTGCCCGTTCTTTAAGGACATGATGGCCTCCCTGATCTCATCAGTCTGCAGTAGGGCGCTAAGGAATTGTCTATGAACATCTCTGAGCCAGCATAGTGCCACTTCCTCCATAACTCTTCAAGCTCCACCTCACTGTGTCTCTGCGTGGTATATAAAGTAGCGTAATGTGACGTGAAGGTTTCTAGGATGCCTACAGTATCTTGACAGACCACCCCCCCCCCGGTTTCTCTATCTCCAATATATAGTTGTTAAATCGTGGACAGCAGGTAATCTCAGACAATGCTCTCCCAGGACACTCTCCTTCCCCATACCTCCGTGCCACCCAATATTGGCACCTGAACTTGACTTCCCTAGCAGCCTCCTCCTCATAGGCAGACGATTTGGTCCTAAAATCCTTCTGTACCTGACCGGTTTCTTCCTCCACCATTTGGTCCTCTTGTCTCTTCAGATCCTGCTCTAAAGCCTTCAGTGTCCGCTGTATTTCCCTCAAGACCCCAAAACTTTTGGAGATACAATACCCCGGTATAGTCACTTTAAAAGCCTCCCATATTATCTCTACTCTATCCATGGAGCCCCTATTTCGTGTAAAGAAGTCCTTTATTTCTTCCTCCAGTTCAGTCCGATAGACTAAGTCAAGCAGTGCATTCGGATGCATTCGCCATGTTGGCCTGGGCCTATCGTAACCAGGTACGCTAATCGTAATACTGACAGGACAATGATCGGAATATGTTCTAGCAAGCTGTGTAGCTTAACGTAGACCTATGCTTAACCCATTGGAAAGTAGGCAATAATCTAACCGTGGCCATGTTCCCATGTGTGATGTAAAATGAGTCCCTTCCCGCTGCACTGGGCGTAGTCGGCGCCAGCTATCCGCCAAGCCTCCCTCTTCCACTATGCCGGCCAGCACCTCCCGTGAATTGTTATTATAGTGTACTGTAGCATCGGCCCTATCTTGAGCTGGTACCAAAGCGCCATTAAAATCCCCCCCATATAATGTGCGTAGAGCCTATGTCTATTATTTTACCCAACAGGGACGTGAAGAACTCAGGCGTATCCACATTGGGGGCATAGCAATTCGCAATCGTTACAGAATCCATGCCCATTCTCCCCCATACAATGATATATCTCCCTTGTGGATCCGATATTGTACCTGCAAGGGCAAAGGGGACACGATGTTTAATTAAAATGACAGTGCCTCGCGCATAGGACGAATAGGAAAAAAATGCCCATATGTTCGCCCATCTATTGGCAAATGTAGTGCGAGACTGTGGATGTATATGCGTCTCCTGCAGCAATGCCACCTGTATCTGCTGCCTGTCCAAATAAGCCAGGACCTGCCTACATTTCATTGCATCATTCAACCCTCTGACATTCCAGGATATCACCCTTAATTCTGAGTCACCACCCTCCCTTGGCATAATGCCTTATGCTATTACACTGGTAATCCATCAGCAGGAAACGAAGCATCACGATTCTTGATTGTACGTCCCATGCCATATCTGTAAACTCCCCATCCCCAACCTCCCCCCACCCACTGAAGCATCCCAATTATGCCAGTATCAATCAATCCCACCCCCTTCCCCTCCAACAGCCAAAAAACACAATTCAACAGGGGTACTCCCATTGGGGGAATCCCACCAGGTGGCTCATGGGTACCTCGCCCCTGTAAAGGAAACCTACGATAAGTGGTCTGTCCCCCTTTAGGTAGCGAGGGTGTCCGGCTCTTATTATCATCCGTGTCCCGCTCATCTACACCACTCCCATGTAGAGGCTCATAGAACAGGGCAATTGGGAGTCGAAAATGGCAATCAGTGCAACATTCTCAGTGGGATCCCGCTGTACTCAGGACAGCTGCCACAGCATCCTTGAATATGTTCATTCCACATCCGAGAGCTGTGTCCCGAGAATGTCATCTCGTTCTGAAGTCATGGTCTTTCTCTGCTTAATTTTCTTTAGGAAATCCTCCACTTGTTGCAGTTTCAGGTAGATCGTCTGAGTGCCCTGGTATGTGACACGAAGAAGTGCCGGATATAACAGGGCATAATCCACCTGCACCTGTCGCAACTTCTGATTCACTACATTGAACTTGCACCCCTCCTCCTGTACATGCGTTGTGAAATCAGGAAAGATAGTGAAGGATACCTCATCATGGTTCAGCTGTCTCTTCTCTCTTGTAACTCGCAATACAGTGTCCCTATCTCTGTAGTTGAGAAGGCGTGCTATGATGGGTCTGGGTGTACTTCCAGGAGGGGTCAGGGGCCAAGGGACCGATGGGCCCGCTCCACAACAAACTGAGGGGAGAGTGCGTCTGTACCAACCACCGCAGTCAGCATCTTCTCAACATAGCCCTCAAGCCTGCCCGTGTTCGTGCTCTCTGGCACCACCAGAATTCGAACGTTGTTACGCCTGTTTCGGGCTTCAATGTCCTCATTTTTAGCATTTATAATTTTCATCAATTTGTCCATCTGGACACCCCAGTTTTCAGTTGCGTTGTGACATCCTCTGTGTCTGATATTCTTTGCTCCGCTTCTTTGAGGCGGGTATCATGTCCGTCTAACTTGCGGGCAATGGTGTCCATGCGTGTATTTAGAGTGTCCATTTTGGCTGCCATTGTCGCGAACCCCTGATGTACCTCCAACAGGATTGTGTGCATGTCATTCCTCGAAGTAGCACCCTTCTCTGGGGGCACCTCCACTGCACCAGTCTCTGCCTCCACAGCCTGTTGGCACGCACTCTTTTTAGTTTTAAACGTGAGACGCGGTTGGCGAGCATCCATCCTCCCCTTCATGCAATGCACGGTCTTAAAAAGATGTCGTCCAAAATCGCTAGGTGGGTAGGAGACAGAATCAGCAGCTTTAACTATGTCCTCTTGGCTTCCGAACAGGCTAGACAAGTGTCTTGTATAGCGATGAATCTCAAAGCCCAGTGCCACAATACATCGCTCACATGGCCATCACAACCTCGATGCACCTAATAGGTTCTGGTGCCGCTAGTCACGCCCATGTCCCACCTGATTGTGAGATATGCAGGCCAAGTTCCACCAAGCATGGAAGGGGTGTAGGTAGAAAGCCTCGTTCCAATAAAGCTTGTGTTCCCAGTATGCAGACTACCAATCTTCTGAGCCCAGTCGCATCCCCCACCAGCAGACCAAGCATTGACAAGCAGTCTTCCCGTGGCACTATTAATGCTCAGCAGAAAAATTTCAACACACACCCCTCAATCTGTAGTTCAAGGCTGGCGAAGTCGCATGCACAACTTAGAAATATGCGAGACACTCTGGCTTTACGCAGCAGGGAGGAGCCCCCAGTTCACCACAATATACACAGCCCCACCGCATTTAAAGGAGCTAAGTCCGCTGTGCTTGTATTCCTCACCAATCTCTTGCGTTATGCCCCCAAGTCAGTTTGCAGTCCCAGTTCCCCTTAGTTATCGGCTCTCTGCGACCCGCCGGTAATGGCCGCCATGTCGTTATGTGCAGGTCGCTGTAGCAGGCAACGCTCACTCGGTCTGTCTTTCCTGTATTGTGATGGCTCCTAATGAGGATCTCCGCCGCAAGAATGAGGTCTCTACAACCAGTGGGTGTCCCGAGCAGCCCACCGCTGGGCGCGATGCTCACAGCGATGGCGATATTTCTCCCGCAGCCGCCCGGCCTGTGCACCACATGGCCGCCGTGGCACTTGCTTCCCTTCGCACTGCAAGGCACGGCTCCAGGACACCACAGGGGTCTCACCGCTCAGCAGGTTTCAGCACTCTGCAATCTGTGATCGTGCGGCCGCGGGCGGCAGGAGTAACAACGCTTGCACCCCAGATGTCATCCGACTCGATGTCACGCTGATAGATCCGTCTTCAGAAGCAGTGACACAGGATAATTGTAGGATAAGTTACCGGACTGCGGGAGCCCCACGGAATAGCAGCCATTCCGCTCGTGCGCCACCTAGCGCCCCCTCTAGTCCACAGATGTTTCTTGTGCACACCTCCTTCAGTGAGATGGTGCTACTCCTTAAGTTTTTGAGTCATGCATGGACCTCACTTAAATTCCATCTTACCACAAGTTCTTTTGTTTTATTTAACATTTAAATTCTTTTGCTCTCAGCCACAGATCAAAGAAGATGTTTTTGATTATGTGTCTCAGTAGGCTTTTAGTATTATGGTGCGTTCACTATATACATCATAGCACCATTTAACTTAACACAATTGATATGGTTCCCAATGTTTTTGTGTCCAAGTTATGTTTATATCTGAGCCCAACCACTAGTGGACAGAGAGAGGAACACTGTAGAGATATATAATTAGAACCAAAGTTGGATGAATGTACATATCCATCATTTTGAGTTACCAGTCTCTAACCCGTTATTCTTCCCTCCCCGTCAAATCCCACTGGAATTATCCTTCTCAGGATCCCAGTTCCAGTGGTGGTTAGTGACTGAGATTATAAGATTTTTGCAATAGTATATGGGAATCCGATTTCCTGTGTCAATTCCTGCATGTTTGCCATCGTATTACTTTTACCTGGAGACTTTAGCCCTGATTGTGATGGCGGGCGGACCATCACCGACAGGCCATCCATGGCAGTCCACCGCTGACAGCCCCTCGGTCTAAACTCCAGATTACAATACTGGCGGTCGTACCCACAGAGGTCAAGGGGAAGACTGCTGCCTCTGCCAGGATCAGTGAACCCAGACGGGGTGGTGGTTGGACTCATAGTCCTGAATGGCAGTAATGTCGAGGTAGGCACTGCCATCCGGATTACTATATCCCTTTCTGCCAGCCTTTTCATGGTGGGAAGACTGCCATGAAAAGGCGGTCTTATACAGCATTTGGGTGCCCAAACAAGGCTCCTGTCCATGGTGGTGCCCCCAAGCACCTCCATGCACCATATGCCATGCATGACACACGGTCCATGGACATACAGGAAGTGCTCTGATCACGACATCTTGTGCTGCAGCCCTTTGCCTGGGCTGCAGCACAAGCCACAGTGACAAGGAGCACTTTCTGATGGCTAGCCCCTATGGTTGCATCGTAATACGGTGGTCGGACCGCTATCTGCTTGCCGGGCAGTCTCATGACTGCTGCGGTAGCAGTCGGTGGGTGGACAGCCATTTATCATAATGAGGCCCCTTGCAGCAGATGAAATTTAGCTAGTTGAAATACCAAAGACTGGTTTTGTTCCTGCTAAACTTTTAACTTCTGATGGTTCAGGCGTTTGATGGCGTTATTAGAATTATTGGGCCATTTGTAATGAGGGCCATAATATTGCATTGTAATTTGTCATTTGTATATCACCTCACATCCCTGACGAGGGTTCACCCATTTGCTTGAGTAATAGGCTATCTCATTTGTTGTGTATGGTTGGTAGTGTTGATTCACCATGTGGCCTATGTGAGAGCATTGCTGGACCTCATGAGGTTAAGAGAAGCTCCAGTCTTGTGGAGGCAAACTTATTGCTGTACTTCAGCATGGATTCAAGCGGCGATATGTAAGATTAAGGGTTCACTGACACAATATCAAAACCCAAATTATTGTGATATCAAAGTATTGTGTCAAAAATATCCTCAACAAAAATATTGTTTTCCTATACATATAATGGTAAGAAAAAAAATATCGAAAAAAATATAATTTACACAAATACTGAAATATATACAAAAATATATTTTTTTACTATATATGTAAAATAGGTAAAACTTAAACTATTTTTACATATAAAATTAATATAATGTAAATTAAATAAGTTTAAATATTTAAAAAAATATGAATATTTTTTTACTTAAACATATTCACATATATCAAAGTGTGTATGTTTATATACTCATATATAATGTAAAATTATTTTTAAAATAATAATTTTAATGTACATTATAATTTTATTAAAAAAATTTAATTTACCAATATAACAAATATATATATGTACATATAGGAGATTGACAAAGGCTTCATTGAAGCCGAAACGCGTCTCTTTGGTCTGGGGGTCGAAGGTGACCTGAAGTCCGTGCCTTCTTCATTTGGAAATTCCTGTTGAAGTTAGGTGTTCTGAATATATAAATATATTTTACCTACTGGCGGTCGCCAGTAGGTAGATGTAGTTAGGACCTAGTTTCCATAGGAAATCCACAACATTCTATTTGGAATAACTTTAGCGCTGGTCGACGAATACCCGCAATATTATCCAAGAAAATGGCCTGCTCCACTCCTTCCCTGAAAGTTTGGGGGTGATTCGTCAAGTGGGGGCTGAGAAAAAAGGGGGTCCCAAAACGTGTTTTCCCCATGCAATTTTCCATAGGGACCTTTAAAAGAGGCTACAGCCCGAACTGCTGAATGGAATTACACCAAATTTGGCAAAAAGGTAGAGTTCGGTTCCCAGATTACGCTTTTTGTTAACACCTTCAAGTCTCATGACGAGCTCAGCTCGTCATGAGCCACGGTGCTCGTGTGCTCATGACGAGCTGAGCTCGTCATGAACGTTAGAACGCTCGCATGCGGGGCAAATTCCCCTGCTGAGCGAGCGTTCTAAAGGAACGGGTGTAGTCATGACGAGCTCAGCTCATCATGAGCACACGACCACCGTGGCTCATGACGAGCCAGCTGAGCTCGTCATGAGCACGGGGGCACTGTGCCCACTCCCCCACCCCCCAGCTGGAATTTTCCCAGCTGCGAAAGGGTTAAATGGTGTAAATCCGTTCAGTAGTTCCTTAGAAAATCAAAAGTAAAATCATAGATATATCTATAGACGAAGTACCATACGTGTACCGTCCGAGGACAGTACGCGTACCATTACGAGCACGAGCTGCATGCTAATTTGCTGAAAACTGTCTGTCAACACTCCAAACCAGGAAGTGTGGCAGCCATCTTGTGTCTGGGTAGAACCGAGGCACAAGAAAAGTGATAAACAAGTGCGCAAGAGACGCAGGGTAGAAAGACCCTGACCCCCTAGGCCTGCTCAGGGGGTCCCACAAGTACCCCCAAGGCCCAAAAAAAAATCGCGGGATACGCGTAGGGTACGCGTACCCTGCCGATCCCCCAAAAAACATTAAGGCACCACTCTGCAAACGCGACCCTGGCACGTTTGCAGAGGGGGAAATAATTCACCTTGAATACTGGGGGTCCCTGGGGGCCAAGCAGCCCACCAGGAACCTCCAGTATGCACCAGGGGGCTGCCTTGCAGAGACATGAAAAGAGGCCACGCCCCTTTTTACACCTCCCTGCAACGCAGCCCCCTGGCACATACTGGAGGTTCCTGGTGGGCTAGTTGGCCCCCAGGGACCCCAGTATTCAAGGGGAATTAGTTCCCCCTCTACAAACGTGCCAGGGGGATGCCTTGCAGAGACGTGTAAAGAGGCCACGCCCCTTTTCACACCTCTCTGCGATGCAGCCCCCTGGCGCATACTGGAGGTTCCTGGTGGGCTAGTTGGTCCCCAGGGACCCCCAGTATGCAAGGGGATTTAATCCCACAACTAAGAACGCGCTACGGGGCGTGTTTGCACAGTGGTGAAGGTAGGGGGAGGGACTTGAGGTGATATGTGTGCAAACATACCCAATGGCATATTTTAAGTTGGGGAATTAATTCCTCTAGAATCCAGAGGTCCCCTAAGGGCCAACTAGCCCACATGGTACCTCCAGTAAGCACCACGGAGCTGCGTTGCAGAGTGTTGTAAAATGGGGGCGTTGCCTCTGAACACCTCTCTGCAACGCAGTTCCTGGTGCATACTGGAGGTTCCTGGTGGGCTAGTTGGCCCACAGGGGACCTCAGGATTGAAGCAGAATGAATTCCCCAACTTAAAACGCGCCACAGGGCGTGTTTGCACAGATGTCACCTCAGGCCCCGCCCCCTTCCTTCACTATTGAGCAAAATATTCCTCTAAAATCAGGCGAACTACCAATTCCAATTTACTCACCTGTTATCATTAGAGACATCAGTGCTGCATCTTTCAGCCCACTACTGATCCTGAAAGGTAATTCTAACCATACTTACAGTAACTTGAATTTCCTTCCATAGGCTAACATTGACTGTTTTCACTTGGAAATTCTTCTATGTGTGGAGTTTTGGAACTTTAAAAAATTCCTCTAAAATCAGCCGAACTACGAATTCCGATTTACTCACCTGTTATCAGGAGAGACCTCAGTGCTGCATCTTTCAGCCCAATACTGATCCTGAAAACTAATTCTAACCGTACTTACCAGTAACTTGAATTTCCTTACTTACACTAACATTGACTAGTTTCAATAGGAAATTCTTCGAAGTGTGGAGTTTTTGAACTTTAAAAAATTACTCTAAAATCAGCCGAACTATGAATTCTGATTTACTCACCTGTTATTAGGAGAGACCTCAGTGCTGCATCTTTGAGCCCCGGAATGACCCCGAAAAGTAATTTTAACTGTACTTACCAGTAACTTGAATTTCCTTACTTAGGCTAACATTGACTAGTTTCAATAGGAAAATCTTCGAAGTGTGGAGTTTTGGAACTTTAAAAAATTACTCTAAAATCAACCGAACTATGAATTCTGATTTACTCATCTGTTATTAGGAAAGACCTCAGTGCTGCATCTTTGAGCCCAGGACTGATCCTGAAAAGTAATTCTAACCATACTTACCAGTAACTTGAATTTCCTTCCAAAGGAATCCATTGTCTGTTTTTCACCAGAAAAGTTTCTTAGGGGTCCATCAGGATGACGGGCGGGCTTTGTCCGCCCGTCATCCAAGCGTGGATTGGGAACACCCGCCATTAGGGCGGGGGTCCCGTGGGTGGCATTAGGATGCGGCCACCACAGTGGCGGCCGCATCCTGCATTCATAACATTGTGGCGGGCGGTGCACTCTGCTCCGCCTGCCACAATGCTATGAATGCTTGCATGCATTTGCATACGCAATGCGGCAGGCACCGCGCGGTGCCTACCACATTGCATATGCAAATGCGGGGGGGGGGTACTACAAGTACCCCCCGTGTGCACCCCCCACCCCTCTTTCACTTTGGGGGCCCGCAGGAGGCCCCCAAAGTGAAGACCGCATGCCTTTCCGTGGCGGCAATGCACGGAAAGGCATCTGTTACCCCCATCGTAAAATGTCTGGCGGTGTCTGTTAGACACTGCCACCATATTAGTCCTTTTCCGCCCCGGCCGCAAGGCGACCAGGGTGGAAAAGCGGCGGACGGTCTTTCCGTCCGCCACGGTCCCCCCGCCATACTAATATGGCGGGGGAATTCGGAAAACGGTGGCGGGCGGATTGCCTCCGCCAGGCTGGTGGTGGCTACCGCCAGCCTGGCGGAGGCAATCAGCCCGACATCGTAATGGGCCCCTAAATGTCTATTTTAACAAACTAAAAATATTCCTTAAAAATCGCCTGTATGACTTAAACGCATTCTTTCAACTGTTTACAGGAGATGCACCAGTGCTGGAACCAATATCCACCACTGAGTAAGAAAAAGTAATAATAACACTACTTACCTGCTGAGTGAATTTCCTCCCATAGGATAACATTGGTGATTCTATGTGAAAGAAATTCTAAGTGTCAACTTTTAAAATACAATAATATTCCTCACAAATCTGTACTGTAACTAAAACACTTTTACTCAACTGTTTACAGGAGATAACCAAGGACTGAATGTAGGATACAGTCCTGTGGTTAGAAAAGTAATCCATAAAGTAACTAATTGGATTTAACTAGAAAAACACATTGAGGTCAATGTTGCATTGTGTTTGAAATTGTGTACAACTGTAACTACTGTACTTAAAAGTCTATTGCCTATTTTTTAATGTATTTAAACTAAAGTAATTCATTTTGAGAAAGTATATTTTGTAATGTAATTTATAATGTAATTACAATGTAATTTAAAAAATAAAATATCTAAAAATAAATAGTTTAAAAAATGTAGTAAATCAGTATAAAAAAAATATAACAATTATTCCATTTAAAAATTGTCATTTACAAAACCTTCGAATTTCACTGAAAAAACCAAAGGTTTCAGGCCTGATATAGTTAGGAATTAGCATTTAAAAAACCTTTGAAATTCACTGAAAAAAACATAGGTTTCAGGCCTGATATAGTTAGGAAATAGCATTTAAAAAACCTTAGAAATTCACTGGAAAAACTGTAGGTTTTAGGGTGTTATAGTTAGCTGGACATTTCACTCGTACAAAACCATTGAAATTCCTCCGATATAGTTAGTTTTACTAACTATATCTCGCGCGCCCGCAATCCACTGCTGATGATGTCACATATTACATCATTCATGACATGGTCAGTGACATCACTGATGACATCTCAAATGACATCGCTGATGACATCATCCATGTGACGATACACCTCATCTTACACTAGTATAACCTTTCATCACTCACTGTAAAATACAGAGTACCATATTTGAATCCATTGACACACCAATACAAGTTTCTAAAAACCCACTCAGTGATTCCTAGATCTATACACACATCTAATCACTTACCTACAGATTCACTCATACATGCAGTCAATGATCAATAGAACACTATCAAATATACTTATACACCTATATCGACATTACACACCAGCACACATCCTATTCACTTATGAAGTCATCCTATTCACTTATGCAAACAATGGATCATACTTACATTTACTTAGCTATACACGTATACAAACACCACTTTATCTATTCATATAGATAGTAACTTATACTTAGTGTGTTATAAAATCACTATTACAAGTATACAGTTATCCATACAGTCACAGATACAATCACTGAGTCTTATGTATACTTATTTATAAACAACAACTGACACATACATTGCCTTTTATTTTTCTACTTTGTTGAACATGTACCATTAAGAGAGATATTTGCTCATCACCACACCCATAAAGATATTCACTCACCCAAACAACTGTTATAACATGTAGTCTTAACGTCATATACCTACTAAATCAACTATTCACACATCTTTGGGCAGTCACACACCTCCCACCGAACCACACACACATTCACTCTCCCATACAAATACTCAGTTAACTAATCAATAATTAATATAGACTTTCAAATAAATAGTAACCAACTGGAGAAGTAGTTTTTACAACTATCAAAGTGATACAGATGTTCACACAGTTTAGTCACTATCCAATATATTTAGAGAGACACTTTAAATTAGTCAAGTAAACAGTCAATCACACTGCTACTAAATCCTCCATCCAGATATTTATATTTGTATATCCACTCATTCTTCAATGCAAATTGCTATATATATAATACATATTTAAATAACAAAGCAAACCACATTCACTGGATGATGTCATAAGTGATGTCATCAGTGTTGTCATTTGAGATGTCATCAGTGATGTCACTGACCATGTAAGCGCCAGGATACCCGTAGGGTGACAGTCTGCTCTATACAAATACCGAATCAATCAATCATGTTAGCAGCTCCCCTTGCACAAAAGCAATGAGCTGGCAGGGAGCGTGGGGGCATTAGAACTACCCCCATGGTCCATAACTTGAGGGCCGGTCCCGGGAAAGGGGTCCCCAGGGCCAGATGTTGCCCAGGGAAGGAGAGCCAAGTGGCTCCCCTCCCAAATTAAAAAAAAGAACATTTAAAAAAAGAGGCAAGGCCCCTCTCACCATTTTGGCAATTATTAAAATTCACCACAACACAGTCTCTCCTTTTAAGCTTTTGTGTGTGAGACCGACCCAACCCTCTCTCCGTGCCATTATGATGGTATTGGCTAAGTCCCCATACCTTTCTAAGCCCAAACCTCCATATTTATTCAGCCAATGAAGTGACTTATCCATTACTTGTTGTGTAGATTCCTTCAGCTCCTCTCTCAGTCCTGGAACATTTGCTAAAACCAGGGTCAAGGATAGGGTTGCAGGTGGAAGGTCTATCACGGAATGCAGAGGCCGGGCTTCATTAGAACTTGTATCTTCCATCTGTGGTGTGACCATTACCTCATATGCTGGAACCCTCTCAGCCATAGGGGGAGTAAGGGAAAGTGCTCTCTCTGACTGTATGACCCCCCTGTGTCTGATTTGGCGGTCTGCTTAACCATAGGAGCAGGAGGAATAGGCATGGTTGGAGGGGGCTGTTCTAAATCCTTACAGGTGTCACACTTTCCTGGTACTCCTACAGTTGTTGGACGTTTTGGATTTCCTGGAATTGTTGGTGTTGATCCTCCACCTGTAGTAGCCATTGAACCAAGCATGCCTATGTATTCTTCTATTTTAGTGAGCCTGTGTATTAATTGCTGTAAGAGAAGGGAGACAATGTTCTCGCAGGCCGGCCTCCATGTTTAATGCATTTCCAGGTGCAAGGGAGGGCGGGTATTGCAGTCCCCCAGCCGAGCAGCTTCTACCAGTGGCAGCTGCGAGGAACAAACAGCCTACCAAGTCCAGAGGTGAAGCAAAGTGAAGCTAAACTGGTTGCGGGCCAGCATCAATGTTTAATGCACTTCCAGGCGCAATGGAAGGGCGGGTAATGCAGTCCCCCAGCAGCACAGATTTTCCCACTGACGGCAGCGAGGAACAAACAGCCCAGCAAGCCCAGAGGTGAAGCAGAGTGAAGCTACTGAAAGTCAATACTCCTTCCACAGGCCTGAATAATATTTAATTCACAGTCTCACAATTTCAGAATTGTAACATTTCCAATGTTAGTGAGAAAAGGGAAGTAAGACATAAATAAAGAAATACCTGATAATAATACCTTTCCCCTGACCTAACACACATAATAATCAAATGTATTGGGCGGTTACCTATGACACAGCGAAGAATTTGTTTAGCAGACGTTTTAAACTCTTTCCCCTGTGATTAGACTCACAACACACAGGAGAACTTGAGGTACTTGAGTGTTACCTAAGCTCCAGTGAATAACTTGATCAGCAGACTGGGAAAACTCTCCACCCCTGTATTAGACTCTATAACATGAGGGCTTACACAATTATACACTTTAGGCTCTCTTCTGTGAATATTACCTGACCACCTAAGACAGTAATATCCATAGCTCAACGCAACACCGCAAAACTTGCAGGGTCAAGCAATTACTACTCCAAGATAGACCAACTGCAAATCAAGGCCATAGATAGATGCTTCTCAGAATCTGGAACAACTCCCTCACAATACATTACCCACTTATCTCTCTAAGAATGAAGCAAAACAGTTCAAACAAAGACTCTTAAAAGCCAACCCGGAAACATTAATCACTGACTCATACTTTTGCCTAAAGGAAGGAGCAAAAAAAACAGATCTGATCTTCTACTCATGTTGCACAGTAAGGTGGAGAAAAATGATACACGCAATCCTACAGGTATCTAAATCGACCAAAATATCACATTGTCTGAAACTGTCTATTTCCCCCTCCCAAACATTCAATGCATAAGTGGCAATATCAATCTTCAAAAATGGCATCTTACTGGTACAAGCCTAGGACCCTAACCTCGAAATCTTTGATCAATGGTTCCCCAAACTAAGAGAACACACAAGAGTCATCTCATCTCAGAAGCATGTCCCAGGATACGCAGTTCAATCAAGAACTTCTCAGAATTGAGAACTCTCAAGAACAAGACCCAAACTCTACAGTAATGGTTCGCTACACCCCCCAAATCTCTACGAATTCATGCCAACTAAACCTGCTCCTCAACACTAACGACCGAGACCCTAAAGCACCTGTCGTCAATCGTCTAAATCACCACTACATGAGAAAGGGCAACAATTATACAATAACGACAAAAAACATTTAAAGATCCTTGTCAAACTCCAGTCGCTCACATTCCATATGCTACCTCAGTGCCACAGCGCCAGAGGGCAACAACAAACAATAGGGAAGGACTGAGATTGAAAGAGACCCACGAAGACAAGTATAACATATACGATAGAAATATTGAACTGCACCCCTACAGAGCAAGGATGTGCGCGAACCCCAAATTGAATTTGAACATTGGGGCACAAGAACCACACATCACCATCTGCAATAAGTCCATCACTCACACACCTCGCCCAGGGTATCAGAAGTCTCAAAGAATCAAACTGTCCTTATTTGATGACACAGGAAGAAAATCCTACAACAACCACAGTAATTCATCGCATGGGCACTTAAAGACACATACAATAAGTTAATCACCAGTTTCAGACAACAGAAGTTACAAAGATTATTCACCAAGACCATACAATGGAGATGATGATCAGACAGAGGCAAAAGCTACAAAATCCACTAAATATGGTTCGCTCATCAGTCAGCCTGCTATTTGAACACCCAGCTGAAAAAGCTGGAACACCAAATTTAAACCCTATTTAATGGAGTAAACAAAGCATATTCGATCATCAAAAAAACCTCACTCGCTTGCCAGGAGATTAAGACACTCAATCGAGACCCATTAACCTCTACAGCTACAACCTCTCACTTTGAACATTTAGCTATGGTACTCAACCTTTGCCATTTTCAGGCACAAGAGAGCACAGAACCATCTAGCCACGAAATACATCAAAACCTTGCTTTTATTCTATAACAACCCCTCACCACCTTTCAATGCACAAGTTTTCAACAGACAGACCATGGATTTCAAGGAAAGGTGAAAGGCCTGGTAAAAAGACAGAATACAAACCGTGAGAACCTAATTGAAATCCCAAGGGGACTAAATTCCAATCCCTCGTCCCTCTCAAATCTGACTACAAAATCCATGTTACTAAACTGCAGATCTGCAATCAAACATGCCGAAGACATTGCAGAAACTATCCTTCACCATGAATTGGATATTCTTTTCCTAATGGAAACATGGCTAAATCAATAGTCCGCACCCATGCTTGACTTACTTGTTCCTCCAAATTACACCATTCAACACCTCGACTGACAACATCAGCTGGGAGGCACAATCACAATCATTCACGAGGAGTACTTCAAGTCAAAACCATCCCTGTAGACAATCTCACATCCTGTGAGTACATGGGTGCAGAAATCTACACAGCAGGGAAATCTCTAGCCAAAGAACATCTATGTTATCACCCTCCAGGAGACAACCAGCTGTTAATTGAACAGATAATGGAAACAATCACAATACATTCCATGCTACACCCCAATGCGATTTTTCTAGGTGACTTTAACCTTCACTGGAATGACGAGTAAGATACACAGGATGCTACCCTTAAACAATTTCTCAATGACCAAAACTTGACCCAATGTTGCACAAGCCCTACACACAACAAATGATCAATACTCAAGCTACTTATATCCAGAGAAGTGGCATTATCAATAGACGCAATAACATCCTTCAACCGTTCTGATGATTGCTCAATAATTTTCCACCTAATTATGCACTCACAGTCCACCAAAGGGCAAGTAACCAAACAAAAATTCTGGGCCAGAGACATCAAAAACATGGATAAGGTGATACTGACAGAATTGTGCAAAATACACCTCACCCCTCCTGCAACAAACCAGAATGTGTTTGAACTAACCGAACACTACCACCAAACAGAACCAAATATAATGGAGACAGTAGCCCCTCTGAGACTCAACAAACAAAGATCAAACCCTCCCGACCTTGGTACAATCAAAGCCTTAATGAGGGAAAGAGAAGTCTTAGACAAGCGGAACGAATATGGAGACAATAACCCTCAACATTACATCTAAGCAAACTATGTGGATGACGAAACAGCTACAAACAATGCATCTGGGAAGCCAAAGCATTGTACTTCAGAACCCAACTAGACAATATAGGGAACTGCCGAAGGCATCTATTTGAAATTGGCAACCAACAAATGCGGGCAAACAATGTAACCAAGTTCAGCAATAACACAGTGTAAAAATGTGTGAAGCGTTCTCTTCATTTTTCAATGAAAAGATATTAGAAATCAAAAAAGAAATTGCAACAGACAGGCATAGCTCACAAGACAATATAGCCAATGGTCGCCATCCCATCGATGACCCTACATGTCAGGCAGTGGATCCAATGACGAACCACCCTTCCAAGACCAAAAATCAAGCTATCTGAAGCGAGTTCAAAATATTAACAGAGGAAGAGGTCCACAAGGTCTTACTATCCATGAAACCAACTTCACATTTCAATGACCCCATCCCCTTCACAACACTAAAGGACCTGAGTCACCTCTTCTCACCTATACTAACGAAGATTGTAAACTCCTCGCTAAAACAAGGCAGTATCCCAGAATGCCTGAAGACTGGACAAGTGACACCCTTTTTGAAAAAGGTAGGTGCTGACCCTACAATCCTGAGCAACTTGCGCCTGGTGTCAAATATCCCCTTTCTAACAAAATTGCTGGAAAAGTGTGTGCACAACCAACTGAGCCAACACATTGACCAATTCAACCTACTCAACAAATTGTCAGTCACAATATCCTACTAAAAGTACTGGAACTCAGAATGTTGTTGTCTGGGAAAGTGCTTTCTTGGTTCGCTTCCTTACTGCAGAATCGCTCAAACTAGGCAAATCATTATCTGACACCTCACCGGTGAGGTGCGGAGTCCCTCAAGGGATCAACAATTTGCCTTACACTCTTTAACCTATATATGGAACCACTAACTGAAATCCTCAATCAGTCGAACATTGAATACCACATGTACGCATACGACACACAACTATACTTAAAGATTGACTACTGAGGCAACATCATTCAACTAAATAACACGCTAGTCAAACCTCAGTCCTGGCTTTCTCAAAACAACCTCAAGCTGAACTCTCTGAAAACCAAATTCCTTCTTTTCTCCCGGCAAAACAGCTCCACATTCATCCAAGATTGGCTAAAACACATAGACACCCTCAATTTGCAAACCTTTCATCATTGACTCCACGAAATCCCTTGGAATAACATTAGACAAGAATCTAAACATGAGAGGTCACATCAGTGCTACCATGCACAGTGTGTCATTCCAACTCAGATTACTGAAGGAATTTAAACAATTTCTGTCACCTTCAGACTTCAAAGAAACAGTACAATCACTTGTGGTCTCCAGACTAGAATATGGCCCGGCGACCCTGGCAGGGCTACCCAAAGCGATAACAGCTCCACTAAAATTAACTCTTAATGACGCAGCAAGACTAATAACAGGAACTAGACACTTTTACCACAACACCCCTTCACTTAGGTATCTAGACTGGCTGCCCAACAAGGCAAGATCTCAACTGAAAATTGCCTACCTCACACACAAAGTAATACATTTTAACACACCAAGTTACCTGGCAGCAAAGATTTGAATCTCCGGTGGCAGATATCACCTAAGAAGTGCAAACGCTCTCAGGCTTGAACCTCCTAGATCCCATAAACAAAAAACGTACACACGCTCTTTTTCTGGGGCAGCGCCACGGATCTGGAACTCCTTACCCCCAAGGCGCGCTCAAGCCCATCATCCCACTTTTTAAAAAAATAGGTGAAATAGATTCAAATGAATAGATTCCTTGCATAGACTCTCGGTGAGCCCATCCCCGGGGCGCAATGGTCGTCACAATGACAGCATTTTCTAGATTGGTCAGAAGCTTGTCTTTTATAAGAGAACACTTTAAAGCGTTGCTCCCCTGGTTACATGGATCTGAGTAGTTTAAGAGCAGCAGCAACATAATCACCATGAAGATGCTAGAGCTATGCAGACTATGACATTATTAATGGACTGACAGGGTTTTATGTGATATCTGTTGCAACAACCTACTGTGGCTTTGTACTTTTGATGTACCTGTCTATACTTACCACTTTGTTCATCAACCCTATGTACAGCGCTCTGATACCCTTGGGTAAGGTACACGCTTTATAAAACACTCCTAATAAATAAATCAAAATAATCAATTAATTAATTACAACAAATCAGTGTTCTTACTCATTTACCTTAAACAACTAGCAACCATTGACAAAGCTAATCGTATTGACTGATTTTAGTCAGTTGTTGAGTTATATATCTGGATGCAATAACATCTCAGCGAGAAACCAAAATACTTGTTGGGTGGCACACTATTGGAATCACAAAAATGTATCCTTTTAGAGAGCCTCCACTTTTTTCATCCCACTTTGACCGCAATGCGTATTCCGCCGCAGTGTGGGCGAAATAATGAGCGGGCGGGGTTCAGACAGCCCCCGGCCGTCCTCCGTACACGTCCACTGTGACGTTGGACGGCCAGGGGCTGTCCGACGCATGGAACGGGTCAAAGCCTGTCTGCACATATTTCTATATGACTGGCTTCAGACAGCAGCTGTGGGTCTTTCCCGTAGCCTGGCTAGAGCAGTTTGTTCCAAAGTTGATGCTGCATGCAATGCAAGGCACTGGAGAAGCACACACTTTAAAGGGCTTAGAGTTGTCTGCTGCGCACTTTGCACATTAAAGAAACTGTAAAATAAACATTTTAATGTTTTAAGATATGGGGCAGCTTTTAATGTGTTTAATATTTCAAGACTGTGCATGATTTAGATGCGACTGCCCATTGGGCACTGGAAACATCCATTCTACAATAGGAGCTTGTGCGACGGGCAGATAGCCCCACAGCACAAGCTTCCATTGTAGAGTGGATGTTTTTAAGCATCCCTGCACCGTGTGGCAGGTGAAGTTCTTTGATTTTTTGATTTCATCCCGTATTTGGCCGCCATTTTGTGTCCCGTCGCCAATTTGTGTTGCCCTCACTCAGGTAGCACGGCAAACTGAGTGTTTTTGCCTTTTCCAGCTGCTACGTGTCTCTTCTGTTAAAAAGTAACCCCCTGCCCTTGTTTACGAAACCGATGTCAGGGTCTGGCCGAGTCCACTAAGCCATGGCTAGGCTGATTGATCCCTGTCTCGACTGACTGTTTGGCTCTCCCTATTCTCTCTTCACTTTATCTTATCCGACTGGCCTTCGCTATTCTCTCCTTGTATTCTCTTGTTACACAACTATCCTTTGAGGCACACAAACATGTCCTGCCACCTGCAAATTGGATTGTAGGCACTAGCATTGATTAACTCGTGGGGAGGGGTGACACGCAGGGTCTGAAAGAAGGGCGTATTTGGGACATTTGATACCTTGTTTTCCAACTTTTCCTATTGGCTAGCCTTGTATGTATTGGGAGTATACGTCGTAAATATGTGTGCTATAAAAGATTGTGCGCCATAAATTAAAGTGGCAGTCTCCTGAGAACCTACTTTGTACTTCTGGGACAACTGTGCTTAGCTGCAGCTAATAAACCTGGTTTTCTACGCCTAACAGAGTGTCTCGTGTCTCTGTTCGACAAGGCAAGTAAACTCGGAGATTTAAGGCGTGCCCTGCGCCGCCAGGCCCATAAGGCCCGGTTCTTCAACTGGCGCCCAACATAGGGCGGCTTCAGTGGTAGCGGTTCAGCCCGAGGGTCGTGAGGAGCCTCGCAAGAAAATTCCGGAGGATTCGCGAACCACGTCAAGCGACCCCTGTATGTCGAAGTGGATCAAAGGTCTTTTGCAGCGCGGCTACTCTTTTCCGACGGCTGCTGAAGACTGCTGCCCTGACTGCCGCCCTGCCTTCGCCCCTTTGGTGATGACTGGTATTGCGAGATGTTATACGGACCTCTGTTGGCGTGAGAGAACACTTAGTTAAGTATTCTTGGGTAGCGCCCACTTCTTTGTTTTGTCTTTTTTTTGGGTTTTGTTATCCGACCATTGCAATAGCCGAAGCCAAGGGTTGAGTACGATTATGCTGTGTTATTTGCTCTAACCCCTTGAAGTTTGTAAGTAGATCAGTGAATTAAAGATGCCTGGTCTTAGCAAATTTAGGAAGTTTTGTTGTCTTCATTGCAATAGGGATTCCTGGCTGGAGGACTCTTGTCCAATTCCTCCGATTGGAACTCCCACTTATGAGCTCTATTCGAAACATGGTGTTGGCCCCATTGCCTTTAACGAGGCATGGATCCGATACACAAAGAAAGAAGGTGTACTGCAGTCGCCACAAAATGGTAGCTTTGAGCCTGACATATTAGATAATCTAGAAGCAATATTGTTTAAAAGAAAAGCCCAGCCGGCAATGTTTGACTCTTTCCGCCTCTGGCGTAAGGAAGCCAAACAGAGAGAAATTAAGCAGGCAGAAAGAGATAAGAAAGAGAAAGGTATGACGATTATACAGGCTGCCCAGCAGTTTAAAGATAATGAGATTGATCAGGCGGTTGAAGTCTCAGAAAGACAGCATCGTATGGCAATAGATAGATGTTACCCTGTGTTGCCTACTTCTCCACAGAGTAAGGATCTTGACGAAGATCCCTTACTGTCCCATTTGTTGAGATTGCCTCCGCCCTATGTACAAGGTGCTAATGCACCTCCATTGATACCACTTGTCCAGCCACCTGTCATTCCACAATTGCCCCTTCCAGTCTTGCCACCCCCGCCTCCTTTGCCACCGACTCCTGTCCCTCAGAATCCTGTACCACAATCTCCTTTATTCCCGGTTCCTCCTGTAACTGACAGTCCCTCTCCTGTTTTGCCTAATGCCTTGTCTCCCATTCTACTGTCAGATTCTCCCACAGCACGTAAACGATTGGTTGATACCGTTTCTGGTCTTTTCTCCCCCCTCTTTGGGTCTTTCAACCTGACTCCTGCTCTTTCTCGAAGGCAATCCCGTAGTCAACTCCCAGGTCCCGACGAGCAAATTGTGTTGGACAATCTTGCTCACAAATGGATCATGAGTGGTCCACAGTATAGTGTGCATGATATCATGAGCACCTTTCACCAGTGGGATGTGCCCAGACAGAGATATGTTTTCAACGTTATGTGTGACACTCTTGCCAAAGGATGGGAGGATATGGATTTGGGTTAGCTCCCCAGGGTCTGTTAGACATACAGGCTAAATTTGATAAAGGACTTATTGTGGGTTCTGAGGTTGAGGACGCCGTAAGGACACTTATCACTTTCAGGTCTTTATTTTCTTCTCAGGCTTTTCTTGAACCTGATCCTGCAGTTAGACAGAAAGTGAAACATTATCCTATGAGAGAAGATCCTCCAATATGGAGAGATGCGGTTCCACAAGCAGGCAATATTCCGGCTGTCCCTGCTCATTTCCAGCGTATATGGGTACATGTCCCCTGGAAACGATCTGTAGTTTTCGCGCTTAAACAGTCTTTACCGGACCCTCGTAAAAATCCTGCTGGGTATTATAAAGAGCTGTCCCAGACTGTTGATGCATGTATCATGAATTTGGCCGATATTGATATGCTGATGGGAAATGTAGTCCCACAACTGTTATGGGCTCGGATTCAAAGGGAGGACCACGACCAAGTTTTAGGTGGTACTTGGGCTGCTATAACTGCCGCGGATACAGCACAAGTAGGAGGTGCTAAACCTGATGCTTTGATTACAGAATTGCCTGGTAGGATCATCACTTTAATGAAAACGATGATGCCTGCCTTACGTGTTAACTGGGATAAGTTAGCTGCGTGTAAACAGAAGAAAGATGAGAGTGTCTCCGATTTTTTTACTCGTTTCGAGGAGACGTTCATCGACCACAGTGTTCAGGATATGAGTACTGAGGGTGGACAGCGATTATTCGTGGATACATTTGTATTTAATTTACTTCCCGAATTATCGCATAAATTGAAAGACTCTGAAAGTTCGTGGGCTGTTTCTTCGTCTGCCCAGATATTAGCCACTGCTCAGTATTACGAGAATAGGGATAAATAGGAAAAGGATAAACTCGAGAAAAAGACTAAAGAATTAAAAATGAAGGTTCTTTTGCAACAGGCTTATCCTCCTCGTTCTGCTCAGCGTCAATTTCAACAGCCTTCCCAGTTTCAGAGGTTGTTACAGAAACCTGAACCCTTTGTTCAGCGATCTTTGTTAGGTTCTTATCAATGTGCCTATTGTAAAGAGGAAGGACATTTCAAGAATAGCTATCCAGTTTTATTGCAGCGTAATGGTGGATTCCCAGGGCCACGAGGCCGTGGTGATTTTCAATCAGCACCCAGGGGTAGAGGGCAAGGTGTGTTGTCTCAGACACAGCGTTCCTTTCCCCCTCAGAATTCTATGAATTATTTTGACCAGCAGAATACTCAGTCTGCCCAATACTACAATGATGATTATTGTATTGAAAGTGAGAATCAGGATTTTCACACTAGCTAGGACAGCCATGGACAACGCAAGGGAGACGTATCAGTTCCAGTGGATCAGAATGGGCCTTATGTTGAAGTTGTTGCATTGGGTGTTTCAGAGCCATTTCTTTTGGATACTGGTGCAATGAGAAGTTCTATCATTCACTCCAAACTCCCTGGGGCACCTTTGTCTGGCTTAACAAACGTTTCTGTAGGATTCTCCGGCGCTCCAGTTCGTAACCCGGTTTCTTGCCCTTTGCCTATCTCAATTGGTCCTTATGATTTGGAGGCCCGCTCATTTTAATGACTGGTTGCGGCGAGAATTTGCTGGGTTTGGACTTATTGAAACGTCTTCATGCAACATTGTACTGCTCCCCCTCTGGTGTACATCTTACTTTAGGTAAGAAATTGGTTTCTCCTATGTATTTGTCTAAGGACAAACTTCCACCCGAATTGCATTCCCTTCCTGCTACACTTTGGGCTATAGGTCCGAATGATGTTGGTCTGCTCCAAATTCCGCCTTACGTGGTTACTGTCAAGCCTAATGTTAAATTACCACGCATACCTCAGTATAAAATTTCCAACGATGGGGAAAGAGCTTTGTTGGCTAGCATTTATGATTTAGTTCAGAAGGGTGTGGTTGAGGAAACAAGAGGAAATGTTTGCAATAGTCCTGTTCTATCTGTTCTTAAACGTACTGATTCTTCTCAGCCTCCTGTATATCGATTTGTGATCGATCTTCGGGAGGTTAACAAGATTGTTGTACCCCAGTTCCCTGTCGTCCCAGATATCACTGCTGTGCTTACAATGATACCTGCTTCGGCTGCCTGGTTTTCAGTTATCGATCTCAAGAATGCTTTCTTCAGCATTCCTATTGCTGAGGAGAATAGGGATCTTTTTGGCTTCTCTCTTGGAGGCCGAAGTTTTCGATTCAAACGTGCACCCCAAGGTTATTGTGAGAGTCCCTCCATTTATAGTCAGGCTTTGAAATCTCAGCTTGATGCTTTCACTTTGCCCCCAGGTGCAACTCTTATTCAGTATGTGGATGATTTGTTGGTTGCTGCTGACTCAGAGGATGTTTGTAAGAATGTGACTGTTTCGCTGTTACGTCATTTGTCTGACTTGCATCACAAGGTGTCACCCTCTAAACTACAATATTGTCGCCAAGAGGTTACCTATTTAGGTCATCTCTTGTCGAAGGAGGGAAGGCGATTGACCGCAGAACGTATTCAAGCAATCGCACAAATGTCTGTACCATCCACACAAAGGGAGGTGCGTGCCTTTTTGGGCATTACCTCTTATTGGCGACAATGCATCCCGAATTTTTCTTTGTTGGCTAAACCTCTGTTGGCACTTACTCTGAAAGACACACCCCAACCTTCCTTGGACTGACATATGTCAGAAGAGTTTTTCTGACTTACGTACTGCCTTGTGTTCTGCCCCTGTGTTAGGTACTCCGGATTACAGTAAGCCTTTCACACTCTATGTTCATGAAAGAGCAGGTTGTGCGTTGTCAGTTTTAACACAACAATTTGGAGACAAACAGCGGCCATGTGCCTATTTTTCGGCTACATTGGATCCAGTAGCCAAGGCATTGCCTAGTTGTCTCAAAGCTACAACAGCAGTAGCGATCTCCATTCGTCAATCGGCTGGATTGGTACTGGATAATACTCTCATTGTTATGGTACCCCATGCAGTGGATACTCTTTTAAACAGAACAAAAACAAAACATCTCATGAGTGCTCGCTTGTCTGGGTACGAGTTGACGCTCTTGGCTAGTCATATACACATCAAGCGATGTAATACTTTGAATCCAGCAACATTGTTACCCATTCCAGAAGGGAAAGACACCCAGGAACAACATGATTGTTTTCTCCGTACAGAGGAGGAAATGAAAGGAAGAATAGATTTAAAAGATACACCACTCGTGGACCCGGATGGGATCCTATGGGTGGATGGTTCTTGTTTTCAGCTTCCCAAAGGTGAAACGACTGCAGCCTATGCTGTTACCACTTTGCATACAGTTGTAGAGACAGCACGCATCAGGCAGAATTCAGCCCAAGCAGCTGAATTGATAGCTCTGACTAGAGCTTGTGTATTGGCTGAAGGGAAGAGAGTGAATGTGTTCACCGACAGCCAATATGCATTTGGGGTGGCCCACAGTTTTGGCCGCCTTTGGAGGGAAAGAGGATTCTTTACTTCCCATGGGACTAAGATACAGCATGGTCAGTTGGTAACTGACCTTCTTGAATCACTTGCTTTGCCTACCCAGATAGCAATTGTGAAGTGTAGTGCACATAAAAAGATCACTGATCATGTGGGTCGCGGGAATGCTTTTGCAGACGAGGTAGCGAAAGAAACAGCGAGAGATGCTACAAGTCGCATGTATGTTGCACGCCCTGCAAGATGGGTCAAAGAAGGAGGAATGTTTGAAGACACATTAGAAAGTGTGAGAATGATTCAAGAAGAGGCTACAGAGAAGGAATTGAGTAAGTGGATAGAAAGTACGGGAATGTTGGACGCAACAGGGTGTTGGACAGAATTGTCAGAACACCAGCGTTGGCTGTTACCAGACGCCTATGTATTGCCTGTAGTTACTATGGCGCATGGTCCAGCCCACATCAGTGCGAAAGGGATATGCAAACTTCTGGCTCCAGTATGGCAGAATGAAGGAATCCCTAAATGTGCGGAAAATGTGGTGAAAGATTGTATTGTTTGTTTGATGCATAATCCAGGAAAGGGAACCCCAACTCCGGCAGGTCATTTTGCTCCCCCTACATATCCTTTTGAGGTATTACAGATTGATTTTATTCATGTGGAACGTTGCAATAACCTCAAGTATGTTCTGGTGGTGGTATGTGCCTTTTCCAGATGGATAGAGGCCTACCCCCTAAAGGATAATACTGCTTTGTCCACTGCCAAAGCCCTCTTGAAGGAATTCTTCCTGAGGTTTGGTTTGCCGCGAATTGTCTGGAGTGACAATGGGAGTGAATTTGCAGGCCAAATTATGCAGAAAGTGTGTGCGGGTCTTGGTATTAGGCAGAAATTCCATGCGGCAAACCACCCTCAGTCAGCAGGCTTGGTAGAGTGCTATAATGGCACTCTCAAGCTCAAATTGGCAAAGATTGAGGCCAGCACGGGTCTTGCTTGGCCCGATACTTTACCTTTGGCACTCCTATCTACGAGAACAGCTGTACACTCTCGCTTGGGACTCAGCCCATATGAGGTTGTTTTTGGGCGCCCAGCTAACGTCTGGGGAGTCCCTAGACCTAAAAAGTACTCCGATATTCCGTATCCTATGTTGATTGACTACTTTCATGACCTCACCACTAAATTGCGTGTTCTTCATCAGCAGGTTCAAAACGCTTTTCCAGAAGCCTCCGCAGATCCAGGGCACTCCATCCAACCTGAGACTGGGTCTGTCTGAAAAATTTTCAGCGAAAGAAGAATCTGGAACCTCGTTGGGGGCCGACTTGGCAAGTTCTTCTGGTGACGCGTACAGCAGTAAAGGTCGCCGGACAGAAGAATTGGATCCATGGCGTGCACTGCAAAAGGGTACCTTTGCCTTTGCCTTTTGACCAGTGGGTCCGCCAGGGCGTAGCTGATAGTGAGGGCGAAAGGGTCCCTCGGTTGGTACCTTTTAGTAGTGCTCGTCTGGATTGGACGAGGTCTGAAAAAGAAGATGACGATGTGTTCCAAGAAGCTGTACCATCACATCTGCGATTGAACACAACAAACCCAGAGACTTTGTTTCGAGAGCAAACGATACCTGACAAGACTCGGTACAACCTAAGACCCAGACTAATTAAGAACAATTGAACTTTTGTTTTCCTTTTTCTGGTTACACTCTTGAGAGACACTTTGTTTTCCATCTGTTAATTTGCAGGGTCACGGTAGGAGTCTTAGGCTGTGACCTGAGTAGTGACAGTAGGTCTGCAGGACTTGCAGTGTCATAGGACGGCTAATAACCACAATAGAGGGGTCTAGGAATATTACCGTGAGCAACGCTTTAGAGGATGGATATTGAATTGGAAAAGAACGATAAAAAGCAAGAAATGAAAAGTAAATATAAGAAATTGTTGTTTAGTCCATGTGGCGTAACCTTGTGCATTTTAATGTGTTCATGTATTTTATTGGCTTGTGTGGGTTGGGTTGTTCACACTATGCAGCTAGCACCTGTTCCTACTTCTGTTTCTTTGTCTTTTTCCACTACTGCCTCCCTGCATCAGTTTTATACACTCCCAGAACACGAACAAATTAGGAGAACAAAATGCTTTAACAATTCATTCATCCAGCTGTTGCATCAGCATCAACTGGCAGTCAATACTACTGACTGTTGGGTTTGTGGACGCATGCCCCATAACACAGAGAAAGGGATGCCATATTTAGTCCTTCTGTTTTCCTATAAAGGTTCCGCTTGGGCCTATTTGGCTATGTTTTCCAATGCATACCAGAATCAACTTCGACACCCTCTTGTTGGTCCACATGGTGGTGGAGCACATTTTATTCATAGTTCCGTGATAAAGGGAATAGTGGCTATGGCTAGAGTTGCCGAAAGTGGTAAGATTCCCGTTGATGAGAAACGAGTGTATGATGGTTGGAATGTGACTCGTTACGTTACTAGCCTCACAGATAAGGCTAGACGAGGGAGATCCCCACCAATTTGGACCATACCTCATTGAGGCAATTTGTGTCTACAAATAAATGGTAAAATACTAAAAACTAATAGGAAAAGAGTGTTTGTTCTCGTACATACATCTATTCATCAGAGATTTCTTCACCATTAGTACCATCTCAGGGCACACACTTTGTCTGCCACGACAGAGCCTACACATGGCTCCCCACCAATTTTTCGGGATCGTGTTATGTGGCTTTTCATCTCCCTCCAACATACACCGCTCCTTCAGGTCATCACAGAAATAGATATGGCAGAGGGGTTATCGATTCCAAAGACACAGCAGGACAAGAAGGAGGGGACCTTTTCAAAGGGTTCCTTTCTTTCTGGGGCCCAATGACCAATAGCAGAAACATTAGACAGTTAGTTTGTGTTGTTGAGGCTACCATAAATGTGACTTCTGGAGCCTTGAGTAATCTAACAGCCGAACTTCAGGCGGACCGCCTTATGACTTTGCAGAACCGGATGGTTCTAGATATTGTTCTTGCAGATCGTGGAGGAGTCTGTAAATTGATTGGGTCCAGTTGCTGCATTTATATTCCTGATAATGCTCCTACAGCATACCAAGCCATCTCTAAATTACACGTAATTTCCGAGTCGATTCACCAGGACACAGGAGATTGGTCTGTAATGGGATGGTTTTGGGGACTACTGTCCACATGGGGATGGAAGGTATTAACCTTCCTCGGAATGGTTTTGGCCATCATTTTCTCTTGTTGTCTTTGTTTACAGTGTGGCCCTGCCATCTGTGGTCTTTGTGCCACCATGTGTGTCCCAAGGCCCGTGTCACAGAAAACAGAGCACATTAAAATGATGTTGCAGCAACAGCTCGACGACCTCATGGCCATTGACATCGACTCAGACTAACTTGAGTCCTTGGTATTTTGCCTGAGTAATGGCAAAAGGAGGTCTGAGGTTCTTTGATTTTTTTATTTCGTCCCGTATTTGGCCGCCATTTTGTGTCCCGTCGCCATTTGTGATGCCCTCACTCAGGCAGCACGGTGAACGGAGTGTTTTTGCCTTTTCCAGCTGCTCGTGTCTCTTCTGTTAAAAAGTAACCCCCTGCCCTTGTTTACGAAACCGATGTCAGGGTCTGGCCGAGTCCACTAAGCCATGGCTAGGCTGATTGATCCCTGTCTCGACTGACTGTTTGGCTCTCCCTATTCTCTCTTCACTTTATCTTATCCGACTGGCCTTCGCTATTCTCTCCTTGTATTCTCTTGTTACACAACTATCCTTTGAGGCACACAAACATGTCCTGCCACCTGCAAATTGGATTGTAGGCACTAGCACTGATTAACCCGTGGGGAGGGGTGACACGCAGGGTCTGAAAGAAGGGCGTATTGGGACATTTGATAGCTTGTTTTCCAACTTTTCCTATTGGCTAGCCTTGTATGTATTGGGAGTATACGTCGTAAATATGTGTGCTATAAAAGATTGTGCGCCACGAATTTAAGTGGCAGTCTCCTGAGAACCTACTTTGTACTTCTGGGACAACTGTGCTTAGCTGTAGCTAATAAACCTGGTTTTCTACGCCTAACAGAGTGTCTCGTGTCTCTGTCCGACAAGGCAGGTGAACTGGGAGATTTAATGCGTGCCCTGCGCCGCCAGGCCTATAAGGCCCGGCTCTTCACAGGCACCATGCAGTGCCTGCCACGCAAGGCAGGGAGGTTAAGGGGGGGTGCCGCCCGGCCCCATAGCCCCTAGGAGGCCCCGAATGTCACTCTCCGACAGTGTTTCAATGTTGGAACGTCTGACATGGAATGGCTGTCAGAAACCAACATAATCCCGACAGAGGAGCCGCCGTCATTAAAGGGATTATGTTGTCTTTCCGACGCACCGACAGGCTGCTTGAGAGCGCCTGAAGCATCGGACACGGTACTTCCACCGGATGCCTCCACCAGCCGCATCGTAATGTGGTGGGTGGACCACAGGGCCTGATGTAGGTGAGTGCTGTTGGTGTGAGACACCCAGCATTATAATCAGCCCCATAATGTTCCCACTGCTTTGTAAACCTTGATTTCTCAATAAATTCCTTTGCTGTCATGTGCACAGTTTGTGAATCTTTTTTCCAGTTTTTCTCGGGAGGAGGACCCCACGTATGTCCCTTAAGCTTCCTCACTTTGTTCGATACATAAAAGTCACACGCAACTTTTGCCCACCACCACTTTCAAATGTCACCAGCATCCACTACCAACAACATCTCCTACTGAAGCAGTTTTGCAATATCGTCACACTTGGCATTTTCTAGGGTTTACAACTCCCAGTTCATTTCAGAGCAAGACCTTTCTACCCCAACTACGACTGCTCGCAATCTGGGGGTCCTCCTTGACAATCAACTATCTTTCAAGCAACACGTCGTGAAAGTCTCCGCCACCTGTACTACCATCATCAGGTGGCTGAGGAAAATCACGTGGATGCTGCCTGCCGACACCCTGAGGACTGTAGTCCAGGCTCTTGTCACCTCACGCCTGGACTATGGGAACATCTTACTCTTGGGTGCCTGTAAGGAGGTAACTAGGAAGTACCAGGTGGTACAAAATATGGCTGTTCGCCTTATTTGTAACCTCCCTGCCAGAACATCGGCCACGTCTCACATGCGCAAACTGCATTGGCTGCGAATTGAGAGCAGGGTCAAATTCAAGGCTTTATGTCTCATGCACAAAATCATGACTGGAAGAGCTCCACACTACCTATCTGTTCTAGTGCAGCAATATGTCCCCCCTCGCACACTTAGGTCATCCACCCAGAATAAATTTAAGATACCGCGTGTCAAGAGAGCTAAAATGGGAGGCCGTTCGTTCTCCCTGTTAGCACCCTCTCTTTGGAACTCCCTACCCCTACCTCTGCGTTCTGAAATGTGCTTCTTGACTTTCCGTAAAGGAATCAAGACCTGGCTATTTAATACGTAATCTGCTGGTCTGATGCTCCTCTCATCTTGTATACCGTTCTGTTTGCCTTAGCGCCGGGAAACCTCCGGGTAGCTGCGCGCTTAACAAGTGTAATTATAATAATGACAATTACAAGAGAGAGATAGGGGCATATTACCAAGCTATAGCGATAATTATCGCTAAGCTTGGTTAGCGGGTATTAAAATATCGCCGCGCTCCGACGATTTTTACCGCTGAGATACCTTCATATTATCAAGGTTTAGCTCAAAAGCGGTAAAAATCGTGGGAAATGCATAAATATCGCTGTAAAATCAGCGATATCCATGCATTATCGTGACAATGCTATTAGCCATGTTATCCACCTTCCATTGGATAACATGGCTAAGAACTGCTCTGGGCAGGCGTTAGCTTTTGGAGATAATCGCGCTTAGCGCGATTATTTCCAAAAGTTGGTAATAGGGGATAGCGATGTTAGCGACTGTTTCCAGTCGCTAACATCTTGGCACGCCCACTTTGCATGTCATTAGCGATAATTATCGCTGACATGCATAGTGGGCCCCTAAATGCCCTCTATCGCCTATTAGCTGTCGCTAACTGGTGTTAGCGACAGCTAGGTAATAGGGCGATAAAATTATTGCCGCTTTAGCGGGAAAAATTTCCGCTAAAGCGGCAATAAGGCCCTTGGTAATATGTCCCATAGTTTGTTATAATCTCCAATTTTGATTGTTAAAAGAAAGGACTTACTTTGGTTAAAGAAAAAAAAATCATTACAAAAATCACAGCCGTGGCAGCAATGATGTTGAGATTTGAATAGATATTCTGCTTCGGCTGCGAGGCCCAGTTCGCAAATCATTTCGCCACACTACCGTTATTGCATTCATAATGAGCATGTAATGAACACGTCAAAGTGAATTTCTGTTTAGATTAAGTTCTTGATTCCTGATGTTCCTTTCAGCTGCCATCTAATTTTCAGTCCTTTGTAGAAAACGATGAATAAAGTCGAGGCTAGGAGAAGGGGCTTTCTTGTGTTTCAATTACTCCGATGCCAGCTCTGGTTGCGGTGTGAAATGTCTGATTTACCGCGTGACAGCGTGTCGCTCAGCCAAGTCACATGGCCTGGTCAGTCTTCGGTTCCCGCCAAAGTCAATTGAGGGAGATTACGTGAGGCGAAAAGAATTCACTGACTGCTCCCGGTTAAGGCATCTGTAATTATGCCATCGGAATCCGGCATTAAAAAAAGCACCCTCTTCAAGTGCTCAGCTCTGCCAGCAAACGCTGTCGGTGCAGCGGGAGAGCTGAGACATGATTGTGTATTAAAATAACACAATGAAGCTCGGCTTTTCTCCATCTTGCTCGAAGAATGGGTTGATTGACGGAAAGGAAAATAAAATCACGGCCTGACAACCGTACTTGATCTGTTCTGTTTAGGGAACTGAAGCTGTAACTCCAGCTGCTTTGTTCGCTGGGAAGAGGTTTCCACAAACAGGCCAACACAGGTCTCTAATGTCTTTGAAACCCCCTCCCCATTTCAGTCAAGCAGAGATGCAGGAATAGAAACCCAAATACCAACACGGAAGCCCTTAGCCCACAAACACAATTTTCACATTCTGTGTCTGAGATTCTACCCATGAACACAGTGGCCTCTATATTTGCATTAAATAACAATTCTATGATAGGTTGCAAAATATTAAAAAATAATCATAATCACAACAATATATGAATGTGACGAGTTGATGGAAAGGGGTATTTCCTAACATAGTATATCACATTGAATTAATTCATGAATAGTGCCATATTAATAAAAAGAACCGTAAAGTCATCACTACACTTTATAAAATACAACTACAACATTATATACTAAGGTGAAGGGGTATACCACATTGAGATAGGAATATGGGGGCATATCATCAAGGCGGCGCAATAAAATCATCGCTGCTTTTGCGTCTGTTTTTGGCCGAAAAGCGGCGATAATTGTATTGGTATTGTATTGGTGACCGTCCTGACTTCGTCAGACGCGGTCGCTCCCACGCTCCCTGGCTCCTGACTCCTGGTGGTATCGTTACTCTCCCACTCATTACAGAATATCTGTGCCTCTAATATCTTACTTCTGTTAGACGTGACTGCGCTCATAGCGCTTATGGTGATTGTGTATCTGTGCCTCTAATACCTTACTTCTGTTAGACGTGACTGCGCTCATAGCGCTTATGGTGATTGTGTATCTGTGCCTCTAATACCTTACTTGTGTTAGACGTGACTGCGCTCATAGCGCTTATGGTGATTGTGTATCTCAGCATAGTTTGTGCCATTGAAACAGCGCCGCTTGTTTAAAAAGCGCTGTGATTACAATTTCGGTGGGCCAAGCCTCACTCGACCTTTCCCCGCCTCCATTTTGCTTGTTGTTGTGTCCCAGAGCCCTTCCTCCCCGCCCCGCTCCCGCCTCCCTGCTGCCCCTCCCACCCACTGACCCTTACGGCAGAATCTGAGAAGGCAGAGCTGTGACCGTCCTGACTTCGTCAGACGCGGTCGCTCCCACGCTCCCTGGCTTCTGACTCCTGGTGGTATCGTTACTCTCCCACTCATTACAGAATATCTGTGCCTCTAATACCTTACTTCTGTTAGACGTGACTGCGCTCATAGCGCTTATGGTGATTGTGTATCTGTGCCTCTAATACCTTACTTCTGTTAGACGTGACTGCGCTCATAGCGCTTATGGTGATTGTGTATCTGTGCCTCTAATACCTTACTTGTGTTAGACGTGACTGCGCTCATAGCGCTTATGGTGATTGTGTATCTCAGCATAGTTTGTGCCATTGAAACAGCGCCGCTTGTTTAAAAAGCGCTGTGATTACAATTTCGGTGGGCCAAGCCTCACTCGACCTTTCCCAGCCTCCATTTTGCTTGTTGTTGTGTCCCAGAGCCCTTCCTTCCCGCCCCGCTCCCGCCTCCCTGCTGCCCCTCCCACCCACTGACCCTTACGGCAGAATCTGAGAAGGCAGAGCTGTGACCGTCCTGACTTCGTCAGACGCGGTCGCTCCAACGCTCCCTGGCTCCTGACTCCTGGTGGTATCGTTACTCTCCCACTCATTACAGAATATCTGTGCCTCTAATACCTTACTTCTGTTAGACGTGACTGCGCTCATAGCGCTTATGGTGATTGTGTATCTGTGCCTCTAATACCTTACTTCTGTTAGACGTGACTGCGCTCATAGCGCTTATGGTGATTGTGTATCTGTGCCTCTAATACCTTACTTGTGTTAGACGTGACAGCGCTCATAGCGCTTATGGTGATTGTGTATCTCAGCATAGTTTGTGCCATTGAAACAGCGCCGCTTGTTTAAAAAGCGCTGTGATTACAATTTCGGTGGGCCAAGCCTCACTCGACCTTTCCCCGCCTCCATTTTGCTTGTTGTTGTGTCCCAGAGCCCTTCCTCCCCGCCCCGCTCCAGCCTCCCTGCTGCCCCTCCCACGCCCCTCCCCATCCACTCTCCATTTAGGACTGATGGCCCTACGCGCAGCGGCCACGCGCTGCGGCCGCGCCGAAGGTGCGCCAAAGGTAAGCCCGTCTGCGCCCGTCCGCGCCTGGACCGCGCCCAGAGCCAGACCCCCTGGTCCCCGCTGCACCCATCCTCCCCGCATTACATACGACGCCTCCTCCCTCCTTGCACTCAACCCCGCCCAAGCAGCACCAGGACACACCCATGGACCCTTCACCTGCCACTCCTGCAAATTCACCAGCGTCAAGCCCCAATCCAAATCCACTAACACCAAACAGAGAGCCAACACCAACCACCTCAAATGCATCCTTCTCAACACCCGCTCGGTTCACAAACACGCAATCGACCTTTGGAACCTACTCGACACCATTTCTCCGGACATCGCCTTCCTAACAGAAACCTGGATGAATGCCTCGTCAGCTCCAGACATCTCCATAGCCATCCCGGACGGCTACAAGATCATCCGTAAGGACCGCCCCATCCAAACAGGAGGAGGCATCGCCATCGTCCACAAGAACACCATCCGCGTCTCAACGAGCTCAGATGACAACCTCGCTATCGCCGAACACCTTCACTTCCAGATCCACACCGACCCCAAGACAACACTTAGGGGCACCCTCCTCTACAGGCCACCAGGACCCCGAACAAAATTCAGCGAAGACATCACTGACTTTATCACCCCACACGCCCTCCCTTCGGAAGAATATATTCTACTGGGAGACCTCAATTTTCATCTGGAAAAGATCAATGACAATAACACCACCACCCTTCTGGACAATCTCGCCAATCTCGGACTCAAACAACTTGTTAACACCCCCACACACTATGCAGGACACACACTCGACCCTATCTTCACTTCCAGCAAGCATATCTCCTTCACTCATACCACACCCCTCCACTGGACGGACCACAGCTGCATCCACTTTATTTACAATAAGACCTCGATCCACAACCACCCTCAACCAACTCTGCCAAGAAATTGGAACAAAATCACCATCGACCAGATCTCAACATCCCTTCTTCAAAAACCCCCTGCCTATTCAACGAACCCTAACCAAGCCGCCATCAACCTCACACAATGGCTAACCCGAACCGCCGACAAATTAGCACCCTTGAAAAAACATCAAATCAAGCAAGGAAGCAAGAACGCCCCCTGGTTCAACGATGACCTTAAGAAATCCAAGAAGCTCTGCCGTTCCCTGGAGAAAACTTGGAAAACAGACCCAAACACTATCACCCAAGCCGCCTTCAAAAACGCCACCCGCAAACACCACCAACTAATACGGACAGCCAAGAAATCAGCACTCAAAGACCGACTAGACAACAACGCCCACAACAGCAAGGAACTTTTTAACATCATCAAAGAATTCACCAACCCCACCGCCAACTCTAACGACATCACCCCCTCTCAAGTCCTCTGCGACTCCCTTGCCTCATTCTTTCATGACAAAATCGCCGACATCCATAACAGCTTCGACAGTCAACCTGCAAACCAGTCCACCCCACTCACCTCCGAACCGTTACCTCCTCCGAATATCCTTTTCGAATGGAACCCAATCACCACAGAAGAGACCATTCGCCTGATGAACTCCATCCACTCAGGTTCCCCTACAGACCCATGTCCCCATCATATCTTCAACAAAGCAAACTCCAGCATCGCACCCCATCTCCGAGATGTCATCAACTGCTCCCTTAACTCCGCCACATTTCCAGAAAGCTGGAAACACGCCGAACTCAGCGCCCTTCTGAAGAAACCCACAGCTGACCCCACCGAACTCAAAAACTACCGCCCCATCTCGCTCCTCCCATTCCCTGCCAAAGTCATTGAGAAAGCCATTAACAATCAGCTCGCCACCTTCCTCGAAACCAACAAATCACTCGACCCCTCACAGTCTGGCGTCCGAGCCAAACACAGCACCGAGACCGCCCTCATCGCAGCAATAGACGACATTCGAACACTACTGGACAACGGAGACACAGTCGCCCTTATCCTCCTTGACCTCTCCGCAGCCTTCGACACAGTCTGCCATAGCACCCTGATACAACATCTCAGAAACATCGGAATTCAAGGAAAAGCATTGGACTGGATCATTTCGTTCCTCGCTGGAAGAACTCAGAGAGTCCGCCTCCCCCCTTTTAAGTCAAAGGCCACCGAAGTCATCTGCGGCGTCCCGCAAGGATCATCACTCAGCCCCACCCTCTTCAACGTCTACATGAGCCCCCTCGCAACCATCGCACGTCAACACAACCTCAACATCATTTCCTACGCTGATGACACTCAGCTGATCCTCTCACTCACCAAAGACCCAACCACCGCCAAAACCAACCTACACGAAGGGATGAAAGAGGTAGCCGAGTGGATGAAGCACAGCCGTCTGAAACTGAACTCGGACAAAACGGAAGTCCTCATCTTAGGCTCATCCCCTTCCGCCTGGGACAACTCTTGGTGGCCAACGGACCTAGGAAAAGCCCCCATACCGACGGACCACGCACGGAACCTGGGCATCATCCTGGACTCCTCACTCTCGATGACCAGACAAGTCAACGCCGTCTCATCCTCATGCTTCAACATCCTACGCATGCTCAAAAAAACATTTCACTGGATCCCCACCGAAACAAGAAAAACGGTCACCCACGCACTGGTTACAAGCCGCCTGGACTACGGAAACACTCTTTACGCCGGTTCCACCGCGAAACTACAGAAAAAACTCCAAACGCATCCAAAATGCTTCAGCCAGACTCATACTAGACATCCCCCGCACAGACCACATTTCCGCTCACCTGAAAGACCTTCACTGGCTCCCCGTCAACAAGAGAATAACGTTCCGTCTCCTCACCCACGCACACAAAGCCCTTTACGAACTTGGACCTGATTGCCTCAACACGCGCCTTTCCTTTTACACCCCCACCCGCCAGCTGCGTTAGTCCAACCAAGCCCTCGCCGCTGTACCGCGCATCCACAAAGCCACCATGGGAGGAAGATCCTTCTCCTACTTAGCGGCCAAGACCTGGAATTCCCTTCCCATCCACCTCCGCCTTACTCAAAACCACCTAGCCTTCAGAAAACAACTTAAAACATGGATATTCGATAAGTAAACCTCCCCCCCTTCCTCAAGCGCCTTGAGACCCTATGGGTATGTAGTGCGCTATATAAATTCTGACTTGACTTGACTTATTGCTTTATCAGCTATCGCGTGAATCCTTGCCTTTGCGCCCTTTACCTAAACGCCCAGCTTTGCATCTCTAATGAGATGCAAAGTGGGCGTTTCTTCCCAAAAGAACATGAGAAATGTCGCTAACCGACATTTCTCCTATTATCGAGCCTCACGCAAATCTGCATCGCAATAAGAAAAGTAGCGCTAACCGCGGTTATCGCTACTTTCCTTTAGCCTGCTCCTCATCTGACTTAGCCATGATATCCAATGGAAGGTGAATATCATGGCTGAGACTGCCCTGCCCTATCAACAAGCTATCGCCAAATATTGTGCGATTATCGCTGGATTTCCAGCGATATTCGCACATTTGGCAGCTTGAGATAAGCGTTGCTGATAGCACGCTATCTTAGCGATAAAATTCAGCGTTACCCGGCGATAATTATCCTCGAGCTAAGCACGCTGAGAGATAATTATCGCCGGCCCTTGCTGATATGCCCCATGGAGCGTGGTTAAAAGGAGAAAGAAACGCCCAGTAGCTGACAAGCATTGGCGAAGCCACTAGGAAGGCGTTAATGTGATAATGTGTGCAAAGAGCAGTTATGCATGCCTGGGTTTGAATGTTCTGGCATATAAAAGCAACCCTATTGGCTTTGCAAATTCTTGTTTATGTAAAATACATACAGGACCAAATCAGAATTCTTCTAATGCCATTAGTCTTCTGAATGTCACCATAACGTTTTAATTCATTTAAAATATCAAAAACAAATCCAGCCATACGGGTGACGAACAGGCAGCAAAGTGCTGCACATTCAAAACAAACACAAAAAAGCGCTGTACATCTCAACAAGTAGCGAAGTGATGTACATTCCAAGCAGGTAGTCATGTTATATAAATCTTCAATGGGCTGCTAAGGACTGTATATCTCCAAAAGGCAGGGAAGCACTGTACGTCTCCAACAAGCAATGAAGCACTGTATTCCTCGGACAGTAAAGCATGTACACAACAAATAGGAAGCAAATAACATTGAAGTACTAAAAATGATACCATAGAGCTGTACTTACCAATAGCCCATATACCATATTTACCAAGAATAAGTCAGTCGGCAATGGAGAAGGTTCAATCGTTTATTTATCAAAAAGCGCCCTATATAGGGGAGCCTTCCTCTCGACACAACCCTCAAAGGTGTGCAGAGGAGACTGCTGGATTACATACAAGACAGTGCATATATACTTTCAGCATACCTCATGGAAACCCCATACATGGAAAAGTACCACTTCTCGTGAGACCAGCAGGAAAACCCATATAAGGCACAACTGATTGATTCGAAACTTAGCTCAAGTTATTCCGGGGGTAGGTCAGTGAAGGTGCCTCCCTTTCATTCTGGTGCACGGGAGTACAGGCATGCCGCCTACAAGAATGTGCTCATCCCACAACAAAGGCAGATGCGACCTTGAGTTTCCTGAGTTAGAATCAATGGTCTGTTCATAGCCCAGGCCGACCTTTCAGGCTCTCCTCACAGTAGCATGTCACGTGTTTTCCTTACTAACAAAAGAGAGGCCAGAAAATGAAACCATAATGGCGTCTGTTCATTCTAGGCCCGATTCTTAATGTATACATGGTATGAGCGTATTTACAAGGGGTTCGTCTAAGGCAGCGTGTTAATATATTGGATATATTAGGCCAACATTATATGACATCGATTTTATATTCCTTCAACATTTTTTTCTGAAAGGGCATTGAAGGGCTGACCATTCCAAAACAGAAATAGAAGCACTATGCATCTCGAAGAACTAGCAAAAGGCTGCACATATAAAAAGCAAATAAAGCTCTGTACATCTTTAGCAGGTTACAAAGCACTTTAGGCATCAAATAGCCAGCTCAGTGCTTTGCACTCTAAAAAGGTGGCGAAGCACTGTACATTCTAAACTGGAAGTGGTGTGCTGTATATTCTAATCGAGGAGCAGGCCCGGACTGGCCGTTGCGGGCACCGGGCAATCCCCCGGTGGGCCGCATGGGTGGGGGCCGTTTTTGTTACAGGGCGTTTTTTGCAGCATAGCTCTGTAACAAAATTTGGCCAAAAACCAGCCCTGGCAAAGAGCGCGGTCGCATCCCCAATACCCCCCTCCCCCCCTGGGGGGGGGAGGCGGGGCCTGCCGAGCACTTTGCCAGGGCTGGTTTCGGTTCTCTGTCTGGCCCTGTCAAGGAGCCAAGGTCTGTACATTGCAAACAAGCAGTAAAGCTCTGAACATCCTAAACAAGCAACAAAATGTGCACATCTAAAAAAAAAACACACATCCTGTGTATTCAAAACACGCAGTGAAGCATTGCATCTCAAGAAAGTAACACAATGTTGTGCATCTCAAAAAAGCAGAACAGTTATGCACATTTAACACACAAAGTGAAGCACTGCACATCTCAAACAAGTAGCAAAATGTGCATCTCAAAGAAGCAAAAATGTGATGTACATTTAAAACGCATAGAGAAGCACTGCAAATCACAAGCAAGTGAGAATGCATAGAATGTGGACTCCTTCTTCTTGGCCCCCTGCAATGGAAAGTTCTAGGTGCCCAGAAATAAAAGGGGTTTGCCACACAGTGAAGCTCAGAATCGATTGATGGGATTAAGTGTGGATTTATTGCAAATTCAAAGCCATACTAACATGAAATAGTCTCAGAAATATAGTATAAAAATACATAATGACTAGAGAATAGCTGAAACGACCTACAAAGTTTATCCTCAACAACAGGAAGCAAATCCGTTGCTGCAATACAAAGGATGAGGAACAAAGTCTGGTGAATAGATTGATAGTTTTGATCCTTTTGCCTATACATTAGGTTGTCTAAGAGGTTCCTATTCTAATTACAAATCAGGAAAACCTATTGATTGACAGAAGCAGAGAAGGATGTCAGCATAGCAAATGTTTTGTAGAAGTTCTCAAAATAAAGGATCTTGTAAAGCATGAAGCCACATAACAGAGATGTTGCAAAGAGGTCAGTAGCTCTTGCAGCCAGATTCATGAAGCCAATATCGGCTCGCAAAGGGCCTGATTCTGCGAATCTGGCCCTTTGCGAGCGCTTTTTTTGCATTTGGGATTCATCATCCCAAATGCAAAACTCGCAAAATTTGAAATCGCTAAATTGCGAAGAATTGCATTTAAGGAATCTCTATTTGAGATTCCTTAAATGCAATTCATGAACCATTTTAGAATTGCGAATTCGCAATCTGGGGCCGCTATTTACCGCGAAGTCTGACCTCGTGGTAAATAGCGAAAACTGGGAAAAAAGCACTTTAGAGCATTTTTCTAAGTTGGATGTTACACACACACATGTCCTTTGGACATGTGTGTGCGCAACACCAGTGTAAATCACCATTTCAGGGGTGCTACAGGGTGTCCTTTGGACACCCTCGCACCCTTGAAATCGCTTCCTTATTTGCGATTCGCTAATTGCTAATCGCAAATAAGGAATGACTCCCCATTCATTCCTTGGGGCCTTTGGCCCATAGGAATGAATGGGGAGTTATTCCTTATTTGCAATTAGCAAGTAGCGAATCGCAAATAAGGAAGCAGTAGAAATCGCAATAAATTTTGCAATTTCTACATGCATCCCGTTTTGCGAGTCTTTAATAGCGATTCCTTAATAATCGCTATTAAGGACTCGCAAAAGAGGAGCATGATGAATCTGGGGGTTAGAGTCTAAAGGGGAATCTGAACAAAGCTAAAGTGCTATACCCAATTATACCCACAAAAAGAATCTTTGAGAATTCCATGACACAACTTCAATTATTTCCCATCTCTAACACTAAAACGTGGCAACTACACTCAAGATTTCTTTCTTTTGGTCCACTCATTAGAAAGGCCTTGGATTCCTCCTCTTTCCCTATTCCTCAGGAACAGTAGTCCTCCCTTCCTTCCATAAATATTCTTAATATTGCCAAGAGATAACTCCCTTCAAGCCACACTATCTCTTTCACACAATGTGCCTCTCTTCAACCATGAGCTAATGCAACTGCACCTGAAACAGAGAGAAAAATAGGTTGAGAAATCCAAAAGCATGAGGCCTTTTGTCAACTTTAGTGCAGCAAGCATTTTAATACACATTTTAAATACATGATTATATATACATCTACATTTGCAGTATAGAAGTAAAGCACTATTTAAATGGACACATTTTCAGTTATAAAATAAATGGAGAGGTTTGCTTTAAAGAAATACGTTAACATATATGAAATACATTATTCAAAGCTCACAAATGTAGATATGAATAAGAACTGCAACTTGTTACTGTAAAGAAAACGTTAATATGCACAATCAAATGGATGACAAGATTGCATAGTCGGTGCACTTTCTTTAACTGTTCAATTTCACTACATTACATTAATAATGTTACATCACACAAGTACATACAGCTGTACGTACACATATATGTGGCCTAATCAAACATTAAAAGGTGGAGCCAAAATTACACTGCTCCAGTCCCCCCTCTGATGGCAAATCAAGCCATCACAGATTACAATCTGATGTTATCAGACGGACCATCTAAAACCTTGTGGCCTTTAGCATCTTTCGCCTAGAATCCTCTAGACGTTTCATGTCATCGTAGTATTTGCTCTGCCTTTGCTCAAACTCCACATCTGCTCTGTTCCTCTTCATTCCCCTTCTAACTTGTGCATACTTGTATCCCCTAAAGATCACCAATAGGAATATTACACAAAGAGGATTTATCAAAAGGGGTTTCAAGATGTCATCCAAGTTTCCATTTCGCAGATTTCCAAACCATTTACCTACAGCAGACAATCCATTCCCAATTGCTTCTCAAGCTCCAGTGCTTCTTACTCTTACACATTTTTTGTAGACCAAGATATATTCCATATTTATTTCTCCAGATCCTGACATTTGTCTGGGATAAAATAACAACATTGCTGAATTTTGAACATCCTGCAGACTCCATCCTCCTTTGTGACTAAAAGGAATAACACAACTTGGTTTTGTAAAACCATAGACCTTATCACAACCATCTCAATATTACAAGCAATAAAGAATTTGCAATACTAGAAGCCAATGTATCCACTATTGTAGACAACTTACTGATTTTCAGATAATTCAGAATCACAACTACAGATGGGATTATAGTGCCAAAAATATCTCCTACCATTCCAGCTGTACTAGCAACTCACCTAGTTCTAGATGTCATATATTGAAATGTTTCACAAGGTAAAACATCGGGGAACTATGCCAAGATAATATGTACCATGCCACCCAATGGGAAATTTAAAATATGTATACTGTCCACAAATAAAGTACACTCCAGAAGTTACAGGATCCAGTCCCTCCAAGAAACGGCAATTCTTCACTCTCAACTCAAACATGTTCACAGTCACATTTGTTCCTAAGAATAACAGTTCTATATAACTTTACTCTACATGCATACACAGCTTTCCCTTATGTTGCCAATCTAAGGTCAAGGCAGGTACATTTTCTGCACCTGTCCAATTTCTTTACTATTCCACCCATGGTATTTCTTAAGATCTTTATAAGTTTCGGATTTGGGCTCTAGATATCTTCTTCAGTCTTCCACCAAGTTCAAGAATTTCTTTTCCACACCTGACAGAACAGGTCAAATTAGGGCTATGTGTGTTTGCAGTGTCCAGTGACTTAAGAGACTTAAAATACTTGCCTGCAATTTCTGCACTTTTGAAACAATGATTCTTATCTAAATATTTGAACATAGGGACTTCCAAAAGCTTTAGGTTATAGTTTGAAAAAATAATATTGAAACCTACAATATCTATAGAATACGCACAATTTAAGGCTAAAGGAAATTCCATACATCAGAGGGATATGATGATACATTCTACCATCTGCAACAGATGCAGGCTACTGAGTGCACACGTAACAATCTCAAGCATTCATAGTGTTAATCTATCTATTTATATAGAAACCAAAGTATGCCCGTTTGTCCTTTATGCATTATTACACCATTCATCCGGCATGGAACTTTGGGAAGTTGTTGAGTACACTCCCGTGAAGGTTTCTGGCTAAAAAAAAATAATAAAATAAATAAATGAATAAATAAAATAAAAATGTGTTAAAAGTTGTTGAGTACACTCCCGCGAAGGTTTCTGGCAAATAAAAAAGAATTGTTAAATATCGGCCCCCCGGCCACCCAGGGCCCTCATAATCTTTCCAATACTGAACGTTTACACTTTCCGGTGCGACTCGCTTTTGCAATGACCATCAACAAAGCACAAGGACAATCGCTGCAAGTGTGTGGACTAGATTTGGAGAATCCGTGCTTCTCACATGGACAACTGTATGTGGCCAGCTCACGCGTCGGAAAACCTTCTGATTTATTCGTCTACGCACCAGACGGAAAAACAAAAAATATCGTGTATCCACAAGCACTCGAATAAAAAAACTGAATTAAAACAACACTTTGAAATGTTTTACATATTAAAATGAATAAGTTTCAATAAAAATGGGGGAACATTAACTTACTCGGCTGCTTTGCCCGTTTTGGAACGAATCCGACTGGGAGCTTTAACTCAAGGCCGCATCTTTTCCTGAGGAGTCCGTTGCCGCACATCGTTGCACTCGATATCCCCCTGCCACCGCAGCTCATTTCCAACAGAGCGCGGCCGCTGTGGGGGGGACGCGGGTGCAAAGGGCTACATCACCCAGGTGCCTTAGCGGCCGGAAGCCGTCAAACGTAGAACACGCGCCTGGAGGCGCATAAATTTGCGCGTCATCCCCCGCGTCGCGGGAGCGTCCCGGGAGAAGCCCGGGACAAGGGCGGGACCGTCTTAGGCCTTCAAAGGCCGGAGGAGGCCGGGCCGGGCCCTCTCTCTTGGCGGCAACTGGAGTGAAGGTACTGTTTGGAAACCGTGCTGAGGCACACCCCGTGTCTATCCCTGTACTTACGCTGACATTGCATTCATGGCCATTGTCCTTCACATTGGATTACGTTATTACTGTTTAGGTTATTGTTATAGTCTGACCATGTCTATATTAACTATGAGTAAAAGAACAGGTACAGCTGGTACTCTGTACGATTTTATAACAAGAGCAGAGCTCGTTGTGGCACGCGAAATTGAACTTGCGCAAAGAAGATTATCATTGGACCCCTCTAAACTTCCAACGTACATGGTAAATAGGGACCAGCTCTAATCGGAAAATCTATTACCTGTAGTGGGCCCCGCTAGGCAAAACGTGAATGATATAGATGTATTAGTTCACCCCATTCCCCCAATCCACCCAGTTCTAGAAAATCCTATGGAGAGCCCAGGAATCTCGAGTAGATTACGGACACAAAAGATTCCGGGGTCTATGGTACAACTCAATGGGGGAAAATGTGACAAGCCAGCAAGGGAGAAGAAAACATACCAGAGAAAGGGGAAAACGTGTACCAAAGGCGGGAGGTGTATTATTAATGAAAAGGAGGCAGAAATCATAGGCCTTACCTCTAGATATATGGGGACACAAACTGAAGGCATTGATTTCAATGAATCTGTAAGGGACAGAGGAATAATAGATGGTCTTGAGCAGACGGTGGCAGATATTATTAAAACAACTTTAATTTCCATTCACAACCAAATAAGTGAATCAATGGATAGTAAACTTCGGGAGTTAAATATTGAGATTTCCCAACTGAATGCCACTGTTTCTTATCTAGGGAAGAGTATAGGTGAGGGAAAAGGAATAGTTGCAGAAGGGGTAGATTTGATAACTGAATTAAAAACCTCACTAGAGAAGACCAAGGAGCATACTGACGTAGAAGTATTAGTTGGTAATGGCGCAGAAGTTGGAGGAAGGAGTCCAGATAGAATCTGCTCGAGAAATAACAAGAAGAAAGCTGGCCCTTCCTCGACAAGCAAGAGGGTTCCCACATCTCCAGCCATAGGCAAGGTAACAACGGGAACTGAGCATAACCCTCGTGGTGACATACAACATAGTCCTAAAGGGACAGATCTGGTCCCTAACACGGATGTTCTGGATCTCCCCCCTGCCTCATGCCCATATGTTTTAGTGCTAGTAGGGGTTCCGGTACTAAAAAGAGAACAGAAGGAATCCTGGATTAACTTAAAGAACAAAGTTATGGATTGGTTATCAAAATACAAACATTTTAATAAGAGGAAAGCCAATGAAATTATAATGGCACAAAGGGTAGGGTGGGTGGGAAACTCCCCAAAAGATATACAGGGAGATTGTATAGTTGTTAACTTCAGAAATCCACATTTGGTCCGATCCTTGTTGAGAGCTCATGAAGAAAACGCTACAAGTTATATAAACATCCATGCACTCCCATTAGGGTACTTCTATAAAATTCAACGCAACTTCTTGGCAACAACATATAATACTACATTTCCCGTGGTAACTCCTAATAGGTTCCAAGAGTTATCCCAGCTGGAAGCAGTGGATTGACTGCACTTACCAACTACGCAGAAAAATCCCACTAGGGTGAATGGGAAAACAGATGAAGGGCTTAATACCATTATATGTGCATCTGGAACGAGAAGCGAAAGGGGTAGCAAGAATGGTGATGAGCTAGTGCTCCCAATTGATATGGTATCAAGTCCAAGTGACAATACTTTAACAAGTTCCAATTTACATGTTTGTACACACTTAAACATAATTTCATGGAACATTGCCGGCTTGAAGAAGAACACAAGCGACCCGGGGTGAAATGAATATATTGAAACATTTGATATATGTTTATTGCAGGAAACCTTAGAAACTAAGAATGTTCATAGAGCAGGTTACAATAGCTTTTTCAATGAAGCTATCCCGTCGAATAGAGGTAGGCCTTCTGGAGGCTTAGTCATTTGGACAAAAGTCACCATTAATGGAAGTATACAACAGATAGAGACGGACTCCCCTGATATCCTTGGTATAAAAAAGTGACCAATGATAACAGGGAACTGCATGTATATAATGTTTATAGCCGACCAGGCCCGGCATCAAAGGAGTCACTTGTATTTGTCCAATTGGACTTAGTTTTAAGTAGAATTCAAACAGGCACAGGTATAATTATAGAAGGAGATTTTAATTGTGATTACGAGCCAATAAAGGGACTAGATTCCGTTCATGAGGACGAAGATTTGGCAAACGAAATCCCTCAATTATTTAGTACAAAACAGGTCCTATGCACATCACTAGCACTTCAAATAATGAGCTTGATGATGACTCATGGATTAAGATTGTGCAATGGTCGTCTCCCTTTTGACACACCGATGGTTCCTACCTTTTGCAGGAACAATACTTACAGTAAAATAGACTATATAGCACTATCTCTTGACCTATGGCAATATGCAATTGACTCCAAGGTGGAGATAAGATTAGAAAGCGACCATTGGCCGATTGAATTACTATTAAAAGGTGAAATAATATCCAGTGCATCTGATAGTAATTGTCCTTGTTTAGCAAATGCTGACAATGTAATTGTGACTAATAATCGTCGCGCAGTTAAATGGGCACACACAATGGACAATGGCACAAAACTGGCAAATATTTATAAAACATTTGCTAACACCTTTTCTATATACACAAATACTGAAGCTGTAATTGACGGGGCTTATTCCTGGAATCACACAAAGGATTCATCAGGGAGCTAGTCCCCTTGGTAACGAAGACAGTTAAAGCAGATACAGCGAAAGGAATTCAAAAGACTATGGGGAAACCTTGGTATGATAAAGCATGCCGCAGTGCTAAATCTGAATTAATAAATTTAATAAAAAATAAGAATAACAGTCTTAAGGTCAGGGAAGCACGACAAAGATATAAGAACGTACTTGAAAATGCTAAAATGGCTTGGGACGAAGTGATTTGGTCAGACATGTTGATTGCAGCAAAGAGCAAAGACTCCTTTGCATTTTGGAAAATAGTAGCCAACAGAAATAGGAAAGAGAAAGGCTCTAGAGAAGTTTATCTGCAAGAAAAGATGTGGAGAGACCATTTTACAAATGTATATGCAGCCCCAGAGATTGAGGTTGTAGGGGATCACTTGACAGTGTCCAGTCTAACTGAGTGTAATTTAGAGTTTAGCCTACAGGAAGCAATCACTGCTATAAACTCTGTGAACTGGCAAAGCGCCAGGATTAGACTCTATTCCAGGAGACTTGTTCAAGCATGATATAAAAATTTGGGGGCCATATTTTAGTTCTTTGTGCAATTTCATAGCTGCTGGAGCGGATATACCAGTTATGTGGAGGGGGGCAGAAATCATTTGTATTTTTAAAAAGGGCGATAGAAGTGATCCCGCAAACTATCGCCCGATTAGTTTAATAGATGTATTACAAAAAATGTATGCTAGGCACCTTTTAAGTCGAATTAATGAATGGATTGATGATGGAGATGTACTTACTAAATTTCAAGCGGGATTCAGAACTAAAATCAGTACTATAGACCAAGTATTTAGGTTTTGTTGTATGTGCTGGAAATATGTTAATCTAAGGAAGGGCCATTTATATGTGGCATTCGTTGATTTAAGAACCACTTTTGACCTCATCCCCAGGCACTTGTTGTGGAAGGCACTTGACAGACAGGGACTACGGACTAATATCCTAGAGCAGTTAAAAAGATTACATCACAATAATTTTGGCAAGGTGAGGTGGGGTCCAGGAGGCGAACTGACTAGGTCTATCCCTATAGGAAGGGGAGTTCGTCAAGGTTGCGTACTGGCGCCAACACTTTTCTCCCTGTTTGTCAATGACATCCCAACCTTTTTAAGCAAGTCTAAAAATGATTCACCAAAGTTGGGGGATGAGGTAGTTTCGGCCCTACTGTTTGCGGACGATACCATTTTAATTTCCCAAACTGCCAAAGGCCTACAATGTTTGCTCAACACTTTCCATTCATACTGTAGCGAAAAAGGCCTAGAGATAAACACCAGCAAAACAAAATATATGGCAATAAATCCTCATAGTTCCTTTAAGGGAAACCTGGTCTTAGAAAATCAAAAATTGGAATATGTACAAAATTTTAGTTACCTCGGCGTTTCACTCGACTCTAAAATGCAGTGGAAATCGCAAATTGAAAAAAGTAAGCTGCTGTTAACACAGAATAGTTGCCCAATATTAAAAAGGCATGGGGATAGCCGGAATAAAGCAGTGCTACCAGCACTTGAGGTGTTCCGGGCCAAAGCACAAGCGGCGGCCTTATACGGAGCAGAGTTGTGGGGCCCAACCTGTAAAAAGGCATTTGAGGTGAAAGAGAATACATTCTATAGAACTCTATTAAAAATACCTGTGCGCACTCCTACAATTCCGCTGATGCTTGATCTTAATATAAGGCACACAGATCATCATGCAATATTCAGGCCTCTAATGTTTTGGGTTAGGATTTGGACCACACCAGAGCTCCTTCACTATAGAGCAGCCTTAGTGGAGATAAAAGAAATGGATGCTTCCAACTGCATTATATGGTTTAAACATATTAGAGCATGGTTAGAGAGGGTTGGTTTATCACATTTCTGGAAAAGCCCTACTGCACTGACTCCCTGTTCGAAAAAGATTCTAAAAGTTACTTTTTGGGCTTACATGAATGAGCATAGAACCAATGACATATCAAATGGTTCGTTAACTAAGGAATTTCTTGTGTTCAAAGTAGACCCAAACTTTGAATCGTTTTTGAACGAGGTAAACCCACCCTTAGCTAAAACACTATATCTAAAATTCAGATATGGAATACTGATGTTGAAAAGCTGTCTAGCAAGGTGGAGTAAAAATGGTGACGACAAATGTACTATATGCAGTGAGGAACTGAGGGAGGATATCACTCATGTTTTGTTTTTTTGTCCAGCTTATGTGGTTCCTAGGAAAAAATGGATCAAACCCCTCTGTAAAAACATTGGCGTGCGTATGTATAGAGTGGCAGAAAGAATTTTAACTGATATGCGCCAGGTTTTAGTATTTGGTATTAGTAGATTCCTGCTAGCAGTATATTTTCTAAGGAAAAAAGCGGGTGAAAATTTTTGAATAATTTTAAATCCAGCAAAGATTGGTATAATTGATTGTGTTTTAAGGAATTGTTTGGATAGTGCCTTTTAAATTTTTAGCTATTTAAGTATGTTTTTAAATATGATTATCTCTCCCCTCCGAGATGTACTAAGTGTCCGTATTTATGGATATTAATGATTTGGAACGATGAAATGTTTTTTATATGTTAATGTAATACCTGTCTTGTTATTGTGACTTTTATGATACTTCATATCGAAATAAAGATCAAATATTAATAATAAAAATGACACTACGTAAATTGAATGTTATCATAACAAGTTTCCTTAAATTTCCTTTCTTCTGAGATTGCAGCAACGCGCAAGCTAGTATATATATAAAAACAAAAGTATGTCTGTGTGTCATCCGATCGCGAAGAAACTTTGGGAAGTTGTTGAGTACACTCCCGCGAAGGTTTCTGGCATAACATTTTTTTAAATATCAGCCCCCCAGGGCCCTCATCATCTTTCGAATACTGATGTACGCACCAGACGGAAAAACAACAAATTGTGTATCCACAAGCACTCGAATAAATAAATAGAATCAAAACAGCATTCTTCCGATCGCCAGGAAACTTTGGAAAGTTGTTGAGTACACTCTGGCATAATTTTTCTTTAAAGATCAGCCCCCCAGGGCCCAAATAGTCTTTCGAATACTGACATACGCACAAGAAGGAACAACAAAAAATCGTGTATCCAGAAGCACTCGAATAAATAAATAGAATTAAAACGACACTTTGAAATGTTTTCCATATTAAAATGAATAAGTTTCAATAAAAATGACACAATGTAAATTGATGTTATCATAACGAATTTCCTTGAATTTCCTTTCTTTGGAGATCGCAGCAATGCGCAACGGGTAAGCTAGTGTATTCATGAAACAATCTACAATAAGTTTTCGAAGCATAATCTCCCCATGATAGATATGTGTGCAGTTTCTTAATCTCCCACAACTGTAGGCTATTATCAGCAGGATGTGGTGTAATATGAGAAATTGTAGGCTTAATTCTACTGACATATGTAGCATGGATATAACCCTATAAACACTATGATTAATATGACAATTACAGCTATTGTGCCTGTAATAATACATCTATGCCTATTAATATTAGAATTGGCTTCAAATCCTTTGTTAGGATCTAAACTGTTGGGTAGAACATAGCAGCTGCAGAGCCATCTCTGACGATTTCTACCTGTGTAAGCAGCAAAACTAAAGTTCATGTGATGAGGAACGAAATTATGTACAAAGTCTTCATAAATCTTTGTTCTTCCCTACAAAGCCTATTTCAATGTCTCTAATAATAAATTGTTCAAGCTAACTAACAATCAGTTACATATTCCGGTGTTTCAGTTCTTCAATTTGCACTGAAAACTCATGCGCATCCAAGAAAGGAAACTTGACCACATCCAGAATAAGATGTCTCAAGGTACTCAATTTAACTAACAAAGGAAGTTCCAACGTGAGATCAACCTGAAGATCAAGTTCCCGAAGAGCCAGTTGAATTTTCATAATGGTTCCAGAATTCCCAGAATTTTTTCTCTCCGTTATTTGCAAGGAAGTAACAGCCAGATTCATGAAGCAAAAATCGGCTCCCAAAGGGCCAGATACTGCTAATCTGGCCCTTTGCGAGCGCTTTTCTTACATTTGGAATTCATCATCCCAAATGCAAAAATCGCAAAATTTGAAATCGCTAAATTGCAAGGAATTGCATTTAAGGAATCTCTATTTGAGATTCCTTAAATGCAATTCATGAACCATTTTAGAATTGCGAATTCGCAATTTTTGGCCGCTATTTACCGCGAAGTCTGACTTCGTGGTAAATAGCGAAAACTTAGAAAACATTTTTTAAGTTGGATGTTACACACACACACATTTCCTTTGGACATGTGTGTGCACAACACCAGTGTAAATCACCATTTCAGGGGTGCTACAGGGTGTCCTTCGGACACCCTGGCACCCTTGAATTCGCTTCCTTATTTGCGATTCGCTAATTGTTAATCGCAAATAAGGATAGACTTCCCCATAGGAATGAATGGGGAGTCATTCCTTATTTGCGATTAGCAATTAGCACATCGCAAATAAGGAAGCAGTAGAAATCGCTATAAATTTTGCGATTTCTTCATGCATCCCGTTTTGCGAGTCTTTAATAGCGATTCCTTAATAATCGCTATTAAGGACTCGCAAAAGAGGAGCATGATGAATCTGGGGGTTAGTCCATTTAGGCGAAGAGTACCTTAGAACGAAAGCTTATCTCCTGGTGGGTGATAGTTCACGGGCACTTTGCATAGTGGCCTTTTGTCACTAGCAATGTCAATGCCTAGATATTCACATGAGGGAAGTGCAATGGTTTGTGACTGTTTTACTGAAAGATTGTTCTGGCAAATGCAGGCGATACCTCCCCATGTATTGTAGGTTTTACCCAATCTCATGATGTCTTGACTGGGAGGAGCTAGTAGGCCAATGAAAGGAGCTGAAGAATCATTTAGCCATGTTTCAGTAAGAATTATGAGGTTGTGTTCATGTGTAAGGATGGGGTCAGGGATGTCCGCTGCATGCTTTACCGCTGATCTACAATTGAGTAGCATGCATTTTATATGAGATGTAGTGACTGCTGTGGTAGTCTGTGTGGTGGAAATTCACATTATGTTGCAGTTGTTTACTTCTCTGAAATTTGTCCTAGATTCTCTGAGTGGGTTAGAAGGAATTGCTATGATTTGTGTCTGTGTAGTCAGAAGATGTTGAGTTATGGGAGAAGATGTCCCTTTCAGAAAGTAGATCTTTGAACCTAATGGGTCTAGTGGGGTCTTTGGGATATGGAGTATTTTTTCATTGCAGGAAAGGAGCAGTAGGGATTGTGTAGAACACGTTGGCAGGGGTGTGTGAAGGAAAATTAGTATGTAAGTTGGTACATTGGGTATGATTGTGACTATTCTTCCTGGGAGTACTGTTGGGCAAACTATTATTCAAGAGCTCTATGCACATATAGGGGTGGTGCCCAACTATGTACATTCGGGGGTGGCTCTCAAGTGAGCGAACCCAGATCTGGCAACCTCTGGAATGACCTCAAAGGTCCAAATCTGGTCTCATTTGCCCATGGGTGAGCAAGGGGAACTCACATTCATTGTGACCTAAGGTTTAAGCTTTCCATTCAAACTTTTAGGAGCCTTCTCTGAGACTCTTGACTCAGTTGGAACAGTCATTTTATGTGTAACATTTCCTGTGGAGCTGGAAGCATATATAGGTATTACACAGCCAATGGTAACTGGAACAGTGAGGGCATCAGGAACATTCAAATTTGTGGTAACATTCGAAACTGTGGAGAGGCAGGGGGCACACATCCCCAAACTCTCCCACTAAGGTTTGATTCATATTCAGATGGGTGGTCCCCAATATATTGGGAAACACAGTTACTGGTGCTGTGGCAATTTCAGAATGTCCACTGATATTAGCACTTCTACCTAACCTTGTTTTGGTCTAATTGTATGGGGTGGGTGCTCTGAAAACAACACATCTTATAGACTATTGCTAGTATCGCTGTTACCATTTTCACCTCTGTCAGCTGATGCATTTGCCTCATTTCCTCTCTCTCTCTTTTTCTTCTCTTGTCTAAACTTTTTCAAACTCTTCATCAGTCAATGCTGGATACAACTTAGCTCCCTCCATCATGTCCCTTCCCATTTCTTCTGTTCTGTGTCCCACCTTGCATCAGCATTAATGCACGCTGCCTTTATTGTTCTTCCCTAATATCTTTCCGTCTCTCTAGCATGAGCTGCACACTCCTAAGCATTGAGCTTTTCAAACTGTGTGAGTCTAGGCTGTGGTTTTATAAATTCTTCCTCTACTTTTCAATAATGGTCACATTAAATGTACCTTAGCTAGGAAACATCAGTGCGCCTTCTTTCTCAGTGATCTTGTGCCATTGTTTAAGCCAAATACAAGTGTATAGTCCTACATTTATCACCAAATATTAGCCTGCAGTATCTTCAGCTGGTGCTTCTTCTCCTTCCCTAAAGGGTATAGTCACATCTCCCCAAATCTCGTATGACCTTAAAACATTTAATTTTGCTCACAAAATGTTGATAATCACAATTAGAAATATTTATATCAAATATGACCCTATAATTAACTCAGTATTCCCGTTCCAAATCAACAACGTATAATAGCGTGGCACTGCGTGATGTAGACAACCAGCTCTACACCAACCTACCTGTCCCAGCATGGCACACTGTGACATCAGTCTAACTCCATGCAGTGGTTCACCCTCCTTTACAATATTCACAAACACACTCTCTTCAACAATACACATATAAACAAATGCAATGCAATAGCGACAAATAACAATTATCTGCTTCACTAAGGAAAACAACAGAATTCAATCATATCTACTCTGGCACACATTAATATGAAATCTCGACCTTTGGCGTATCACTCTGATCAGTACAGATTCCTTCTGTGTAAAAAATCCATCACACTAATCATACCTCACTCTCACACATAAAGATAATGTCCCTATATATCAATCGGGCTGTCGACAACGTGTCACTAAAGACCCCACTTATACTTAGCAGACAATTACAATACAGTGTCTTCTGTTCTTCTGATATCATCCCTAGATCTTAGGCCACGTTGAACTCGTTAACAACTTCTGCTTTACATGAAACACCACATTCACTTGAAATTCAAAATACATCTGGTGTCTTGTGAGAGTGACAATGGAAAGAGGCATTGAAGATGTTGAGAATTCAAACTTGGTCACAAGGAGACTACTGCATTCAAAAGTACTCGTTATGAGTGTGGTGAACAATTTTAAACGCTTATAATTTTTATTGGCAAGCATGTTGTGAATTTAAACCCACGTGTGCCTTTCTTTCTTGGATGGGGGGCTTTGGGTTTAGATTCACATAACGACGGAAGGCTGAATCATATAGGAGGACTCACATAAGGAGCCTGTTCCTTTTTATTTGAACCTCGAAGTCGGTAGGAGACACAGTGGCTGATTGAGGGTAAATATGATTAATAATGAGTATATAAAATAGAAATCCATGGGATGAGCAGTGTATTACTGACACAGTGTGTTTATTGTTATATCTCTTTTGCAATTGACAGTCTACTAGAACGGGGTGTCCAACTTTGGTGCTGTGGCGAAGTATTTGGCCCTGAAGAATTTGCCTAAAACTTTCTTGGCAAAGAAACATGTTGGCATTCGGTAATGGTATGCATGAATAGCATCCTGCCTAGTTTTTAATTTGATAGGTTTCACTTAGTGAATAATAAAGTGGTTGCGAGAAGAGTGTACCTGTCAATTTTAATCACTTCTTGTCACAACGTGGAGTGTGATTCCCTGGCACTTAACTGCACTTACATTTCTTTTGTTTTGGACACTTTTTCATTTGGGCAAAATGACCGCCGATGATGAGAAAAATGGGCTTATCAGGTGAGTACCTGCCAGTTACCCTGTTGGTGGTGCACCCGTGAGGGGTCATTTTGTCCCTGGACTTTTTTTCACAATAAGTGTGTTGGGTACTGAATGTATTTGGAATTTGTGGAACATAAACTTCAATCACCTTTTGTATTTCTTCTAGACTGTCTTTTGGAAAAGGGCTTTTTATGAAAGGCAAGAAAATATGTTGCATACTACCTCCTAAAAATAAAAAAGAGGAGTGTTTGTTATGTAGAAAACTACAGGATTTTGCACATGGTCTAAGAATATAGGAATATAGAATTGCCTTAGAGACCGGGTCATGTTGTATAGATGATTCAAAATACCTCCGCCAAACATCTGTCATGATCCACATGGACTCAAGAAACTTTGACTCAAGATTCATGCAAAAAATAGCATCAGCATCTCATACAGGAATATGTGCCCAGAAACATGTAATCAAATTCACTCTTGTACCTGAGTGCACCACGTATGGATGCTATTGTTGGACAACATATCACTACTACAAAACAACAAGTACTGTGAGGAAACAGTACATTTTGAAGCATATGTGATTTCAGGTACTGTAGGAGTTAATAGTATACCACTCAGTACAAGGTACATGTACTTGGAGTAAACAGTGCACACAAGAATAAAGCACAAGTCCCACAGGTTTCTTTACAGATGCGCTTTAGTGTTGTAACTCGTGCTCTATAGAAACAAACGTGGTCCTCTTTCAGTTGCAGCATCCACGGGGTGGCATAAAAGCATCATGGCTGCCACATCTGGCCATCCATAAATATGGACACGCCCTGCCACCGAGTTCAGATTATTCATGATCTTCACAGCAAGAGTGCCAGTGTTCCTGACGTTTCTGTCTCCTGAATCCTTTGCGGTTAGTACTCGACAGCAGTGAACATTCCTTGGCAACAGGACCCATGTAGGGAGCCGTCGCATTGCTGCCATGCTACTTTATAGGTACCTAAGTTACATTGAGCAGTTTCTTCTAAACTTTTGTCATATTGGACGTGCCGCTTGAGTGATAGCTGGCGCTCCCACGTGCAGTATAATTAACCTTGTAATATTCAAACTGTATTGAGCCTTGCTTTGTCACCAGAGCATTTTTTTAAACAGTATCGAGACTGGCTCTGTCATCAGAGATGTTTACACTATAGAGAGACTGCTGAAGCCTTCTCATTAGCATAAAGGAAGGCATAGAGTTAAAGGAGAAAATAAGACATGCAGATAGAAACCATAAAACTCAAAACATCAGAAATTATAGATCAAACTCTTGTGTTGGTATATTTTTCTTCCACATTATGTAAATGAGATTACATGTAGTTCTGGATGTTGTGAGTGTCAGGAGAGTTATTCATACAAATCTAATATATTAACCCATGTGTTCCAGATCTCCCACCCCACAATACCCTCCCTAAATTCCCCCCACCTTGTCTAGCCATTCTGATTCTCTGTAGGGTTGAAAGGCCAAAGTTGGAGCTTCCAAAAGGTGGGCCTCTTGAGTGTACAGCTTCTGAGGAACACATTGGTCCCTGACAACATCACACAACTGTTAAAACACCAAAAACCTAAGCATAAGCTGAACACGTGCAACCCTATGAATACTCACTCCTCCGTTGTTACCACTCTGCCACAAACCACTGGGATCCCCTCCAATTCTCCAAATCAAACCATGGGTTCTGGAACTGGAACTGGGATGTTAACTATTCTCATGTAAACCTCCCAACTTTCTGTCTCAGGACGTAATGTGCCCTCTGCTACCCAGGGCCTGAGTAAACGTGGTGGACACCTGATGCTTTCCCAGTGATCCAGAAGGGTTGGGGCCAGCTTTTGAGTGGTGGGGCTTGTGTTTGTTACTGGGGCCAGCTTGGTAGCAGTGCTGCAATATGGGTCCTCTATAACAAAAGCAGCAGCAGTACTTCTCACTAGCACACCGCTGTCTCCCTTCCTCCACCTCCACCATACGGTTCAACTCAATTGCCAGCGCTGGTATGTATTCCCAGTCCAGCCCTGCTGCTACCATCTGAGAACACATTGTACGTAGACTCTTTTTCCTGCCCACCGCGATGGAAAATTCTAGGTACCACAGAAATAAAAGGAGTTAGGATCAGCTACAATTTAATGGTTACAGTGCAACCTATTTGGCCACACAGTAAAGCTTAGAGCCGATTGATGGGATTAAGTATGGATTTATTGCAAATTTAAAGCCAAGATGATACAAATCAGTCTCAGAAATATAGTATAAAATACAGACTCACTAGAGGATATCAGAAACAATGTATAAAGTTTATCCTCAACATCAGGAAGCAAATGAGGAATTGAGTTTCTGTAATACAAAGGATGAGGAACAAAGTCTGGTGAGTAGATTGAATGTTTTGATCCTCTTGCCTATAAATGAGGCTGTCTAAGAGTTTCTACTAAGCCCTATTCTAACTAGAAATCAGGAAAACCCTATTGATTCAGGGAAGCAGAGAAAGGTGTCAGCAATTTCTGCCGCCCCACACTGTGATTGCCATACTTCCCGGTGGGTCAGCGTCCCAGCAGTTGGCCCTGCCCCCCTCTATTTAAAATCCATCACAGCGCGGACGCGCACAGGGAATATCCGGCACTACAGCTGTGTGCCCGATACCTGCTAGCGCGTAGGCTTGGTGTCTTGCTATGTTTTGCGGTCTGTAATAAATACAATCTGACTGCCACATGTATTTAAAAAAACTTTTAACTTTTGTTTATTCTACCGCTACTTTGCACATTTTGTTGTGAGCTCCTGCCCCATTATCTTTCAGCCGGTCCCCGGTCCATAATGGCTTGTGCCGGTTGTACGGAGGGACTTGAGGCAATTTCCGCCGCGCACTCTGTGATTGATATACTTCCGGGTGGTCTATTGCAAAGCTGCCCCAACATGGGGGAAGACTCCTCCTAGCACTGCAAGAAAGACTAAACAAGTCTTGTTCACTTGAGTGAATTTAATAAAGTTTTTAGAACATGAAATGCCTTTTGGTTAATTGTCTCTGTTTCAACACATTATTTTCATGGTTGCAAAAATATCAGACATGTAATCCAATGAGCGTTCATCAAAACTTGCCAATCCCAATGCATTTCAGGCTATCCTTCAGCCCTTCGACAGGGGATTACTCTACAAGAAGAAAAGGAAATGACTGTCCACTAGAGCCTAGTAAAGTGATCGTACTATTCGTGCTAGGTTAGCGTCATGCACAGATGTGATTAAAAAAAACGAAGTGTGAAAGAGCTCATGGCTATTAGAATTCATACGTGCCTTGTGAATAAGATCCGTTGGAAAATGTAAAAATGAAAGAAAGCGTGCTATGGTTGCGGTAAAAAAGCGCGTGTGATATCGATGCTAAGGAAATGTGACCCAGAGCTTGTGAAAATAAACCCGGTGATCAATTTTAAGTGAGGCAGGTGAGATAGAAACCATGCTCCCTGGTGTCTAACATGCGAGGATACTAATACGACATGGACTCACTGATACGTTGCGAGTATGGGTCCAAAGACCTATAAGTACACGAAAGTGCACCCATAAGGTTAGAACTCTATATTGTTTTTTCGGTGAATATATTGCAAAGGTCCTCGGGCGAGGTACTTACTGTAATATAGTGTAACTCTGCAGATTTTTCAGAACGGTACCCCTCTGGTGACCGTGGCGTGTGAAAGCCGGTTGAAAGTGCAAGGTTATGCCGGCATGATGGCTATTATAAACACAGATGATGGACTAAAACCACGGTAGTGGGCGCCATCTTGGAGTAGTGGATGTTAAAACCAGCGATGTTAGTTAGTGCCACAAAATGAGACAATGGTAAGTGCAGTGGGTGAGAAGAGATAAAGCCTGGAAAGAACGATCGGATGAGTGACAATAAAATTATAAAAAGGAATAAATAGCAAGGTATACTAAAACAATACATGAAGCATAAAGACAAAAAGCGGTCACATGATACTATACAAATGCTCAACAATTCATTTATAGTCATAGATAACATAGGAATTCCATCCTATCGTTCAACCCGTTTGGTTGCATCGTCGCCATGTAGCGGATCCAGTAATTCTCCCGTTTAAGCAGTGTGTTTTTGTTATGTCTAGTGGGTTTAATGTGTTCCAAAATCAGGTATTTCAGCTGGGCCACTGTGTGATTTTTCTCGAGGAAGTGAGCAGCTACTGTGGACTTAACGTTTTTAGTCCGGATGTTGCTTTTGTGTTCAAGAATACGTACTCTGATCTTTCTCTCTGTATGGCCTATATAGCATGAGCCACACGGGCACTTGAGCATGTAGATGACGTTTGAAGAGTTACATGTGGCGTTAACTTTCAATTTCACTTTGTGGCCTTTCATTGGATGATTGGTGTAATTCCCTGGTATGACATTATTGCAGTTACTGCAATTATAACATGGCAAAAGTCCTTTGTATGGTTGAATTTCCGTCTGGTCACTAGGTCTTGTGAGAATTTCTTCGAGGTTACGTCCTCTGGTATAGGCAAAGATGGGTGTTTGTGCGAAGATGTTATGAAAATCTGGTTCTGTGCTCAGTAGAGGCCAATGTTTTAGAATGATTTTGTGAAACTGATTGCTGGTGACGGTGTATTTGGACACCACTACCATTCGTGTATTCTCAGCTTTGGGTTTGATGCGTAGCAAATCATTGCGATTGGCCTTCTTACAACGGGCCGCTGCCTTGTCTAGTATCTCCTGAGGGTACCCTCGTGCTTGGAATCTTTCTAGCATGTAATTTTGTGTTTTTTCACTCTCCATGGGGGAGGACACAATGCGTTTAACTCTCAATAGTTGTGAGTATGGCAAGTTGAGTTTTAGACCTGATCGGTGGAAACTCTTGAAGTGCAATATGGAATTGCGATCCGTAGGTTTTCGGAAAATGGTAGTGGAGATTTTGCCCTCTTGTCAATGAACTTCTACATCCAGGAAGTGGATGCAGTTTGCGTCATAGTTCCATGTAAATTGTATGCGATTGTTAATCCTGTTCCAATTCTCTAAAAAATCCAAAAGGCTGATGCTGGTACCTGCCCAAAGGATGAATATATCATCAATGAACCTGAGATATAATTTGCCATGAGTCTTCCAAGTGTGGCTATCCAAGATGTGTGTTTCCTCGAATACCTTCATGAATATGTTTGCATAAGATGGAGCTGCGCAATTTCCCGTGGAAGTACCGCATAGTTGGTGAAACCAGTTTCCATTGACTGTAAAGTAACTGTGGTAAAGCGTAAATACAAGGAGTTCCATAAGAAACACTTGAAGATCAGTGTCCAAAGAGGATCCTGACAGAACTTTCTCTACGGCCTCTATGCCGAGGTCATGAGGTATGGATGTGTACAGTGAACGTACATCTACTGTACAAAGTAGCAGTTCCTGTTCTTCCAACTGGTTGATGCAAGTGTTCAATTTTCCCAGAAAATCAGTGGTATCTCTGATGTATGATCCTGTATCAAGTACAAAAGGTTGGAGATATTTATCAATGAATTTGCCGGTGGTCTCATGTATACTGCCTTTTGTCGACACTATGGGTCGGAATGGAGGCCTGGTCGGGTGCTTGTGTATCTTCGGCACCATGTACATGACTGGTGCTGAGGGATTATTAGGAGCCAGGTAGCGTCTTGCTTTGTCGTTGATTGTACCGTTGTCAAATAGTTGTTTTATGATGTGATTTAAAATGTCTGCGTACACACAAGTATGGTCTGTTTGGAGTGGAGCATAGATGTTTCTGTCTGCTGTGTGTTCCGCAATTTGTTCATGGTAGTATGATGCATCCATGATAACTAGCGCTCCCCCTTTATCGGCCGTTTGGCATACTATTGACGTGTTGTTGGCCAGTTTTTGCAGGATGTTTTTTTCTCTTTTGGAGAGATTACCTCGTTTGATGGATGACTGGAATGGAAGAGTTGATATCTCGTGTTTTATGAGGTTTTCAAACGTGTCTATAATCTTGTGGCTTTGTGGAGCCAGGAATGTACTATGGGGGCAAAGCCCTCTCAATATATCCTCTTCTTGTGTGGGTGTAGACATGGTGTTCTGAAAATAATGACGTAAACGTATGTTACGTATCAGTTTGAAAGCACTGACTTCTAATTCCAGTGTATTTGTACGTGTAGTAGGGACAAAGGATTGTCCTTTCTGCAAAGTGAGTGTCTCCTCGTGGGTAAGCTGATGTGATGAGATGTTGATGACTAAGTTGTTCTGATGCATTATTTCTTGCGTAGACCTTTCTTTTTTTCTGGTTTGACTGGTGTTTTTTCCACCTCTGCGGGTTTTGCCCCGCCTGGGTCGGGTTGTTGTCCTTTGCCTTGCTCCAAAAAATGAACCGCAGTGTTGGATGGACCAGCTAGTTGTTGTTGCTGTTCTGGACAAGTTGTCCTCTGTTTTGCCTGGGTTCTAGTGTCTCCTTCTGATGATGAAGTCTCGTTTTCCGAATATGGATTGTAAGATCGATTAGGGCGTCGGCGGGCGTACACTTCTGCCCGAGTGTACACCTCGCTGAGCTTATAGTCAATAGTGTCGCTCTTGAATTTCCGGATCTTGCGCTCTTGTGTCTCACGAGTATGTTTATCAAGTTGCGCATTGATGTCCTCCCCCATGGAGAGTGAAAAACAACAAAATTACATGCTAGAAAGATTCCAAGCACGAGGGTACCCTCAGGAGATACTAGACAAGGCAGCGGCCCGTTGTAAGAAGGCCAATCGCAATGATTTGCTACGCATCAAACCCAAAGCTGAGAATACACGAATGGTAGTGGTGTCCAAATACACCGTAACCAGCAATCAGTTTCGCAAAATCATTCTAAAACATTGGCCTCTACTGAGCACAGAACCATATTTTCATAACATCTTCGCACAAACACCCATCTTTGCCTATACCAGAGGACGTAACCTCAAAGATATTTTCACAAGACCTAGTGACCAGACGGAAATTCAACCATACAAAGGACTTTTGCCATGTTATAATTGCAGTAACTGCAATAATGTCATACCAGGGAATTACACCAATCATCCAATGAAAGGCCACAAAGTGAAATTGAAAGTTAACGCCACATGTAACTCTTCAAACGTCATCTACATGCTCAAGTGCCCGTGTGGCTTATGCTATATAGGCCATACAGAGAGAAAGATCAGAGTACGTATTCTTGAACACAAAAGCAACATCCGGACTAAAAACATTAAGTCCACAGTAGCTGCTCACTTCCTCGAGAAAAATCACACAGGGGCCCAGCTGAAATACCTGATTTTGGAACAGATTAAACCCACTAGACATAACAAAAACACACTGCTTAAACGGGAGAATTCCTGGATCTGCTACATGGCGACGATGCAACCAAACGGGTTGAACGATAGGATGGAATTCTTATGTTATCTATGACTATAAATGAATTGTTGAGCATTTGTATAGTATCATGTGACCGGTTTTTCTCTTTATGCTTCATGTATTGTTTTAGTATACCTTGCTGTTTATTCCTTTTTATAATTTTATTGTCACATCATCCGATCGTTCTTTCCAGGCTTTATCTCTTCTCACCCACTGCACTTACCATTGTCTCATTTTGTGGCACTAGCTAACATCGCTGGTTTTAACATCCACTACTCCAAGATGGCGCCCACTACCGTGGTTTTAGTCCATCATCTGTGTTTATAATAGCCGTCACGCCGGCATAACCTTGCACTTTCAACCGGCTTTCACACGCCACGGTCACCAGAGGGGTACCGTTTTGAAAATTCTGCCGATTTACACTATATTACAGTAAGTACCTCGCCTGAGGACCTTTGCAATATATTTACCGAAAAAACATTATAGAGTTCTAACCTTATGCGTGCACTTTCGTGTACTTATAGGTCTTTGGACCCATACTCGCACCGTATCAGTGAGTCCATGTCGTATTAGTATCCTTGCATGTTAGACACCAGGGAGCATGGTTTCTATCTCACCTGCCTCACGTAAAATTGATCACCGGGTTTATTTTCACAAGCTCTGGGTCACATTTCTTTAGCATCAATATCACACGCGCTTTTTTACCGGCACCATAGCACGCTTTCTTTCATTTTTACATTTTTCAACGGATCTTATTCACAAGGCACGTATGAATTCTAATAGCCATGAGCTCTTTCACACTTCGTTTTTTTTTAATCACCTCTGTGCATGACGCTAACCTAGCACGAATAGTACGATCACTTTACTAGGCTCTAGTTGACAGTCATTTCCTTTTCTTCTTGTAGAGTACCCCCTGACGAAGGGCTGAAGGATAGCCCGAAATGCATTGGGATTAGCAAGTTTTGATGAACGCGCATTGGATTACATGTCTGATATTTTTGCAACCATGAAAATAATGTGTTGAAACAGAGACAATTAACCAAAAGACATTTCATGTTCTAAAAACTTTATTAAATTCACTCAAGTGAACAAGACTTGTTTAGTCTTTCTTGCAGTGCTAGGAGGAGTCTTCCCCCATGTTGGGGCAGCTTTGCAATAGACTTTGTTACAATACACGCTGTAGGACCAGACAGCGATACCTCTTCAGCACGCTACAGATCATTATAGCACAGACAATCATTGATCAACTGAGCAGTGGAAGTTCCATTCATCTTCTTTGTTAGTATACTTCCGGGTGGGTCAGCGTCCCAGCATCCCAGCAGTTGGCCCCGCCCCCCCTATTTAAAATCCATCACAGCGCCGGCGGCGCACCAAAGGCGTGCCAAAGGCAAGCCTGTCTGCGCCCGTCCATGTCTGACCGCCGCCAGCCGCCAGGACCCCTGCGTACTTTACATCCCATTTCTGGGTAAGCCTATCTAGTATCATGCTGCACTATTCTAGTGAGGAACTGCAATCTCTAAATCCTTTAAATCTATTATACAATGGAAAGGCTATTCAAATGATTGAGCCCCGAGGTAATAATCAGGCTAGCCCCCTAGTGAGAATAAGTTGAAGATCAATGCCTTTAAGCGTGACACAACTGACACACAGGCCAATGACATAAAAGCAATTGTCAAACCACTAACGGCTCTATATCTCAATGTTAGGTCCATACCAAAGCATACACTCAAACTTTGGAGCATTCTGGATGCCAAAAAACCAGATGTTTGTTTCATTACTGAAACGTGGCTTCATAGCCATGCCTCATCTGATGTTGCTATAGCCTTCCCCTCCTCAGTATCATCTAGCCAGGCTAGATAGGGAAGTGGGTAGAGGAGGAGGTATTGCAATTGCAACCAAGGCCCCTATCGAGATCAAGGTGTTTTTCTCCAACACTACATCTGAGATAATGATTTTTAATATTGTAATTCCTAGCTCTGAAACTTGGAAAGGAGCTTTGGTTTACAGACCCCCTGGTCCTAAATCGAAATTTGTTAACTACTTATTAGAAGTAATAGTGTTGCACGTCCTAGAGACTGATCATTTTATTTTACTTGGAGATTTCAACTGTCATGCAGAGCAACTGTTGGATTCTGATATAAGCCACTGAATCGGGGCAATGGACACACTAGGTCTGACCAAGAGGGTAATAGGCCCCACGCATCTAGCTGGTCATACGCTAGATTTATTATTTACCAATTCGACCAAATTGATCATCGAACCTCCTCTCCCTATATTATGGACTGCCCACTATCTTTTAAAATTTAGTATGCTTAAATACTCTCAGAGGAATCTAGGGCGGAACAGAAGAGTTCTGATTCGGTCTTGGTGTAAACTAACGCCAGACGCCTTTTTTAGCCCATTTTAAACCGCAGCAGATATTCCAGTCTGATACGGTGGAACAGGCTATAGCTATTTTAGAAGCATTTATTGTGTGTGCTTTGGACAAAGCTGCCCCCATGACCAACGTTAATGCAAAAAACAAAGCTTCACCGTGGTTTACAACTGCCCTAAAAATCGATAAACAAATTAGTAGAACAGCTGAATGTCAATGGAGGAAAACTAAAACAGATGAAGATCGCAGGAACTACAGACAGTCCCATCTTAATTATATAAAAAACATTAGATTGGCACAAAAGACCTATTTAACTCAGCGAATAAACAATGCTGCAATGCTGCACACTTGAGTAAGGAACTCTATAAAATATTGAAAGAGTTTACATCCCCTCTGGTTGAGCAGTCTCTGTTTTTTCCCACTCAAGAGTGGGTAGATTCTGTATCTTCCTCTTTTGATAATAAAATCAAATCCATCTACTCATCTTTCCCCCATCTTGACTCTGGCCAACTTCAGCAATGTAGGAACTTGCCTATGGTATCCCCTTTGGCGGAAATAAATGGTGCCCCACGGTTAATGTAATTTGAATCCATAACTACTGCTGAAGTACTAGAAGGCTTAAGTAAGATCAAATCGAGTTCTCCGGCAGACCCATTCTTACCCCGCTCCTGCACTAAGATTACGCCGTTATTCGCTAACCTCTTAACTGAAATTTTTAACATGTCGCTAGAGCAAGCCAATGTTCCGATTAGGTGGAAACAGGTGCAAGTTAAGCCAATTCTTAAAAACCGTTAGCCGACCCCATCTTACCAGTCCATTATCATCCCATTTCCTTGCTACCCTATTCTGGGAAGGTATTGGAGCACTTAGTCAACAAACGGCTCACTGCCTATCTAGAGAATCACAGTCTCCTGGACCCCTCACAATCTGGCTTCTGGGCTGTCCATGGTACGGAGACTGCAGTCATTGAGAGTATTGATAACATCTGGCTCACATTTGACAAAGAGGAACCAGCAATTCTGGTTCTCCTTGATTTGTCCGCAGCCTTCAACACTATCTCCCACAGTATTCTGAAACATCGACTGTGGTAGGTGGGTGTCAGAGGGAAGGCCTTGGACTGGTTCCAGAGTTATCTAACGGACCGCTTTACCACCGTTCATGTGGACTCATTTGTCTCATGCAGTCGTCCAGTCACTGTTGGGGTTCCACAGGGCTCTATTCTCAGCCTTATGCTGTTTAATTTGTATTTAACACCCTTAGCTGGTATTTGGATAATTTGGATAATTTGGATAATTTGGAGGGGTATTTATAAAGTGCGGCGTTCGCTCCGGAAGGAGCATCATGGCGCTGAGTAGTCCTTGAGGCCAGGTCACAGGGAGGTAGGGGGGAGGCTAAATGGAAGCTCTGGACCACTCGTCAGGGAGATTGAAAATCCATGTTTTGAGAAGTTTTCTGAAAGGTTTCTCAAGAGTCTGATGTCTTAGGTGTCTGGGCATGCTGTTCCAGGCTTTGATAGCCATGGAGCTTAGGGTTTTACCTCCTTTAGACTTCAAGTTAAACCTGGTAGAGGCCATGAAATTTTCTTGGGCAGAGCGGAGGGAACGACTAGGGTTGTAGTGAGGGAAGCGTCTAGTGAGGTAAACAGGGCCTGTTTTGTTGAAGGCCCGAAAGGCAACGATGAGAATCTTAAATAGTATTCTCTTGTGCAGGGGAAGCCAATGTAAGGTCTTTAGGGCTGCAGAGATTGAGGATTTGCGAGGTAATTTTAAGACGAGACGGGCAGCAGTGTGTAGAACACTTTGGAGTTTGGAGAGTGTGGACTTCTTGGTCCCTGCCAGGAGGCCGTTGCAGTAGTCCACGCGCGAAAGAATGAGGGCCACTGTAACCGTTTTTCTGGAATCTAGGGGAAGAAAGTCAAAAAACTTTCTGAGGGATTTGATTATGCCGAAGCATCGGCCGGCCACGGTTGTGGCATGATGGTCAAATGAAAGATCAGAGTCGAAAAGTACCCCGAGGTTTCTAGCGGTAGAGACGGTCTGGGGGGGGGGGCAGCAGAATTATCGGGCCACCAGAGAGCAGGACAGAAAGAGGCGTTCTTTCCGATGGGGAGGATCTCTGTTTTATTTGAGTTACAACGGAGATGGTTGGAGTCCATCCATTGGAATACAGCAGTTAGGCAGTGTTTAAGATTGAGCTCTGCATTGTTGGAGTTATCGTCTAGGGGGATGATCAACTGCGTATCATCGGCGTACGAGGTGACAGTTATGCCGAATGATTCAATCAGGGTAAGGAGAGGGATGAGGTAAATATTTAAAAAAAAGAGGACTAAGGATGGACCCTTGGGGCACTCCGGAGGAGACTGTTTTCTCTTTAGATTGAAAGGGGCCCAGGGCAACAATTTGGGACCTGTCGCAGAGAAAAGATCTGATCCATGATAGGGCTGAGTCGGAGATTCCAATGTCCATTAATCTGTTAATCAGAATGGAATGGGATATGGTGTCGAACGCTGCCGTGATGTCAAGAAGGATCAGAATGGCCTTCTTCCTTTGATCTTGCAGCGTTTTGATGGTGTCGGTCAGTTCAATTAAGGCAGTTTCGGTTGAGTGTTTGGGACGAAACCCGGATTGTTGAGGGTGAAGTAAGTTGTGCGTTTCTAGAAAGGATTTAAGTTCTTTATGGACTAACTGTTCTGTTATTTTTCCCAGAGCGGGGAGAAGGGTGATGGGACGAAGATTGGTCAAGTCCACTGGGGATTTATTAGCTTTTTTCATAAGCGGTTTGACAACACCCTTTTTCCATAAGCGAGGAACAGATCCAGAATTAAGAGACAGGTTGATGATGTCATTGACGATAGGGTTTATCTCAACAATGATTTGATGGAGAATCTTGGGGGGGCAGGGGTCGGAAGGGGAGCCAGATTTGCAAGAGAGAATGGCATCTCTAGTTTGGGCCAGGGTGACCGGGGTGAAGTTTTTAAGACTGCCGGCTGTCGAGCAAGGTTGATCAGGATTGGGAAGTCCATAGGGCGTTTGAGGGGAGGGGAAGTCCTTTTGGATAGCCGGACCAGAAGCAGCTGGTGGGGCACCGTATCGAAGGCGGCAGAAAGGTCAAGTAGTATCAGGGCCGCCCTGCCCCCCCCCGTCAAGACACTCCCTAATCGCCTCCGACATCTCCACCAGGGCAGTCTCCATGCTATAGGAAGATCTGAACCCCGACTGGACTGGACGCAAAGCACCTGAAGATTCCACAAAAGACTCAAGCTGCAGAAAAGCCACTTTTTCACAGACCTTGGCTAACGCTGGTAGTAGCGAAATTGGCCGGTAATTGGCGGGGACCGCCGGGTCCAGAGAGGGTTTTTAAGAAGGGGAAGCAATTTAGCCTGTTTCCATTGAGCTGCAACCGAGGCGGCCTGAAGGGAGAGATTCACAATGCCACCTACTGCTGTGCAGACCTCCTTGGCTACCCCTGCTAAAACCCGTGCCGGGCACGGATCGGCTGGTGAGCCAGACTTAAGAGAACTAAGAATGGCCTGAATGTCTGACTTGGCTGCAGGTGTAAATGAGGTGAGCTGATGGGTGGCCACACACGAAATGGCGGGGGACCCTGGGGAAGAGGGCTACAGAATTCTAGGATGCGAGCCGACACTGTCCTGAATTTTTAATATCTTGTCCACAAAAAAAGTGGACAGCTCCTCCCACTATTGTTGTGAAACAGGAAGCACCCATTGTTCTGCGCCGGGGGATAGAAAGCTCTTAACGATAGCAAAGATTTCCTTACTATTGTTCTGAGCCAACGCAATCCTCCCGGTGAAGTAGTTGCTTTTAGCTAACCTGATGGCTGAATAGTAGTCCCTCTGAGCCAAGCACAGTGTCCTCTTGGCCATACTTCTGACGCCAGTTATATTCCAGCTTTTTGCACCCCAGTTTCAGATCCCTGAGCTGATTTGAGAACCAGGGCTGCGAGGGGAGAGAGCGCCGATTGCGACCTCGAGTGACTTTGGAACTGGCGCTGACCCCCTGCCTGATCCAGCAATCAAAGCTATCCACCGCCCCTTTCAAATCAGAGGCAGGGGTTGGACAGGACTGGAGTAGAGCCATCGAGAGAACCGAAAGATTCATCTTCCCAGGGTGTAGATCGGGCGGCAGGTCCGGGCTTCTAGCAGGCCGGCCTGAGGACCAAGAAAATCTGATCAAGTGGTGGTCTGACCAGGTCACAGGCTCAGGCTCCTCTACCTTAATGGGAAAATTGGTGCAGACCAAATCAATGAGGTGGCCGCCCAAGTAGGAGGGCAATTTCCCATACTGGGTCACCTGCGCTAGGCCCAAAGAATCCAAAAGAGACCCCGCATCCCGGGCTGCCGGGGTGTCCAAATGAATATTATAGCCCCCAGAAGGAGAAACTTAGGGTACCGGAGGGCACGTGGTACAATGATATCGTCAAATGCCTTAAGGAATGCTCCAGAAGGACCTGGTGGACGATACACCAGAGTGCCTCCCAGTATGAAGTGAGGGTAAAGGGTAAAGGTGAAGTCCAAGGCTTCCCCCCCTCCCAGTCACCTATGGCTGTGCCGGTAAAAGACCATGTATCCCCAAACACCACTGCCGTCCCCCCTCCTCTCCCGGTGCCTCTATCCCCACTGACAATTTTATAACCCCTCGGGATTGCGAACTCCACTACCGGAGCACAAGACTCATTGAGCCACGTCTCTGTGATGAAAAGAACGTCCAGTTTGGAGTCAGACAGTAGTTCATAGATGTCTGCTGCATGCTTAACCATCGAGCTCGCGTTAATGAGCGCTGCCCGAATTATAGGTTCTCCAAAGTCTAAGATAGAGGGGTAAGTCAGATTGGTGTGCAAGTGAAATTTACAAAGCGGGCAGGCTCTAGGGGGACTGTGGTAGACATCCCACTGTGAACCACTGCCACAGCTAGTACCCTTTAGTGCTAGCAGATCATCGTGGATGTAAACAATCTTCCTATATGTCAGATCCAGCACTGCCCGACCAAAGTGGCTGGCGCTGGTCGCTACCGGGGCGTGGACGGGTGCGGACGGGTGCGGACGGGCGCAGACGGGCTTGCCTTTGGCCCACCGGCGGTGCACCTGCTGCGCGTCCGGACTGACATGTGCAATTTATGCCCAAGCCCCTCCCCCAGCTAGAACGCTGCCTACGGTCCCGCGGGGATCCGGGACTCACCCAAGATGGCGCCCTGCCCTCCACACAAACGGCACAAAGAGCCGCTGTGGACCGGGGCAGGGGGAGCGCACCTCCAGCACAGGTGAGTGTCAGGGAATAGAAGAAACTATTTAAGACAGAGCACAGTTTTTAAAAATATAAAAATGTACAAGCGATATTAAAAACAGCTAGCAAGCAGGGAGTGGAAGCAGAAGAGTAATCACAACCAAGGAATGAATCGCAGTCTGCCCCCAATACACAAGCGGATAGCGAGGAGCTGCCACCACCCTCGTTTACCGCATAAAACTATAATCCAAACATAATATGTTTTATATTTGTATTTCAGCCGATCAAATCACAAATAGTCTTCTTCTGTCTAGTATCTCCTATAATCGCGGAACAAAGTCTCCCAGCACGTACTGCTGAGGAGTCGTGACGTGGATTATGGTTTTATGATAATATTTATGGATGAAGAAGTGCTTATAAGGAATATGTTGCTCAAGCCCTGAGGAAGTCTTTTAGAAATTGTACCATAGACGAAACACGTGTTGGCTGTATCATCTGAAATCAGGATTTGTGTGTATCAAGTCCTTCAAGAGAAACCAAAGAAAACAAGAATAAAGACTGTGGATTTACACTGGATATTATCAAATTTTTTCATGGACTTATGATTGGAAACGTGACTTTATAATGTAGAGATTTATACATTGTGGTATTGCTCAGGGAATCAACTTTTGTCTAAATCATATCTTGCTCAGCCGCGCGTTCGTATGTCCTGTAATAGTGGTCGCTCTTTTTCTTACCTTGCCCCCATGCTATGGAATAAAAGTTCGGGCTGGACTGTTCCCATGAGGCACAGGGTCAGACTGATTTGCATATAGCCATGTCTGAACTGGGTGGGCTAAAGAACGGTGATGGATTAAACCCAGATCTTTTGACTGGGTGTGAGTGTTTGATTGATTCAGATGCTCCGTCCATCACCCCCCCCCTTTTGTACCGCTTTTGGCCGCCATAAGTGTGGCAGGGTGTGCTCAGACTTGAGTCCCTTGCTCACTTTGCCACTGGATTCAAGCAAGCCGGACTGAAGACGGCTGGAATGCCAGAAATCGGTCCTCGGAAGCTTGTTTCCGGTCCAGGGAAGACATGGCTTGGCAGTTCGGGCTGGACTGTTCCCATAAGGCACAGGGTCAGACTGATTTGCATATAGCCATGTCTGAACTGGGGTGGCAGAGTGGGCTAAAGAACGGTGATGGATTAAACCCAGATCTTTTGACTGGGTGTGAGTGTTTGATTGATTCAGATGCTCCGTCCATCACCACCCCCTTTTGTACCGCTTTTGGCCGCCATAAGTGTGGCAGGGTATGCTCAGACGTGAGTCCCTTGCTCACTTTGCCACTGGATTCAAGCAAGCCGGGCTGAAGACGGCTGGAATGCCAGAAACCGGTCCTCGGAAGCTTGTTTCCGGTCCAGGGAAGACATGGCTTGGCAGTTCCGGCTGGACTGTTCCCATGAGGCACAGGGTCAGACTGATTTGCATATAGCCATGTCTGAACTGGGGTGACAGAGTGGGCTAAAGAACGGTGATGGATTAAACCCAGATCTTTTGACTGGGTGTGAGTGTTTGATTGATTCAGATGCTCCGTCCATCACCACCCCCTTTTGTACCGCTTTTGGCCGCCATAAGTGTGGCAGGGTATGCTCAGACGTGAGTCCCTTGCTCACTTTGCCACTTGATTCAAGCAAGCCGGGCTGAAGACGGCTGGAATGCCAGAAACCGGTCCTCGGAAGCTTGTTTCCGGTCCAGGGAAGACATGGCTTGGCAGTTCGGGCTGGACTGTTCCCATGAGGCACAGGGTCAGACTGATTTGCATATAGCCATGTCTGAACTGGGGTGGCAGAGTGGGCTAAAGAACGGTGATGGATTAAACCCAGATCTTTTGACTGGGTGTGAGTGTTTGATTGATTCAGATGCTCCGTCCATCACCACCCCCTTTTGTACCGCTAATGGAATAAATTGCCATCACATCTCCAATCCATAGTGGATCATAAATGCTTTCATAAAAACCTTAAAACATGGCTTTTCCTAAGTAAACATTTTGGCAGGTTTTGAGTTTGCTGTCTGTTGTTGCTTTTTTTTTGCTGCAAGCGCCTTGAGACCTCCCGGTGATAAGTGCGCTCTACAAGAATATTTGACATGACATAGCTAAAGTTCAATGCCCAATCATACCCACCAAAAGAACCTTCGAGAATCCCATGACACATGTCCGACTATTTCCCATCTTCAAACACTAAAAAAAACTGGGACCTACACTCAATATTTCTTCCCTTTGGTCCACACATTAGAACCTTCTTGGATTCCTCCTGTCTCCTTATTCCGCACGAACAGTGGTCCTCCCTTCTTTCCTTAAATCTTATTTAGAGATACTCCTTTTGAGCCTCACTATCTTTTATACACAATGTGCCTTTCTTTAACCATGAGCTAATGCAACTGCACCTGCAGAGGAGAGAAAAACATTGCATCCAAAGCAAGCATTCACGTTACAAGTTTAACATTGCGAAACCCCAAATCATAAGGCCTTTGGATAACCTCAGTGAGGCAAGATTTGCAATACACATTTAAATGCATGATTACAGATATATATACAATTACAATAAAGGTGTAAAGCACTATCTAAAAGGATACATTTTCAGTTATAAAAATAAATGATGGTATTACTTTAAAGAAATACGTCAACATATAAGAAATGCAATTTTATTTGAACCGCAAAAATGCAGATATAAGTAAGAAATGTTACTGTAAAGAAAACGTTAATAAACACACTCACATGGATGTTGAGGTTACACAGTAGGCGCACTTTCTATAACTGTTCAAGTGCACTACATTACATTAATAATGCTACATCACACAAGTACATAAGTCCATACGTACACATATATGTGGCCTAACTAAACATGAAAGGGTGGAGCCACAATTACACTGCTCCACATGTTGTTCACCTAAAAAAAGCTGAAATGTTCTGCACATTTAAAACACACAGTGGAGCACTGCACATCTCAAACAAGCAACAAAATGTTGTGCATCTGAAACAAGCAGAAAATGATTGTATAGTCACTACAGACAGTGACGCTCTGTAAAGTTAAGACAGCAAAGCACTGAATCCCTTCACACAAGCAGTGAAGCTCTGTACATTTCAAACAAACTGCAACGCATGGTACATCTAAAACAAGCCAGAGGGTGCCCTGCATTTATAACATGTAGCCAAGCACTATCCATCTCAAAGAAGCAGAATATTCCATACATTTCAAAAAAGTAGGTCACAGACACTGAATCACAGAACTTGTAAATCAAGGCATAGAAAGGCTGTGTCTTCTATTTTGGCAGCAAACAGCTGTACATCTCAAACGAGCAGAAAAAGGGCATTATTTCTGAAACAAGCCTCAAAGCATTTTACAGCTTAAACGTGCAATTGAATTACATTCTCTCCAACAAGCAGAAAAACATCATACGTTCAAATAGGCATAGGTAAATGCATTAGGTTTCGCCTATGTGATTAATAATAAGCTGTTTTTTGTTGTAAGTTGTAGCTTGCTGAATCGTTGTACAATATAAGTCACAGCAAGTCTGTTAAAGTGTTATGACTTGTTTATGTACAAAAAGGCAATATATTGTGCTGCTACTAGTTGTATGGTGCATATAAGTAATAGCAACATTTTGAAAAATGAAATGAAAGAGGGAAATAATAGAATTAATTGGTGTTATAGCAATATCATGTGCTATGGGGAGTTCTTACACCTCCTGCACCATTCAAATCATGCCCATGGTGCCTGCAAGATAACTGCATTTGTGCCTGCCTGTTTAATAGTAAAATATAGCCATATTTGATGTTTAGAGGAGTTCTGACAACTTTTGGGCTTGGTGCCACTGAACCTGCCGCACCATTCAAATCATGCCTCTAGTGCCTGTAAGATAACTTCACTTGTGACTGCCTGTTTAGTAGTAACATTTTGCAATATTTGGTGTTTAGAGGGGTTCCTAGAGCTTTCGACCCCTACGTCACTGCGCCTGCTGCACCACTGAAATCATGAACCTAGTGCCTGCAAGGTAACTGCACTTCTGACTGCTTATTTATTAGTTAAATTAGCACTATTTGGTGTTTAGAAGAGTTCTGACAACTTTTGGCCCAGGTGACAATGCACCTGCAGCACTATTGAAATCATGGCCCTAGTGCCTGCTAGTTAACTGCACTTGTGACTGCCTGTTTAGTAGTAAAATATAGTACTATTCTGTGTTTAGTGGGGTAGCTAGAGCTTTTGGCCCCATGCCACTGCACCTGCTGCACCATTCAAATCAAGCCCCTTTTAAATAAAAGATAACTGCAATTGAGTCTGTCTATAGAGTAGTAAAATATAGCAATATTAGGTGATTAGAGGAGTGCTGAGAACTTTTGTGCCAGGTGGCACTGCACCTGCTGTCCCATTCAAATCATGACCCTGTTCTCTGCAAGGTAACTTCACTTGTGACTGACTGTTTAGTAGTAAAATATAGCGATATTAAGTGTTTAGTGGGGTGCTTTTGGTTCTGCTGCTGCTTCACCTGCTACACCATTCCAATCATGACCCTTTTACCTGCAAGATGAATGCACTTGTTCAAAATGGCTGCTAATCCCATTTTTTTAAATCTTTCTCCAATTCTATTGGTGGATGCAGTGAGCATTATACTTGATTTGGAAAATGTGGAATTGATCATGCGTGTTGGTACTTTCCTACGCTTAGCTACAAGGGCTCGCAAATCAATGTGCAACCCATGAAGTCTATTTGCACCCTGGTTTTAATATTATGAACTTTTATCATGTCCCTGTAACTGTTTTTATTGTGCACTTGCTTTGTCATTTGTTCCATAGATTATGAATTTTGATTATGTTATTTAACCGCTTATCATGATTTTAACCTTGTATGCTCTCTACTTTTACGGATACAGTGATATCCTAATAAATTATTTTGGATTGGATTGAATGCACTTGTGACTGTCTTGTTTAATAGGAACATTTTGTAATAATCTGGTTTTTGTGGGGTCCCTAGAGCTTTTCAACCCACTGCCACTGCACATGCCGCACCATTCAAATCAAGTTTCTTTTAACTGCAAGGTAACTGCATTTGTGACTGCCTGTTTGTCAGTAAAATATAGCAATATTATGTTTTTAGAGGACATCTTTTGGGCCCGTTGCCAATGCACCTGCTGCACTAATTCAAATAATGACCCTGTTGCCTGCAAGATAACTACACTTGTGACTTCCTGTTTAAATATTGAATATAGCAATATTAGTTGATTAGAGGAGTTATGACAACTTTTGTTCTGGTGCCACTGCACCTGCTGCACCATTTAAATCAAATCCCTTTTAACTACAAGGTAGCTACAATTGTGATTGTTCATATAGTACTAAAATATAGCAATAATTGGTGTTTAGAGTAGTTCTGACAACTTTTGGGCCCAGTGTCACTGCACCTGCTGCACCATTCAAATTATGAGTCTGTTGTCTGCAAGATAACTGTACTTGTGAGTGACTATTTAGTAGTAAAATATAGCAATATTTGGTGTTTAGTGAAGTTATGAAAACTGTTCGACTGGTGCCACTGCACCTGTTGCACCATTTAAACCAACCTCCTTTTAACTGCAAAGTAACTGCAATTGTGACTGTCCATATAGTAGTAAAATATAGCAATGTTTGGTGTTTAGAGGAGTTCTGAGAACTTTTGGACCCAGTGTCACTGCACATGCTTCACCATTCAAATGATGACCCTGTTGTCTACAAGGTGACTGCACTTGGGACTGCCTGTTTAGTTTAACATTTTAGAAATAATCTGGGTTCAAAAGGGGTCCCGAGAGCTTTTGGCCCTGGTGCCACTGCACCTGCTGCACCATTAAAATTAAGACCCTTTTAACTGCAAGGTAACTCCAATTGGGACTGCCTGTTTAGCAGTCAAATATAGCCAGTCAGTCGATAACTTTATTTCGGTCACAACGGATCATAAAAGTACATAGTTAAGTACATACATGCAAAGCAATACAAAGAATAAATAACATGAAACAATACAAGGACAATCACAATCATATATTTACATTATTGACAAGGTTAAAACTGTGCATCCATCCCATCATAAAACCAAATTCAAAATTCAATATAGTTATCGACAATAATCATGTTTTGTACAAATATTCCAGCTGTCCAGTTGATTCAGTAACTGGATACTTTCCTTTTAGCCAGAAATAAAAAGAGAGGAAGTAATTTCTGCACAGAAGACAATTAATTTAAAAAACTTCTACGTTTATGCCACATCCCGTTTAAAAAACAGGAGACGGCAAAGACAATAGGGGGATGGGTGTCATACTTTAGGACTCTAAAAGCTTGGGAGCAATGTCTAAAACCTAGGTTTCTACAAATCGGTATCATCCAATGTTTGCGTACAGCATGATAGACAGGGCAGAAAAAAAAGACGTGAATTTCATTTTCAAGGTTGTGTTTACATGGTGGACACTCAGTGTTTTTTCTAATGTCCCATTTACTAGTAAACGACATAAAAGGAAGACTGCCCATCCTGAATTGCATATATAATTTCCTCGCCAGTGATGGATAGATCAAGTCTAGGAAGTCTTCCTTTTTGTAATCCTCTTTTACTCTAAGAAACTCAATTGTCAATCTTCCAACTGTAGAGCTCACATGGAGAGACGATAAGTTATAGTGCCTGTAATGACGAACCAGGTCAGCCCTGGATATTGCCGGCATGCTACATCTGGTGTTTCCCAAAGCTCGGGCCGTCCAATCCTACTGCTGATTGCCTTAATATGTGTAAGCCATGGTGTTTTCTTACTCCTCATAGCAACCCAAACCTCCCTAAATTTGTTTCTATAGGAAGCTAATTCAGGGACTGTCCTTAGTCTTCTCCAATACGTAAGTGGCCTTAATGCCACTTCCTCCTCCATAGGAAGTAGCCCTAGGTCCATACGGAGGGGGACTAGTGGAGTACTAACTGGAAGTCCCAACATATTCCTCATAAATGTATGCTCTACCTTCATGAGGTTGGTAGGCCTTTGGTGCCCCTAGAGTTCCGCCCCATACACGGTGGCCGCCCTAGCCTGTAGTTTATAGATTTCAATGACAGGGGCAGCTGGCTTGAACTCAGGCACTCTGTGTATTTTCAGTATCCCCCCGCCACTTGGGTTAACTTTAGTGCTGCCTTTGCTAAGTGGGTATCCCATTCCAGGTGTTCCGATAGGGTGATGCCTAAATACTCAAAAGTCTTCACTCTCTCAAAGGGAGTGCCGTCCAAAAGTGGGTTTGGGCGGGTCAACCTAGGAGGGTTGAAGATCATAAATTTAGTTTTAGCTAAATTTATCTCCAGGCCTCTCAATGCACAGAAATCGGCAAAGCCATCCAGGGTACGTTGAATACCCGTTGATGTCTTGGACAACAACAAAGTGTCGTCCGCGAACATCAAAGCGGGCACCCGACCTGATACTAGCCTCGGGGCATCACTGTCCTTAACTCCAAGTAGGTGGTCTATAAGCCCATTAATATATAGACAGGTGTGCCAGGGGTATGTCCTGCCCCCCCCGTTTCACTGGGAAGCGTGCTGACAGTTCTCCGTGCTTCCCGCACCTAACTTGCGCATAGGTCTCCTTGTGGAGCCTCATTAGCACATCCAGAAGATATGGTGGGATGCCAAGATCAAACAATACACTCCACAATTTTTCCCTAGGGACCAGATCAAACGCAGACTTCAGGCCAACAAAGATGAGGTAGAGGCTGCCACACTCCACACTCACCGTTTTCCAGTATAGGACCTGAAGTGTGAATATCTGATCAATAGTCGATGTGCTCGTCCTGAAGCCAGCCTGGAAAGGACTCAAGATCTCTTTTTCCTCAATCCAACCCTGGACTCTATCTAAAATAATCCGTCCCATCAATTTTTGGGTAACATCTATCAGGCTGATAGGCCTGTAGTTGGACGGTAAAAGAGGACAACCTTTTTTGTGGTTTGGGACTATATCTGCGCCACACCAGGTGTCCGGCGGGTCCATGCCCTTTAAAATAGTATTGAACAAAATGCACAGGTATGGTGCCCAGATTTGGTTCTGACCGGAATAGATCCCCAGGGAGCTTGTCTAAACCGGGCGCCTTATTTGGTAGTAGTTTGAGGATGGCGGTTTCTACCTCGCGGGGAGTAATCTCCCAAACCCCCTCCAATCGATACTCATGGAGGAGGCTTGTAAGCGAAGTTAAGATACCGTCATCGCCCGAGTTTGCATACAGAGCTCCACAGTGAGCCTCCCAGACTGCTGGGTCTATATTGGGTTCTATCACTGATCTACCCTCCCTCCCCCCAGAGCTAACTATTGCCCAGAATATTTTCAAGTCCTTGCACTTAAGGGCAATTCTAAGATCATCCCATTTATCAGCTTCCCAATCTTTCTTTTCTGATTGGGTGACCCGCTTATACTTAAGCCGGCATAGCTTGATCCTTGGCTTATCCTTAGCCTTTACAGCGTTTAACAAATCTGTTTTGGCTTTACGACAATTAGCATTATACCAGGGATGGACTGAGGCAAGTTTTGCCCTTTTACTTCCTACCGGGTAGAACACATCAAACAATTTGGAGGTCAACTGTTTGTGTATTCCTAAAGGCCTGTCACCCATCCCTGGTTGCATGTCCATTGACCCAACCTCACCCATTTCTCGTAGGTATGGCACAGCCTGCTGGTAAATGTATGCTAATTTATTTGGAGAACCCTGTATGTGGGGCCACTTTACTCTCCGCCTGTTGTTGTTTAGCGACAGTGGATGATGTATTGAATTGGGCACTGGTACGGGGTTTGACAGGCCCCAACTCCCTGGTTTAAGTGTCATAACTAAGGCGTTATGGTCACAATCTTTCCTCGGGTGAATCCGAAAGTCCAGTACCCTATCCCATATTCTGGATTCAACCAAAATATAATCTATAATCGAGTTTTGCCCTTCTCTATTGAAAGTGGGTAGGCCTGGTCTGTCCGATTTTGTCCTCCCATTACATGCCCTCAGGGAAGATGAGAGGGTAAGCGATTTTATTTGGAGGACCAGCGGCGTCCATGCTCTAACTGATGGAATCTGGGGTTCCGGGATATGCCAGTACTGAGCCTCGTCATCTAGGCCATCTGAGCTTGCATTGGTTAGAGGCTCGAACTGGCAGTTAAAATCGCCCCCTATTATTAGGATAACTGCTGGGTCAAGAGTCGAAATAAACTGTCTTAGATGTTCAATTACTCCAGACTCCTGCCCACTCTGCACTGGCCTTGAGTAGATGTTGAGTAGGGCGATTTGTGTATTTTCTGGCAGTGTTAGGTGGACACATTGTACATCCAGAGAATTTGTTGGTAACTGCCCTGCTTTGGCACCCAGGTGCGTACCCACCCAGATGCTTAAGCCTCCCGAAGGTCTACCCCTACCCTTTGTTGTGGCTTGTATACTAAAAGTGGCAAAACCTCTCCTCTGGTAATCTTACAGAGCCCATGTCTCCTGCGTTAGACAAACATCACACTTCTCTAAAAACGAACCCCAATCTGGGCATGATAGTTTGTTTTTAATCCCAGCCAAGTTCCAGGAGAGAATATTGATAGTGCCGTTAGGCTCCAACACTTGAGTATTCTTCTGTACCATAGTGCAGCTGTCATCCCCAATTAATGGGCCATTAGTGTGCATCCCCACCCTCCTAGAGTTTGGCCCCTTCTTCCTCAATTCTCTATCGGAGATCCCTCCAGCTACAGGGGGAGCTACAGTTCTAATTGCACCCTCCTGTGTTGCTGGAAGCGGAGCACCAAGCAGTACACCAGCATACTTGCTCCTGCTACCCCCGTTTCGTTTCCCCTATTAGCCTCAAGAGCACTCTCACCCCCCTGAGAGCTAGGTAGGTCGATAGTACAATCCTTTACCACAAAACCCTCCCTAACTTCTGATGGGCCCTGTTCATCAACGTAGGGGGATAAGAACTGACTACTCCTCGACTGTCAGTCTACTTGATCCAGAACGGAGAATCTCTTATTTTCAGGAAACATAGCCAATACAGGGATGTGATTGTTATCTCCCTTCCAATTAGTGTAACCTGCCTCGACGCTAGGACCCTGACTATCCCAATCCCCCCAGGTCTGCCCTCTTCTATTAAGATTAGAATTGAAATTATTAGGAGTAGCAGGGTAAAAGTAGGTTAAGGGAAGGGATTGGATTTGCGTTACTGAACGTGCTAGGACCCAGTTGCATATATGCTCGACAGCCCTTCTGTTCCTAAAGTTAATTACAATGCAATCACCCTTAATATTTTTTTTCCCTAGACCCCACCCTGTCCACTCTACGAGCAAACAGAATTTCGCTAGATAACTGAATGGGAAGGGGCCTGTTATAATTCAGCCAATGAATGCATTTATTTTTTAGCTCAATGTAAGCCTCCACTTTTCCCTGGCTCAAAACTGGAACCCCTACAAGCACCACAACGTACGGTATCAACTCGGGAGGGAGATCTATGCATGGTAATGCTTTCTTTGATACATAATGCGTCGTTGTGCTTGTTTCTGGAAGTTGTGGTTTCTTAGTCCCTCTACCCCCACCATTCTCCACACATCTACTCATTGCTAAATCGTTATTCACAGCATTATCGCTAGATTGGGGTAGAAGTTCATTAGATGGTGCAGTGGGGGGGGGATAATTCAGCTTTGTTGCTGGAGGCAGGCGAGACAGACGGGTTACAAACTACGTTTGTTGGCCTAAACAGCCTCTCTGGATTTCCAGTACCACCTTTGTCCCTTGTAACGTCCTTAGCCTGGGTGGGAACAAACAATAGTTCAAGATGCGAAAGTCTATCTTCTATAGAATTTAGTCTGTCATGGAGAGGAAGACATGTCTTGGTAAATATAATTTCCATTTTGGACCAAAAGTCTCCTCCAAACTCAGTAGGATACTCATCACAAGTACTTAATGTAGCCATGGTCACTTGTACAGGTGGCTGGCTTAAATCGGGACTGGTTGGAGTTATTATCGTTGGACTTTCCCCCACATTGCTACATTTTGGGATTTACACTTTTCTATTTTTCAGTGGAGCTCCTCCGCGCTTCCTTTTAGATTTTGGATCCAATACAGAATGTTTAGCCCCCACTTTCAGATTAGATCTACATGCAGACCGTGTTTGCAGTCTCGGAATTGATGGTCCAGGTTGCTCATGGTTTTGCGGAGAAACACGCAGAGCAGCTGGTGTGGCATCCGTGCTAGCAGAGGTACTAGGCAGACCTCTGACAACTTGTGGTAGCTGGCAACCATCGCCTGTACTGCCTAGAGAAGCAGTATCTAAAGTTCGTTGTTGATTTGGCGAGGACGCGTGAGTCAGCCTGACCATGGACGATCGTTTATCAAAAACGGGATCCAAGGATAACCTCCTTTCGGTCATTTCTATTTCATGGGCCAATACGGAAGATGCCCTAGTTAGAAATTGATCCAATGTGCCCACAATCGACCCGCCAGATATGGACTTCCCGCCCTTCCCCACCTTGGAGGTAGTCATTGCTTAAGTGGGTTGCAAAATAGCTGCTCCACTGGTAAATTGCAGCAAGAATACAAAAAGAAACAGAAGTAACCAAGACGGACTAATGGTCCAACATACTGGTACTAAACTTCGTATGTAGGTTGGAATGATGATGTAAGGGGGGGCCCGTTCCGTCCTCGTCCGTACTCGAACGGGCTCAAAAGGGCCCGCCCTTGGCCCGGGCTTCACCCAGCGCGCACCCGGCCCGCGCAGCGGGTGCCGCGAGAAGCTATGTAGGCAGCGGGGAGGGGCTACTGCAGCTCTGCTGCTCTCAGCGGTTCTGGGGCTTGTAGTCCGCCCCTGGCACTCCAAATGCTCCCACGAATCGTCCCCCAGGTAAATGCAGGCAAGTCAAGGCTCCCACTGCGAAGCGGCACCTGCGCAGCGGGTGCCGCGAGAAGCTATGTAGGCTATGTAGGCAGCGGGGAGGGGCTACTGCGGCTCTGCTGCTCTCGGTGGTACTGGGGCTTGTAGTCCGCCCCTGGCACTCCAAATGCTCCCACGAAGCGTCCCCCAGGTAAATGCAGGCAAGTCAAGGCTCCCACGGCAAATATAGCAACATGTTGTGTTTAGAGGTGTCCTATGGGCCGGTATTACTGCACCTGCTGCAACTTTGAAATCAGTACCCAGTGTGAACAGCTCTAGTAGAGGTATCATAAATGCATGCATCCAGGGGAAGTTAACAAAAAAAAAGTTCCACACAAAAGCAAATTAGCACAGTAATTCAGCAAAGGAAACTGATGAGAGCCCTCTTTTAAGATCACCACACCTCAACTTCATCTCCACATCTTCCCTTACCCTCCCGGAAGTAGACAACCTAATCATCAGCCTAAAAACTGATGCAGGAGCCCTAACACTCCTTTTCCTATATCGACCCCCACACTCTATGCCATCCTTCGCTGCCACCTTGATCGAACAGCTGTCCGACCTACTCACATCGCACCCCAGACTAGCTCTCTTTGGCGACCTTAACTATTGGTTCAATGACGTCAACGCCGGGCCCTACGCCACAGAACTCTTTGAAGCCCTCAATAGCCTTAACATGATCCAACAAATCTCCTTGCCCACCCACATCAAGGGCCACATCCTGGACCAGATCTGGACCCAAAATTTAACACTCTCCCAGCCATCTGTCTCCCCCTGCGTCTGGTCAGACCACCACCTAGTCAAAACCACCCTCACTGTTATTGGCAGGACCCCCCCCCCTCTGATGGCTGGCGGCCTCTCACGCAAATGGAACTCCCACGACTCCCAAGGTTTCCTTGCGACCTTAGCCGACACCCGGCCAGCTATCAATCCGCCAACCAATATCGACACGTTGGAAAGTGATATTGGCACATGGCTAAAGTCGGCCAGCGACCAATGTGCCCCCCTTACCAAGTTCCCTCGCACCAGACACCACTACTCCCACAGATGGTTCTCTGACGACCTTAAGAAACACAAACTGAAGGTGCGCCAGCTGGAACAGATGTGGAGACGCAATTACTCCGAGCCAGACAGACTACAATATACAATAGCTCGCAGAGAATACAAAAATGCAATCTCCTCAGCCAAATCGGAACATTTCTCCAACAGAATTTCGTCCGCGGACAATAAATCAAAGGAGGTCTTCAAAATCATGAACGAACTTACCTCAGACGACAGAATTCTCCCGGGTCAGACCCCCACCCAAGAGACCTGCGATGCTCTCAATCTTTTTTTATCGAGAAAATCAATAAAATCAAGGACTCCATCCCCCCCTCCCTCATATATCCCCCCTAGACACTCCTTCGAACAATTCTTCGACCTTCACCCACTTCCCCACCCTCAACCCCAACTCACTAGCTGAACTTGCGACCCGGGTAAAATCAGGCTCTCCGAATGACTGCTGCCCTCCCTCGTCCTACGGAACGTCTGTCTCAAATTACCCAACTGCATTTTACCCCTGCTGAATGGCTCCCTCAGCACCGGTATTGTCCCCAGCACCTTCAAAGAAGCCATCTTAGTTCCTCTCCTGAAGAAACCCGGTGCGGACCCGGCGGAACTCTCCAACTACCGTCCCATATCGCTCTTGCCATATTTTTCCAAGCTAATGGAGGCCCACGTCACCCGGTGTCTCTCCAACTTCATCGAGACCTCCTGCCACCTGGAGCCTAACCAGGCCGGCTTTAGGCCAGCCCATTCCACCGAGGCCGTCATCCTAGCAGTCCTGGATACGCTGAGGAGGAACGCTGATATAGGAATCCCCAAGGTCCTCGTACTCCTGGATCTGTCGGGCGCGTTCGACACGGTCGACCACAACATCCTCCTTCACCGTGTCGAGCGGGCAGGCATCCAGGGTCCTGCCCTCAAATGGACTCAGTCCTTTCTGACCGGCAGAACACAAGCCGTCCGCCTGGGCCCCTACACAGCGCCCAAAACCCCCACGACCTGTGGAGTCCCTCAGGGTTCCTCCCTGTCACCCCTATTATTCAACCTGTACCTTCGGCCCCTGATCCACTCGCTTGAAAACTGGGACATCACAGTGTACAATTACGCCGACGATCTGCAGATCATCTTTCCACTCAACTCCTCGGACGCTGTGGACAATTTCCATTCCGCCATGATACACATCCAGGAGTGGATGAACTACAATCAATTAAAATTAAATCCTGGGAAAACTGAGCTCCTCCTCCTCGGCTCCAGCCCCTCCCACTGAGGTCCTCAGTTCTGGCCTAACAAACTAGGCCCCCCCCCCCGGTTCCTGCAAAATCAGTAAAAAGTCTTGGTGTGACCATCGATGCCGAACTCTCCTTCAGATCGCAAGTGGGCACCGTGATCTCATCATGTACGTTCCAGCTTTGTAAAATCCGCAAAGTCAGTCATCTACTACCACCAGCCGCTCTGGTCCAGGTTATCATCTCCCTGGTACTATCCCGCCTGGACTTCTCCAATTCCCTGTATCAAGGACTCCCAAAATCATTACTGCATCGCCTCCAGGTCGTGCAGAATCAAGCAGCCCGAATCATTTACAAAAATCCCAAATGGCAGTCGGCCAAACCCCTGCTACACAAACTGCACTGGCTACCTATAGAACAAAGAGCGGCCTTCAAGCTGGGTTGCCTCACATTCAAATCCCTCCGCTGTACCAGCCCCGCCTTTCTGACATCACTCATCAACCCCCACCGTCCAACTCGCAATCTTCGTTCAGCTCACCTCAACCTGCTTGCTGTCCCCAAAACCAAAACCAACAAATTCGGTGGCTGTCGGTTTGCCCTCCAGGCCCCCAAATTCTGGAATCCTCTCCCCCTGTCCATCAAATCCAGTAGCTCCCTCCTTCATTTCAGGAAACTGCTCAAAACCTTCCTCTTTCCCCCACCCAGCTAAACTCCGCTTCCTCCGACCTCAGCCCTAACCTCTGTCTTACAGCGCCAGGAAACCCACGGTGTCAGCGCGCTTTACTAATCCCACTTAAATAAAAAATAAAAAATAAAATAAAATAAATAAATTAAGATATAATAAATACAAGAGATTTCACAGGCTCAGCGCAAGCACTGTGCAGGCAAAATCTAAAAACACAGACAGCACTGTACATTTCAAAGAAAGAATGAAGGTTTGGAAATCTGAAACAGAAGCAAATACATGTACATACAGTGCTTAATATGAGCTGGAGGATGCAGGAAAGGCACACCAGCACTTATATTTGGGTACCAGCGCTCATTTTTCCTCAACAGCCCTTGATCAAGAAAGAGAAAAACGCAACCAGGGAAAGAAGGAGGAACAGAAAGACAGAGAATCTGTGAGAAAGCAGGGTTCCAAAGGAGCATTCAGGAGTGAGACAGATAAGGGAATGTCTAATGCATTGCAGAGGCTTGAGGTTGTATCACAACTATGCAGCCTTGATATTTGACACCCCAATCTTCGTTAGCACAGACAATGGATACCTACACTTATTGCTCCACAAATTAATCACTGTGTGCATCTAAAATAAACAGCAAATAGATGTATATGAGGGAATACCCTTATGGAATGTGGCAGTTGCAGCATCATGTTCAGTTGATGAACACTGTGTCGGCCATCTTACATGATGAGAGCCCCCTCACAATGGTCAGTGCTTTAGTTTATGTTTATGCCTCCTTTGAGGGCGTGGCCTCCTCCACTGCATTGTATAAGTGGTACAGTGGGAGATTCCAGCAATAGAAGGAGCCCTTCCTTTATGCGAGGCACAATCCTTTGCAGTGTCTGAATTGTGGCTCATCAGCTCTTTTTGTGAAAATTGACTTCTTTGTTAAATGTAATAGCAAATTGTAAAACTGCACAATGTTGATGTGGGCTGATACAAACTGAAAGAGACTCCGAACAATGGCTGTATGAGGCAGACACAGAGAAGATAATGACGGAAAGAGACTGATGGGCGAAATTTGCGAATTCGCGAAATCGAATTTGCAATCCACAAAATCCGCGAATTCGTGCGAATTTGCGGATTTTTGTTTTTTGCGTGCTTGCGGGGTTTTTTGCGTGTTTGCGGGGCTTTTTGCGTGTTCGCGGGCCGCTTGCATGGCAAAGTTACCCATGCGGTCGTGTATGGGCACAGCACCCTCTGGTTCACCACTGCCACCCTCGGGTTCATCACTGCCACACTCTGGTTCACCACTGCCACCCTCTGGTTCACCCCTGCCACCCTCTGGTTCACCCCTGCCTCCCTCTGGTTCACCACTGCCACCCTCTGGTTCAGCACTGCCACTCTCTGGTTCACCCCTGCCACCCTCTGGTTCTGCACTGTCACCCTCTGGTTCACCACTGCCACCCTCTGGTTCATGACTACCACCCTCTGGTTCATCACAGCACCTCTGGTTCACCACTGCCACCCTCTGGTTAACCACTGTCACCCTCTGGTTCAGCACTGCCACCCTCTGGTTCACCACTGACACCATCTGGTTCACCCCTGCCACCCTCTGGTTCACCACTGCCACCCTCTGGTTCATCACAGCACCCTCTGGTTCACCCCTGCCACCCTCTGGTTCAGCACTGTCACCCTCTGGTTCAGCACTGTCACCCTCTGGTTCACCACTGCCACCCTCTGGTTCACGACTGCCACCCTCTGGTTCATCACAGCACCTCTGCTTCACCACTGCCACCCTCTGGTTAACCACTGTCACCCTCTGGTTCAGCAATGCCACCCTCTGGTTCACCACTGCCACTCTCTGATTCACCACTGCCACCCTCTGGTTCACCCATGCCACCCTCTGGTTCACCACTGCCACCCTCTGGTTCACCCCTGCCACCATCTGGTTCATCACTGCCACCCTCTGGTTCACCCCTGCCACCCTCTGGTTCACCCCTGCCACCCTCTGGTTCAGCACTGCCACCCTCTGGTTCAGCACTGTCACCCTCTGGGTCACCCCTGCCACGCTCTGGTTCATCACTGTCACCCTCTGGTTCATCACTGCCACCCTCTGGTTCACCACTGCCACCCTCTACAGAGACCTTTTGTGACGCAGCGGCAGCACAAAAGATGCGCCATGGTGCTGGGTATTAACAACGTGACGCATCTGAGAGATGCGTCACGTTGTAAAGCCCTGCGCCATCAGGAGGGCGTTCCTGCGCAGGAACGCCTCCTAAAAGTGGCTGAGTGAAATCTACAAGATTTCACTCAGTCACTTTTAGGCCAATGCTGCGTCAAAACCCTGCGCCTGCTTGAAGCAGGCGCAAGGCTTGATGCAGCATTGGGAAGATAGGGCCCTCCAGAGCATTGCTGGAGATGCGTCGGTTCCGTGATCCGGGGGAGATGATGCATCGGGTCTCAATGCTTGCGCAGAGTAGGGGATGCAACGTGATCCTTACCGGTGCGGAGGTGATGCATAGATACTCGGCCTGCGCCCCCGTTGAGGTGCGCAAGATGACACCTTGATGCGATGCGATGATCCAGTTGCGATGCGAGAAGATGGCGCCCTTGATGCAGCGATGCGATGATGATGCATAGACGCCCTGGCAGCCTTGTGACGACTCTGTACTTTGGAGCCGCGAAAGGCCTGCGACATGCTTCTCCGGTGATGCGATGGCGACTCTCTCGATGGCGTCACGCTTCTCCGGTGATGCGACAGCAGGCAGCTTCGATGAACACACGCTTCCAGGGAGATGCGGCGAAGGCTCGCTTCTCCGTCGATGCGACGATTTCAGATGCGGCGGCGACACACTACCTCTTGATGCGTCACGCTTCCAGCTCCATGCGACATGCAAATGTCTGGAGTTGAGAATTCCCAGCAAGGAAATTCAGAGGGGAGCTGGGGGTGAAGTCTTTTGTCCTTGAGACTTCAGCATGAGGCAAGCACAGTTCAAGCCCGACGCAGCTCCAGCAATGCGCTGCTTTTACGGCACAGATGCGTGACGCATCTGTGCCGTTTTTGCCACATGGTGCGCCGCATTGTAAATGCGGCGCACCATGGGTGGCGGAGCTGCGGCGCACAATAACAGGCGCATTCCTGGGGATGCGCCAGTTATTGTAAATCTGCCCCTATATATTTAGCCAACGAGGGAGCACTTACTGATTAGACAGTAGAAAGTACTCCAGTTGAGTAGAGGTATTGCACAAAAAGGTGGCATCTTCGTGGACAAACACGCAGGGCGGGATTCATTCTGCCCCCTCTTAGACTCGTTTTTTGTGCCCTTCTGCCCTCTGTTAGACTCGTTTTTCCCTTGTTTTTCTGCCCTTCTGCCCTCTGTTAGACTCATTTTTCCCTTGTTTTTCTGCCCTTCTGCCCCCTGTTAGACTCGTTTTTTGTGCCCTTGTGCCCTCTCTTAGACTCATTTTTCCCTTGTTTTTCTGCCCTCTGTTAGACTCGTTTTTTGTGCCCTTCTGCCCTCTGTTATTCCCTTGTTTTTGTGCCCTTCTGCCCTCTGTTAGACTCGTTTTTTGTGCCCTTCTGCCTTCTGCCCTCTATTAGACTCGTTTTTGTGCCTTTCTGCCCCATTAGACTCGTTTTTTGTGCGATTTTGCCCTCTGTTAGACTCGTTTTTTCCTTGTTTTTCTGCCCTTCTGTCCTCTGTTAGACTGGTTTTTTGTGCCCTTCTGCCCTCTGTTAGACTCGTTTTTCCCTTGTTTTTCTGCCCTTCAGCCCTTTGTTAGACTGCGTTTTGTGCCTTTCTGCCCTCTGCATCACCACATCATCACTCAGCGCTACCCCAGCATCACTCAGCACCACCACATTATCACTCAGCACCACCACATTATCACTCAGCACCACCACAGCACCACTCAGCACCACCACAGCATCACTCAGCACCACCACAGCATCACTCAGCACCACCACAGCACCACTCAGCACCACCACAGCACCACTCAGTGCCACCACAGCATCACTCAGCACCCCCACAGCACCACTCAGCACCACCACAGCATCACTCAGCACCACCACAGCATCACTCAGCACCACCACATTATCGCTCAGCATCACCACAGCACCACTCAGCAACACCACAGCATCACTCAGCACCACCCCAGCATCACTCAGCACCATCCCAGTATCACTCAGCACCACCACAGCACTACTCAGCATCACCACAGCACCACTCAGCACCACCACAGCACCACTCAGCACCAGCCCAGCATCAATCTGCGCAACCATTCAACAACAACTGGTTCAAATATGTTCTCTCAATGTTTCAAACTTTATTACAAAGGTCACAAAAAGATGTTAATATTTCACTTCTGTTCTTGGATTTTCGTCACAATAAAATACACTGAACATAATCTTCACAAAAGGTATTTACAAAAGTTTAAGCTATTGCCATTATAAATTAAAATCACTCTTATTTAAGTATTAATTATTTAACAAAATTAAAAGCCATTGTAATTTGTAATATCAATAGAGCTAAGTCATGTAAATACAAAACATATTGCATTACAAATGCTTTAGGTGTCACATTTGCGAAAGTTATAACTATTGGCATTGTAAATGACAAAGCTATTAATTTAGCTATTTTCAAAACCAACACATAAATAAAAAAAATTGTCATTTACAAGACCAATAGCTCAAACTTTCCTAATGCGAGACCTATTGCATTGCAAATGCTTGTTTTTATATCTGTCAGTGCTTCCTGTTGAGGTTTAATTTTCGTGACAGGTGCCTCATTGCCTACTTGTAACTATTCTCTGACCCGGCTTCAAGGGTCAGAGCAGGGTCAGAGAATAGTTACAAGTAGGCAACGAGGCGCCAGGAAGCACTTACAGGCTTACAGCAGCAGGTGCCCAAGTTGAAGTTAATTTCTTTGTAACCCTTTGGTAAAAGGTTACAAAAAATTAGCTTCAACGTTTGCACCTGCTGCTGTAACCCTGTAAGTGCTTGGCTGAAAAATCGTCCCCGCTGATTCGCGGATTTTACCGCGATTTCGTGAGATTCGCGGATCGTGAAATCTCGGAAAATCCGCAAATTCCGCGAGCGGAACGAATTTTCAGCCCATGCTTAATCCAAAGTACAGTCTTTGTGAATTTGTGTGTCTTGATGACATGAACCTTGTTAGACAGCTATGGCTAAGTGCATCCACACCTTAGAAGATTTATGAAAATGCCAAATTAATCTTTCATTGATAATATTTGTTGAAGTTTCCCAAAAATATATCACATCAATGTTGCTTAGCTTGTTGCTGGCACTTAACCTTCCCCATGTAGCAGACTCCATTTAGTTAATCACAGAATTCGGATTGTAGCATGATCTTTAATGTGAACCCACATTCTATTGATAGTTGGGATCCATAACACTCATTATTTAGATTGACACAAAAAGTCTTTATACAAATCAGTCTGAAACACCTGTATGCAACTATAATTTAAATATGTTTCCACTCTAATAAAATAATTCTGAGAAAGATTGCAGTGCTTTTCCTGTGAATTTGTCAGAGTGCCAACCCCCCTCTTGTGGAGTTTGGGGATTCTCATATTTAATGTATTTTATTTCTACTTCCTGAATTGCAACTTTCATGTGTCTTTGTCCCTTATTGTGTGTATAGTGTGTCACTTACCAGGATATCTGTGTCCAGGTGTCCATTTAAATGGTTTCTGTTAGGCCTGACATCATTGGCGCGAGTCTCCCTTCCATTTTGACGGATTGCCTCCTCTGTTTTGATATGTTTTTGCTGGTTTTATGCTTTGGGCACTGTGTCACTGCTAATCAGTGCCACAGTGCAAGTGCTCCCTATGTTAAATTGATGTACTAATTGGTGATTTCGTGATTGGGTTATTTGATTTACTTGTCAGACCCTAGTATAGTGCATCATGTGTGCCCAGGGCTTGCAAATCAAATGCTTCTGGTGGGCTTGCAGCACTGGTTGTGCCACCCACAGAAGCAGCTTGTAAAGTGTGTCTCAGGCCTGCCATTGCAAGGCCTGTGTGCAGTCTAGCACTGCCATGTCGACTTGGCCAAGTGCACCCACTTGACAGTCCCTAAACCTTGCCTTTGCTTCATATTAGACACCCCTATGACAGGCCCAAGGGCAGGGTGCATTGTAAGTATAAGGTAGGACATGCCCTGATGTGTGTAGCATGTCCTAATAGTGAATTACAGACATTTTCGTATTTCACTATTGAAGGCTACCTGTTCTCCATAGGCCATAATGGGCAGTTAGATTATTACATTCGTATAATCCTAAGTGACTCATGGAACATGGTAGAAATTCGAATTTAGTATGCCTGAACTCAGAATGATAAAATGCATCTTTTAGTAAAGTTGGTTATAATATTCTGTGTTTTAAAATACCCCTTTTAGAATGTAGGTATTTTCTTGAATAACTGTCCAGGCCTGCCTCTGCTAGGTTGTGTATTCCTTGTCTGGGTTTGTGAGTGATAGGGCTGGAGGATTCCAAGGGACAGGCTGGGGCAGCCCGGTGGTGAATAGAGAGGTCTGCATCTAGATGGGAGGGAGGAGTTGCACCTGGGACCTGAATAGGGCTGGGCCTTCCCTCTACAATGCTGGCTCCACCCCCTGTGGCTTGTCTGATGTCTCTGCCCTGCACTGTGAAAGGAGAGGAGGAATCATGTCAACAGAGTGCTCCAGAGCTGTATCTTCCCTCCCCTGTGCTGGCTCCCCCTCCTATGGGGCGGCTGATATCTCTGCCCTGCACAGTGATAGGAAGAAGAGAGTCATGTAAACAAAGTGCTCAGGAACTGGTGTGAACTAGAGAACAAAGGATTTTGGGGTATAAATATTGGGACCCTGATCCCAAGAAATTAGATCACTTCTGGAACAAGAAACCTTTTGCGAAGGAGAAGAACCAAGGAAGTTGCACGAGTTTTACTGCCCCTCTGCCAGTGTGCTGTTTGCTGGATTGGCCTGCAGTGGTTACTTCATTGCCAAGGAAAGGAGAAGGAACTTTTTAAGGACTTTCATCTACAGAATATTCTCCAAGGGCTTGAACTGTGCTTGCCTCATGCTGAAGTCTCAAGGACAAAAGACTTCACCCCCAGCTCCCCTCTGAATTTCCTTGCTGGGAATTCTCAACTCCAGACATTTGCATGTCGCATGGAGCTGGAAGCGTGACGCATCAAGAGGAAGTGTGTCGCCGCCGCATCTGAAATCGTCGCATCGACGGAGAAGCGAGCCTTCGCCGCATCTCCCTGGAAGCGTGTGTTCATCGAAGCTGCCTGCTGTCGCATCACCGGAGAAGCGTGACGCCATCGAGAGAGTCGCCATCGCATCACCGGAGAAGCGTGTCGCAGGCCTTTCGCGGCTCCAAAGTACAGAGTCGTCACAAGGCTGCCAGGGCGTCTATGCATCATCATCGCATCGCTGCATCAAGGGCGCCATCTTCTCGCATCGCAACTGGATCATCGCATCAAGGTGTCATCTTGCGCACCTCAACGGGGGCGCAGGCCGAGTATCTATGCATCACCTCCGCACCGGTAAGGATCACGTTGCATCCCCTACTCTGCGCAAGCATTGAGACCCGATGCATCATCTCCCCCGGATCACGGAACCGACGCATCTCCCCCTTTGCAAGCCTTTTGTTTACTTTGTGTTACACATCCAGGTACTTTGTTGAGAACTTTGTCACATTTATCATCAACTTAAACTAAGCAACTTTAATCCTCTTTAAGTCATCTTTAAATGTAGTAGTGTGGATTTTTGTCGTTTGTGGTCTTGTGTTAAGTCTATATAAAGAATACTTACTTTTATAAAACCTGTGTTGTGTCCATCTGTAGTGTTTCCACTGTATTACTGTGTATATTCAAAAATGATTAACACACTGCATCCGTGATACGCCTGTCTGCTCGTGCCAAGCTTCCAAGTGGGTGAGCAGGGGTTTTTAAGGAGTGTATTCCCCATACCCTGACTTAGAAGTAAGGGTCCCTATTTTGACAAAGGAGAATACCATTGCCAACTAGAGACCCCCAGATCTAACAGTTTCCATCAAAGTCTTCTTGCAGGGGCTTAGGGCTCTTCGTTCCTTACACCTCAATGTACATTTCACTCCCACTGCATTTTAAGAATCTTTCTTCAACCCATTAGGGTCCAATTACTAACCACAACTTGAGAAAATATTATTTGAATTGCTCTGGTCTCTGGGTTTACACTTTCACCTAGGTTGTTGGGGTTCCAGTCTCTCAGTGACACTCACCTGACTCCAGGTCACCGAAATGAATGATCATAACCCCAGGATCAGGCATTGGCCACGGAGAGACAGCCTGTCGTCCATTTTGAAATCTTTATTATTCTACCATTAGTCATTACAATATATTAAAATGTTTGAGCTAATAGAGTTGATCCTTTTCCATATTTGTTAATTTTGGTCTGATTAGTCTTCTTTTTGAGCATGGGTAAAATCAGCAACATAAAATATACTGGGACAAGGATTTCAAGTTATCACAGATGCATGTTCCCATGATTCAGAAATGTTCTTAGATTTCAAATTATTCTATTTTGTGACAAATTAACTGATGTCTTTTACCTTAACCATAAGTATGATAGGCACTGAAGGGATGAACAAAAGTCCCCTGCAAACATCATGCAGGTGCTAGAAGCATTTGAAACCCAGAGTGGGATACAGTGATAGAGGCACCACATGTACACCTTCTTTACTCCGCGTGGCTACAGTCAACTTGTGAGGTTTCAGAGAAATGACAGTATTAGCAGCAATAATGACGACAATGGCATTGCAATTTCGTTTACATGTCCCTGACAGGGAGAGTCACCTACAGACCTATCCTACCTTTTTAAAGGTAGGAGAGGTCTGTCAGCCCCCTGCAACCGGGTCCTTCACCCATTCATTTGGGACACGGATGTCACATGTGTTTAATGATCTGTTTGTGTAGCGAAAATGTGTGGAGTGTGCAAAATATATTCCATAGCCACATTGGAATCCATTTTGTATTTGCTACACCCAGGTGGTATGTAAATTGAGGGCGAGAGGGAGCCCAGACCATAGAGGGGAATTGCAATGCTCCATCAGGGCATTCCAGGAATCCATGGTAGTGGATCAGACATTTGGGTGTGAGTAGAGGCATAACACATGGTTTCCAGCATGACAGTGATTGGCCAGAATGAGTGTCTGAGAATAGATATGGGCGGTCAACACTCATTAATATATGCAGGGATTTTGGCTTAGATTAAACAAGTGATGTGATTGGTACTTCCATAAAATGGAACAGAAAGGTTTCTCAGAAGGTTGTGATTGGTTGTGAAACAGGTATAAATAAGGTGGCTTAGATAACGTGAAAGCTAGTCAGTAACTCATAGGACATTCGAACCAGGAAACTAAAAGGATAAAGGTCAGTACTGGAAAGGATATCGCCCTGGATGGATAGCCTAGTATATTGATAGGGGGATATTTTAGTGGTGTTTTTAAACCCGTGGTTTGCTGAAAGTGATTTCCAATAGTGCTTGGGGCTCAGTTGTAATGGTGTCACTGTCTCATTCATTTTGGAAAGGAATTTATGTAATAGACAAATGGAAATTGATGTCTTTTTCATTAAAACATTTTTTTGTATAATTGTGGGTCGGATAGAAAGGTATTGGGGTCCTTGAATTAGTTCATTTTTTTGATGAAGAGAATTTTGTAATTGACGGCAATAAATAGGATAATGAAGTAAATCCTTTTGTTATAGATAAGATGAGAGCGCAACACGCCATTTAGTGGTACGAAATTATATCTATGAGGATTTATGAGATAACAACAGGAGCCAGCACTGGGTGGATAACAACATATGGATATTGATTAAGTGAGTGAAACAATTTTCGGGCCGGGGATTTTTACCTGGGAAAAAGGAGGGCAATATAGATTATGTTTATCCTTAAAAATTATTTTTTTAAACAGTGTCTTCTGGAATTGGGAGTAAGGGGTTTGCAAGCATATCATGACATTACCCACTGTCACCTGATCTCCATACATAGGTCAAATGTCTCTTAATGATGGGAACTTTGTGGAATATTAGGCCATTGATGGAATTATCTGATGAATTTGTGAATTTAATTATTTCAAGATTGTTACCTGATCTTCATACAGAGGGCAAATGTCTGTGAATAATGGATCATGGGGAGTTGGTAGGCCATTGGTATAACTTTGGTGACAAATTCAAAATGTAATGGTTCTAAGAATGCATTCATTATGATTGCTTATGGACTAAGACTTACACTGAGATGGTGGAAACACCCAGTGAATGTATTATATTGGTATATATATAGGTACAGAGTTTTGCTGGGGTGTGTTTTATTTTTTTATTTTTAATACATTTTATTAGATATCAGACATGATTGAAACTTCATACAAATAAGCACATAGTCAAGAGCCAAAAGTTCATGTCAGACACCATTTTTCAATTTTCACCCTACCCCCCCCCTTTTGTAACGGCGCAGGAAAAAGGAAGGAAAGAAGAGAAAACAAAGCTAAATTTAATTAGAGGGAAAATAAAAAAATAATAAAAAGAGTCAAAAAGAATCCAGAGAGCTTAAATCTTCATCCAGATATCTGAAACCTTAATTAATTATCACAATTTTCCACTTAGTTAAAGGTTCCCAGATGCGTTCTCCCTCCCTCCGAGCTCTACGTCCTCTTCTCTTGAAAACCAATAGTTCCCATCTACTGGTATTTATAAACTTGCCCAGCCACTCATGCACCTTCGGAGGAATAGGATCCAACCATACAGTAGCAATTGATAACCGTAAGGTAGCCATGGCAGTAAAGAATAATTTACACTCTGATTGAGTCATATTTTGATCCTCAACACCAAGCATTACAGCTTGGGCTGTCAATGAAATCTGGCGTTTAAATATTTGTTCCAAATATTGTTCTACCTTTTTAAGGAGAGGAATCAAACTGGAACAGGTTGCGAATATGTGAATACTATCCACCACGTATTCACCACACGGGGGGCAATTTACCCCTGCCGTACCTCCCCATTGTTGTATGCGGTGTGGAGTTATATATAAATTGCACCATGTCTTAAAGCACTGGACCTGGAGATTTGCAGAGATGGTGGCCGTTTGACTATAGCCTAAAGATTGCTCACATATCTCCTGTCCAGCCTCTAAGCCAATCTGCCAGCGCTTAAAATGTCTATTTAAGTCGTCACTCTGCATATCATTTAATAATGTATAAATCTTGAATATAGTTGATTTCCCTCCCTTAATAGCATCAATTAACAGGATATGTTCCCAGCAAACAGTTTTCCTTAAAAAAAATCTTGAATCTGTAAAAATGTAAAGAAATGTCTATTGCTAATTCCAAACTTCTGTTTTAATTGTTCAAAGGTCAATAAGCCAGATTCTGACACAATGTCTCCAATTACAGTAATCCCATGCGACACCCAGTCACTAAAGTATCCATCGTGAAATATTGCCGGTAACAGAGTATTTCCTACAAAGGGAGAATATATATGAAGCCTACCAACATTACACCGTTTACGTACCATCGACCATACTTTAAAGGCTCCCCACAAAACCTTAAACCTAACCCGTTTAAAATAAGCCAAATCTATGTGCCTAAATAACAACCCGCGGGTTTCCTCTCCGTAAATTAAATGATAAATTGACATATCCAAACAGTCTTGATCCTGAACATCTAGTAATTCGGCAATATGTCTCATCGTTATTGCCCAATAATATATCTCAAAGTTTGGGACGGACCATCCCCCCCTTTCCCTGGGTAATGTCATATATTTCATAGCACGTCGTTGGCGTTTCCCAGCCCAGAGAAACCAGGAGATGATCCGATCCAGCTTTCTAAACCAACTACGATCAAATAATACAGGGATAGCTCTTAGATAATAAAGAATTTTGGGCAGAAATATAATTTTCACCACATTACATCTGCCCATTAATGTTAGTTGAAGAATATTAATCCGACGTGCATCAGCATTAATTCTATCTATCAAAGGAGGCAGGTTGATAGGGATTATCTCATCCGGGTTTGCACAAATTTCTATCCCCAAATATTTGGCATGATTTACCACCCGCGGGTCCATTAAAGTAATTTTATCATTATGAATAATTTGAGCATGGTCTTGGACTGCCGGCCACCTCCCCCCTTAAAACACTGACTGAATTACCCAACTCAACCAGTCGACACATGGGGGTCTTTGGAAGTCAAGGGGGGGTACGGGGCCCCCCCCTGGCCGTATTTATTAAAATATAAAATCAAATCAAAAATTTTAATCAAATAAACATTTCTGACAATTATTAAAATGCACACTTTTCAGAAGATTAGATTGACATCCGTTTCGACATGGTATGATGGGCTAACCTTAACAAATAGCTAGTACAGCGTGTTTCCTAACGTAATCTAATCATCCTGAAAATTAAACTGCATTCTAATATTTTTTAATAAAGTCCTACGGCAAGGTCGCCAACCGGTGTCAGATCCTTTTACAGCTGCGCTCTCACGTTGAAGATGCGCATGCGCAACCCAGGGCACGTTACACCCACGTGCGCTCCCTGAACTCCATTTAACCATAACAGGAGGGCCCAGACACTCGCGCACCTTAGTGACGTCATAGTGTTGTGAGGGGTGGCTACCAGCCTGAGGAAAGCGTAGACTCCCTCCCCCGCACCCTTTAAAACGGGATATCATATCCTGCCCCTGAAGTTCTGAGAGAGACCAATGGCCCCTCCCGCGGGCGGCCCCTTTCGTGAATGGGTCCGCCCCCCCGTAAGGACCTTAAAATGCTGCTCACCGATTAATGACCTTACCGCCAGACACACATAATAAATACGACATTGCTATTCTAAAAGGTAAAAAGGCCTAAGGAGAAAATTGTTAATACACAGCAAAGCACAACACATATACATATACAGATACTCCTGTAAGCGGGAAAAAGGCCTAAGGAGAGAATTAGTTAAATATCACGGCACTGCACAAAATATTTACATCTGTTCTACCTTCCAGTAAACGGGAAATTCAAGGCCTACTGGATCAAACCCCCTAAACCTATAGTCCGGCACATTGACAAACCTGATTCTTACCATTTGCCAGGCCCCAAGGTCTGCTAACAAGGGATGGAGGGTGGGGAAAATTACACGGCCCCACGGTGGGGCGAGGAGCGAGCCTGGGAGCGCGGGCACAAAGAGGCCGCTTCCCGCGCTCCCCAGGCTTTTAACCCTTTCGCCACCGCGACCCCGCCCCCTCGCCCCGGAAGCACACCAGTACTTCCGGGGCGAGGGCGCGGGGCAAGCGGCCCCGAAAGGGACGGGGTGTGGGAGGGGCCGGGCCCCGCCATGCTTGCGTGGGGGCCTATTGGCCCCCCTTGTATCATGGTCTTGGACTGCCGGCCACCTCCCCCCTTAAAACACTGACTGAATTACCCAACTCAACCAGTCGACACATGGGGGTCTTTGGAAGTCAAGGGGGGGTACGGGCCCCCCCCCCTGGCCGTATTTATTAAAATATAAAATTAAATCAAAAATTTTAATCAAATAAACATTTCTGACAATTATTAAAATGCACACTTTTCAGAAGATTAGATTGACATCCGTTTCGACATGGTATGATGGGCTAACCTTAACAAATAGCTAGTACAGCGTGTTTCCTAACGTAATCTAATCATCCTGAAAATTAAACTGCATTCTAATATTTTTTAATAAAGTCCTACGGCAAGGTCGCCAACCGGTGTCAGATCCTTTTACAGCTGCGCTCTCACGTTGAAGATGCGCATGCGCAACCCAGGGCACGTTACACCCACGTGCGCTCCCTGAACTCCATTTAACCATAACAGGAGGGCCCAGACACTCGCGCACCTTAGTGACGTCATAGTGTTGTGAGGGGTGGCTACCAGCCTGAGGAAAGCGTAGACTCCCTCCCCCGCACCCTTTAAAACGGGATATCATATCCTGCCCCTGAAGTTCTGAGAGAGACCAATGGCCCCTCCCGCGGGCGGCCCCTTTCGTGAATGGGTCCGCCCCCCCGTAAGGACCTTAAAATGCTGCTCACCGATTAAGGACCTTACCGCCACAGGCCAGGTAGTTTACTGACTATCTGCCCCCCCCCAAACCGCCTAAACTGACAGGTCATAACTTCCTAATCCAAAAAACCCTCTACCCCTGCTATTTAGTTCCCTATCCCTAGGGCATCCCCGACTCTGTCCACTGGACCCCCCACCCTGTGAGTAGAGCCTCTAATAAACGTCAACCCCTCATTATCAGCCGACTGTTAGTCTACTTGGTCCCGAGATGACCCCCTGTGGGATATTCAGCGATTAATGTGTATGAAATAGTTTCTCAAAACCAAGTGTTGATCCTCTTTATCGAGTGATTCTTCACCGAGTGACTCCTTGCACTCGCCTCGTCCCCCCCCCCCTTTTACGTGCAGCCTGGGGAAAACTGAGCCCCCCCTATGGTGCAGTCTGGGTCCTATCATCTGATGCTATGACCGGGGGTATCCTGGTACTACCATTCTACCCTTCCCACTGGCATACTGTACAGTCTGCTAACCATCCACACCTAGCCACTACGCTCTGGAAAGTGTTAAGTGTATGGCACTACTTTTAGCATGGAAATCCCTACTTCCTGAACGGGTGAAATGAGGCGTTGCATAGGCCTATCATTCCTAGGGTTGCCGAGGCCAGGAATGCACACCCTTGTGTACTGTCCCATCTCTACCGATGTCACTTACCAATTGGTGATCTATGCATATACCATGCTGACACTGGTGGCCCTGCGTGCACAGGCGCCGTTACTGTAGGTATACAATCTCCTGTTAAGGCAAATACTGCCATTTTTTGTGAAACAACATCCTGCTACATTACTGCCGCCAGCCCAATTAAGGGCTTACACACCGAAACAATCAACTCTGTGTTGGCACCTCCTGCGTCTTCTGATCGCTCGCCCATCACACTTGCGTTGTTGTTTGCCATCCTCTACCTGACGTAAGCATCCGTTGGGCTGTCCACCTGTAGCAGCTGTTGTGATGCGGAGCACTCCAGATATCCACCATGGACCCGGCCATACATAAATGAAAAAGACAAAACACAAACCATTAGTGTTTCTGGCGATAACTGCTGTACACGTGCTAGTCTTATATTGCCATCACTTGTTACGTTTGAGATACGATTAGCGTCAGCTGCATACTCCTAAACACTTCCGACTAAGTGTTGAGCATAGCCTCAGTTTGTGTCCCCTGTAGCGTGACTGTATTAGTGTTATTAAGAGTGCCCTGAAAAATGGCCTTCCTTAACGAATACTACCCCGTGTGCCGTGACACAAAGCATGGAGTCCCTAGTGCATACCATAGCGCCCTCATGACTCCTTAAGGATGATTAGGATATCAGTTTAAATGAACAGTCAGTTTGTATTAGCACCCACGCAATCACAACTTGATGAGATATACGTATTCTAAGTATCGAACCCCTCCCGCCTGACTGTTGGCTTCAACCGTGGCTGACAGTGGTAACGCGTAATATAACTAAGGGGCCACCATAACCTATATATATTATTCATATGATACCAGACTGAGCATCATTCCCGTAACAAGTTGCAGGTAACAGGTGGCCCTCCAGCTGCCACACATGATTTTCCAATCAATTCATAGCACACCGCCACCTATTGTAAATCATGATGCAACATTAGTTTCAAGAGATCCGGGTTTAATGTGTTACCGTTCATTAACCCATTCTGCCTCCCCCAGTTCAGCCCTGTTCATATGCAACTCTGTCTGACCCTCCTGCCCATATTAGAGCACCAGCAGTGTCAGACCTTCCTCTTTAGATCCATTCTACTATAGTGAGTCCTTTGCGTGCTCCATGTCCTCTGAGAAAATTACCTGAAACTAACAGGCCTACTATGGAATGGTAATTTCCAGGCTGACATTTGGCACGGCCGACTTACTTAGGCAATAAAATGGGGGGGGGGGGGAAGAATTAAGTGCCAAATGCTGTTAATTAAACACGCAAGTGCACACAGGTGACCCTGAACTAGTATTGTCAATATTCCCGATAGATATATCCCTTACGTGGCCACTTCAGCATGTTACCATTGGTAAGTGGCATTACCTTGGTCCGGGGGCGTCAAAGGTTTTCTACCACTGTAACCAGGCTTAAATCGCACGGTGCCTGGTAACTCGTGCTACACATTTCATAGATCTGGCTAGATCAATGTTTAAAGCATTTAGTACCATCTCCCGAGCATCTCAATGACAAGGGGTACCACTATAAACCAAATGTAAGTAATTCAGACAAAACAGGGCTCCTCGCTCGGAGGTGGCACTTCACACCAAATTTAGGTTTCCATAAGAAATCCACTGGAGGATTCACTCTCTTGGTCCGAGTGGTAAAGCCCTGGAAGTCAATGCCACCTAAGTCTTGCTTCATTCAGTGATGCACAAAGTTCAGAAGAGAAGGGTTGGATGTTCATGAGATAACCATGTGACGCACCCACCACAGGAATGAGCAATAATTAAAACATCAATCCCAGAGCCATCCTGAGGTCCGGGCCCGCCCCATCTAGAAAACAGACCCAGGGACTTGCTGCTGTCATTGTTTCTAAAAATTCCAAGAAACTAACCCTCCACACCAGAATGCCATTCCGGACTGATGAGCGCTGCCTACCTGACAGTCCCTACCGTCGCATTCAGTGATGCATACAGTTCAGAAGAGAAAAGAAAGTTGGATGATTATATGTCAGGCAAACCTCTCACTATGCTCACCTAATTTGGCTCCCTGATCCGGCTAGATCCATGTTTAAGGCCTTCTGAACCACCTACAAATCATCTCAAGGAGGAAGGGGGAACACTACCTACAGAACGTATGCAATGCAGACAAAAAAGGGGGGGCAACACCTCGAATTCCCACTCAAGTTTCCATGAGGGCTCCCTTTCAGGTCCCAATGGCCAAGCCCTGGCAGTCATAGTCCCCTAGTGTTCGTTGCCTTCAGGAATGTTTAAAGTTCAGAAGAGAAGAGTTGGGTGTTCATCAGTTAACCATATGGCGCACCCCCCCTTAGTGAGCAACATTCGACCATCAATACAAGTTCAATGTATGTCATCTGCGTCAATCAGCATGAACCGGCTGTCGGAAAAGGTATAATGTGCAACGCACACCCCATAGGAATGAGCAATAATTCATATATCGATACACGAGCCATCCTGAGCCCTGAGCCCGTCCCAGCTAGTAGATGGAGAAAGAAAATCAAACCCAGGGGAGAAGTTATGGCATGACGTCATGGCCTAAGAGCCTTCCCCAGCTAACAACCTTTAAAAAACTTTGTAGGTATGATGTTACTTGTTGTTGTATCATATATCTGGATGCAATGGCAGAAACAGCAAAAAACACAATTTAAGGCAGCACACCATGCTAAGCCCGGATGTTTGGCTTACGTAATTTGAAACGTAACATCGACGTTCTTGCTGTCCCTACATTCTGGAACAGGGCACCTGTGATAGGGCTCAAAAAACAGAGCCCGCTAAAGACCAGTTTAAACTGCCGGTGCTTAGACCCAGCCCGGCGCCTGCGAAAATGCTTCCCGGTGTGTCTTGCGCTCACCTCACTCACCTATCCATCTAGTCGGACCATCATGCAAATACAAATGATTCCGCACTTTTCAATTTGACCACTAGATGGGAGCGCAGGCAGCTAGATATATAGCTTCATGTATGCTAAACAGAAACCTCATTCCAGACTTTCGTCCATGCAATCTTCATTCCTCTCCCCGCACATGCACGTGTGCACACACATATATACCACACATATGCATCCAGACATAAACACACACCCTGTCCCTAGTCCCCACTGGACATGTACACATGAAAAGAAAGAACGGAGCTAACGAACCCTGGTGCAATGCTGTGCTCTGAGCTCGCTAAGCAATCATGGGAATACTGGCACATGCCCCAAAACAACGTTGAGTTAACCAAAAAAGGCATTGAGAACCCACCCGTCCGTCTCCATAATAAAGTGCAACCGCACACGCAGAGCAGCACATTCAGAAGCAGTTCACTGTTAAACCTGCATCCCCTACATATGCAGTGGCGAATTCCTGGGAATACCTGTACAGCCACTTATAATGCTGTAACCCTAATATGCACCGATAACGGTGTCCTGCCTCCATATCTAATGCAAAATGTTCTATGGAGCAGACGAGTAGTTAATGAATCTCGCAAAATTAGAAGAAAGAATTCCCATTTTGCACTGTTAAAGTGCATTCCTATTAAGCAACCTGTAATTTGCTTCATAGATCATATTTCTGGACACTACATTGAGCGATATGATCCATATGGGGCACGAAAGGGCAGACCGGCAACTGCCTGTAAAAAACCCAACCAGTTATTTGACATCGTCAAGTACTACGTTATGACGTGATACAATGTGGCAAACCAGATGTCCTCTCTTCAGTTTATCTCTCTATACAAAACATTTTGATATGTATCTACACCCCCAATACACTGTAATAGTGTCCTTAGCAGACTTGTGCCTCAAGGCTCTGTGCTCTGCCAAATATCCCTTACTTATCATTCGCCCCTTAACCCATGAACGGCACCCCCTGTGTACCCTCGTCATCCGGCTGTGACACCATACTGGAATTATCATTCCTAAGAAACCAACTTTTCCCCCCTGGAAAAGTTACCATATCCGAGTTACACATAGGTTAGCTGTATATTGTTTCCGCTGTACACATCTAACAATTAACCATCTTTCAAATACTTATCTAGAAACATTCTTCAAATTGTAGGAAGTGTACTACCGAGCAGGCGCGGCGTTATGTACAAACAGCCCCCATGTTGTTGTTCCCCAGCCACCACCGCACACCTATCTTGCATGTGAGGTCGGCCGGCCCCGCCATATACACCGGCTGCAATCTAGGTTACACGCACACCGCGGCCACATTGCATAATTAAAAAACGCGACTTTATGTACACACACGCCGCGGCCACATTTGCATGATTGTATATCAGCTGCTCCAGGTGAGGCACGAACTCACAACCTCGGTATGGCTCAGTGCAAGTACTGCTGTATAAGTACCGCACGCTAACCAATTGCGCCACTGGAGCTCACTGATTTCAACCCTTCCCAGTTGAGCCATCTAGAGCTGACCAAGTAGATACTGGCACTGCTCCCTTATTCACTGTGCAAGATCGACTCACATAATAGCATGTTATCATGACTATTAAAAATACAGTCCAAATGGAATAGATTTGAGAATTCTGCTATATCATGTGCTCTGTCTATTGAACACCCCATACATTTGCCAGTTCTGACATAATCTAGGAGAAACTTTTGATTATTTGTAATTAGCACATAGTAAGAATTACCCCCAAAAATGAAACATTGTCACTTAAGGCAGATGAGGCGGACACACGCGGTCCCAAGGCTCACCCATAAGGATGCGATCTCCGCTTTTCTTCATCCGCGGGAAACGCCGGTCATCGCCGTCTTTGCACTGCCTACGGGGGGACTAGTCTTCGGCCGGCCATGGCAAAGGCCACACTAACAGGCCGTTCCCAGCGCTCAGTTGCGCCGCTCCATCAACACCTTCATTCGGATCCTCTGAGAACCAGCGGGGCTTGAAAAGACGCCTCTCCCGCCTCCATGTCCATCGCGTTCTTCGTGATCCCGCACGGGCTCGCAGTCTGCACCACCTGAAGCAGAAAATAAAAGACAGGATTATTCCGCCCCTCGCTGGGGGGGGGGCACGGAGCAAGCCCGGAGGTGTACTCCCCTGCCCCACACGACATGCCGCCCGCGAGCCAATTCCAAGTCCTGGCGCCTCCGCTCCACAGGGTGTGCTCCCACGAAACGCCGACAATTCCTGGACCTGGAAAACAAAACAGAAAATTACACGGCCCCACGGTGGGGCGAGGAGCGAGCCTGGGAGCGCGGGCACAAAGAGGCCGCTTCCCGCGCTCCCCAGGCTTTTAACCCTTTCGCCGCCGCGACCCCGCCCCCTCGCCCCGGAAGCACACCAGTACTTCCGGGGCGAGGGCGCGGGGCAAGCGGCCCCGAAAGGGACGGGGTGTGGGAGGGGCCGGGCCCCGCCATGCTTGCGTGGGGGCCTATTGGCCCCCCCTTGTATTTTTGGCGCATTCAAATGATACCCTGAAATCCGCCCAAACTGCATAGTTATACTCCGAATTTCTAGTAAAGGTACCTGAGGGGAACCTGTCAGCACCGCCAAATCGTCCGCATAGCCAAGGACTTTAGTTATCCCCCCCCTTGGACTTAATTGGGGAAATCAGCCTATCAAAAAAAGATTTTTAATTAAGGGGTCAATATAAATCGCAAATAATAAAGGGGAACAGGGACAGCCCTGTCTTGTACCTCTTAAATTATTGATTGTACCTGTCTGAGTTCCCAGAACGGAAGTTTGGGCAGTAGGTTGTTTATACATATTCTGGATGGCCTGAATAAATCTTTCCCCTAACCCATAATGCTCAAAGTAGCCCATAAAAAAGGCCAGGAGACCCTATCAAAGGCTTTCTCCGCATCCAGTAGGATTACAGCCATAGGGTCTCCTGTAACTTTGGTAAAATCAAGCAATGCAATAGTGCGGCGTATATGATCAATCGTTTCTTGCCCAGGAACAAACCCGTGTTGTTGAGGGGAAACAAGTTTTTTAATAACCCCCGACAACCGATTCGCCAATATCTTTGCATACATTTTTATATCACTATTTATAAGGGTAATTGGACGGTATGACCCCATATCAGAAGGTTCCTTACCCTTCTTCAGAAAAGTAACTATTCTAGCTGCTTTCCAAGAATCGGGAGGCTCATCCCCGTTCTGGACCTTACCAAACATTTCCATCATCACATGTACGAGCTGAGATCGAACACATTTATAAAATTCTCCCGGCAGGAAATCAGGGCCCACAGCCTTCCCAGCAGGGAGGGAATCTATAGCAAGTAAGATTTCCTCCATACTTATATCAGCCTCTAATAGATCCCTTTCCTCAGGAGATAGCACATCAACCTCAATGTCCCTGAGATATTCTTGAATTTTATAGTGCAGTGCCTCATTTTCCAGGATGTCCTCTTTATAAAGTTTTTGGTAAAATTTTTGAAAAGCTAATGCGATAGAAGCTTCCTCTGATACTAAACCCACATCTGGATCAAGGATATTTTTAATACGTGCAGCATATTCTCTTTCTCTGGTTCTAGATGCGAGTAGATGTCCTGCTCTCTCATTGCTGGGGTGTGTTTTAATGTTTTGTTTGTGGAAAATGTTTAATGGGTCAATGGGTAGTGTAGTACAATTTGTATGTGTTAGACCTGGCACCTTGGGGTGGGTCTCCCTTCCATTTTTTGTTGTTGCCCCATGTGTTTTTGCTGGTTATAGATGCTTTGGGCCCTGTGCCACTGCTGTTCAGTGCCACAGTGCAAGTGCTCCCTATGGTAAATTGATGTATGGGTTAGTGACTCCATGATTGGCTGGTTTGGTTTACTTGGCAGAGTGTGCCCACTGCTTGTAATTCAAATGCTGCTGGTGGGCTTGCAGCACTGTTTGTGCCACCCACAGAAGCAGCCTGTATAAGTGTGTCTCAGGTCTCGCATTGCAGAGCCTGTGTGCAGTCTGGTACTGCCATGCTGACTGGGCAAGTGCACCCACTTGCAAGTCCTTAAACCTTCTCTTTTCTACATATTAGTCACCTCTATGGTAGGCCCAAGGGCAGGGTGCATTGTAGGCAAAAGGTAGGACATGCCCTGGTGTGTGTGGCATGTCCTAATAGTGAATTACAGCAATGTTCTTTTTTCACTATTGCAAGGCTACCCGTTCCCCATAGGCCAGAATAGGCAGTTTGATTATTACATCATATAATCCTAACTGACTTGTAGAAATTCGAGTTTAGTATGCCTGAACTCAGAATGATAAAATACATCTCTTAGTGAAGTTGATTTTAACATTATGTGTTTGAAAATACCACTTTTAGAAAGTAGGTAGTTTCTTGCCTAACCATCCAAGCCTGCCTCTGCTAGGTTGTGTATTCCTTGTCTGGAGTCTGCGTGACAGGGGCTGGGGGATTCCAGGAGACATTGTGAGTCAGCACAGGGCTGAATAGGGAGCTCTGCATGTAAATGGGTGGGAGGAGTTGCATCTGGGAGCTGACTAGGGCTGTGCCTTCCCTCCACAATGCTAGCTTCACCTCCTGTGGTTCGTCTGATATCCCTGGCCTACACTGTGAAAGGAAAGAATGAGTCTTGTCAACAAAGTGCTCCAGGACTGACCAGAACTTGTTTGGACTAGGCAACGGCCTCTCTGTCTTATAGGGAAAATGAGTATAAAAGAGGGGACCCAAACCCCAGAAATTTAGATCACTTTTGGGAAACAAGTAGAACCTTTGCTGAGGAGAGGAATCAGAGAAACTGAGGAGGAGACTATCCCTAAGCTGAGTGCTGTTTGGGGGATTGGCCTGCAGTGGTGCCTGACTGCCAGAGAAATGAGAAAGGAATTTGTGCTACTTTCACATCAACTTGTAAAGGATCTCCAAGGGCTTGAGATAGAGCTTGCCTCCTGCTGAAGTCTCAGGGACAACAGACTTTACCAACCAGCGCCCCAAGAGTTCTTTGGAAGTGCCTGCTGTTTTGTTTGGCCTTCTGAGGGGGAACATCCTTTTCAACGCTGATGTTATCCCGCAGTGCTTTTACGACGGGTCCTTTACAACGCAAGTCGTATCCACGATTTGCGCTGGAGTGCGCTAAAGGATAAAGAATAGTATATTTACTATTCCAACACCTTCCCTACTATCCACGGGGACTGGTGTTAGAATAGTAAATTATACTATTCACTATCCGCGCCCCCCCCAACGCAAGTCGTGATAACGACTTGCGTTGTTAAAGACACGTTGTAAAAGCACCCGTTGAAACGGTACGCGTTGTACCGTCATACATCCCTTCTGAGGGACGGCGCGTTGAAAGGAGCTGAAAGCGCGACTCACGAAGAAGAAGTGTGTTGCTGCCGCAGCCGCTGTCATCGCATCACTGGAGAAGGGCGTCACCACTGTCGCTGACGCCCTTTTTGTTTCATTGCACCGGTTCTTCATCTCATCATGGCGTTACTGGTCGCATCGCCACGGAAGCGCAGTAAGAAACGGACACATCACCCCCCCCATGCCAAGAAGAATCGACCCATCCACTACCCAGCAGTAGGAACCCGACGCATCACCGTTCTTGGGTGTAAGGAACCAACACATCACCTTCCCTGCAACACTTTTGTTGTATAGCGTTACGCATCCAAAGGTACATTGAACTTAAAGTGTTGAATTTACCATCGAAAGAGAACTAAGCTATTTCTACCATTTTAAAGTAGTCTTCTACATTTTTGTCATTTGTGGTCCTGTGTTAAGTCTATGTAAAAATACTTATTTTTATACTGCAACTTGTGTGGGGGCCATCTGTAGTGTTGTCACTGGGTTACTGTATGTATTCACAAATGCTTTACACACTGCCTCTGATATAAGCTTATCTGCTCGTGCCAAGCTACCAAGGGGGTGAGCAGGGGATTTTAGAAGTGTACCCGCCTTACCCTGACTAGAAGCAAGGGTCCCTATTTGATCAAAGGTACCTACCTCTGCCAACTAGAGACCCCCAAATCTAACATTATGTATAAAACATCATTGGTGATATGTATGTTTTAAATTTTAGGCCCTGATAAAGTCCCACTGGGACAAAACACGTTGGCTGGGCAATGACAAATATTTTTATTTGATTCTGACCTCAATTGAGGTCAATAAATAGAAATACATAAAATAGAAAATATTAGATTATGTTATTAAAAACATTTTAAAAGCGCTTTATCAGGAAAGATAAGTAATAATAGTTTGTGGTCCGCACAATAGTTAAAACTATTAGATTTGAGCAATTTTTCTTTCAAATAACTTTAAGAAACTCTTTAAAAACTTGAACAAGTTGTAACAAACAAATTCATTAAGGGGAGACTGACACACCGTGATTAGATCTTGAACTAAATTAGCATTATGTCTTAATCGGATTCGCTTTATCTATCGACGCCGAGCCAAATGGATTGCTTCTGTCAAACTGGCATTTTCTTAATAACATTTGAATTAAAGCAACTCACAAGACTCCTGAATAACTTTTATTCCTCGCATCATAACTACTTGATCTATTGGTGGAGAACAGTTTAACCATCTGTTGATTTTGGAATAGATAATCCTGTATAGAATTGAACACTCCTGTTCATTTGTTATTTCTTGACCTAGTGTTGGGGTGGCCTCTTGGCAAAGGGATCACAAACATGGAGCATTGTAGGACACGTAATTTGTATAAATCACATACCAGTGCGCCGTTTGGAGCCCACAATGCCAGTGTGATGTTTTCTGAGAAGCAGAACACTTTCAGTAATAACAGGCAAACACTCATAGAACCGCAGAAAACTTCAAGAACCAGACAGCAGCTCTGGTGGCAAGGACAGCTGAAAAAGCACACCAACATCCACTGAAGGAGTGTCTATAAGCCTTGTACTCTGGCCCTCAAAACACTGAAGAAGGCAACAAAAAGGAATAATGAGGAAACAGTGTATCTCGACCACTACATTTAGTTCCACTCATGGCACTTCCGGTGATACCCCCGCCAGCCTGTACTCTAGACACCATTGCAAATGACAATGCACAGAATATGACTCAAAATGGAGGTACATGGAAGAGGCCTATATGTCACAGCCCCATGTCATTCAGTCAGTGCTTTAGAGCAGGCTAACTAAACTCAAAGGCCCACAACCCATTCAAGTCCAGGCATTTCTTTGTGTGGTACTTCTCACTCTGTGCCAGCACGTGTATTCGACTAGGAAGGGAATATGGACACATTTAATAAAAATAAATGTTATTACCAAGGCATGCAACCAACAGCTGAGAAGCATGTGGTGAACAGAGCTAATAATCAAGGGTCAAGGTAGAAGAATGAGATTATAAATTAGAGAACAGGTATGTGGGGGACACATTTCCTGACAACAAAGGTGAGGGAGGACACCAGTGCTAAGTGCATGCCACACCCAATTGCTGAGAAGTACAACCAGGTGTTAATTATACATCTGTACATCCACACAAGAGACATTGCCTATCTAACAACATACACAAGCAAAAAAGTGTGTAATCTTTTGATGCTGACTGTGCACAATGTTATCGCAACATGCCTAGGCACCAGAGTAAAGTTAATTTCCATCACTCTAAGCATTATGAATTTAAACACCTGGAAGGTACTAACCTTGCAACGAATGTTAGGCAACTAGGCAAATAGCTGTTACATTATCTCTTGTCCTTAAAAAATAACTGTATTAGATAAACCATCATCAACCAATAAAATTCAAAAGCAGAAACTGAATTTGAGGGAATTTTCTGTCTGCTGTTGACATGCTCAGCTTTATCATCTTTCAGATTTATCTTTACAAACGAAACACTAACAGATCATTGCTCCAGACATATATTTTTTAATTAATCTTTAGCACAGCTACGATGAATAACATAAAAATATATGATACCTCATTTTTCAAGAAATAAATTAACCAACGTTAATAGTCAGTTGACCGTTGATGGCTGGCAAAAGTATGCTGGACTGAGTCAGATCTCACAAAAAGGAGCCCATAACTCGTGGAGCAAATTCCGTAGCATTTAAAAAGAAAAATAAGCAAATGAAAAGGGTGACAATGAGGAAAAGTGAGAGAAGAACAGGGCTTTTCTTTTCTGTTGTACAGTGTGTGCTCATTGATGAAAGAAAAGTGAACTGAAAAGAGGTTGCCAAGCAATGAACTTCAGTATTTCCTTTCAGTACATAATGACTGTGAAACTAGTTCTTTGCATTGTAGGGCTTGTGAAAAGAACTACAACCGACACATGTAAGTACTTTATTTAATGTGTCCCATCTCAGAAGCTCACAGGCAGCAACTGCTGCAACAGAAACATTCTTTGTTTAATGCAGGGAACCAGGCACTCTATGTTTCCATGCACGGAGCCCACACTAAACATTCAAAAACAGATCCACAACACATCCCCTTTGTTCACAATATAACAAAGAAAACAACTTGAACACATGTTCACCATCAGGTCAACACAACATAATCAAAGCATAACAGAATCACACCATATAGTCAACTCATAATATAACCTCAAAACTTGAAAGGGGCGGCTCTCACCTTGGAAGGAATACTCCTGGGAGGGATGTGATCCAGACAAATACTCTTTCTGGAACAAACAGGAGTTACATTGGTGGAAGAATCAAAACAAACACACATCTTCCCTCCAACATACTCAATTTTGGAATAAGGAACCACAGAAATAGCACATTTATTCCATATCTTGCACCACCACATGGTCTTTCACTTCTCTGACCTTCACTGGAGTTGATAACTGAGAAGTCCCCTTGCGAACAAACCTGGGCTTCTTGATTCTCACCCAATCACCAACACAAACAGGAGAAACTTTCTTGGAAGCAGTAGCATATTTGACTGTACTGCCACTGTCACATCGGCTATCTTGCCAAGTTTACATTGATCAATCTGTTTCCTAGAAATCTAATCTTTGTTTAATTTGGAACCTGCAACCCTACCCCCGAGAAGAATGAATGGGGACATGCCAGTTAATTATATGAGGGGTAGTCCTGACTGCCCACAACATGTCGGCAACAGCCATTTTCCGTTGCAAACCACTTACCAAAGCCAATTGCAATTGATCCTTGGTAACAACGACACCATTGCTGCGGGGGTGATAAAGAGAAATTAAAACATGTTTGATGCCATGCTCCCTAAGAAAATGTTGCATTTCTGAGGAAACCAACTGGGTGCCATTATCAGTCACCAGTTCCTCTGGAAACCCTTCACGGAGGAACACTTCCTTAAAAAACTTGACCTCCAGCCACTTGGACATATAGTCCACCAAAACTAGTGCATACAACGGAGAACTCCCTGTGATAACAAAAGGACCCACGACATCAAAAGCAAGTTTACATCAAGGTGAATCCTTCACAACAATGGGATCAATAGGAGAGGGATGGGTAACCTGCGACTTGTCACTTAAAACACACGTGCAACAATCCCTGATAAAGTGTTCAATGGATCTGTCCACGCCAGGCCACCAAAAATCCTCTCTGACTCTACATTTCATGGCACGAATACCAAGGTGACCTTCATGGGCCAGATCAAGGATCTTTGTGAGCAAACCTACTGGAACTACCAAAAGACCACCCCTAGTAAAATTCCTTCCACCAAGACAACTCATCACAAACTCTCTTTAAAGGAACAAGTTCAGAAGACAATTCCATGTTGATGGGCCAACCGCAAACCAGAAAGATAAGAAAATTATCCTGAAAAAAAACTAACTTCCACAGTGTTTTTGAATAAGTTGCCCATGAGACGCTGAAACACTGCAGAAGCTGACGCCTACCCAAAGGGCATGGGTTTGTAATGGAAGGCTCCTTCCGGGGTCACGAAGGAGGTAAGGTGGCTGGAGTCTTTACTTAACTCAACCTGGTGATAAGCTGAAGAGATGTTGAATGAAGAAAAATACTTGGCACCATCTAATGTTGCCAGCATTTCATTTATGTTAGGCAATGACTGACGATCAACCCAAATGTTGGCATTAAGATCGCACAAGTCTACACACATCCTAAGAGACTTGTCGGCCTTGTGTACCAAAACTATGGGGGCTAACCATTCTGACCCTTCAATAGGCTCAATTACGTCCTTGACACGCAAACGTTCCAATTCATTCTCTAGTACAACACGCAGCCCCCGGGGGCACCTTGCGCACCCTGTCAGCAACTGCCTTTGCACCATTTTTTGGAATAATGCAATGCTGAAACCTTTCAGCTTGCCTAATTTATCACTGAAGACTTCAGCATAGTTCTGGATCCACTCTTCACTAGATAAGTGTTCCACCATTACAGTATCAGATAGGTTGGAAGACGAGGACGGGTTATAAAATCTACATGCTTCGTGTCTTGATAAAACGATGTCGGGATGGTTGGGAAAGAGAATGATGCCAAGGTCTCCTTGCTCCTCCCACCCCAACACATTTGCACCATCTTCTACAGTTATAAGTATACTGTTGTCAAACTTGGTTGATTGAGAGTAGTAGTATGCTCATGAAGACATGGTATGCTGTTGCCGATTTGGTTTATTTCACCTAGAAAAACAATAGCATGTGAAATAACTCATTAAGAATTCTAACACGTTCCCAGCACATTTCATTTTGTAAGCGCATGTCACTAAGATTCAGTTTGCACATGAAAGGAACTCATCAAGAAGCCCAACATGTTCTCAGCACGTTTGGATTCCTTAGTACAAGTGCACAGAACCCCACCCTACCAATATGCTATAAAAGCCATGTAACACCCAGAAGATGCGCTTGCGTTCATTTTTTCTTCAACCCTCTATTCCCAGAATTTCAGTGTGAGTCGACTCAGTTCTTCAACGCGGCTTCCCTGAACCTTGATCCAATCCACGGAGAACTTCCTGTTTCCTCATCTCCTAGCAACTGTCCGACAGAATAATAACTTCTGCATCATCTCAGGCCCCACATCGGAAATCTTCCAGTTAGCTGCAAAGAGAAACAAGACTCAAGTAAGATCTTTCCTTTTTGTTTTTTAGCGCGCAAAAGGCTTTCTTCATGAGAACATATTTAAAGGAATAATACTTAGCTCTGGTATGTTGAACTCCTGAACCAATCTTGTTCTTGCTACAAAAAACAAACCTAAAAAAGACAGTAGAGCAAACAGAAAAAAGCTAAAGCCTTCTTCGAGTACATTTAAGAAAAAGATTATGAACATAGTTTTTTGGACGCATATAAATGTTTAAATACTCCAGGTTGGGTAAGAATTGTTAGAATGTTGTGACAAACTCATTAGTGATTTTCTATGTGTTACAGCACAATTAAGAATAGTTTCACAACATAAGCACCACGCATGATGGTGTAACAAAAAAATATATGACTAATGTTTGATTAGTCCCATATAAATGATAATTTGCATAAGGGAATGTCCTAATAATTAACATTTATTTTTTATATATGATTTTTTTACTGGTTAAGAAGACAACTGACAGTAACATCCTCTGACGAGTCAAGGAGGAAGTGTTGTATTACGAAATTGGCAGTGCTGGAATATTTCCTCTCACTTTTATTTGATTATAGTTATTTTGTCCCCTTTTCCCCATCCCCCGAAAATCTAATTTAACCAAACTGGTGATTCAAAGTCAGTTTAGGTTGACTTATGTTATTAGGGGCTTTGGGAAATATCATCGAATCTCTCAAGTGGAACATCCTGGAATTCAGGTGAGTGAAGGTCAACATTTTGGTAGACTTGACATTGGATTTTGCAGATAACGATTTGACCTCAGTAGGTTGCACGGAACTGCTCATTTCCTTCATATAAAATTGAGAATGCTCAATGCTTCTGGCAAGAGTGAGAGCAGTTTCAAGATCAGGGTCACTTGAAGATTAGAGATTTTCTTGAATTTTCTTGCTACACATGCGGTCAATGAGCTGATCATGAATGATTTCATCCCAGAACTCTCTATAGTTGCACGTAGTAGCAAAAGTTGTGAGTGCAGCCACAGAATCATCAATGGATTCACCTGGAACTTGAGCTTGTTGCAAAAAATTATGATGCTCTAACACAACATTCTTCTTTGGATGGAATCTTTTGTCTAAAGTCTTGATCACAGATGCATAGGCATTGATGATTAAAGAATCACCATCATCACCACCACTTACGTGAGTGCTAACTAGTTCAGAGGTAAAGTCTTCCAAATACCTCTACCCTCCACACCAAGGTTGTAAATGAGAAGTGCCTTCTTTTCTTGGTAGTGAATGTATCACCGTCAATGGCTTCAAAATAAAATGGGAGCAGTATGAGGAGATTGCAAGAAGGGTGGGGGAGCTAAAACATGATCCATAATGAGGCTGTGCATGGGTGAGTTGCTGCCCACCAATAATGTGGTTGTATTAAAGGTGACTGAAGAATAGAACACAATGTAAGATTCATGTAGAAAAATGAAAACTGTGTGAACACAAGAGAAAGTATGAAAGGCTGGGGAGAGGTCTCAGAAATAGATAAATTAGAAGGTGGTTAATAATAGGATAATGAGCCGTGGGTGTCAGCGAGGAAATAGAACACGCAGTAAGGTAGGTAAAAGTGCACAAACCTGTGCACATCAGCGATCCTCACACAGCACTGTGCGCTTAAGTGGAAATGAAGGAAATGCCAATGAAGACGCGGAAACAGCTGTGCGCCTCAGCAATGCAAACAACACTGTGGTTGCCACGGAAACTGTGCACACAATGCGGGATGCAAAATGGTAGCACACAACGTAACAAAGTTGTGACAATGCGGCGTCAGGCGGATCAGGCAAAGCACCCACGTGTGCATCTCCCTCATGCAGTGCGTCTCCAGGGCAACAAGGCAGGGATGGCAGTCTAAGCCTCGCACGCGTCTCCTGAACCAGGAAAAAAGTACCTTGTAAATGAGGAGCACCGTCTGTTGGAAAAGTGAGAACACAGAGCAGGTTGCGGTGAAGGTGCCTCAGGGTCCACCAAAGAGATACCAGAGAGATGTCAGCAAAAGATGCAGTGGCACCACCAGGAAACTGTAGAAAACTCCTGGAATTCAGTCAGAAGGCATCCAAGGTCTACGGAAGAAAGGGAGGTTGGAGGTGAGACACAACTCGTCGTCAATGAAAAGAAGTACAACCGACTCATGTAAGTACTTTATTTAATGCGTCCCATCTCTGCAGCTCCCAGGCAGCAACTGCCGCAACAGACACTTTCTATGTTTCACACAAGGAACCAGGCAGTCTATGTTAAATGCAGGGAACCGGCACTAAACATTCCAAAACAGATCCCCAACATCACGTTTTGTGAAACCTTGAGTTTGGATTACCTTGGTCTCACCACCATTAAAGTCAATTACACATTTTTGAAGTTATGTTTTTTAACTAACAAAACAGTCACAAAACAGTTAAATAAAAACCAGTATGGACATATTAAATCTATTTCATAACTAGAGGAGTCAGTTTTCTGGTACATTTCTGGAAATATATTCAATTTGCATGTCTGAATGGATTGTCATAAGTAGGTGGCTACAGAAAGAAAATGCTGTAAACAGGCTCAACGTTTCTACACTGTAGTGATGAATAAAGTTAAGTTAATCCAGATAAGGTACCAGAGTTGGCAGAAGCTTTGTATCTATGAATCAAGAGACTGCACTTCGAACTGCTATTAAACACTTTTCCATATGAACAACTGTCTTACTATGTAAACATTGCTATAAAGTCAGGAAGTGGACCATTAGGAATGGCTTACTGCTAAAGGCTTGGCGGGTGAGAGGTCGAAATCATCCAAACTCATTTGCAGAGTTGTTTCAGGAATGGAAAAGCTGGTAGTTTCCACAGAGTGTTGACAGAGCCCAGCGAAATGCTTCGGGCTTGGGGAGAATGCTCTATGAAACAAAAAATTTCAAGAATTTTTGAACTTTCATGATATTGGGAGATTGCGGCAGCCATATTGATTTTTCAGGTATGACTTTGTGTTTCATGGCGTCCTTGTTAGGTAATCTTGCTACAATGTTACAGCAGTCTGGATCCTACTTTTTGGATTCGTGGCTGGGTTTGGAAGAACAGTACTTCTTGAGAGCTTTTGAAGGACTGTTTAAAAATAGGGACTATTAGAAAGTAGGTTATCAGTAGTGGTAAATGTATATCTACCACTAGCTATAAGGCCATTAACACAACGTAGGGATCAGTGCAGGTCTCAGAAAATGAATCCCATGCTCAGCCCTTGGTAGCTTTGGTGTGAGCAGGCAGGCTTAACTTCAAAGACAGGTATGTAAAGCATTTTAAAACACCAATTCAGTAAATAATTAAGACACAACTCACAATAAACACCCAACACCAATTTATAAAATTAGGAAATATTTTTAAATTTAAATGAAACCAAAACAAAAACAATCCAATGTATGTAACTGGAGATATGAGTTTTTCAAGATTTAGAACTATATAGCACATGGAATCGCCTATTGGGACATTGTGTGGTGCTAGACCGGGTCAAAGTCAAAGTTTCAGCCTGACCACGATGGAGCCCTGCATGGCTACCTCTCGCAGTAGGTCTAGGTCAAAGTATTGACCTTCGAACTTTCTTCCCATGGTCCCTTGAAGGTCTCAACCAGTCCAGATTTGGTGAAAGTTCGCCGGCTTGCCTTGCAACTAGCTCTCTGTTCAACTTGTGGAAGTCCGACCTATAGAGCTCTCCAGCGGGACGAACCAGGGAATCCAGGACAGCTCGCGGTTTAAAGTGGCTGGCTTGGCTCTCGCGGATGGTAGTGGTCATCTTTTCTACATTCGGACTTAAAAGCTTTTACAGAGCTTATTCTTCAGGGGTCCCTCTGTGGTGTTCACCAGGCAAACTCTGGAAGTTGGACCTCAGTAGCTTTTCAGCAGGACGAACCTGGACGGCAGGACGGCTCGCGGTTGAGAGTCACCTTCTTAACTGGCCAGGTCGAATCGGTCCACTTATGGAGCTTTTTTTCAAAGTTGCTCCAAACTTCTCCAAACCTCTGAAACATGTTCCTGGAGCTCCACAAAGGGTTCCAAAGTGTCCAAATATTACTCCAAGGGTCATGAAGCTCCAAGATGTTCCTTGAAAGTTTGGAACTTCAGTTCTCACAATCCTCTTGGACAAAACCTTTACAAATCGGCTGGCAGTAATACAGGCTGAGGATTCCTGGTAGTGATGATGCAGGTGAGACCTGTTAACTGTAGCTTGCAGGGAGTTCACTCTGTAGTCCTTTTGAAGCAAATTAAGTCCACAGGGCTCTACTTCAGGTTGTGCAGCAGGCACAATCTTCAGAGTGGAGGGCCTGGTTCATGCCAATCAAACTACTCAGCATGGCCTCTTCTCTTTTAAGTATCAAGCAGAAGATCTGAGAGGCTCTACCCTTCTCTGATACTTATTCCAAGGTCTCTGGGTCAAGAAGAAGGGCACTCCTGTCAAATGAGGTACAGGGCAAAACCCCAGGGTATGAAGAAAGGACCACGTCCTCCAAAGTGTGGCTCTATTTTCTCCCAGAGAGCACAATTTCTCAAAAATTCATAATGGCTGATCTTCCAGCAGGGAGAGAAGAGCTGTCCAACCACCCCCCCAGGATGGTTAATCTCCATAGTCTCTCCCCCTTGCCTCTGGTCATTTCTTCCTTAATCCCGCCATCTGGCTGGGGTCAAAGAAGAGAGGTGTCAATCAAAATTGACTTCTTCTGCCTGTCTTCTTCGTTCTTTGAAGAATATGGTTTACGACCCCTCCCCCTGCTCTGGCATTCCTATGTAGCAAAACCCTGTTCCCCTGGAAGAGCTGGCTAACCCTTGGGCTATTTATCACATCATCAAAGGAGCCTGGCCAATCCACTTAACTCTGACCTGGAAAGCTGAATTTTGGCTTACAGACAAGAAGGTCTTATAACTTCATGTTTGTGCACTTAAGGAGAAATTCAACAATACCATATTGTTGGATTTATCAATACCCTGCTAGGAAGTCTTTGAATGGCATTTTTATGATTTTCCTCGTGGAAATTATTAGTTAATATTTTCCTGCTATGCTAACCTATGTATTTACAACAAGGGGTGGTGAGGGACAGAGTCTCTGAATTAAGCAGAATACTCTCACCCAGTCAAGAGATCAGGGCTAGATCCAACACCGTTTTTTAGCTCACTGCACCATCCCAGTTTCAGAACCTGGATGTATGCAAATTAGTCTGTTCCTGTCCCAGTGCATGATGGGAACAGGGCAAACCAAACTACAAAAGCCAATTCTTACACTGGGAAGGAAACAAGCTTCCGGGGACCGGTTTCTGGCATTTCAGCCGTCTTCGGCCCGGCTTGCTTGAATCCTGATGGTGCAATGAGCAAGGGACTCATGTCTGAGTATACCCTTCCACGCTTAGGGTGGACAAAAATATTTACAACAAGGGGTGGTGAGGGACAGAGTCTCTGAATTAAGCAGAATACTCTCACCCAGTCAAAAGATCAGGGCTAGATCCAACACCATTTTTTAGCTCACTGCACCATCCCAGTTTCAGAACCTGGCTGTATGCAAATTAGTCTGTTCCTGTCCCAGTGCATGATGGGAACAGGGCAAACCAAACTACAAAAGCCAATTCTTACACTGGGAAGGAGACAAGCTTCCGGGGACCGGTTTCTGGCATTTCAGCCGTCTTCGGCCCGGCTTGCTTGAATCCTGATGGTGCAATGAGCAAGGGACTCATGTCTGAGTATACCCTTCCACGCTTAGGGTGGACAAAAATATTTACAACAAGGGGTGGTGAGGGACAGAGTCTCTGAATTAAGCAGAATACTCTCACCCAGTCAAGAGATCAGGGCTAGATCCAACACCGTTTTTTAGCTCACTGCACCATCCCAGTTTCAGAACCTGGATGTATGCAAATTAGTCTGTTCCTGTCCCAGTGCATGATGGGAACAGGGCAAACCAAACTACAAAAGCCAATTCTTACACTGGGAAGGAAACAAGCTTCCGGGGACCGGTTTCTGGCATTTCAGCCGTCTTCGGCCCGGCTTGCTTGAATCCTGATGGTGCAATGAGCAAGGGACTCATGTCTGAGTATACCCTTCCACGCTTAGGGTGGACAAAAATATTTACAACAAGGGGTGGTGAGGGACAGAGTCTCTGAATTAAGCAGAATACTCTCACCCAGTCAAAAGATCAGGGCTAGATCCAACACCGTTTTTTAGCTCACTGCACCATCCCAGTTTCAGAACCTGGCTGTATGCAAATTAGTCTGTTCCTGTCCCAGTGCATGATGGGAACAGGGCAAACCAAACTACAAAAGCCAATTCTTACACTGGGAAGGAGACAAGCTTCCGGGGACCGGTTTCTGGCATTTCAGCCGTCTTCGGCCCGGCTTGCTTGAATCCTGATGGTGCAATGAGCAAGGGACTCATGTCTGAGTATACCCTTCCACGCTTAGGGTGGACAAAAATATTTACAACAAGGGGTGGTGAGGGACAGAGTCTCTGAATTAAGCAGAATACTCTCACCCAGTCAAGAGATCAGGGCTAGATCCAACACCGTTTTTTAGCTCACTACACCATCCCAGTTTCAGAACCTGGCTGTATGCAAATTAGTCTGTTCCTGTCCCAGTGCATGATGGGAACAGGGCAAACCAAACTACAAAAGCCAATTCTTACACTGGGAAGGAAACAAGCTTCCGGGGACCGGTTTCTGGCATTTCAGCCGTCTTCGGCCCGGCTTGCTTGAATCCTGATGGTGCAATGAGCAAGGGACTCATGTCTGAGTATACCCTTCCACGCTTAGGGTGGACAAAAATATTTACAACAAGGGGTGGTGAGGGACAGAGTCTCTGAATTAAGCAGAATACTCTCACCCAGTCAAGAGATCAGGGCTAGATCCAACACCGTTTTTTAGCTCACTGCACCGTCCCAGTTTCAGAACCTGGCTGTATGCAAATTAGTCTGTTCCTGTCCCAGTGCATGATGGGAACAGGGCAAACCAAACTACAAAAGCCAATTCTTACACTGGGAAGGAAACAAGCTTCCAGGGACCGGTTTCTGGCATTTCAGCCGTCTTCGGCCCGGCTTGCTTGAATCCTGATGGTGCAATGAGCAAGGGACTCATGTCTGAGTAAACCCTTCCACGCTTAGGGTGGACAAAAATATTTACAACAAGGGGTGGTGAGGGACAGAGTCTCTGAATTAAGCAGAATACTCTCACCCAGTCAAGAGATCAAGGCTAGATCCAACACCGTTTTTTAGCTCACTGCACCATCCCAGTTTCAGAACCTGGCTGTATGCAAATTAGTCTGTTCCTGTCCCAGTGCATGATGGGAACAGGGCAAACCAAACTACAAAAGCCAATTCTTACACTGGGAAGGAAACAAGCTTCCGGGGACCGGTTTCTGGCATTTCAGCCGTCTTCGGCCCGGCTTGCTTGAATCCTGATGGTGCAATGAGCAAGGGACTCATGTCTGAGTATACCCTTCCACGCTTTAGGTTTTTGGGTAGGCGGCCTTCTCCTCCACCCCTAACCATTTCTCTACTGATGAGGGAAGTTATCCCGAAACCCGAGCCATGTCTCGGGCGATACCCAAAACCCCGGGACATTTATCGGGTCTAGAGATTCATCAGTCCAACAAGTACCGACTTGCACCCACCTGGGTGATCCACTATTGCACTATAAGTACCAGAATCCCGAGGGGCGATCCGGAGGAGGGGCTAGCGGTGTGCGCTCCATTGCGGTGGTTTCAATTGCCTGGATGGGACTCTTGCTAAATGCATCCTACTATCCTGGTGGGACTCTCGGTCCCAGGGTGCTATGCCACATTGTTTTGCCCGAGTGCTCACAGCTGCTGCAGGGGGAGGCGCTGTCATCACGCTATAAAGTGCCGCTTTCCCCCACGCAACGCGGGATGCGTGCGGGCAATGCCGGGAGAAGCCCGGGACAAGGGCGGGCCGTCTAAGGCCATCCGAGGCCGAAAGAGGCTGGGCTGGGCCGTCCCTCTTTGTTCCTGCATATCAAAGGTACAAGTGACGAAACTGCCCTCTACTCTCTACACCTTTCTTCTTGTTTTTGCTATCAGCCAAGTTAAACTCCTCAGTATCTCATTTCCGTCAATTGCTCCTGTTGTTTCACTGATTTGGCCTTGTGGGTGCTCTCGGAAAAAAAAACCATTGTGGCGCCGGGAGATAAGTTGTTGTGAATCCAACACGCAGCACGGTCTAAATCCAGACGATCCATCACCGAGCCTATCCCAATAAAGGCGGATTACTTTAGACATAAGTCTCGTGCGCCTGGAACTTTAAAATAGTTATCAGACTACGCCATTGAACTTTCTGGTTATATTCACTTTGTTATTTGAGCTAGTAGTGGAAAGTACTTTGTCTCGTTGCAGCACTTTCGCTGATTACCGCAATTTGCTGTTATACAGTGTTGGTTGCTGATTATGTCTGGAGGGGGCAACTTAACAATGAGTAAACGGAGGGAGCCACTGGGACGCTTGACGATTTTATAACACGAGCAGAATCAGTACTCTGCCTCGAGATTGAACTAGCACAAAGGAGATTATCGTTAGACCCCTATACTCTTCCAACTTATAGCCATTTTGGAGCACAGTTGCCATCAAATGAACCATATTTAAACCTAGGTTTGGACAATCAACTTGAAAACACCCAACTTGCTTTGAACAATCCCACAATATAACTATCGGGATCTCTTAATGCAATCAATGAGGCAAGTCCTGGGATTTCTACAAGATTACGAGTACATAAATCAACGGAAGCCTCTAAAGAAAAACGTGAAAAATTACAGAGGGGGAAAAGAACTTGTGAAAAAAAAGGGAAAGTGGGTGGAAAAGGGAGTACATGTAGTGGGGATGTAAATGTATTAGAATATGAGGAGAGCAGGTTTAGAACAAAAGGGGTGCAAACTGATGCCCATAATCTTTCTAGACCAAATGAGGAGAATGAAGAAGTAGGAGCAGTAGAACAAACTGTGGTGGATATCTTCAAAACAGCCTTAGATTCTATCTAGACTCAGATAAAAGAGTGCATGGATAGTAAACTAAAACCCATGGGCAGTAAAATCGACCAGTTAAATGACACCATAGGCCAATTAGGTATCACCATTGGGGAGGGAAATGGAATAATTAAAGAAGGGGCCAAACTAATAGCTGATTTAAAAATAGCTCTCCGGGCCAGTGAGGAAATCTGTGACGTTGATTGTATCCTAAAACAACCGAGCGCAGGAACTTTAAACACTGATGAGATAGGCAATATAGTAGAATACGCAGGGGTGAATGAGCCAAAGAAGAAGGCTGTTACCCGTCCTGATAGCAGTTCTAATATCATAGAGAGAAACAGCTATAGGGCAATAGTGCACAGCCCAAAGGGCACTGATCTGATCCCAAATTCTGATACCTTGAAGTTACCTCCAGCTGCATGCCCTTATGTTCTAGTACTAGCTGGTGTTCCAGCTTTAAAAAGGGATCAAAAGGAATCCTGGTACATCCTTAGGAACAAAGTTGTTGACTGGCTTTCCAAGTATAAAAAGTTTAATCCTAATAAAGCAAGTGAAATCCTAATGATGCGTGGGGTACGGTGGGTGGGAGATTGTTCAAAGGATATACAGGGAGACTGCATTGTTGTAAATTTTAAACATCCTTACATAGTACGTACCCTGTTGAGAGCACATGAGGAGACGTCAACTTGGAAAACCAACATCCATGCCCTACCATTAGGATATTTTTATAAACCGAGCGAAACTGGAGTTAATAATAACCGAGCCAATCGACTATTCCCAGAAACTTCTAACAACTTCCAAGAGTTATCATCCTTGGAGGTGGTAGATTGACTGCACCAGCCAGATGTTATTGTAAATGTACTGTATGCAGTAGAGAGGGAATTAGAGGGGACAAACATAGTATCAACTAGGAATCATTGTGAAGAAATAGGAGCAAGGGGAACAAGCGGTGCGAGCGAGGATGTCTCATTCTCTTTAAGAGCTAAAAAAATCTCTGAGGGCCTACAGACAAGTGAGGTGAACCGCATTGACAGAATATCTAGTGAAGGTCCCATGAGAGCCGTAAGCTCTAGGGACCATGGTGATTAAAAGTAATCTCATGGAACATAGCTGGCCTAAAAAAGAATGTTGGGGATCCCGAATGGAACAAATATATCGAAACAAGTGACGTTTGTTTATTACATGAGACCTGGGTAACTAAGATAGGGTAGGATACAAAACTTTCTACATAGCTGCAGTTCCATCCGTAAGAGGAAGGCCCTCGGGTGGTTTAGTGATTTGGGTAAAAGTGACCCTTGATATTGGAGTAACACAATTACGTACAGACTACCTGGATATACTTTGAATAAAAATAGTAACAAATGATAGAAGGGTGTTGTACATATATAATGTTTACAATAGACCGGGCCTGGCATTGAAGGAGTCACCGACAATTGAACAAATGGATTCTATTTTAAGTTTAGTGGGTATAAGTGGAAGTATAGTAATAGGTGGAGATCTCAATTGTAATTATGAACCTATCACCGGGCTCGGTAACATCTTAGAGGATCACTGAAATAATATCGAGGGACAGAATATCGAACATCAAAAATATCGTTGACAAAATATCGACAGTCAAAATATCGAGTTTCTATCTACAAACAGGTAAGTACAAAAATATCGAGTTAAAAATATCGTTTACAAAAATATAGTTGTAAAAAATATCGTATTTACTAAAAACAGTGTTAAATTAAATTAATATTAATAATTAATTACTAAAATATACTTAAAATTACTTAAATTAACTTATAATAATTAAATAATTAATGAAAGTTAAATAAATATTTTTTTATTTCATATTTATTAAAACATATATATAGTAACAAAATATAATAAAATAATACCCAAAAACTGAAAACTGACCCTGAACCCTAAAAATACCCCTTTACCCAAAAACCCAAAACTGACCCTGAACCCTAAAAATACCCCTTTGCCCAAAAACTGAAAACTGACCCTAAACCCTAAAAATAGCCCTTTACCCAAAAACTGAAAACTGACCCTGTACCCTAAAAATACCCCTTTACCCAAAAACTGAACACTGACCCTGAACCCTAAAAATACCCCTTTACCCAAAAACCCCAAACTGACCCTGAACCCTAAAAATACCCCTTTACCCAAAAACCTAAAACTGACCCTGAACCCTAAAAATAAAAACGAATTTTTTTACTATCTATATTATATACTTACATATTTTCACTTTCTATATTATTTACAGTCGATATTACTTCACTTACCTTAAAAACGATATTTTGGCTGTCTATATTCTGTCCTGTCGATATTTTGTCCAAACGATATTTTTGACTCGATATTCTGTCCAAACGATATTTTGGAGTCGATATTATGTCTGTGCACCATCTTAGAAGATGAAGATTTGGCCAACACGATTCCAATTTTATGTTATTGTAAAACTGTCCCGTGTACTGTTTTAGCTTTCCAAATTATGAGATTAATGATGGGTCATGGCTTAAGGGCATGCAACGGGTGACTTCCATCAGACGTACCGAAGACTCCAACCTTTTGTAGAAGTACTACTCAAAGCCAAATAGATTATATAATCCTATCATTTGATATTTAGCCTTACGCTGTAGATCTAGAGATCATACCAAGAGTAGAAAGCGATCATCGCCGCTCAAACTTGTTGTAAAAGGTAGACTGTTGTCCAGTCTAGCTGAAAGTGACAGCACAACTTGTAACAGTCCGAACGATATAGTTAGTAATATTCGCCGCTCAGTTAAATGGGCACATATGTTGGAGCATGGCAAAAAGCTGGCAAGTGTTTATAGTACTCTTGCCAATATTTTTTGTAATTATACTACCATGGAAGTAGATAGGAACACATTTAAAAATTTACACAAGGAATTTTTCAAGTCATTGGTACCATTGGTAACAAAGAAATCCAAAACAATGGAAAAAATGGACATTTAAAGCCGATGGGTAAATATTGGTATAATAAGGATTGCCGTACTGCCAAGACTGAGTTAGTACTAGCCATTAAAAGTAATAGCATGCTAATAGTCAAAGAAGCTAGATTAAAATACAAGAGAACATTAGAGAATGCTAAAATATACTGGGATGATGAAACTTGGTCTGATTTGCTAATAGCTGCAAAAAAGAATGACCAAATGTCATTTTGGAAACTAGTGGCCAAAGGCAACAAAAATGAAAAGGCCTCTAGAGATGTTTATCTTGATGAGACCACTTGGATAGAACATTTTACTAAGTTGTACGGAGTGCCAGAAATTGAAAATTCCCTTCTCAATGATGGGCAATTGCTAAGTTTAAGTGAAGGCAATTTAGACTTTGACCTACAAGAAACGATTCTGGCAATGGATTCAGTTAAAAACAGTAAAGCCCCAGGATTAGATAAGATTCCAGGAGATCTATACAAACATGATACCCGTGTCTGGGGCCCTTATATTAATCGCCTGTGCAACTTAGTGGCTGCAGGAGCAGAATTACCAGAGACATGGAGGGGGGCGGAAATCAGTTGTATTTTTAAAAAGGGCGATAGGAGTGATCCTGCAAACTATCGCCCAATTAGTTTAATTGATGTTTTACATAAGATCTATGCAAGGCATATTTTAAATTGTATTAATCTTTGGATTGAGGATAAAGCCGTACTGTCAAAGTATCAGGCAGGATTCAGAGCCAAAATAAGCACTATAGACCAGGTGTTCGGGTTTTGTTGCTTGTGTTGGAAGTACGTAATTATAAGGAAGGGTCACTTATATGTAGCGTTTGTTGACCTTAGGGCAGCGTTTGATCTTATCCCCAGACACCTGTTATGGAAGACACTTAGTTGCCAGGGCTTACCAATAAACCTCTTGAAACAGAGTATTAGATTGCATGAAAACAATTATGCAGAGGTAAGGTGGGGCCCGGGTGCGAATTAACAAGTCCAATCCCCATAAAAAGGGGGGTTCGCCAAGGCTGTGTGCTGGCGCCAACCTTGTTTTCATTATTTTTCAATGACATACCGTGTTTTTTAAATGGTTGTAAAAATAACGCACTGAAGCAAGGGGGGGAGATGATACCTGCCCTATTATTTGCTGATGATACTTTCCTTATATCCCAAACACCTAAGGGGCTACAATGTTTACTTTCCAAACATATTGCAGCAAAAAAGGCCTTGAGATAAATACCAATAAGACAAAGTATATGGCAATAAATCCTCATAAGTCCTTTGGAGAATTTTTTTTTTAAACGGACAAAAGTTGGAATATGTTCAAAACTTTAGCTATCTGGGTGTTTCCCGGATTCAAAATAATCATGGAAAACCCAATTAGAAAAGAGCAAATTGCTATTATCGCAAAATACTTTACCGATCTTAAAAAGGCACGGAAATAGCCTCAATAAAGCTGTATCCCCAGCACTTGAGGTATTTCGTTTTAAATCCCAATCAGCAGCATTATATGGCGCTGAATTATGGGGATCCTCATGTAAAAAGGTTTTTGACGTTGGCGAGAACACATTTTATAGAGCATTGTTGAAACTACCAGTGCGCACTCCGCTAACACCAATTATGCTCGATCTTAACATGAAATGCACTGATCACCATGCCAATTTGAGACCACTGATGTTCTGGGTCAGACTGTGGACAACACCTGAGTTGCTTGATTATAAGATTGTTCTAATAGAAATAATGGAATTGGACATTAACAACTGTATTACGTGGTTCAAACATGTCTGTACCTGGTTTAAAAAGATTGGTTTAGAGCAATTCTGGAGCAACCCATCTACATTAACCCCAAACTCGAAAAAGATATTAACCCCTTCGACGCTCATGACGAGCTGGGCTCGTCATGAGGTAGCCTCCTCGCACGCTCATGACGAGCCCAGCTCGTCATGAATAATGGGTTTTTTAAAACATGAGCACAGGAGCGGAATTTCGCTAGCGCTCATGTGGTTAAAAGCATCTTTTCGGGCATTCATGGATCACAATAGACTGAGTGAAAGGGTGTATGGATCTCTAACTAGTAAGTTCCTCACATTTAAAAATAGTGCTTGCATTGAATTATTTTTAGATGAAGTAAATCCACCACTTGCTAAAACGCTATACCTTAAATATAAATATGGTGTACCAATGACAAAAACAAGTGTAGCAAGGTGGATAAATGATAGTAATAATATTTGTATGTTGTGCTCAGGTAAAGTTAAAGAGGATATCTCGCATATTCTGTTTTTTTGCCCGGTTTATACGGTCCCTAGAAAAAGATGGATTAGACCACTTTGTATAAACTTAGGTTTGGGATCGTATAAAGAAGCAGATAGGATCTTAAGAACTGACACTAGTCAGGTTATTGTCTTTGGCATAAGTAGGTTTTTGTTGGCCGTTAACTTTATTAGAACAAAAATGGGTGAGAAATTTTAGAGTATTCTCGCAGAGATGTATAGGTTGTACATGAAATATTATGATAAATTGCATTATTTAATGAAAGATACCTGGTCTGCTCAGAATAATTATCCTTTCACATCTGAATGTTTTATATTTTATTCATTCATGTGCCCTTTTAATTATTTATAGAAAGTTTTTTAATGGAATGGTTGACACCCCTCAACTGTCTTATTCACTGATTCGCTAACTGTAATACTGAGATTTCTGTTTTGTATGTACTTGTACTGTTTTTTTATGTATCTTTTATGATACTGATGTATCGAAATAAAGATTATAAAATGAAATGTTTGTACACTTAAGGAGAAATTCAACAATACCATATTGTTGGATTTATCAATACCCTGATAGGAAGTCTTTGAATGGCATTTTTATAATTTTCCTAGTGGAAATTATTAGTTAACAACTTCTTGCTATGCTAACCTACGTGGCAGGGGATTTGCAATGGGAAATTTTTTATGGACCATTTGTCCAACATCAGGGCTTATAAAACATATTTTATAGGGGACCTGCCTATATCTACAGGACCCTGCATGCCTGGGATACCTAGGGGAGACTTTAGGCGATCAAAATATGTAAAAACATTGCAGAGCCGCACTCCACAGTGCCACAATGTGGGGAGTAATATGTGCAATTTCACTAAACCCAGGACTGATAAAACTAATTTTATAAGGGTCCTCCAAATGTCAAATGTTGTAGAATGTATGCGGTCACCTAACCCCTTCCAGACTAGTGAGTCTCTTCAGCTAAAGTCCAGGGAATAGTCTTGCTTGTCTAGAATCACACTGTGAGTCTGTATCCACTGACAGAATCATTTGCTTACTTAATGTCTTTGCTGACAATAACTGCTAGAAACCTATCCTGTTGGCAACTCTTAGTAGTATTAGAACCCATTCACTGCTTATGCATTTTCAGAATGATTCAGGCATTCACACAAGGAGTGCTGTAGTCAAATGTGTAGAATGTATGCGGTCACCTAACCCCTTCTAGACTAGTGAGTCTATTTTGCTAAAGTCCAGGCGATAGTCTTGCTTGTCTTGAATCATACTGTTAGCCTGTGTCCACTTGTGCAATAATTCTGACAGAAGCATGTGCTTACATAATCTCTTTGCTAACACATAACTTATTAAAAACTTATCCTGCTGTCTATTATTATTAGTATCAGAACCCAGTCCCTGTGTCTGCACTTGCAGAATGAGTCAGGTATTCAAAAAAGCAATGCAACAGTCAAATGAGCGCAATCTATGTGGTTCCCTAACCCTTTCCAGACTACTGAGTCTCTTCTACTAAAGTCCAAGGAATAGTCTTGCCTGTCTGCCATCACACTGTGCGTCTGTTGAAACTTATTGTATTGATAACTATTAACACTACGAGACCCCAGTCACTATATATGCATTTGGAGAATGAGTCAGGTATTTAGAGAAGCAGTGGAACAGTCAAATGAGCACAATGTATTCAGTCAGTTCCCTAACCCATTCCAGACTACTGAGTCTCTTCCACTAAAGTCCAGGGAATAGTCCTGCCTGTCTGCAATCACACTCTGAGTCTGCTTGTAGTCTTAGAATCATCCTGACAGAAGCATGTGCTTATTTAATCTCTCTGCAGACATATAAGTGCTTATAAAGTTATTGTGATGATAACCATTAACACTATGAGAATCTAGTCACTGTGTATGCATTTGGAGAATGAGTCAGGCATTCAGAAAAGCAGTGGAACAGTCAAATGAGCACAATGTATGCGGTCCCCTAACCCCTTCCAGACTACTGAGTCTCTTCTACTAAAGTCCAGGGAATAGTCTTGCTTGTCTGCAATTACGCTATGAGTCTGTGTGCAGTCTTAGAATTAACCTTACAGAAGTATGTGCTTATTTAATCTCTCTGCAGACAGATAAGTGCTTATAAATTTATTGTGATTGTAACTATTGGCACCATGAGAACCCAGTTACTGTGTATGCACATGGAGAATGAGTCAGTCATTCAGAAAAGCCATGGTACAGACAAACGAGCAGAATATATGCGGTCCCCCAACCCCTCTACAGAAAATTGAGTCTCTTCTACTAAAGTCCAGGGAATCGTCTTGCCTGTCTGCAATCACACTGTGAGTCTGTGTCTAGTCTTAGAATCATCCTGACAGAAGCATGTGCCTATTTAATCTCTCTGCAGACATAAAAGTGCTTATAAACTTATTGTGATGATAAGTATTAGCACTATGAGAACTGTGTTACTGTGTATGCACTCGGAGAATGAGTCAGGCATTCAGAGAAGCAGTGGAACAGTCAAATGAGCACAAAGTATGCAGCCCCCTAACCCCTTCCAGACTACTGAGTCCCTCCTACTAAAGTCCAGGGAATAGGTTTGCATGTCTGCAATCACACTGTTAGTCTGTGTCTAGTCTTAGAATCATCCAGACAGAAGCATGTTCTTATTTAATGTTTCTGTTGATACATAGGCGCTCATCAACTTATCTTGCTATCAGCTACTAGCAGTCTGAGAACCTAGTCACTGTGTATGTATTAGAAGAATGAGTTAGGCTTTCAGAAAAGCAGTGGTACAGTGAAATGTGCATAATGTATACAGTCACCTAATCCCTTGTAGACTATTGAGTCAATCTTGGAAAATTCCAGGAAATAGTCATGTTTTTTTTTAAAGACACTGTGAGTCTGTGTGTACTCCTACTATCTAATTTCTCCTATGAAACTTAAGCACTTATAAACTTACTAGGCTCTCAGCTAGTAGCAGCCTGTGTACCCAGTCACTGTCTATGCTCTTGGAGAGTGAGTCAGCATTCACACAACCAATGGTATACTTTGCTATGCACAAGTACTACTCTAGGTACTCGTTTACTGTGTATGCATTTGTAAAAAAATATTCTTCGTAATCATTGTTCAGTTAGTACCTGTGTGCTTCAGTATATTAATTATGATTACAAAAGGAAATGTTTAAATGGTTTTAATATACAATGTGTTTGTTTAGTAGTAGAAAAGTATATTTTATAGATTTATTGAAATAATTATATATATTTATTTTTTACAGATATTGGTTATCATCATTAAAATAAACTCATCATGACTAACAAAAACAGAAAAGAGAAAAAAACAGAAAAAGGTTTAATATTTGCAGAAAATTCAACAACAGGTATTGGATGACGATCAACATGTGGGTAAAAAGAATAAGTCTTCCGGTAAAAGAACAAAATAATTTATTAAAAAAATGTCAAAGCCTACAAACAGTGTGCACATTGAGGAAAGTACAAAGAATGCCGCAACAACAAAAAAGAATATTAAGAAAAGAAATGTACATAAAAGGAAATCACATTCAAAAGACACAATTTATGGTAAAAGGAGGAAAAGTCAGTATGCAGAAATTAGAAAGATGTTTTACAATAGAGTTGTCTTTAATTTGTTGAAAGATGTGAAGAAATACAAAAAAAGAGCACTATTTTATAAAAAGAAGAAGGAAATAGAAATTATTATGGAGAAGGCTTTTGAATTAAAAAGGAAATTATTCATTTTAGTTTTAAAAAGAATTTGATCACTAGATGAACCAGTTCAATTCAATTTCAAAGCTTTTATTCGATTTGTGAGTACAAATCATACAAGCAAAAACTTATAAAACAATTCGTTACATTAAAATTATTAAAAAGGCAAAGTTATACAAGAGAACTCCGGAAAATTTAATATGAGGATGTACATTTTGAAACAAAACCCGAAGCCAAAGACATAGAACATTATAAATTACAAAGTAAATTTAAAAGACAAATAGGTACAGACAGGACGGTGTGAAAAATATGGCAGCTCATTACACTTCCTGGCAGCTGTACATTTCGAATAAAATTAACTACAGGTGCAATATATACGCTAGATAATAATTAAACATTAAAAGGCTAGAAGGCAGGGGAGCATACATGTACAGACAGGGTTAAAAGTAATTATCGCAGAAAGTGCTCTTCCTGGCAACTGTACACTTTGAATCAGACCCAGAGTAAAAAGACATTTTACATAATTATTTGCCGCATACTATAAAAAAAGACAAATAAGTACAGACAGGAGTATATAAAATTATGGCAATACAATACATTTCCTGGCAGCTGTACATTTCAGAATAAAAGTGGCAACAAAAAAACAAATATCCACATTCTCTAAGGCTGATAGTAACGCAAGGGCATTTTTAAAAGACCGTATATTATATTTGATAAAGATGGGTTTTAGGTACCTTATTCTTAAAAAATGATAACCTTTGCAAAAAAGTAGAAAATGGCAGCAACTCTGGCGTGAAGTGTTGTCACATGGGCAGGGAGTTTCTGATTTGAGTTTCTGTACTGGAAACGCAACAAGGTGATGTACGATACCCAACCTAACACGAGTTAGGACAAATTGATGAGATGGACGGCTGACTATTGAAAGATAGGCTTGGAACCCCGATGGTAAATTAAGTTCCTTATAAAACTTCACAGTAGCCAACTTGCCATACACCTCATCTCGCCCTTTCTTTTTATACTTTAAAAAAGTTTGTTTAATTTCTTTTTTGGGTATTTCAACCACCAATTCAGGGTCAAGGAAAACATCAATGTCAAACAGGGTTTTATACCAAAAGTGGATATATTTCAACCAGAGGATGCGTGATGAGAAGTCCAAACCTATACAATCAAGAATAATTTCTTGAGTGAATCGAGTCTCTGACTTAGCCCAAATAGAGCGCCACAGTAAAAGTGGGCGGACGGCTGCTAAGTCAGAAATAAACTCGACCCCAACCTCGTCATGGATTAATTGAACAGAAGCAGAATGGGGGACACATAACACTCTTTTTAAAAACGTATTTTCATCTTTTTGTAAGAGAGTGCCTTCTATGTGACCCCATACACCCGCCCCGTACAATGCCGAGGGAACACAGCGTATATTGTATATGTTAATCATATCTCGGATACTTCTCGATCCGAGCTTGGAGGCAAATCGAAATACGCTGCTGGTAGTTCGCAACATTTTCATCCTGATATTATCAAGCTCGGGTTTCCAGGACCTGTTGTTGGCATAGGTGATTCCTAAGTAACAAAATGATTTGACTTGAAGCATTTTGTCATTATCTAGATAAAAACTGGACTTCAGTTTGTTAGCTGACTGACCACACATCATGACATAGGTCTTAGATTTATTTACGCAGAGTCTCCTGTTTTGGATAAACAGCATGAAACTGTCAATGAGACGCTGTAAACCTATCTGAGTACGGGATAAAAGGACAGCGTCATCCGCATATAATAAGATTGTGACAGGTTTGCCTCCAATCAGCGGGGCGTCTGCCGGTATAGTACCTAAAGTGCGATCCACACTATTAATAAAAATGGAAAATAAAAGAGGGGCTAACACGCATCCTTGACGGATGCCCCTTGACACTTTAAAAAATGGTGTACATTCACCTAGGGTACCGTATCGGACTTTACAAGAAAGTTTCTCGTAGAGCCTTGCCAAAAAATGGACTATTTCTTTCGGTGCCCCTGACTCCAGTAAAACCTGCCAAAGAATACCGTGATCAACCAAATCGAACGCGCTGCTCAAATCAGCAAAACATAAAAATAAATTGCCCTTTTTAGCTACTGTGTATTTGTTAATTAAAAGGTCCAAATTTACACATTGCTCTAGTGTGCCCATGCCTTTCCTAAAGCCATATTGCACCTTAGTTAAAATATTCATGTCTTCAGCCCAAGTTTCTAGCCTTATGAGCAGAATTCTGCTCATAACCTTTACTGAGGCGTCCAATAAAGAAATAGGTCGATAATTGGAAGCCTCGGTTTACTACCTTTTTTAAATAAGGGGATGATAACCGATTGGCCCCAGGAAGGGGGAATGTTACCTTCGGCTGCGCAGTTGAAAGTCCTCACCAGAATGGGGGCCCACAGGTTAGGTTCAGCTTTTAATAAGTCTATAGGGACCCCATCAGGGCCCGGGGCCTTCCCCCCCTTACTGTTGGCAAGGCCTTCAAGTCCCTCTTCCAGGGTTATCCCCAAGGGTATAGGTGTCCATATGGACAATTCAACAGGAGGTAAAGTTAATGAAATCCCTGCAGGGTTAAAAATATTGGTAAAGTGGATAATCCACTCCTCACATGCAACATGCGAAATAATTTCCGGAATGCCTTCTGTATTTAAAAATGGGCTGTTGACTATTTCCCAGTAGAGTTTACTATTTTTAGTCTCAACTGCTTCGTTCAACTTGTCCCATGCTTCTCTCTGTAAGACCTTTTTCCTATTAGAAATAGCCATTTTGTAGTTGGCCCTTGTTTGTTTAATTCTATTGCTATCTCGGGGTTTAAACCCTAGGGCAAGCTTCAATTCCCGTAAGGCTACTGTACAGGAGTTATCAAACCATCCCAGTTTTACAGTTTTGCTAGTTGATAATTTCTTTCTAAAAATGCCCTCAATAACAATATTGATACTGATGAATTGTGATAACAAGAGATCAGGATTAATAACATCATTCAAACAGTAACTGATCTCAGCTTTACAGCTAACTATGACCTCCCTTTGTTTGGCCGCAGAGTTGGCCCCTGTCCATTTGATCCTCGGGCCATTTCGTCTGCTTGAAACAATATCAGTAGTACAGGATTCTCCGGTCTCCTTTATGGCACCCCTTCCGGGAAGGGTGACACAGATGCTATTGTGGTCACTAAGACTTTCTTCTCTCACATACAAGTTTAAGTAATCACCATTGCTAGAAAACAGGATGTGATCGATAAAAGTCCCAGCTTCCCTCCCTGTGAAAGTAGGGCAAATGGCATTCTGATTGTTTTTGTTACAATTTAACAGGAATAGGTCTAGTTTGAGTAACAGTTTATTTAAAACGGAGCCGTAGTGGCAATGTGGAAAATGGGGAAAATCCTCACCCTTGCCTGTGCCCCCACTAAGGTTATCCTGCTCCATCCCAAAACCACAGGGATTCCCCTTTGATAGATGGCATGGCTGCAGGTTAAAATCCCCAGCCCATAGGATGTCCGTCGTCTTATTTGAAGTGCCCATGGCCTTGGCGATTTCTTTTTCCAAAGGGAACAAAATACTCCCTCTTGTGGCATCAAAGATGTTATTATATAAATTAACAAGGACCAGATCATTTCCCTTGCCACATTCAATCCTTAATACCTGGCTATGAGCTCCCACAGTTGAGCTGCTTCTAACTTTATAATTACTCAATCTGTTGGAAAGGAGTATCAGGAGTCCCCCCTTTGCCCTGCCTGAGCTGGATTTAGTGGCATTGAGACAATGGGATGAATAACCTTCTATGTTTATATCCTCCTGGCTCCAGGTCTCCTGGAGGAGGACTATATCGAACCCTTCTCCTATAAACCTGGGCCAAAAAGGGGTGTTTAATTTCCCTGCGATACCTGCAATATTCCAGGAGATCAGGGTAAGATCGGCAGACTTAGTGGCCTGGGCTATTATCCTAGGTTGTCCAATTGCTGACTTCCTAATGGGGGATTGGGTATTGATGGAGTGATAACTGAAAGGGAGGGATTGGATGGAAGTACCTTCCGGTTCGGAGAACCTCTGTAAAACCACATGTCCACTTGGAGATGTAGGTGCCACAGTGGAGACTGCTTCTATGCTGGTATGGGCAGATTGCACACTTAAACCAGATCCTGACTGCCTATTGACTGGTTGATTTGATGGTGGTGGGACATAATGTCAGTCAACCATCTCCAGGCAGTCAAATCTGTTGGATGTCTGAATACCTTGCCACCCGCCATCTGCAGAATGGCTTTTGTTGGAATACCAGGGGCGAGGTACCCATTCCCTACCCCTGTTCTGTTGGGTTCGCCATGGGTCACCATAATTCCATGGATGTTCTTCGGTCATGGCCCAGCTTGGCGGTGGAATTGGGTAGTGGTAGTTAAATGTGGGAGGGTAGAAAAAGGAGAGTCGATGGGTATCGATTCCCCCTTTCTTCTCCAAGTCTGGCCATGAACAAATATGGTTCACAGTAGAGGCATCCTCACATGTAACGATAACGCAATCCCCCTGGATACTCTTGGGGCTCTTCCCTACCCATGGTACCCTACGTACAGATGATATTCTGCAAATGATGGAAGACTTCAGGGGCCTGTTGATACTAAGCCACTGGAGGATTTTATTCCGGAGGGACCAATGGGGTTCATCTGTTCCTGCTGTAAGTTCAGGTACTCCTGTTAGGATGACAGTAAATGGAGATACCTCGGGAGCCAGATGAACTGGACGTTTAGGTCTAGGCCCCTTCTTACCTACATGGGGATGAGTTTTAGGGGGAGCCTGAGGTTTACTATTAGATTGCTGTAAGAGCACATTGGTCGTAGTGTGATTGGCGTCAGTTAACGAAACTAGAGGAGTTGAACAGCAGGAGTTTGCTGACTAGATGTCGGTGTCTGGGATACGGGTTTGACTTTGGGCTTTGATTTTGTGCAATTTACACAGGTATTTAACACAGGTGGTGTGGGAATTGTAGAGTCATTTGTTTTGGGTTGTGTGTTAAACGTAACAGACGGTCTATCGATGTTAACTGGAGGAACCCCCGGACAGGCCGCTGTGGACACCCCCCCAGGTTTGTCAATTGTTGCCCTAGGCTGGTTGGGTGTTTTAACAAGAAGTATGGCAAGCTGTTTTTCGATTGCCATAACACTCCGTTCCAGCGGCTGGAGATGATGTATAAGTAGGTCCCTAAAACTTTCAAAAAGCTGAGAGAAATCGCGATCTGACTGACAGGGGACACCCTCCTGGACGTTAACCAAAGTGGGACAATATAAGTTAGGCAAAACAGAAGATACAGAATTAGTATTGGAAGTAGCGTTCGTGTTTGAAGCTATTATTGAGTCTTTATTCTTCTTGTTTTTTGGTTGTTGGTTAACCTTATTCCCTTTATTTATAGGTACTGACTGCTTGGGTACAGCACCTTCTCTCACCCCCATAGACCGAGCACCTTGAGCAGAATCTTCAGCCGCGATCAGCTCTAGATCCGGGGTGATCTCAAGGTTCCCTGTGGTGTCCAGTTCCAGTGACAAATTCGTGGCCGACAGATCAACTGCATTAGGGATAGAATGAACTTGCGCTGCTACATTTCCAGGCTGCATTAAAATAGGAATAGGTGCAGCTGTTGGAAGCGGGGTTAGGGCCGCAGCTATAAGGCCCAAAGAGGATCTCCTAGCAATCGCAAGGTCCTGGGAAACCCTGCGCTCTAGGAGGGAAATATTTAGGTTAATAGCCTCGGTAGTGGTAGATATGAACTTATCAATAGGTCCTGTAAACTGCGCAGTTCTAAGGGCAGTCTTACTTCTAGATCCCCTTGTTACGGACATTATAGCAGGAGTGCAGGCTCCACGGACTAATTCCAGATCACAAATGTCAAAAGGAAAGTACCTTTAGCAGGAGAATGGATCGACTGACAGATGGAAACCAAGGGAATAGGCCCAGCCCAGCCTGGTTCAGTCTGGAACGGGCTGAAACGGGCCCGCCCTTGGCCCGGGCTTCGCCCGGCGTCCCGCGAGGGAGGATAAGCGCGCCTTTTATGCGCCTCCTGTCGCTCCTTGAAGGTGGTGCTGGCGCAGGGCTTGTTGGGGGATGTAGTTCCCCTGCCCCCGCTCTCCGCTCGGCGGCAGTCTCCCAAGAGCAGCGGGAGTCGTGCGGCGGGAGGCGGGGGTGGTCCTGTGGCGCTTCGGCGGGTTGGCGGTGATTCACTTGGACAGCCAAACAGCTTGCAGGGTAAGTTAGTCAGCAAAGGTTTCCCCCACTCGGCAGGATAAGCGCGCCTTTTATGCGCCTCCTGTCGCTCCTTGAAGGTGGTGCTGGCGCAGGGCTTGTTGGGGGATGTAGTTCCCCGGCCCCCGCTCTCCGCTCGGCGGCAGTCTCCCAAGAGCAGCGGGAGTCGTGCGGCGGGAGGCGGGGGTGGTCCTGTGGCGCTTCGGCGGGTTGGCGGTGATTCACTTGGACAGCCAAACGGCTTGCAGGGTAAGCTAGTCAGCAAAGGTTTCCCAATTCATTTTATAAAGGCCAAGAGTAAGAAGGAAAGAGTAATTAACAGAATTCATTTTTGTGATTTTATTTGGGTGAATGGAAACACAGTTAAAGTTCAGAGCCTTTCTTTAACGAAGAGAGTTATTTTCAGACCAATAATTTATTGCTTGCTGTTGATACCAGTGATTGAGCTTATGATATTAGAAATGGTTGTCCAATTGAGAAAGAGAAGATGGTTCCCGGAAAACGTGGAAGAAGTTATAGCTGATGAAGTTCTAGGGAGATGTCCTAAAGCCCCAGTGTATACTTGGGATTGCAGTAGTATTTGTAGTATACGACAGGAATCTGTTGATATTTTACACAATTTTTTACTACAATATAGTAAAGAAAGTGTTAAACAAAAGATTAAGATGTTGCAAGGACTAGATCCTTGCAGAGTGAGAAGAATACAGGTTTGCAAGGTCATTCTCTGGTTTGTCTTTCTAGGTAAGTATGTCAAAGTGTTTTTCATCATTTCAGAATGTTAGCTCTTCATCATTCTCAAATGTGGAAGTTAGTCAGAAGATTGTATTTTGCAAAAAGTCCAGCCCTAATGTTAAATGAGTTGAACGATGCTCTTTTGTATGGGTCATTATCAGATGTGAAGAAGGTTTGTGATGAAATTGACTTTTGTTACTTTGGTTCTGAACAGGAGAGTACAGAAACTGACACATTAATAGAAGAAAATGTTGAAGAGAATGTGCAACATAGTACTACAAAAAATTCAGAAGAACAAATTACAAAGTTTAGGGTTATTTCAGGTGAAAGGCAAAATTATTCTTATATTTGTTGCTGGCGAACTCACTATAAAAATCAGACTAGTGAATTGAAAGAGAAAATAATGATAATTGAAAGGAATTTGCAACTTATTTCTTTATAGACAATTGTTTTGCTTTGGGTTCTGATCAACATATTTGTAAATATTGTTATAACAAATTAGACGAGAATAAAATGCCTGCTTAGAGGTGTCCATAGTAATCTAGAGTTGGAACTATTCCTCCAGAACTGATAGATTTAAATACATATGAGTGTATTCTGATTCAAAATGCCTGCACCCATTTCAAGCTATTGTTAGTATAAAGCCTAAAACAGGTAAATTGCCTCCTACAGATTTACAGAGAGGATTAAAAGGAAGAGTTGTATATGTACCTCTAGATTTAAAGAAAAATATTGAAACTATTGGTGTAGAGAATGTAGAAAGGGAAAAAAATAGTTTTTCTACCTAATTGTGTTCCTACTAAGAGTAAGAAAATCTGGCAAAAGTTAGTCGATGTTGGGAAAGAGTAAAAGGCAACATTATATCTTATAAAAAACAATGAGTACTACAAAAAAGTGAAAGTGGAAGAAGAAGAAATACTTTTAAGAGATGATACTGAAACATCATGTGGTCAAATTGAAAAGGTGGACATGTCCAAAAGTGAAGAATTCTATGAACATTATAGTGTACATCCACTTCATTCAAAAGAATTATTCCAAATGAAAAAAGCAAAGGGGAGTCCCATGAGTGTGTGGGAAAACAGTTTGGAAGCTCGTTGTTTTCCGCAGCTGTTCCCACTGCAAAAGGTGGATGATATGATGAACAATCAGTGCAGATTCCTGCATCTAAATATCGGACAGCAAGATTGTATGCAGAAGATCCAAGATTTTGACAATGTATATTTCATCTTTTGTTTGAGAGTGACTTGTCTGGACTTTCATATGCAGTTAACCACATATTAAAAACAGGAGTACATCTTTGAAATGTTTCTGCAAAGGAATTTATGGATAAAGTACATCAGAGAGACGATCATTTAGAATCTCAGCTGATTAATTTGAGGGCATGTCAGCGTGGTACTAATGAGTATTGGTACCATCGTCATGGAGAACTTAAATGTATGCTAAGGAACTTAGGAACTCATACGTGGTTTCTTACCCTAAGCTGTGCTGAATACGCTTGGGATGATTTACTTGAATTTCTTCGAGAGGCAAATTCTAATATATAAAATATTAAATAAAGACACCTGGAAAATTGTGCTCTTTGGATCCTGTTAATGTATGCAGATATTTCAATCATAGGTTCGAAGCTATGATGTCTTTATTCTGCAATAAAAAGAATCCTCCTCTTCGAGAAGTTGTGGATTTCTTTTGGAGAAAGGAGTATCGAGCTACAGGTGCTCCTCATATACATATGCTGATATGGATCAAGGATGCACCCAAATTCGGATGACACTGTTTTGTCTTTTATTGAATAATATGCCACATGTCCTATGCCAAAAAGAACAGAAGAAAACACCTAACCCTTTACTAAGGGCAGCGTTGCACAGGGAAATATTTGTAAACATGTGGGAAAAAGTGTTATTTTTAGAAATTATTTAAAAGCATTAAGCATGTTTGGTTTAGATATGGACGGGGCAGCGGTTTTATGTAAAACAGCCTTAAAGAAGATAATTAAGAATACAATATTTGTGGTTTCTCGTGAAAGAGATTTGAAATTGTGCTCATTGAATAGAAGTATGGATTGTATTGTTGGGAGCTCCATTGTTAAAAATCCCCAACCTTATGTCCTATGGAACCTAAAACATGGAGTACGTAGGGTGATTCTGTTATTAAGATTGAATTTATTACCTCTAAGAATTGTAACAGGTTCCTGGGAGGGTATTCCCAAAAATGAAAGATATTGTCAGCTATGTAATTGTGTTATACAAGATCTGAATCATGTTTTGTTTGTGTGCCCTGCACTCCATTCAATACGACGTAGATATTTAAGGATTGGTTTTCTAAAGTGTAATATTTCCACAGCAGAACAGGCGCATAACTGCCTTCTGTCCCCTCCATCCGAACTGATGTGTTTTAAAATTTTCGCTTTTTCAAAGAATTTTTAAATATTTATTAAGATTGTAAAATGTTACGGTGATTTGAGTGTCTATAGTACCTCTATTTTAGACCATTTACCCTGCTGCTAGGGGAGGTTGGGAAATAATCTCCCAAAAAGTTGCACAGAGCACTTGCACTTTTTTCGGACGTGTTAGACGTCTTTTTAAGTTCTCATGTGCACATTATGAGATACTTTGGCTGCTAGGTATTCATTGGTAAAGAGTGTTCCGCAGAGGATGCTTAGAGCATTAGCACTTTATTGAGCACTTTATAAAAACATTTTGATGCTACTATTAATTGGGATTTTTTTTTTCCAAAAGAAGTTGCACGGAGCATTTGCACTTTTTTCGGACGTGCTAGTCATCTTTTTAAGTTCTTATGTGCACCTTATGAGATACTTTTGCTGCTAGTTATTCATTGGTAAAGAGTGTTCTGTAGAGGATGCTTAGAGCATTAGCACTTTATTGAGCACTTTATAAAAACTTTTTGCTGCTAGTATTAATTGGGATAATTTTTCCAAAAGAAGATGCACAGAGCCCTTTAAGCTCAGGTTTTTATGCTTACAACCAAGCATGTGTATCTTTGTAAATGTTGTGAGTTGTTTGATATTTATTTTTGGATTACAACCGTACCTTAATTCTTCTGTGTACCTCACTTAATCAGGTTTTCCCGATAAACCGTAGCGTGCTGCAATTGAAAGAACCCTGTATATGTTGAAAGACCCTCTGCATTGAAATGCAGTTGACCACCGTAGAGTATAGCTCAGTGAACAAAAAAACTGTTCTCTTTTAATTGAAAGTTTTTAGCATAGAATTAGCCTAAACAGTTTGTATAAATTTGTAATAATTTATATATGGTAACTTTACTACCCAATGCTCATGTTTTTTTTAATGAAATGTGAATTTGTAATTTTATTTGAATTTTTTGATGTATGGAATTGTGTTTTAATCATCTACTTTATGTGGAATTCTAAATCATAATAAATATTGATTTGACAATTGACAAGAAAACACCTTAAGGCAACAAGGCTTAAGATTCCAAAGTGATTGATGTGGAAAATACTGTCGAAGAAAGTACAAGTCTAAGAAAAAGTTTTATACCAAATGTCATTTTGGATTTCCACGTCCTGTAATATCTAAAGAAAGAGTAAACAGTTTTATGTCAGCTGTGAGACATACCATCATTAGAAAATCTCCCAAAAAAACATACAATTTGAGAAGAAGTGAAGAATCAAAATATATCAATGATTATAATCCAGTTATTCTCTCAATGTGGAAAACTAATATGGATATTCAGTATATTGCAGATAATTCCATTGCTGTTGCCCGATATGTGACATCCTATTTAACAAAATCAGAAAAGCCGGAGTTAAAAGAAATGTGGGAAATATATGTGATGAGTAACATTGAAATCACTGTTTGTAGTGGAATTCAATATAATCCGAAAACTACAAAAAAGGCAAACAAAATAATTCATATAATGTTAAAATTATGTTGTGTTGTAAAAAATATAATATTACATATTATAACTGTATTTTTTTCTTCTCTTTCACAGATACTAATTCTAAAATATTAAATTTTCAGAAATGTAAATGATAAAAAACAACTGAAAAAATGTTTAGCATTTTTTCATATCTACTACTGTCAAGGTAAGATTAACTAAGTATTCAAATGCACAATGGGCGCCGTTTGCACACTGGTGAAGAAAGGGGGGGACTGAGTTGACATGTGTGCAAACATGCTCTGTGGGCATTTCAAGTAAGGAGATATAGTCCCCTTGAATCCTGAGGGTCCCTGGGGGCTAACTAACCCACCAGGTATATGCAGTAAGTGCCACAGAGTTGCATTGCAGAGAGGTTTAAAATAGGGCATGGCCTCGGACCCCCTCTCTGCAATGCAGCTCTATGGTGTTTAATAGAGGGACATGGTGGGCTAGTAGTACCCAAGGACATTCAGGATTAAAGGGGACTTAATTCATCAACTTAAAACAGGCCACAGGGTGTGTTTGCACATGTCACATCAGGCCTATTCCCTCCCTTCACCAATTTAAACACGCCCTATGACCTTTTTATGTTGGGAGATTAAGTCACCTTAAATCCTGAGGGTTCTTAGAGTCCAACTAGCCCACTACGTATGTCCAGTAATCACCAGAGAACTGCATTGCAGAGAGATGTAAAAAGGGGCACGACCTAGACCACCTGTCTGTAACGCAGTGCAGTGGTGCTTACTGGAAGCATGTATTCTCTTTTGAACAATGAAATTATTTTATTAACTAGTCAAGTATCAAAGGAATGGCCTAATCAGAAAAACGAGTACAGCTACAATATTCTGTGCAGTATGTATGCAAACTTCTAATCACCTACATAGAATTGATACACTCTAGGTGCAGGGACGCCTCTTTGCTGAGACAGCTGTTGCGTTATACAAGTCGGTCTAACATAACATAACATAACATAACATAACATAAGTTAGTAACTAAGCAGTGTAGGAAACCTTCTGTCTGTCCCAACCACTTGTCCATTCATCCATCCAGCACTATGTATGTACCCTATTACTTTGCCAAAACCTAAGCACTTATAAATGTATATTGCACTCTCTTTGTAATACTGAAATTACTCTAGTTATTAGTCATATACTTAAACATTGGTCTAGCCACTAACCCTAGTACAAGTCAATTTCTTTATATACTATGCATGCAGACCTGCATCAAGCTACAAAGTATTAATACACTCTTCAAAAAACCAAGTTAATACCTATGTAGTGTTGGAATCCCTCTGTCATAGGATACCATGTGACCAGAAAAAAAAGATTTGTTTGGTTCATAACATGTCCCATTGTACCTATTGAAGGACCGCAACCATTTCAATTATTGTTGCTAGAGCATCTTTAGAGAGATATCTCTGTGCTTACCTCCTGTCACTCTCATGCAATTTTTCAATCAACCAACTAGCAATGTGTTCTTATTGTAACAGTCTGTCAATACCTAAGCACTTAAGGGGCAGATTTAGAAGCATCCTGTACCAACAATATGTCACTTTTTGTAACATAGTGATGGAGCCAGACACGCCTTCATATTTACAAGGAGAGTAAAAGGCACCCTGCGTAGCTTTTCTTCTCCTTGTAAATACGACCTCTTCATACACACCACATTGAAAGGGCGTTCCATAGGTTTTGCTGTGGGTGTTCCCACACAACACTCGTAGAACAAGACACATCTCCAGATTTATGAGAAATCGGAAATCTGGAGATGTGTCTGATGCTGTGCCATCCTAGAGTTGGTGTAGCAAGGTGCAACAAGGAGAATTGTTTTCATTTCTCCTCATTTTTTCTCTTTCAATGTATGCTGCATTGCACAGCATACATTGAAAGAGGAAAAAGCCTTTACTTATTGTTTTGTTTTTGTGCAGAAAGTTGTCCCTTCCCGCAAAAAATCAATCTCTCCACGACACAGACATGCTTGCACCATGGTGCAAGTATACCTGTGTTACTGTATGTCTGCAGTTTGCTCAGCAGTGCAGAGGGAAGCATAGAGATGCAACATATTTATGTACATATGTCACATCCCTGTGCTTCGGAAGTACCACAGCACAGTGCAGCTAAAGAGCTTACAGTGTCACGCTGCAGCACTTCCTTATAGTTCTGCACTTATACATTCACCATACACTACTAATGCATTCTTTCAGTCAATTATGCTCTACACATACACTCAACCAAACTTTCACACATTATCATACACATTTGGGCCCCGATGTAGGTAAATCCCATTTACCGATTTTGAAATACCGAATTTTACCGATTCGGTATTTCAAAATCGGTAAATGGGATGTAGGTCCCAACATCTGGATTCGTTACCGAATCCTTAACAATTCTTTAATTACCGATTTGGTAAATACCGAATCGGTAATGCCCATTCATTCCTATGGGCTTTGAAGCCCATAGGAATGATTAGGCATTACCGAATCGGTATTTACCGAATCGGTAATTAAAGAATTCACAAGGGTGCAGGGGGTGTCACTTTGACACCCTCTAGCACCCCCAAAACGGGCATGTGTGCAATGTGGCACACAGACATGCCCTAAGGGCACGTCTGTCTGTCACATGGCACATGTGTACATGCACAGATGTGCATGTACACAGGAATCGGTTTTTTACCATGGATTTGTATTCCATGGTAAAATACCGATTCTGTAAGCCATGTGCTGATGGAACATAGGCTACCTACATTGCATTTTCGGTAATTTTACCGAATCGTTATCATTACCGAATCGGTACATATTACCGATTCGGTAATGATAACGATTCGGTAAAATTACCGAAAATGTGCCCCTACATCTCCATAGCCCTTTACCGATCGGACACGGCCGAAAAACGGTATTTTCGGACGATTCCGATCGGTAAAGGGCTACCTACATCGGGCCCATAGTTCTTTCTTTAACCAGAGAAGTTAGTTCTGAAAATAACTTTTTTTTCTTCCTTTTTTCTTTTAATTTTTTTTCTATTTTTCTGAAAATCTTTGTAATTTTGGTGTTTTTTTAACAAAAAAATGAAAAAAACAAGAAACTTCAGGAATTATGTGGCATTCCAAAAAAACAAAGCAAACAAAAAACTGGCAATGATGGTTCCATTGCGCAGCACAAACTGCTCCCCAAAAGAAATCCGTTTTTTTCACTTGATGCAGTGCTGTTGAAGAAAAGCAAATTCAGGCTGTATGTCGTGTGGTGATGCAGCTGTTGATGTTCCAGAGGTACTAGGAACTGCAAGTGGAGGGTTCCTATCTGCTCTTCTACACTCCTCCCGAGCCAGATTAACCGGATGTAGGCTCATTAGATGTTTGTACATGGAAGCAGTACCACAAGAATATTTCTTTTCGGCACAACCTCTAGATAAGACTCGCTGACAAATCCGGCAGGTGATCTTAGTGGCATTTACTTTCCTCTGCCCTTCAGGAAAACTGAAAAATTTCTATACCACTGACTCTGGCAAAAATTCTTCCTCCAAAGAATGTTCCTCCTCCTGTGGCTGTTGTCCTGAAGCCATGTTCTTTTTGTTTTGAAAAACACCAAAAAGAATGGTGAAATTAGGGTTCTTCCAAGCACAGAGATAACTCTCCAAAGATGCTCAAAGAAGAATTATTGAAATGGGTGGGGTCCTTTAGTAGTTACAATATGAAAGACATATATATAATTTTAGACCTAAAAGTTTTTTGCGGAAGTCGTGCACCTAGCTGCCCAACACATATATGACGTCACGCAGAACTCGTCACGGCGCAAGTGTCGCGTACAGTAATGCGCATGTGTTGCAAATGCGCTCGAGCTGGAGTCGCGTACAGGTCGCACAGCAATCCCGCACATCTCAGAAAATACGCACCCATCGCAGGCCGTACGCGGATCCTTCACAACATTTCTAAAATGGCGGCTAGAATCTGTGCACCGATCGTGAAAGGTACGCTTTGGGTGCACGACTCACAAAAAAAAATTGGAAAAAAATAATATAAATATATTAAAATAAAAATATAAAACAAAAAATGAACAATATTTCAGTTCCAGTATTAAAAAAACATTTTTTTCCATTTATATTCAAAATATAATGTCATTTAAAAAATAAAATATGTAAAAATAAACAGTTAAAAAAACCTGTAGAAAATCAGTATAAAAAAATACATATGACTATTATTACATTTAAAAATTATCATTTAAAAAACCTTTGAAATTCACTGAAAAACCATAGGTTTCAGACATGTTATAATTAGGAATTAGCATTTAAAAAACCTTAGAAATTCACTGAAAAAACCATAGGTTTCAGGGCTCTTATAGTTAGCTGGACATTTCACTTGTACAAAATCATTGAAATTCCTCCATAATAGTTAGTTCTGCTAACTATAACTCGCAGACCCGCAATGCACTGCTGATGATGTCATAAATTACATCATTCGTGACATGGTCAGTGATATCACTGATAACATCGCTGATGACATCTCAAATGTCAAGGCAGCCCCCTGGCGCATACTGGAGGTTCCTGGTGGGCTAGTTGGCCACCGGGGACCCCCAGTATTTAAGGGGAATTAGTGCCCCCTCTGCATACTCGCCAGGGGGCGCTTTGCAGAGTGGTGCAATCCGTCACCTCAAGCCCCGCCCCCTCCCTGCACCTCTCTGCAAGGCAGCCCCCTGGCTTGTTTGCAGAGGGGGAAATAATTCCCATTGAATACTGGGTGTCCCTGGGGGCCAAGTAGCCCACCAGGAACCTCCAGTATGCGCCAGGGGGCTGCCTTGCAGAAACACATAAAGAGGCAACGCCCCTTTTTACACCGCTCTGCAATGCAGCCCCCTGTCGCATACTGGAGGTTCCTGGTGGACTAGTTGGCCCCAACGGACCCCCAGTATTCAAGGGGAATTAGTTCCCCCTCTGCAAACACGCCAGGGGGCTGCCTTGCAGGGTGGTGCAATTCGTCACCTCAAGCCCCACCCCCTCCCTGCACCACTCTGCAAACGTGCCCCTGGTGCATTTGCAGAGGGGGAAGAAATTCCCCTTGAATACTGGGGGTCCCTGGGGGCCAACTAGCCCACCAGGTACCTCCAGTAAGCGCCACAGAGCTGCGTTGCAGAGTGTTGTAAAAAGGGGTGTGGCCTTATTACACCTCTCTGCAATGCAGCACCCTGGCGCATACTGGAGGTTCCTGGTGAGCTAGTTGGCCCCCAGGGACCCCCAATATGCAAGAGGAATTAGTTCCCCCTCTGCAAATGCGCCAGGGGGCTGCGTTGAAGAGAGGTGTAAAAATGGGCGTGGCCTCAGAACACCTCTCTGAAACACAGCCCCCTGGCACATACTGGAGGTTCCTGTTGGGCTAGTTGGCCCCCTGAGACCCCCAGTATGCAAGGAGAATTAGTTTCCCCTCTGCAAACGCGCCAGGGGGCTGCGTTGCAGAGAGGTGTAATGAGGCCAAGCCCCTTTTTACACCTCTCTGCAACGCAGCCCAATACGCAAACTGGAGATTCCTGGTGGGCTAGTTGCCCCCCAGGGACCCCCAGTATGCAAGGGGACTTAATCCCCCAACTTTAAACATGCTACGGGGAGCGATTGCACAGTGGTGAAGGTAGGGGGCGGGGCTTGAGGTGATATGTGTGCAAACATGCCCTGTGGCGCGTTTTAAGTTGGGGAATTAATTCCTCTTCAATCCATAGGTCCCCTTGGGGCCAACTAGTCCAACAGGTACCTCCAGTAAGCGCCACGGAGCTGCATTGCAGAGTGTTGTGAAAAGGGGGCGTGCCCTCTGAACACCTCTCTGCAACGCAGCTCCCTGGCGCATACTGGAGGTACCTGGTGGACTAGTTTGCTCACAGGGTACCTCAGGATTGAAGAGGAATTAACTCCCCAACCTAAAACGCGCCACAGGGCATGTTTGCACACATGTCACCTGAGGCCCCGCCCCCTTCCTTCACTATTGAGCACAATATTCCTCTAAAATCAGCGGAACTACGAATTCCGATGTACTCACCTGTTATCACGAGAGACGTCAGTGCTACATTTTTGAGCCCAGTACAGACCCTGAAAAGTAAATCTAAGTGTACTTACCAGTAATGTGTATTTCCTTCCATAGGAATCTATTGTGTGGTTTTCACCAGAAAAGTTTCTAAGTGTCTATTTTTGAAACGTACAAATATTCCTGTAAAATCAGCCGAACTACGAATTCCGATTTACTCCTCAGTGCTGCATCTTTCAGCCCAATACTGATCCTGAAAAGTAATTCTAACAATACTTACAGTAACTTGAATTTCCTTCCATAGGCTAACATTGACTTGTTTCTCTTGGAAAAAATTTTAAGTGTGGAGTTTTGGAAAATTAAAAAATTCCTCTAAAATTAGCCGAACTCTGAATTCCGATTTACTCGCCTGTTATCAGGAGAGACCTCAGTGCTGCATCTTTCAGCCCAATGTTGATCCTGAAAAGTAATTCTAATCGTAGTTACAGTAACTTGAATTTCCTTCCATAGGCTAACATTGACTGGTTTCACTTGGAAGTTTTTCTAAGTGTGGAGTTTTGGAACTTTAAAAAATTCCCCTAAAATCAGCCGAACTACGAATTCCAATTTACTCACCTGTTATCAGGAGAGACCTCAGTGCTGCATCTCTGAGCCCAGTACTGATCCTGAAAAGTCATTCTAACCATACTTACCAGTAACTTGAATTTCCTACCATAGGAATCCATTGTCTGGTTTTCACCAGAAATGTTTCTGTGTCTATTTTCACAAACTAAAAATATTTTTTTTTAAATCGCCTGTATGACTTAAACACATTCTTTCAACTGTTTACAGGAGATGCACCAGTGTTGGCACCAGGATCCACGACTGAGTAAGAAAAAGTAATGATAACACTACTTACCTGCTAAGTGAATTTCCACCCATTTATTTATTATTTATTTTATTTAGTATTTTGTAGAGCGCGCAGCTACCTCCGACGGAGGTGTCCCGGCGCTGAAGACATTATCTCAGAACGGTCGGGGGACAAGGAATGAAGTGGGTTTAGATCTGGGAGAAAAACCAGGTCTTTAATTTTTTCCGGAACAGGGGTTCTGACGTCATGAATCTTAACTCTGTGGGCAGCTGGTTCCAGAGTTTGGAAGTGACAACTGCAAGAGCCCTTCCTCCCGTGCGAGCAAGACGGAAGCGGGGGCATGTCATGAGGCGGAGATGATTGGATCTGAGGTTGCGTTGTGACTGTGAGAACTTCAGTCTGCGCCGTAGGTATGAAGGGCCTCGATCATTAAGGGCTCTGAAAGCTAGGGTTAGGGCTTTGAATTGTATCCGCAGTTTTATTGGGAGCCAATGAAGTTTGATAAGATGGGGTGAAATGGAGTGGCGATAAGGAATGTTATTAATCAGCCTGGCTGCAGCGTTCTGGACTCTCTGTAGCTGGTTAATGAGGTAGGATGGAGCACCTACGTATAGGCTATTAGCGTAGTCTAGGTGGGAGGTTATCAGGGCATGGACTACTGTTTTTCGGGAGTCTTGCGGTAAGTAGGGGATGATTTTTTTTAACATTCGTAGCTTTCCGAAGCAGGCAGAGGTAACTTTGATGATTTGGGTTTTACAGGAGAGAGAGGTGTCGAATTGAAATCCTAAGTTTCGGGCAGCTGGGACTGGTACTGGGGGAGGGTAGAGTTCGGTAGGCCACCAGATGGTGGGCGGTACAGGTGATTTCTGATTAAAAAATAAGACTTCAGTCTTATCCGTGTTGAGCTTTAAGTTGTTCTCAGACATCCATGCGGCAATCTTCAGCATGCAATGGCGAAAGTTGTCAAAAGATTTTTCAGTGTGGTCTTTGAAAGAGAACAACAGCTGGGTGTCGTCGGCGTAGAAGGTAACTTTGACGCCACAGGATTTGACAACTTTTGCCAGTGGTTTGAGGTACACATTGAAGAGGAGCGGGCTAAGGGCGGAGCCCTGTGGGACTCCCCAAATCAGTGGTTTTTTGGACGAGAGAAAGGGACCCAGCATCACTTGTTGGGTTCTGTTTGTGAGGAATGATTTTATCCATGAGAGGGGGGGCCCGCCGATCCCTATCTCTTGTAGGCGAGTCAGAAGTTTGCCATGCGAGATGGTATCGAATGCAGCGGATAGGTCGAGGAGGACCAGCATGGCCTCCTCTCCCCTATCCGTGCATTCCCGGATTGACTCGGAAACTTCAAGTAGGGCTGACTCGGTACTATAGTCCGGTCTGAAGCCTGATTGGGTATCGTGGAACAAGGAGTTTGTTTCAAGGTAATTCGATAGTTGCATTTGAACAGCTTTCTCAAGTACTTTTACGGGTATGGGCAGGAGTGAGATCGGATGGTAGTTGCTTAGACAGAGAGGGTCTATGCCAGCTTTTTTTTGGATTGGGATAAGCAATGCATGTTTCCAGCAAGCGGGGACAACACTGGTAGATAAGGAGGAGTTCCAGATTTCGAGAAGGGGGTTCATGATTAAGGGGGCAATTTCATTCAGGATTGTGGCTGGGGCAGGATCCATAGGTGAGCCTGATTTGCATTCCAGAAATAGTTTCATAGCAAGTTCCTTAGTGAGTGGTTGGAATGATGTAAAAGCATATTTGTAGTTCGTGTCAAGGTCAACAGCGCTGGCTGGGTCGTTCTGGCGGATAGTTGCTGCAATGTTGATAATTTTCTCTTCAAAAAAGTTTGACAGATTATCACTCAGTGTTTGGGACATGGGTACTGGAGCAGTTAGTGCATTGGGCTGAGTGAACTCTTTCACAATATTGAAGAGAGTCTTGGTGGAATTCTTTGCTTTGGCAATGGTGTCAGAGAAGTAAGTGCTCATGGAGTGGTGTTTGAGTTTACGAAACTCTTTAAGGCTTTGTTTGTAGAGTGCCTTGCTTATGGGATCATAGTTCTGTCTCCAAAGTCGTTCCAACTTTTTGCATTTGCTTCTGTGTGCCCTGAGTTCTTGTGTGAACCATGGAGCGGAAGGTTTAAGTCTGTGGGAGGTAAGGGTGTGTAATGGGGCAATTTTCTCTATTGCCGATGTGAGGTCATTGTTAAGAGTACATACCGCCGCGTCCAGGTCGTCCGGTAGCGGGTTGAGGCTATTGAGGTATGTTTGCTCTAGGGCCGTTAAAGAGAGTTTATGCCATTTTCTGCCTAGGGTTCTGATGGCGGACTCCTGTTTGGTGATTTGGGTTAGAGAAACCTCAAAAGGTATTAAATAGTGGTCTGACCATGTCAGAGGTAGAGGGGGAAGGATTTTAAGTTTCTCGTGGTTTGAGAATATAAGGTCGAGGGTGTGTCCTGCTGTATGGGTGGGGCCAGTTACCTTTTGTGGAAGATTTAGATTTTGCATAGAATCCAGGAGTTGAGCGGCGCGGTTGCAGTTGCTCACATCCACATGGTGGTTGAAGTCTCCTAGTACCATGAAATGAGGGTGTTTAAGGGAGAGATCTGCAGTGACTTCCAATAGCTCTAGGATGGCTGGTTGAGCAGTATTAGGGGAATGTAGGTCAAAATCCCAGAGGAGATGGCAGTAGTGGAATCTGTGATTGAGAAGTATAGAGCTTCTATAGGTTTGATGCTTGTAATTTTCCTGGTAGTAATTTTCAGGTGATCTTTAAGAATCACAGCGATTCCTCCACCTGGTTTGGAACCTTCGCGGTTAAGGCTGGAAAAGCTGTAACCAGTCGGAATAGCTAGGGCGATGTCAGGGTTGGAGGAGTCTTTGATCCAGGTCTCGGTTAAAAATAATGTGTCCCAGGATGTGGAGGACAGTAAGAGCCAGATGTCATTGGCGTGGCCGGGTAGTGAGCGGCAGTTGACTAACCCCATGGAGTAAGTTTTGGTGGGAGGGGGTTTGATATCAGCAGGTTTGCGAGGACGAGTCCAGGCGAGGCATAGGGAGAAAGAGCAGTTGGGGCATTTGTGAAGGAAAGGTCTGGGTAAAGGAAAGTTGCAAGACATAGGGGACGAGCAGGAGGTCTTGCCTAGGTCCAGGAGCTGTGTTCTGGTCCAAGTAAGTAGCTGGGCTGATGGGGAACTAGCAGCATGGCTGGCCCTTGGCACGGAGCCGGCGCGGACGGGCGCAGACGGGCTTGCCTTAGGCGCGCCTTTGGCGCGCCCGCTGCGCTCGTCCGCTGCGCGGCCGGGGAGTGCACATGATATAGTGTTAGGGGATAACATTGGTGATTCTATGTGAAAAAATGTCTGTCAACTTTTAAAATACAATAATATTCCTTAAAAATCACCACTGTAACTAAAACAGTTTTACTCAACCGTTTACAGGAGGTGTCCGAGGACTGAATCTACGATCCAGTCCTGTGGTTAGAAAAGTAATCCATAAAGTAACTAATTGCATTTAACTAGAAAAACACATTGAGGCCAATGTTGCTCTGTGTTTTAAATTGTGTTTCCCATTTCAACAACTGTAACTACTGTACTTAAAAGTCTATTGCCTATTTGCAAAGTATTTAAACTAAAGTAATTAATTCTGAGAAAGTATATTTTATAATGTAATGTATAATGTAATTACAATGTAATTTAAAAAGTAAAATATCTTAAAATAAATAGTTTAAAAAATATAGTAAATCAGTATAAAAAAATATAACAATTAATACATTTAAATATTTTCATTTACAAAACCTTCGAAATTCACTGAAAAAACCAAAGGTTTCAGGCCTGATAGAGTTAGGAATTAGCATTTAAAAAACGTTTGAAATTCACTGAAAAAACCATAGGTTTCAGGCCTGATATAGTTAGGAATTAGCATTTAAAAAACCTTTGAAATTCACTGAAAAAAACATAGGTTTCAGGCCTGATATAGTTAGGAATTAGCATTTAAAAAACCTTAGAAATTCCCAAGGTTATACTAGTGTATGATGAGGTGTATCGCCACGTGGATGATGTCATCAGTGATGTCATCAGTGATGTCATTTGAGATGTCATCAGTGATGTCACTGACCATGTCATGAATGATGTAATATGTGACATCATCAGCAGTAGTTTGCAGGCGCGAGAGATATAGTTAGTACAACTAACTATATCGGAGGACTTTCAATGGTTTTGTACAAGTGAAATGTCCAGCTAACTATAACACCCCTAAAACCTACAGTTTTGTTCAGTGAATTTCTAAGGTTTTTTAAATGCTAATTCCTAACTATATCATGCCAGAAACCTATGTTTTTTTCAGTGAATTTCAAAGGTTTTTCAAATGCTAATTCCTACCTATATCAGGCCTGAAACCTATGTTTTTTTCCAGTGAATTTATATATATATTCACTCAAAAAACTATAAGTTTTAGTGGTGTTATAGTTAGCTGGACATTTTACTCATACAAAACCATTGAAATTGCTCCTATATAGTTAGTTGTACTAACTATATTTCGCGCACCCGCAATCCACTGCTGATGATGTCACATATTAGATCATTCATGACATGGTCAGTGACATCACTGATGATATCTCAAATGACATCACTGATGGGGGGGTGAGGTGTGTGTGGGAGATGTGTGGGGTGTGTCTGTGAGGGGTGTGTGTGTGTGGGGGGGGAGTGAGGTGTGTGTGGGTGGGGGTGTGTGGGGTGTGTGGGTGTAGGTGGGGGTGTGGGTGTGTAAGGTGTGTGTGGGTGTGTGGGGTGTTTGGGTGTGGGTGGAGGTGTGGGTGTGTGAGGTATGTGTGGGGGGTGTGTGTGGGCGGTGGGTGTGGGGTGTGTGTGTGGGGGGGTATGTGTGTGGGGTGTGTGTGTGTATGAGTAAAATGTTCAGCTAACTATAACTGGTGTCAAACCTATGGTTTTTTCAGTGAATTTAATAGGTTTTTTAAATGCTAATTCCTAACTATAACTGGTGTGAAACCTATGGTTTTTTCAGAGAATTTTATAGGTTTTTAAATGCTAATTCCTAACTATAACTGGTGTGAAACCTATGTTTTTTTCAGTGAATTTCAAAGGTTTTTTAAATGGTAATTCCTAACTATATAAGGCCTGAAACCTTTGGTTTTTTCAGTGAACTCGCAAGGTTTTTTAAATGCTAATTCTATTAGCGTATAACGTTTATATATGTTAATATCCATATGGGACCACCTGAACAGCCCTAGGGGGGTCAGGGTGTTTCTACAAGGCCGCCAAATCTTTTTTTTCTTTTAAACGCGCACCGTAAGCGTACCCCGCGACTTTTTTTTTTGGGCCTTGGGGGTCCTTGTGGGACCCCCTGATGAGGCCTAGGGGGTCAGGATGCTTCTACCCTGCCCCCTTTTTGAGTTCTACACGTTTGTTTTTCTGCTTTCCTGTGCCTCAGTCTACCGAGGCACAAGATGACTGCCAACAGTTTCTGTTTTGGAGTGTTGACAGACATTGGCAGCCAATCAGAATGCAGCTCGTGCACTAGAGGTACGCGTACGGTACGGGTACGTGCGCATACGGTACGCGTACGGTAAGCGTACCGTAAGCGTACAGGTGAGCTCACAGGTAAGCTGCTATAGATATATATATATTTTTTAACCTAAATTACTCAAAATCCACTGGAGCACATATCTTGAGACATAGCAAAGGCACATTGGGCTACCAGTCCCTACAAATTTGCCAAGTTTGGTGGAAAACCATTCAGCCGTTCGGGCTAAAAGTGAGTCCAACCGCCCTATGGAAATTAACATGGGGAAAACACGTTTTGGGACCCCCCTTTTATCTCGGCCCCCGCTTGAGGAATCCCCCCCAAACTTTGAGGGAAGGACCGGAGAGCCGCGAGGCAAAGTTAGGGAAATTTTCAGGAAGATTCCTCAGCCGGCGCCAAAGTTATTCCCAATAGAATGTTGCGATTTCCCTATGGAAAACAATCCTAACTATATATACCTACTGGCTATCGCCAGTAGGTAATATATATATATATATATATATATATATATATATATTCACTGAAAAAACCATAGGTTTCAGCCACGGTATAGTTAGGAATTAGCATTTAAAAAACCTTGCAAATTCACTGAAAAAACCATAGGTTTCACACATGTTATAGTTAGCTAGAAATTTCACTCTTACAAAACCATTGAAATTCCCCCGTTATAGTTAGTTCAGCTAACTATAGCTGGCGCACCCGCAATGCACTGTTGATAACGTCACATATTACATCACTCATGACATGGTCAGTGACATCGCTCATGACATTACTGATGACATCTCAAATGACAAAGGTTTAGTAAATGATAATTTTTAAATGTATAAATTATTACATTTCTTTCTTTTTATACTAATTTCTTAAATTTTTATGAAAAATATTTATATTCATTTTTTTTAATTATATTTCATATTCTTAATGTAAAATAATATCAAAACTAAATCCCAATATTTTTTTCTCAATTTTTTACAATTCGAATCTCTATAACTCCTTTTTCATATTTTGGGGATAATCGCACTGTACGCGTACAGTGATCACACCATAGTTTGTACGGTAAATGGTCCTCTGCGCATAGCCACGCACTCGTTACAGATACACTTTGACCTTGCGCATCGCATCAACGCTTCTGCGTGACGTCATATACGGCGTCCCATAAGCATACGGCGCAAAAGTTTCTAATTGTTCAGAAACATATATTTATGTATTGAATGTACATATTAAGGGAAGACAGTATCTAGGTCAAACATGAAAATACTTTTTTTTAACTTTCAATAAGCAATTATTACTTTTAAAAGCAATTACGCAAATCACAAAGGTACGTCGTACATACTCGCATCTTAAGAGCACTGTTAGAGCCACTCTACAATGGCTGCTCTTTTAGAGACTTCATCAGTACATTCCTCTAAGAAACATTTTGTTACTAAGCCACCTCAGAAAAAGAGAAAAGAAGCTTTAATTTGGAAGTTTTCTTCATTTCCGGAGGGACAGAAAAACGTGAATGTACCGAAAGTAACATGCAAGATCTGTGAGGTTACACTTTCCAGGGCTGACCGCACTAAAAAGTACTCTTTCGGGACAGCCTCAATAGTTCACCATGTCAAAAATTTGCATCCAAATAATTATGGAAGGATGACAACACAAAGGTTCCAGAAAAACCCTCAACCTGCAGTTCCTTCTACCTCAAAAGCACCACCACCTCCTCCGAACATTCCGCATCCTATTATTGTGCCTCAGTTTGCAAATCTTACAATTCATTGTACATTTTGCAGAGAACTCCTTTGTTACGGTGAGCAGTCTATTCACCTCATTGTGTGGAGCAAAGAAGAGCACCGTTGCCCAAAACAATAATATTTTTTTTCTTTTTTCTTCCTGTTCCACCGTTTGTTTGTTTCCAGTTTATTTTTTGGGTTTAAAAAAAACCCAACTAAAAACTTCCTGAAAAAATACAAAAAAATCGAAAACTAAAAAGAAAAAAAACACTTATTTTCAGAACTACCTCCACTGGCTTAAAAAAGAACTATATTTCGAATGAATTAGCAGTGTATGGTGAATGTGAAAGTGCAAAAAGTATAAGAGAATGCTACAGCATAAATGTATAAGGTGTTTACTTATACTATACTGCAGTACCTCCGAAGCACTTTAATGTAACACATCCATATGAATATGTTAGAAGTCTATACTTCAATTTGCACTGCTAGTAAAACTGCCTGGGTGAATTTGTATGTGTTAGGAGCGAATTTCAAACCCCCTTGTACCTCTTTTACACATCTTTTCCGTCACTTTGGTGATGCTGCAGTGTTGCAAAAGATGTACCATAGTACCTGATATTTACAATGTGATGCATATGGAAGGTGCATCATATTCTAAAGCCATGGCCGAGAAAGACACTTACCTGCGCAGAGAGGGGGGGGGGAGTGCAAGTGTTCTAGCATAGGAACACCTCCTAAAAGTGACTGAGTGAATATCTATAATATTTCATCCAGTCACTTTTAGTGCTATGCTACATCAAAACCCTGCTCCTGCTTGAAACAGGTGTAAGGATTGACACAGCTTTGTGAGCATAGAACGCCAAGAGCATTGCTGGAGCTGCATTGCACTTGGAACGCAAGTCAAGCAATGCACCACCTTCACAACACAAATACATCACATATCTGTGCCGTTTTTGCTCCATAATACATTACATTGTAAATACGGTGCATCCATTGTGCTGATATCACAGTGCCCAATAACTGCCATATCTCTGGGAATGTACCACTTATTGTACGTCTCCTGATTACTGTTTGATTGTAGAGAATAGATTACTACACACTGATCAATGAGTCACTACAAAACTATAGGAGGAATGACAGAGTGTTTGCTGGAAGTGTAAGGATAGAGACTGGGGAATTCAAAATATAAGAGGAAAATTTGCAGGTGCATAGAACAGTACATGCATAGTAAATAGGAGTTTGTAGCAGTCCATATACTAAGGCCTACTTTCCTCCATAATTACTTGGGTACTACTGACTGCATGATTACAGTTCTGCAAAGAGAGTGCATGACTGAATTTATAACAGCTTCAGTTTTACCACAGTACATATATAAGGAAATATTGCTGAATGGCTCACTACAATATTGAAACAGTAGAGTGAGAGTGATTGTGAAAGTCTAATGATACAGACTGGACAATTGAATGTATAAAAACAAATGTACACCTACATAGAAGAGTGCAAGCATACTCTATACAGGTTTAAAGCAGTACATGGCCTAAGGCCTACTTTGCACCATGATTACTTGAGTACTGACTGGATAATTACAGTTCTGCAACGAGAGTTGTCTGTCTGAATTTGGAAGAGCTACATTTTTAGCACAGTGCATACATAAGGGCATTCTGCTGAATACTTCACTACAATACTGAATCAACAATCACAAATAGTTTGCTAGAAGTGTAAGAACATAGACAGGATAATAAAAGCTATAAAAGACAAGTTTGCCGGTGCATAGAAGAGTGAATGCATAGTGTATAGAACTTTGAAGCAGTCCATGCCCTGAGGCCCACTTTGCACCATGACTACTTGGGTACTGGCTGAATTATTACAATTCTGCAAGGAGAGTGTCTGGCAAAATGTACAGCAGCTTCACTTTTAGAACAATGTATACATAAACACATACCGCTGAATGGCTCACTGCAATACTAAAATAGCAGTAAAATAGCAGTACAAAAATGTTTGGAGGAAGTGTAAATATACAGATTAGGTAATTGAAAGTTTAAAAGCCAAGTCTACAGGTGCATAGAAAAAGGCATTTATTATTTAATAACCTTCCCAAAGCCCCAAGCGCCAGCACACCTTTCCGAGGGTAGGATTATGATCTACAAATGCTAGCATTTTTTAAATTAAGAACCATAAAAATAACAAATATTAAACCTTTTTTTTCTTCTTATGATAACGATATTTTTTATACGTCTTCTATTTAGATGCTTTTAATCATGAAAATGCAAAAAAACACAGTTTTCCAAGTAACACTTTTTAAACTCTCCAACGTATGTAGATAATAATACCTTATACGTGTTACTATCAAAATCGAAAGCTTTACAGCTTCACAGTTTGAAACTTTTCCGAACACGTGCAGACGAAAAACAGTTAAAACGTGAGCACGTGTAAACTGCAAAACGTGCCATTTACATAGGCGGAGCCACATCTTCCTTCCGATTTCTAAATCGCCAATATCTGTTGCAGGTTCCGTTCTACAGCATCGGATTCTCTTTTTGCGTCAACAAACATATTCCAGAGTTGTAAGTTGTTTCAAGATGGCATAGGCATAGTACTTAGTTATAAATTGTGACTATTTGTCAATCTTTAAACATTTATATGTAGAAAAAAATAGAAAAGTAGAAAATATTATTGCATGTTTTTCCCTTTTTCTCTGTAACGTCAGCAGCTTGTTCTTAGAAACAGACAAATTATAACAAATATTGCTCCTTTTCTGGCTCCTTTTACTTTAAATATAGTGACATTTTATGTCATAATATTGATACTGTACTTCGCTCGAGAGGTGTTAGTGACCCGTGGATGCAAACCCTAAACATTTACAATCAATTTCACCATCTTCCACTTATTATTGTGTTTTCCCCTAGAGATCAAATACTGTTAATATGTATATTATAACATTAACAGTCTTGGTGATCTTAGTGGAGTTCACGATCTGTCGTCAAAAAGAGTAACGATAAGTAAGCAACGTTACCGACTTGCGCTTTCAGTCTATTTTCCCCTTGTGATCATATGCTGTGAGAATATATGCATATTATTATTCTCACCGTCATGATCTCAGAGGAGTTTATGACCCGTCGCCAGGCACATCGAATTTTTTTACCTCCTGGAGAAAAGAAGTTCAGTAAATAATTACCGCTTGAAACTATTTCATTGTGGATGTTCTGTTAAATACATAACTTTATTTTCCTTTTCTTTTTACTGTAACAATGGTATCAATCGTTATATTATAATAGATTTTCCTATTGCTACAGAAGAGGAATGGGAGATTTTTCAGCGCCATCTGTAATATAATTATCAAATATTTATAAAAACTTGATCCAATATTTTTATATGTATTAAAATATAGCTATCATGCATACTTTCTTACTTTAAATATTTAATAAACCCTACATTTCTAAATGTTATTTTCTAATTTATATTCTTATTTGCGATTCCTATTCACCTTCTCCCTAAAGAATATATAGGACGTGTACTATATATCATAAAAGTAACATTCTATATATTCTTTGGTGAGTATGTGATTTATTAGCGGAACAGTCTGCAACTTGTAAACACTACGACAGCATGTTTCTGAATTGTACAGAATACAAATTTTAACAATAATAATGCATGCATTTCTATGTAATATGAAACAATTTAGATTTTACTGTTTTACTTGTTCTCTTGATCTGAGATAATGTAGTGCGGGAAGTGTTTGTTGTAGCACCTGTATTCTACTTTATCTAAAAGTAACTGATGCCTTCTTACACCAACAAGAATGTGGGGCTACACTTTCACAAACTTTAGCACAAAAATGAACTATATAGCCACGCTTAACTGATAATATATGAAATTCCATTTTTAATTGTCACCCCTTTCATATATACTGCAACAGTTTCTGAAGAAAGTTTATTTGTATTTGCTTAATAAAAACAGTTTTAAACCTAGACTGAATTTTTTGCCACACAACCCCACCTCCCCATCATGAAATTAAACACCACATTATAAGTAAATAGTAGTACTAAGAAGTATGTCACCTACAGACTTGATAAAAGAAAACAGCGCAAAACACTGTCATTTTTCCGCCGAAATTTATACACCACACGGCAATTATATAAATGGCCCCTGAAACATGTAAAACAAATTGTTTACCTCATAATTCCTCTCCACCACCTTATGGGCACTGTACACAGTTAATAGTTTTCCTAACTTACCCTCTACTACTTTCTTTCCCCATACTCCTTTGGAAAATGCATCACAATATCACTGACAACGGTGAACCGTTCCCACCCAATAAGGAGCAAACTTGTGTTCGGAACACTTTAGCTAATGAAATGTCCATGTTCTCCAAAGACAAGCAAGGAATGACTGCCAAACCTTCTACTTTTATTACTTTACAGCCAATAAACTTTAAACTTCGTAAAGTCCCGCTTGGAGCACGTTACCCTAATACTCCCCGAACAGGAAGGAATCCTTAATAAAACTTTTCCACAAACTTCTTCTACGACTAACGGTTCCTATGAAAAAAATATATATAAATCTCCAGCACAGTAAGTATTTCAATTACCAACATATTGTGGTGAACGTCTAACCTCTCTACTGACGCAAGTGATCCATGAACTGTTACTATGGTAACAGGCAGAAAGTTAATGGCTCTACAAAAAAATGTTATATTTCCCTTGGATCCTTCACAAGACAGAAACAAAACCAAAATACCACATTTGCAACACCTTTGCACAGTTATTTTTAATAAAAAAGAGGCCCCGGAGGTGGGGGAGGGGGAGGGAATTGAGTGGAGGAGAAAGCGGTCCCCGGAACTCCGGGGGGCCATGAGTCCCCCTGCTTACATATAGTTAAACATCCGGGGTGGTAGTGATCCCCGCGCAGGGGAGACACTCTAGGCCCCCCATTATGAAAAACAAATAGCCCCAGAGATTTGACCCCCCCGGAGGCTAATTAACAATAAAGCGGGCTTCACGATTTTTTTCTTTTTCACCCTAAACGCGTACCCTGCGTATTTTACGTCATATACGGCGCCCCGTACACGTACTCCAAGTAAGATTCTAATTATTCAAAAACATATATTTATGTATTTAATGTACATATTAAGAGAAAAAATTATCTGGGATAATCATAAAAACTGTTTTTTTAAATTGTAAAAAACCGTATATTACTTTTAAAATCAATTACGGAATTATCGCACGTACATCGTAAGAGTAAAGATAGTTTGAAGACTTATTCAATTTATAAAACAATATAGCACTGCACACTAAAGAAGAAAAGTCAACACAATTATTGACCCCTCTCCCAACATTTAAAAGCCCCTGGGGGAGGTGGTAAATTAATCGAGACTGAATACGTTAGTACAACCTACTGTGCTTACGCTACCAGAAAAACACAACAACAGTACAAAGCCCAGATTTCCATTGTAGTGATTTCTTAGTTGCAGGTCTAGTTGTCAGATCGACACACACTCTCTCCTGGCTGGTATACACCCACACCACACCTATCCAGCACATCCGTCACTACACACGTGACCCTATGTATAAAAAAGACGGGGCACACTTGTTCTACGCCATTTTAGAGTTGTTCTCAAAGCACCGAACAAGGGGCCCACCAGCACATGCGTGGCCTCTTTGGTCACTGAGTTAGTGGTGCCCGAAGCACTGAGCGGGTGAAAAACCTGCGATGATGATGATGGGAGCACAAATATATTGTTAGCCATAGAGATATCAAGACTCGACACCATATATGAGACTTCTTTGTTGGAGATCGGAACTACCTCATGAAGAAGGTGTCTATTCCACGAAAAGGTGAGCAGTGAAACTTGAGTATGCATCGCAAGGAGTCAAAGGGTTGTAGCTGACTACATACCAAAATGCGACTTAGTATTTTAGACCACGCACTGCTACATAATGTATTAATTTATATGTTTAATCTTTTCCCCCAATAGCAGTAACGTTTTTATAATCGCTGAAATGTCCGAAATATATTCACAATACAAACAGTTCGTAGAAATCCGACAATCAAACGTCTATAAAAGCGCAATATTATCTAACTCCAAATTAATATAGCAAGAATTACCAATCATAACATCTTTCTTTTAATATCTTTTGGATGTACAGCTTCAGGATGGATTATGTAACATGGACAACAGCAATAGCACAAGGAGAGCAAATAAGCTTGTTTCTGAAACAACAACAAGTTATCTGTCAAAGGAGAGAATATGTAGTATGCAGCAGGCGCAAAAAAAAATTTAGCTAACGGGTCTTCAGCAAGGATGACATAGCTTCCTGGGCCCACACACACTCGCACCCGAGTACATGACAGGTCCTTTAAAGACATTTTGCTTGTTAATGAGGCTTTGATAATCCCTCCCTGCTTACAGCCCCTGCTGCTTCACTCTTCTTTTTGCTTGAACTAAAGCCCCCACCCCAAATTTTTTCTAGCCCCCTGCACCCCTTTTATTTTTGACTGGTTGTGCCTCTGGCTTGACGTACCCCTTCCCTGTCGTGTGTGTCTCGCCCACGTTTTAATATCCTTTTTTCCCTTTCTCTTTCTTACTCTCTGACATCATTTCTCTTTCTTTTTGAAAGATTTGGACGCTGCTATCTTCACTCTGCGCTATACAACCTTATCTGAATTGAAATGATTAACTCTCTTGATTACAGTGAAGGGTTCTTCCACAAGTAGAGCACCATGTTTCAATCAGGCCAATGGCACTAGGTGACAAACAATTTTGTTTCCGAAACAACAACAAATTATCTGTGAAAGGAGTGTGTGGGTAGTGTGCACCAGCTTCACTGTCTAAAAGGTTAAATTAGCTCCGAGCAGTGACAACACAGAGGTTACAACAGTCTGACAAACAGATCTACAAGCTTATTATGCCACTTTTGTGTCACTTTTAACATGGGAAAAGTGACACAAGCAGCTTGTAAATGTACATCTGACATTTCACTGGCCGCAGTGTTTATACAACAGTAAGCACAGAGGCCTAGATCTACAATGCCTTCATTACAATGCATTAGAAATAAGTCCCCATATTTACAATCCCGTTGTGCAACTTTTGTGTCAGTGACGCAGTAGGCACTTCCATATAGACACCACTTGAACGCGGCACTATAACAGAAGTGAAATGTACCAAGCACACTGCACACGTAAAATCGTAGTGTTACCTTGACTTGTAATGCTTCAGCTCATTTAGTCACATCTACATAATTCTAAACTCTAATTTTCTTTTTTGTTTTGCAGATTACCAATCGTACGTTTGTTTATACTATTGTTTTCTAAATGTTATTTTTCTAGTTCTTTATTATATAGTTATCATTACGTTTCGTTTACAGTTATTCTTTAAATAAAACTTAATAAAAAAAGTACATACTACTTTTTCTTTGTGAAGGGGTTGACGATCCACAATAAAAATAATATTTAAAATGTTGAATTACTATAGTAAGATGTTCAATACTAGGATTGAAAAGTACTGAGTTATATTTTCTCTGGATACACTACAACATGGTAAAGAAATCTAACTAATACAAAACAATGTGTACCACATTCATAAACCTCTTGCGACATTTCCCCATGCAATGCTTACCCACCTACAAAATTAAGTGTGTGCGCCTCAATGATGCCCCTCAAAGCACGGAAACAATAACCCCACAAACACTTCTATATTGTATGAGAGGGGCTGCGTGGCCCTCCGCCTGGTGCCCTGGAGTCCACCACGCCCAGACCCGGTTTCTGCAGTGTCCTGGGGGGGAAACAGCCATTACAACGCCTGATCGTCACCACGAAGCCATTAGCACGCATATGGCATTACCACACATGCTTTTACAACTAGTATGCATTTACCACGCATGATAAACGCATAATCTTAATAATGTCTTTGTGTTGACGAACACGCGTTGTAATGCCTGTGGCTTACGTCCTTCAAATTAGTTTCTAGGTATATGTGTAACCAAGTCTGATAAGATCGGAGGCCAAGGACAAACACCGTGGTGTCCGTGGCAGGAAATCTCATCGATCACAGAGAAAATATGCGAAAGGTAAAATGAAAGTGACAGGTATAATAAAAATAACGGAGGAAAACTACTAAAATGGCGGTGGACGGAGTATGTAATCAACGTTTGGCGCCTCGACACCACATTTCAAATAAATATAAATACAATATGTTTTTTAATATATTACAAAAGTATAGCAGCAGATGACACACAGGACCCGGGAAAAGAAAGCGGCATATTTAATACCAGAAATGAGGAGAGGTTTGCTTGGCAACTTGAAGAAAAAGAAAAAAACGTGAGCTTGGAAACAAGGCTGCGCATGCGTAGAGAGTACGTCTTTCAAATTAGTTTCTAGGTATACGTGTGACCAAGTCTGATAAGATCGGAGGCCAAGGACAAACACCGTGGTGCCTGTGGCAGGGAATCTCATCGATCACAGAGAAAATAGGCGCAGGGTAAAATGAAAGTAACAGGTATAATAAAAATAACGGAGGAAAACTACTAAAATGGCGCTGGACGGAGTATGTAATCAACGTTTGGCACCTCGACACTACATTTCAAATAAATATAGATACAATATGTTTATTAATATATTACAAAAGTATAGCAGCGGATGACACACACGGCCCGGGAAAAGAAAGCAGCAAATTTAATACCTGAAATGAGGAGAGGTTTGCTTGGCGAACTTTAAGAAAAAGAAAAAAACGTGGGCTTGGAAACGAGGCTGCGCATGCGTAGTGAGTACAACTGGTGCACAAAAAAACCCCGGAAAGTTTTACATACTATCATAGAAATATAGCTCTTTTTTTGAACAGTAAAGTTATTTCTTAAAAAGAACTTTAAAAAAAAAAACATTTTTAGGCCCAATGGCCACACGATCGCACACGGCTCCCCGCGTCCTTCGTGAGCCCGCATTACTTTATCAGAGACATCACCTTATATGCTGCTCGCTCTTTCGAAAAACAATCTGCTTTCTTACTTGAAAGAGAGAGCAGATTAACTTGCTCTCTTTTTCAAATAGGAAAGCGGTTTCCTGTGGTAAAGTGAAAGCGGCGACGGTACCGCCCTACCATACCAAACAGCAGTGTCCCAGAAGTACGCACCCCGAGACACTGCAGGAACCGACCCTGGGAGATGGTGGACCCCAGGGCCACCATGGGTTCCAGGAGGAGGGCACCGCGACCCGCTTCCAACATTAAAAAACCCGGGGGAGTGCAGGTACCCAGGGCTGGAAGGTCATTTTACATATTACTGCCCCTGGAAGGTGGCTGTCTCCGCGACCGTGTACAGGGAGAGAGAGAGGGAGAGTTGAAAACACACTTTAAAAAAAAAATATATTTTTTAAAAAAAAGCCTTGTCGGGGTAATGGTCTCGGAGACTGAGGGGAAGAGGATCGTAACCCCCGCATACTTCAAAATAAAACCACAGAGGGGTGGCATTCCCTGGTGCTCGGGGCACCTTACAAGCCCCCCACTATGAAAAAAAGTGCCCTAGAAATTTCCCCCCCTGGGACCTAATGAATAAAACAGACTTCTATTTTTTATTTCCCTTTTCCACCGCGTACGTATACCATACTCGTACCCCCCGATTTTTTATTTAAAAAATAAATAAAAATTGAGCCTAAAGATCCATGTACGACCCCCTGAGCAAGCCTAGAGAGTCAGGATGTTTCTACCCTACCCCCTTTCCTTATTTCTCAACTTTGTTTTACTGTTTTCTTGTGAGTCGCTTCTAGCGACGAACAAGATGGCTACCAACACTTCCTGGTTTGGAGTGTTCACGCACAGTTGATAGCCAATCAGTGTGCAGCTCGTGCCCGTAATTGTACAGATTTCCGTACGCGTGCTGTACTCCGTCTCTAGATATCGCTATGATTTTACTTGTAATTTTCTAAGGAACTACTGAACGGATTTACACCATTTAACAAAAAGCACAATCTGCGAACCGAACTCTACCTCTCTGCCAAATTTGGTGTAATTCCGTTCAGTCGTTCGGGCTGTAGCCCTGGCTAAAGGCCCCTATGGAAAATTGCATGGGGAAAACTTGTTTTGGGACCCCCCTATTTTCTCGGCCCCCACTTGACGAATCACCCCCAAACTTTCAGGGGAGAAGCGGATTTGAGCAGGCCATTTTCTTGGAGAAATTCCCGAAGATACGTCCACCGACGCCAAAGTTATTCCAAATAGAATGTTGTGAATTTCCTATGGAAAGTAGGTCCTAACTATAACTACCTACTGGCGACCACCAGTAGGTAATGTATATATATATATATATATATATATATATATATATATATATATATATATATATATATATATATATATATATATATATATATATAGAGAGAGAGAGAGGGCGATAGGATTGAGACACAAATGCACAGAAAACCTACTGCAGTTAATTCAATCGTACACGCTAGTAGCCATCACCCAAAACACCTGGTTCAAAGCATCCCCTACGGGGAGATGCTACGCATAAAACGTATTTGTAGCACTGAGTATGAACTGAGAAAAGCCCAACAGGAAAGTAAATCCAGATTTTTGGAACGGGGGTACAATGTAAAATGTATTGATGCTGCAATACGTAAGAGCAACTCAGTTGACAGAAATAAGCTTTTAAAACTCACCCTACCAGAAATAGATGTAAATGCTGAAATGGACAATGCTGTAAAACAGGTCAAAAACCCAGACACCAAGGAATTCAGAATGACAGTTGGGTACAGCAAGCAACACAAAGAAATTAACCATATAATCCAGAGAAACTGGTCATTGGTTAAGAATGATCCGGTCTTGGGTGATAAATTACCATCCAGCCCCTTGATTACAAATTTTTTATTTTTTATTTTTTTATTTTTATAGAGCGCGTAGTCACCCGTAAGTATCCCAGCGCTAAGATCCAAACATCTGAGGGTAACCCAATATGAGAGATAGATTAGTGGTAAATAACCCAATTGAACAGCAAAAAATGAACTGGCTTAACCAAAGGAAGGGTTTCTATAAATGCAAGACCTGCAAAGCCTGTCAAAATGGTGTAAATACCACTAGTTTCAAAACAGCGTTTGGTAGAGGTGAACAACAGATCAATAAAGCTTTGTCATGTAAAACTGAGTACGTTGTGTATATTCTCGAGTGTCCCTGTGAGCTCAGGTATGTGGGCAGTACAATGCTGCAGGGACATAAGAGAATTTTACAACACATCAGAGGCATCTAGAATCGAGACACAACTTATCCTGTTGCTCGACATTTTAATGAGTTCCATCAAGCAGATCCAAAACTTTTAAAATACTACCTAATAGACAGCTTACCTTCCAATAAAAGAGGGGGAAATAGGGAGGGTAGTCTCCGTAAAATGGAAACCAGATACATTTTAGAACTGGATTCCAGACACCCTAACGGTTTGAACATCACGGAGGACCTATATACCTGTCTATGCGAGGGAACCCGGGCTTTATTTCAGACTCCATGTTGGTGATAAATGTAACAAGAATATGAGTAATCTTAATTCCCAAGTAAAGTAGAATTACCAAGGGATGGGCTAATACTAGGTAATCAAACTTAGGTTGAATATGCTTCAGAAAAGACCTCACAATCAAAATAAAAGACCAATAAAGTAAGATAAAGGATTTTATCTTACAGGTATTAATTTTAAACATTTTTAAACACTTATGAAAATTCACTTTTAACTTTAGTCTTTTTCACTACAACAAAGACATATTCTTTTGTCGATAGACGCTTCTTTTGACAAATGTGGTTTACTTAAAAATGGGGGGCGATTAAAAATTGTCAAAATATCAGAGCTGTGGAATATATGTAATAGTAACATCATAATGCAAACTATAGGTCCACATTGACTAGACACACTAATAGCTAATGTGGAAAAAAATCAAGTTTGATTGGACTATACTGCATTTTTGCACAGATTTTATATGTGTTTTATATATGGTATATTTAAATCTATTGTTAGGAATATATTTATATAATTTATATTTATATTTATATATTTATATATTTTGTGTAGTAGATATGCAGTATATTTGAATTTGCAATATTTTGCACATTTAATCAAAGTTTGCACATGTATATAGGATAATCAGAGTATTTATACTTGAATGTCTAAAAATTGTGTAACTATTTTGCACAACACAATACATATGATGTTACAAAATAGGTATTTACACCACAATTTTGAACTGTATAATCTATTATAGAAATCTAATTATGATATGCTGCTATGATGCACAGGTGATTTCTATGTACATCTACGCCCAATGTAGTAAACATGAAAAGAATATGCACTGTCACTTTAACACAGCAACTACAAAAAAGAAAAAAAGTGAAAAAAAAGTTGGTATAAAAGTAGTCGGGTGACAGACTCACGTGTCATGTGATCAAGGCACTCCGGTGCTGAAACGCGTAATGGCCGACAGGAAAACAACTAAATAAAGATTATTCCGCTCACAAAAGTGGGTCCGTGCTCCATGTTCTTTTGGTAAAGAAATTTGCAAGAGGCCGGCTGGCAGTGGAGTTCCTGGGATATATATATATATATATATATTCACTGAAAAAACCATAGGTTTCAGGCCTTATAGAGTTAGGAATTAGCATTTAAAAAACCTTTGAAATTCACTGAAAAAACCATCGGTTTCAGGCCTTATATAGTTAGGAATTAGCATTTAAAAAACCTTTAAAATTCACTCAAAAAACTAAATCCTCCATCCAAATATTTATTTTTATATATCCACTCATTCTTCAATGCAAATTGCTATATATATAATGCATATTTAAATAACGAAGCAAACCACATTCACTGGATGAGGTCATCAGTGATGTCATCAGTGATGTCATTTGAGATGTCATCAGTAATGTCACTGACCATGTCATGAATGATGTAATATGTGACATCATCAGCAGTGGATTGCGGGTGCGCGAAATATAGTTAGTACAACTAACTATATAGGAGCAATTTCAATGGTTTTGTATGAGTGAAATGTCCAGCTAACTATAACACCCCTAAAACTTATATACAATGGCAACTTCTGAACATAAGGACGCAAAAAGTGGTATATGTACTTGAAAGTGTTCTCAAAAGTACTCCCCATGGAGGACACGATAGGTCGCCCTGGGGGATTCTCATAGTTCTTGTGCAACTTGGGTAGTAGGTATAATACCGCAAGTCTGGGGTGCTCACAGCTCAAAAATTTAGAGAACACTTCCAAGTACATAGACCACTTTTTGCGTCCTTATGTTCAGAAGTTGCCATCGTATCTCCAAGATACACGAGATTTTTTACGAATCATTGAACCAGTTCAGTGGGAGGACGATATGTGGCTGATGACGCTAGACATCAACAGTCTCTATACGTGTATACCACATAAATTGGGGATAAAGGCCAACCAACATTTTTTGGCACAACGAGACGTGAAGTATTTACTCTATACCCAGATGCTGGTCTGCATGATGCAGACTTGCCTCTCCAACAATTATTTTCTGTTCAACCACGTCAACTATTGCCAGGCCCGAGGGACCGCGATGGGAACCTGCTTCGCCCCCAGTTACGCGGGGTTATTCCAGGGCTGGTGGGAGGAGCAGGTGGCCAGTAACATCTTGGCCTTCACCCAGAACGTGGTACTCTGGGCAAGGTACATAGACGACGTGTTCTGTGTGTGGAAAGGGAGCAGGGAGGATGCAATGGAGTTTGTCACTGGCCTAAATGCAAATGATTGCAACCTAAAATTCACATGCACTATAGATAAACATTGTATTGAATTTCTGGATGTGGAGGTCAATGTTGAGGGTGGAAGATTGAGGAGCAGGTTGTTCAGAAAGCCCACAGCGGGTAACAGCCTGCTTCATGCGGCAAGTTGCCATCCCAAAAACTTAATCTGTAGCATACCTTTCGGTGAACTCCTGCGTGCCAAGAGAAATTGTGGTACGAGCACAGATTTTGATAAAGAAATGATGAACATGAAAGAAAGATTTGAGGAAAATGGGTATGCTAAGAAAGTGATTGATCAGGCTTGTGCCAAGGTTAAAAATATCAGCAGGGAAGATCTCTTACACCCACAACCCCTAAACAATGAGAAGGAAGAACCACTTAGGTTCATCACAGCATACTCGGACCAATCCTGGCAGTTGAGGAGGAGTCTTAAAAAAATATTGGCATGTGCTTAATTTAGACCCAATTTTGAAGGAAGTAGTTGGCAATCAACCTAAAATTACTTTAAAAAAATGCCCGGCTCTGAAAGATTTGCTGTGCAGGAACACAATTATTTTGACATTGAAAAACGAAAAGGACTAATTCCCTTTTGTTTACAACTATAGGTTCATTGATACCGAGACCAATTATTGTTTGTTTGTATGTATGAATGGTTCTGTTGAATGATCGGCCAAGAATGTTTGAAGCGTGTAAATGTCAATTTTCATTGTATTAATGGTATTTATATATATACTGTATATATTTTGTATATATAAAATGTTTTTTGTATTTCCATGCACAAAAACTTGTGTTAAAAAGTGAAGTAACTTAAAAAGAAATATTAATAAATTTACAGGCTGCAATTCTTTAAGCAAGTTGTTTATGTTACATTCATAACAATCTTTTCTTCTAGCTAGTCAGCTTTCAAGTGAATTTCTCAGCACTGGCAATTGTTTCATTTAATTAGTTAAGTTTGGCTCAGCCTTGCTGAGTTTTGAGTCAAGGCCCTTTGTGTTTTTTGACTTTAGAGCGGGCAGTTAGCTCGCGAGGGCCTGTTGGGCAGAATTGTGGCTGCCACAGGGTAGGAATCTTGTAGAAAGTTTTTTGGTCCATGGATGGACATGTGTATGTTGGGTTAGTTTGTGGTGTCACCTTTCTTTTCACCCTTCTTCTGAGTGTATTTAAGTGTTTAGTGTGTGCATAACTGTGTGATGGCTGAAAAAGACACTCTTGCGTACAGCGAGGAACACATTCAGAATTTGATAAGAGACCCCCCTGTGTTTGCGTCGGCAGCACTTAGTCTTATAGCTAATACTCAAAACGAGTCGGACAAATTACTCAGATTACGCAAAAAGCAAATCAGGACTGACCTCCACGGGCATTTTTCTTTTGCAACACCTACGGTCAGTGACTATTCCATCGGGACTACAAATACGTAACATCCCAGTAGTATTTACAGATGATCCGGACTACAAAAAAGGTTTTAGCGGGATAGAAACCAAATGTAGTAGAGACTTGATGGTTCTTACTATTGAGACTGCACATAGAATATCATAAAAAGAACTGGAGGAGATAGCAACCCTGCAGAGAGAAATTGAAAACAACCAATTAATTACTGACTCTAAAACCCTTTTGGAGAAAATTGACAAAGAAATATTGGAATTTAAGGATTTCACGGTAACACAAAAAAAGAAATAAGTTTGATCTAGACAAAAAAAACTTTTCGCTGGAATCCGTTTACCCCTACTTGAACAAGGATTTTTACATACGTTCTGATTCACAGAGATTCCTACAAGATAACCAAGGACGATCACGTCGTAAATTCTTGACTTTCTCAGATACAAGTTCATCGTCGGGAAGTGAATCTGACGGTACTGCTAGGGTTCTTCAAAATAAAAAAGGCAATCAGCCAGAACAACAACAACAACAAAATCAAACGCCTTTTTTAGGGCGAGGTCAACAGAGAGGCAGGGGACGGACTCGCTTCTCCCAACCATGGGAGATGAGGACTCGCCGGCAATTTTACAAGAATTGAATAGATCACCCATTTTCAACTTATCTGACAGGATCTTGACGACGGCAGAAATAGCCATTTTGACTAAAGGTCTCAATTTTGTTCCATCTAGACAGACAGACTTTGTTAAAATGAAGCTAGAGACACTTGAGTTTTGCCGCAAAATTCGGTTAAAAGCCTTTTTTCATGAAATACAAGAAGAACAACAAGAAGAGGTCACTGGGCTCAAGAGAAAATCCATCTGCTGTCCAACAGGATCCAAAATCCCTAAGGAAGTACTGACGTTTGAACGCACAGTTCTCTCAGGAATCTCTTCAATTGAAAAAAAAGAAATGTTTTGTCAAATACAACTTACCAAAAGCTGAAAAAGACGCCTTATTGACTATAAAAAATGATAAGACAGTGGTCTTGAAACAGGCCGATAAGGGAGGAGCAATCGTCATTTGGGACATCAATAAATATAAAACAGAAGTCCACCGGCAACTAAATGATAACAATTGCTATAGACGCATTGGGAAGGATCCGACCATGGAAATAAAAAATCAGCTCTTTGATATGATCCACAAAGGCTTTGAACAGGGCATCGTCAGGCCGAAAGAACTGGCATTTTTACAAAACAAAAACCCTAGAACTCCGGTTTTTTACGTGCTGCCCAAAATGCACAAAGATGAATTAAATCCGCCAGGCCGCCCCATAGTTTCCGGCTGTGACTCTCTTATGGAACCAGTGGCGAAGTATATCGATTTCTTTTTGAAACCGTTTATAGAAACAATTCCAGCCCACCTTAAGGATACAACGGCTTTTCTCAACAGGATAGCTACCATTCAGTTTGATCATAACACACAACTTCTAGTCACACTAGACGTGGTTTCACTCTATACTCAAATCCCGCAAGAACAAGCGCTCGAGACATTGACAGTCTTTTTGGACACCAGGGAAAGACCAATGAGGGTCCCGATGGAGTTCATACTAGGGTTGGCCAGCTTTGCTCTGCAAAAAAACTTTTTCACTTTTGACTCTGTTTTTTTATCAAATAAAGGGGGTGGCGATGGGATGTCCCTTCGCCCCAGAGTTAGCAGTGATGTTCATGGGACTTTTTGAGGAGAAATTTATTCACAACAACAATCCTTACAGTAATTGCATATCAAGTTATATGCGATACATTGATGACGTGTTTCTCATCTGGACAGGGGGTTATGCAGAACTTAATGAATTCGTAGGGTGGCTCGATTCAAGGACGAATGATATCAAATTCACGTGTACGGCATCCAATAAATCCATCACATTTCTGGACGTCAAAGTGGAGCCTCAAGAAGGGGCTTTAAGTACCACCTTATTCCGCAAATCGACAGACAGGAACAAAGCCTTACACTTTTCTAGCAATCACCCACGCAGTTTGAGACAAAATCTTCCTTACGGACAATTTCTCAGGATTCGCCGTAACTGTTCAACCAAAGAGGAGTATTTTGAACATGCAGGCCTTTTAAAGGAGCGTCTTATCCAGAGAGGATACCCTAAAAAATTAGTAAAAAACTCCCTTAAAAGAGCCTGGTGGACACCACGAGAGGCATTGCTGGAACAAAAAACCAAACCAGGTGCCAAAAGATTGGTGTGTGTCACCACCTTTTGCCCAGCAGCAAACCAACATAAAAAACTAATAATGTCTAATTGGCATTTATTGAAAGAGCTCCATGAAGACTTCACAGCCCCTCCATTATTCGCCTACAAAAAAGAAAAAAGTGTGGCTAATCACATTGTGAGAGCTGCCCTGCCAATAGAAAAAACTCCAACACTGAGAAGTTTATTTGGATTACCTCCAACTAAAGGACACCATAAGTGTGGAACCTGTACGTGCTGCAAAGAGACAATGGAAGATTCAGTGTTCACATTCAATAACATTCATTGGAAACACGAAACTTTCACCAACTGTAAGACCAAAAATGTGGTCTACGCTATTGTCTGTCCTTGCCCGATGGTTTACAAGGGAAAACCACGCAGGAGGTTAGACACCGTATAACACAGCACAAATCTAGAATCCGGAGAGGAGTTGAAAATGCCCCATTGGTCAACCATTGGCTAAGTAAAAAACATGAACAAACCGACCTGAGGTGGACAGTGCTCTCTAAAATAGAAAGGGACCCACGTGGAGGAGACTTAGACGCAACGTTATGCCAGCGTGAAGCGCTGTTAATTATGAAATTTAATACCGCGCTGAGGGGACTCAACGAAATCTCAGAAATCTATAAACCTAACAACTAGGGCTACACCTATGAGCAGAGTCTATGTGAAGCCATACACGTGTTGTCAGGAAGATACAGAGTTTCAAGCTCATGACAATCACCCACACGGTTCATAGGACGCCCGCATGAGAGACACATACAATCCCTCCGACCAGCGATTTCTACACTCCGCCAGGCCAGTTTTTGATTATATCAGAGTGCTGAACGCAAACCCCTTAGCCAAACTACATTTCCCAGAACCACCATGGGGATATTACCTACAAACCAGGAAGTAATGACCGAGACAATCACAATACGGGAACGAGTGAAGGAGAAGCACCCAGCAGTTCCGTCCGAAGTGCTCAATCGATTTAGTCCGGTATGTTCCCTTTTACTTTCACCAGCTGAGACAGGACAAGGGACCCATACGTTTGTCCAGCGCATTACTGACATACCTCCCCTTTTCTTTCACGCAGCGGAGGTTTTGGATTCATCCGCCCCTTTCTTCAACTACGAGATCGACCCAACAATAGACTAATGGCGAGTTAGACGCCAATACGTTAGCGGGTAAGTCCCATATCAGAAATGGTGTCAAAATGTTTTGAACGAAAGCGCGTGATTGCTATGACTAAATGTAGCTTTTGCTTGTTCTCTCACCCTTTCTTAGCCCCCGTGCGCACTTTTCTTGGAGATACTACCTTTGCGAATTTGGATTTCTAAACCATGGAATCAAGGTAGGACAAGGCTGCTAATGTGTAACATAGGGGTCTAGTCTCTTAGTATAGATCAATTTTCCTAAAGCTATGTCTTTCTATCTGTTGCAGTGTCAATTTTGGTCCTGATGAGAACCCCGGCATTAAGCGGGGTTTGAAACGCGTCGACCAACTTGGTCTCGGGTCACTCAAAACATATTGCTCACAACGACAGTCAGTGAATAGCAAGTGATCTTGGACACTCTTTTCAATTTGCATGTTGGCAATTATTTTGACATTGAAAAACGAAAAGGACTAATTCCCTTTTGTTTACAACTATAGGTTCATTGATACCGAGACCAATTATTGTTTGTTTGTATGTATGATAGGTTCTGTTGAATGATCGGCCAAGAATGTTTGAAGCGTGTAAATGTCAATTTTCATTGTATTAATGGTATTTGTATATATACTGTATATATTTTGTATATATAAAATGTTTTTTGTATTTCCATGCACAAAAACTTGTGTTAAAAAGTGAAGTAACTTAAAAAGAAATATTAATAAATTTACAGGCTGCAATTCTTTAAGCAAGTTGTTTATGTTACATTCATAACAATCCTTTCTTCTAGCTAGTCAGCTTTCAAGTGAATTTCTCAGCACTGGCAATTGTTTCGTTTAATTAGTTAAAAAAAAATATTGGCATGTGCTTAATTTAGACCCAATTTTGAAGGAAGTAGTTGGCAATCAACCTAAAATTACTTTTAAAAAATGCCCGGCTGTGAAAGATTTGCTGTGCAGGAACACTTTAAAAACTATGATTGATCCAAAAGCAATAAAAGGTTTCTTTACATGCAGAGCATGCAAAGCGTGTAAGAATAGTGTTAACAGGAAAGAATTGCTCCTGTCAAACACTCAAAAACCATTTATGATGCAGAAACATTTAACATGTAAATCGGACTTCTGTGTCTATGCCCATGTCCACTTGTACATATTGGGAGCACACTACACCAGGTAAAAAAACGAGTCCTGGAACACACTAGAGCAATTGTGAATGAAGATAAAAATTACCCTATAGCCAAGCATTTTAAAGATTTCCACCAGAAAAATTTGAATTTACTACAGTTGTGTGCCTTGGATCGGATTCCCATCTCAGACAGAGGGGGTAACAGGGTGAGAGACTTACACCAGCTGGAATTAAGATTAATAATTAAATATGATACAGTCCAACCTCTAGGGCTGAACAAAGATTCTGGCACACCCATAAAGCACAATTAACGCATAGGAATTCTGTAATTGACTTGAAGCTTCTGTCTGGTTTTTTAACTTGTATATATATCTTAGTGATTCCATATTTTTTATTTTTGTAGGAGACGAATAGTCTGCACACAACATGGATGAGCAAACAACAGCTGCCTATAGAGAATTATAGAACATATTGGTGTAATGAATTGTGCACGGAGTAATATATCAGAACGAATAGTGTGTAAATCTATAGCGTTAAATGACATTTTCTTATGGGATCAAGCCATGACATCATCAGATATATTATGTAGCTGTCTCAATGATTATAAGCCCACTTGGGCAGAATTGCGATAAGTTCCGACAATGTTGTAGTTCAAAGGTATCAGTTAGCCCACAGGGGCAGAATTGTATGACTATATCTGAGAGTATCTGTTCATTTGTATTAATGATACAATGATACATTATTATACAAACATGAAATGGAATTGTATGAATATCATGCATGACGCTGATTAGACATAATGATGGCATAGGACATGATCACACTGATTATAAAATCCACTACAGATGAATGTATTGATACTGATAATTTTACCACTCAAAGATGTCAGCCATCTTCACAAACATTCGTGTGTGTTGGGACTGGTAGTCCTACCTTACTTTTTACACTTTGAACACTTCAAATGTAATGACGAATTAAACCCATGTACCCGTGACCAAGGTGCCGCTGCACCGAAACGTGTCGGGTGTTTGGATGATTTTATTGTAAATAAAAATTGCACGCATCACGAAACTGGGCTCGAGTTTGCTCATTTTCCGGACCCGAAAGGCTTGCGCCATAACATATTGGGAGGATCGCCCCTCCACTCGAGCCCGCCGCCATTGAGTGGCTGGGAGACCGGCAAAACTGTTTTGTAAAATATACATATATATATATATATATATATATTACCTACTGGCGGTCGCCAGTAGGTATATATAGTTAGGATTTTTTTCCTATGGGATTTTTGAAAATTCTATGTTGAATAACTTTGGCGTTTGAGGACGGAATTGGCTGACATTTTCTGGAAAATGGAACATTTTGTTTCTGAGCAGCCCCTGAAAATTTGGGGGGGTTTCGTCAAGCGGGGGCCGAGAAAAAAGGGGGGTCCCAAAACGTGTTTTTAACATTGAGTTTTCCATAGGGCGGTTGGACTCACTTTTAGCTCGATCGGCTGAATGGATTTCCACGAAACTTGGCAAAATTGTAGGGACTGGTAGCCCGATGTGCCTTTGCTATGTCTCAAGATATATGCCAAAGTGGTTTTTACGAAAATTAACTTTGAAAAATATATATTGGGCTACATTGGGCTATATATATGTTGGAGCCCAAATGTAGCCCAATGTAGCCCAATGAAGCCCAATGAAGCCCAATGTAGCCCAAAGATGGCCGCCAGAGACAAAAAAAAACAAATGTAGCCCAAATATCAGCCAGATGTAGCCCAACTATAGCCCAGTGACAGAATGTCCCAGAGTGTTTTAAAGAACAACTAGAACGCTAACAGTCTTACTTATGACAAAAGTATGGCACACCTGAAGTCATCTTGATTGGAATAAAGTGGTAACACTTAATACATTTAATTTGAAAAGGAACAAAGTAAGGGGTTTCATTTTGCCATAGAAATGTTATATATATATATATTCACTGAAAAAACCATAGGTTATAGACCATATATAGTTAGGAATTAGCATTTACAAAACCTTGAAAATTCACTGAAAAAACCATAGGTTATAGACCATATATAGTTAGGAATTAGCATTTACAAAACCTTGAAAATTCACTGAAAAAACCATAGGTTATAGACCATATATAGTTAGGAATTAGCATTTACAAAACCTTGAAAATTCACTGCAAAAACCATAGGTTAGAGACCATATATAGTTAGCTGGACATTTTATTGACATAAAACCAATGAAATTCCATATATAGTTAGTTGCACTAACTATATATCGCGCACCCGCAATCCACTGCTGATGATGTCACATATTACATCATTCATGACATGGTCAGTGACATCACTGATGACATCTCAAATGACATCACTGATGACATCACTGATGACAACATCCAGTGACTGTATAATTCTGTAAAGTTAAAATATGTCTTACATATTGAACAATGAGTGGATGTATAAGTGTCTGGACGAAGGATTTAGTAGGTGCATGACTGAATGTATGATTGACTGATTAAATGTGTCTCACTGAGTGCATGGGTTAGTGACTAAACTGTCTTAATTTGTGCATCATTATGTCTGTTGTTCTGTAAACTGCTGCATGTGTTGATCAGTAGCTATATGAGTAACTATATGGGTTATTGATTGATTGCCCAAGTATTTGTATGGGAGACTGAGTGTGTGTGTGGCTAGCTGGGAGGTGTGTGACTCTGTGCAGATCAATCTGTACTTGTATCATTGATTGTATAAGAAAGTAAGTATGTGTTAGTACATGTTTGAAAATGTAAGGTGCTCTATGTTTAACTGTATAGACAAGAAAATGGAAGTCTCATTGATTCTTTACAGGACTGACTAGGTGTGTAAGTAACTCCATGGATGAGTGGCAGACTGTGAGTGTCTGTATAGGTGTATGAGTGCATATGATAGTGTTGTAAAGATGAGTGATTGTATGTATGAATGATTGTATGGGTGAATGAGTGAAGGTGTGTGTAGACGTAGCAATCAGTGAGTGCGTATGTAGTAACTAGTATTGGTGTGTCAATGGTTTCAAAAATTATACTCTTTTTAACACTGGGTGAAACAGAGGTTATATTAAAATGTGAGGAGATGCATTGTATTGTCACATGAATGATATCATCAGTGATGTGGTCATTGATGTCAAATGAGATGTCATTTGAGATGTCATCAGTGATGTCATTTGAGATGTCATCAGTGATGTCATCAGTGATGTCACTGACCATGTCATGAATGATGTAATATGTGACATCATCAGCAGTGGATTGCGGGTGCGCGATATATAGTTAGTGCAACTAACTATATATGGAATTTCATTGGTTTTATGTCAATAAAATGTCCAGCTAACTATATATGGTCTCTAACCTATGGTTTTTGCAGTGAATTTTCAAGGTTTTGTAAATGCTAATTCCTAACTATATATGGTCTATAACCTATGGTTTTTTCAGTGAATTTTCAAGGTTTTGTAAATGCTAATTCCTAACTATATATGGTCTATAACCTATGGTTTTTTCAGTGAATTTTCAAGGTTTTGTAAATGCTAATTCCTAACTATATATGGTCTATAACCTATGGTTTTTTCAGTGAATTTCAATGGTTTTTTAATAGCAAATATCATAAGCTGTCGAATGTCAAGTACGTGGTAAGTAAAAACATTTTCGTGTTTATGCACACTGATCTGCTTTGAATGCTGCCCCCCACCCCTCATTTCTATTAGGAGTACTCTCTCTTTGCAGATAGTGAAGGGTAGTTAACGCAGCCCTTTGCCCCCTTTGTAATCCGTCGTGCCTGCTTCTCTCTCCATTTGATTGATTGTTCTCTTTGGTTCATTCTCTATTTACAAACAAGCACAGAGTCGCAATACTCTGTTTAGTCTTTGCAGATAGCGAAAAACCGTGTAAAAAAAACAAAAGGAATCGAGCAAAATCAGTAGGCCACTAATGGGATCTCTTTTTGACCTCGCTAAAATAGAAACATTAGGAACAACCTGTTGAAAATAGCAATGCGTATGTACATAAGCGGCGTTCATTTGTGTTCACAGTACCCCTTGTTGATTGTTTGAATCGAGCATTGAATTGTTCGAAGTTGGTTCTCTTAAGGATCTTCTCTGCCTGCAAACAAGGAAGAATAGGAATATTCTCTCTCCCTTTGCAGATAGTGAAGGGTAGGTAACGCAAGCCTTTAACACGTCGTACCTATTTCATTCCTCATTGATTGATTGATTGTCCGAACATTGACTGTTTGGGAATTAGTTCTTTTTGGAGGTATTCCCTGTTTGCAAATAAACGTAGGAAAATCTTTGCAAGTAGTGAAAGGGTACGTAATGCGGACCTTTCTCCCCCGTTGTAATCTGTCATGCCTATCTACTCCCCACTGATTGATGCACCTGTTTCACCCGGACCATTTACTAGACATACGTCATCTGGCCCGACCAGAGAGCACCCCTAGTGAAAAGGACATATGCAATAATAACGAAGTGATCACTGTATCCTGTTCACAGAAACTTTAGCATGAAACAACCTGGAAAGAAAAGAATAGGAAAACGAAAATCAGTAGGCCACTGATGAACATGAACTTTTATTAAACAACGAACAAAGAAACGATAACATAACGTAATGATAAAACCTATTAATGTCCTAGAAACAAGAAAACGTTAAAATATGCCATTGGTGAGAGACCAGAAAAACAGTAAGAGAAACCAAATCACCCCTCGCTGTCCCACCGCCTGCCACGCCAAAAAAATCGATAGACTAGGGAAAATGCAAGTCAGTAGAACATCCGCCCCCACTCTGGAAACTTCCAAGGTGGGGCAGGGTTCCGGCTACGCCCAGCCGGGAGCAGCCCATATAAGGCAGGTCCTGCTGCCACGCCTCGGCCAGGAGATCCTAACGTAGGGTGTAGCCGGAGGAGAGGCCGAGACCAGCGGGACCCGGCCAGGGGATTGCCTTTACAACGCTGAACAGTTGCAGGGGGGGGGAATGTCTCCTCGACCCTCCCCTCTCTCTCCCAGTCCGGCCGCGGTGGCCCTTGAGAGTTGCAGGTAGTCCCGCCACATGCTCTTCCGGTCCGGCCACCAACGGTCGGGGGGCCGAGGCCGACGGGATCCGGCTGCAGCCGATAAACCAAGAAACCCGTTCATGGGGCCAGAGCCAGGGGCGTCCGGCCGACATCTACCGGAAGCCCGGCCCGAAGACGGACGGGACACTTCTTCTTTCTTGTATAATTGCTGCAACAACCCTGGGGGGGATGTCTTGCACATGCCTCCGACCCCCCCCCCCTCGTCCTCATCGCCTGGTCCGGCCATAACAAATATCAAGCGAGACGCCGTGGGGTGCACTGGGAGGGAGAGACGGTGCGAATAGGCCTCTCCCGCCTCCCCAGTGGAGGCTTCCCAGCTGCACCCTCAGCGCTCCAGGCGCCCGGAAAAGAGTTCTTCCACTGTGGCCATGCTGCAACGTCTCGCCCGGACAGGGTGGAGCCCGTCCGCTCATTTGACCCCGCGATCGCCAGTAGCTACCGAACTCTCAAAATGGCGGTCGACCTGGCAAGAGCGGGCCCAGCATAAAGAAATGGCCCGGTCACTGGTTGACTCCACCACCGTAGTCCTCCACGACCTTGAAGATTCTAGAGGAGCCGCGGGAGTCTCCGACCCCCGATGGGGAATGACTGCCATGATCGCCCGTGGAGTGACGAAACTGTATCCGCGGGACGTCGGCGCCAGCCTCACTTTGAATTACTAGAATCCTGCAGACCTCACTTCCGGTAAAAGCACAGTGTGACCCGGTAGGAAAAATTGTTGCACCCCCTCCCCTTTTTGACTGATAGTTCAAACCACCGATCCTTTCCTTTGCCCTTTTAACGGAACTTTGGACTGCCTCCCCCTCTTTTACATTTTCTAGAGAAAACAAAACATTAACCACTACATTAGCATAGCAGTTGACACCAGAACTGTTTTCAAATTGAAAACCAACAACATCTTCAACAGAATCCTTTTTGTTTCTGCTGTGACCCTGCTACAGCACAGGCATTGTCCCCAGCAGTAATTCTGCAATGCCGGTAAGAATAGCTGTGGTGCCTACTGGACTCACTCACCCCCGCGGCGCCCCACGCCGTTATGTGCTGGGCGGCAACTTGCTAGACATCACTTTCGTGCCATCTAGATTTTAGCGCGTTCTGCTGCCTTGGAACTATTCGCACAACAGACCGCTACTGACAAGAATATTTCATTATTGGTGCTGTCAATTTCAATAAATCTATTGGATAATTCAAAAGAAAGTGCCACGGTCTCTTCGTTGTTTAAATGTTTTTACTGTTTTTGTTTTGTTGTATATATTTATATGTTATTAAAGTTTTATATTCCTACTACTTTGTTGGAGTGCTATATATTTTTAATGTGACACATAATTGTAAAAACTTTGATGTACAAAGAGTCATTCCTGGAATCTTCCGCTTCAGGCTCGGTCCCCTCCCCAATCACAATACAGGATAGTTTTCAGATAGTAGGAACACGTGTGGTGTGACGGATCTCATCGGGTGTGGGCCTTGATCTACTATAACTCCTTTGAAGAGGGGTGATTCTTTACAGCTGAGGCCATAAACTACATCTGCAGGGCTACCTGATAGCCTGGACAATCGGACACAGAGGAAGAGGAGTGTCAGAGGGTGCGGTAGTGAATAGGGCGAAAGGGAGGTGTCGGGCGGGCACAGAGTGTGATTCTCAGGGAAGAGCAGCGCAGAAGGGGGGAGGTTTATTGCCCATGCATAAGACAGAGAGCGGGGGTGACCAGTGCCTGGGGAAGATGCTTGCGAGGGTGAGGAGCCATGCTACGAATCGACAGCGTGCAGAGAGTGGGTCTGGTCAAGACATCTAAAATGGCTGCCGTGCACGACAAAAGTGTGGCATTTCAAAAAAGGCAAGATGGCGCAGACAATGTTTTTCAACACTTCCTCATTTCCTTCGAATCGAACGTTAACAGACGTTGGGGCATATTACCAAAGTTAAGCGATATTTATCGCTAACGATGCTTACCAACGAATTTTTTACCGCTAAGCATCGTCAGAAATTATCGAAGATAAACCTTGCTATTATCAAGGTTTATCACAAATGCGATAATAAACGGCCGCAATGCATGAATATCGCTAAAAACTCAGCGATATTCATACATTACCGAGCTAATGCTCTTAGCCATGTTATCCACCTCCCATTGGATAACATGGCTAAGAACTGCAGGTGTTACTTTTTGGAGATATTCGCGCTTAGCGCGAATATCTCCAAAAGTTGGTAATAGGAGATAGATATCTTGCATGTTGTAATGCAAGTTATTGTGGTATATGGAACTCATACCATAATCTCTCAGGAAAGCAGAAACTGATCCTTTTGGGACCGCCTAAAAAGGCCTAGGGGGTGAGGAGTACTCTACTTTGCCCCCTTTTCACGTTCCGAACTATTTTATTTTACTCTCTTCTGTAATTACACAAAATAGCACCGATAAGATGCATCGGAGACACACAGTGAGAGAAAGGAGGCCGGAGATGAAGAAGAGATGTCAAATACACATTGGAGATAATATAGTGGCAGAAGGGAAGTAAATATGAGTAAACTTACCATGTAACATAAAAATGTTGCACTCTATACTATAAGTCTCATTTTATACTACAATCACTTCGCTACAACCTCATAAATTAAAAATAAAAATGAATAATGTCTCAAACAATTTTTGATTTCTAAATATAAATTTATTCTTCAGAATTTTCTAAATTTGAAAGAACTAGTAACATGTCCTCATCAGCAATGTCCTCATGAAAAGTCTGCAATAATGATTCTTGTAACTCTATCGTCTCCAAACACTCGATAAATTCGCCATCAAGAGATTGATCAAAAAAATCATTCAAGTCATCTCCTCCTTCTGACAATATTTCATTATTGGTGCTGTCAATTTCAATCAATGTAGTGGTGTCGTGTATTTCTATAGGTTCTGAATCGATCCCCCTATTCCTGACCCTATTCTGGTTAAACTAACTAGCTAGTTAACTAACAGTCAGCCCATGAGGCAAGAACAGCCCCCATGATGCAGATACCGTTATCTGACGCAGTCACACTACGGCACAGGAACGTGTTATCTGATTAGGTCATAACGCTTGAGATCTAATTAGACAAGCGACATTCCTCCAGCCCCTGATAAGGCATACGACGTTCTCATAACAAATCAAACCTATGACAACCTGGATAATCCGTGCGGCCATTGTTTTGATTTCACAGAGAACTTTTGCAAAAGAATGTGCTAACGAGCAAGTCGTATGACATCTTTATTGACGTACCTATGTCCATCCTTACGTCAATCTCGGCACCTTTAAGGTATAAATATTGCCGACCTTGCCCTATGCAGACACACGCGTGGTGACAAGACGGAGCAGCCATACTTGCCGAAGCCGAGAGCAGAAGCAGACCCCGCAGGCAGCAGCCCCGCCTTCCTGACGCGCTGAGAGACGCGCTGCTATCTCAAGCCGAGAGACCCAGCACCGGCGCTTCCGGGTAGCCCTCGCAGGCAGCCTGGAATATCGAGAGCAGAGAAAGAGATACCATTCCTCATTCATCCTAAATTCCAGGTACAGAACTGAATAACCCCTCACAGAGAATTCTTTAGTTATTCACTTGGCAAAAACAAACTTAACTTAAACTGTAACTTTCTATTCCCGCCCACGCATTAGACTTAGGTCAGGTACACGGGGTAGGCGTATTTAGAAACACCAGTTGAGTACGTTTAGTCAAATGTATATGTGTATGTAAATATATTTTAATCATCTGAAACATCATATGGCTCAGAAACCATATCAATGTTTTTACAGTATTATTTTATACTATTGCTTTTAATGTATGCACTTTACTTAACTATAAGTATTGCAATAATATCGATCCATTTCTCATGTATGAGAAAAGAGACTGATCAATAAATAACACCTTTTTATTGAACACGCCCGTCTCTTCCTTTTCTCTACATTCTGATGAGACTAAGAATGCACGTACTGACTGAGTAAAATAATTGCCTTGTGCTCACACGACTCTTGAGATTGACTCTTGATTAGGGGAGAGCAAAGTTGTCATGTTCTATGGTTGTCAGAAACTAAATCCCTTCTTGTCTAATCAGGGGAGTTAATCCTTCCTTGAACATTCGAGAAAGTTTCTAGCGAACTCTGAGCTTAGCTGGCAAACCCAAAAATTAAGTCTAGTATCGACAGTAGTAGACCTAGTTAACGTCTGGCCTAGGCCTTTACTGCTGTAGGTACTATTCCAATGCGCAGAGCCTATTGGGAAAGTAGGAGCTACACTACATGGCGCCCAACGCGTTTGGAAAGGGCGATAAAACTAACGTAAGACATTTAGAGTAACTCAGTCGTGCTTTCTCACTCAGACCCCTTTTCCCAAATACTCCAAAGACGTCTGGAGTGGGTGAAAGGTTATATCCTCCAAAACCTCGCAGGAGGGAGCTCCTATGTATGGTTCTTGGTCTAGTCAACGTTGAAGGATAAACAGTGTTCCAAAATATTGTGCATCTAATCTCTGTTTCCATAAAGAAACCTGATCTGCAAATAAACATAATACCATCCTGTCAGTAAAATGGGAGACAGTGATGAAGAAAGAGAGGCAGTTAGATTAGCAACTGAACTCGCAGATGCTGATGCTACCATGCAAGCAGCAGACCCGGATATAATACTCATCCAGGTCGCCAAAAGGAGATCTATAACCTTAAAACTTATAGAAAATGGACTGACACCTAGAGGTGGCACAGTCATATTCGTAATCGAGGCACACGAATATCGGCAGACAGAGGTATACTATACATGGATACATTTTCCAGCAGCTAATGCTGTAACAAAGTACTTCCACTATTACAAAGTAGAGGAACCTCCTAATGAGTACACTCCTTTCGAGGAGGTGGAAGTACCACTCAAATTCCAAGAGCATTTGCTCTTATTTGATGGCGCCCTAAAACATAACAATCACATTACAAGGCTCGGTCCTTTAGGAAGACCAGGAGCAACGTGGCCGGTCCTAGCCGGATACACACCACATCCAGACATCGATAGGATGCCTGCAGCTGAACTATTAACACAGCTGAAACAATTACTAAAAATTCATAGCCAATTAGTTCAGTATGTAATGCGGACTTCAACAATTCAGCCAGCGATTAAAATTCCACAGCTGACCCCTCACCAGGGGAACACAAATAAAATTACACCACAGAACATCCAATCCTGCCTAGGTAAAGTTCCAGCTAAACGGGAACAAATACCATTCTGGTTGGCACAGAAAATCACCCAAATAGAGGCGGTGTTTCCTGACACCACCCCGCTGGAAAAACACAGGATTCTGACTATATGTCTCCCAATGGGAATCGCACCACACATTGAGGACTGGGACACTTGGGGTACAGTCTTTGCTTCCATCTACACAAAAACGCACGGTGTCCCATCCATTTCGGTGATACCAGATGTGCTAAAACAAATTCAAGATGAATACGGTCCAGAACCTGCTTTAACTCTTGGTATGAAATTACTGAAAGACTTCAAGCAGGTCTCGGCTATATTACTAGCCAACATAAAAGGTGAAGCAGCAAACGTGGCGATCCGCCAGAGGTTAAAAGAGACAGATATAGCAGACCAACCAGCTGAAATTGCCAGAATCATAGAAAAATCCTATGAGGAGCTAGGCAGAGATAGTCTAGGTGGAATACCAGTAAAACCGCAACTGACTACAAGTCCAGAAAAAATATTTTTTAATAACAATAATTCACCAAAAAAGAACTGGGATGGAAACAAACAATCCAATCCTAAAGAAAAGAAATTCCAGTCCAGAGGAAGGTCTCCTAGGCGAAGAGAAAAATCTCCAAACCAAAGACAGAGGTCACCGCAGAGTGACCCCTCTGGGAATAGATATAACCTTAGAAATAGGGATAATATTAAAAAACCTGATAGATATCAAGACATTGATACACGTCCCTCTCAATCTTTTCAGAATTCCTCGCAGAAATCGGAAAGAAGAGGACGATCAGAAGAGCACGCCAAGTCCAAAGACAAGGAACCTGCTCAACTGAAAAAGAAATTACAATTTCCAAAAAAGAAGGTAGCCAGTATCAAGGTAGTTAACAATGCCGAGAATACTGAGGACACAACTGAAAAACGGAGAGTGGGCTCAGACAATGCTAGACAGCGCAGCAGAGGTGAGCATAGCTCGCAAAGTCCTTATGAATCATCGGGAGACAGTGGACACGAATGAATACCTTCAAGTGGAAACTGCAGATACCAGAGTTAGCAAGCCCCACAAGATATACAAGATAACATTACGTATAGAGGGAGATAAGACCAGGAAAATAAGGGGACTATTTTGGGATAACCTATCCAAAGGCTATGACATCCTTCTAGCTGAAAAAGACTGGCCACCAGAGTTTGTCAGGGAGTGCCCTCATGGCGAAGAAGTAATTATGCCTGCCTTCTCGAATCAAATACCGATTCATAAAAAATATACACTTGCTAGAAAGTGGGCAGTGGCCTTAGCACCTGCTTTATATAAAAATCATGTAGGATGGGATGAGGATTCTCCTCCTCACAAAATCCAGTTAAAATCACAACCAACTGCACAAAGGCAGTACCCAATTAAGCAAGAAGCTAGAAAACAAGTAAATGAAATACTAGATCAGCTAGAATACCAGGGGGTGATTGAAACTTGCACCTCACAAATGAACAATCCTTTGTTTCCGGTCGCCAAACCAGACAATTCATACCGTCTAGTTTTGGATTACCGACACCTTAACACATGTTGCAAAACTTTTGCAGTGCAAAACTCACACAGTGCTGCACTAATGAATAACATAGTGCGCAAAAAATACAAAACTACCTTGGACATCTCCAATGGATTCTTTTGTCAAAACATAGCACCAGAGAGCAGATATTTAACTGCATTCTCAGTAAATGGCACTCAAAAACAATTCTGTCGGTTAGCCCAGGGGTACAAGAACAGCCCGGGGGTATTCTCAGCGAGAGTAACAGAATTACTACAACTATATGATGATGAAGCATTATCTTATGTAGATGACATTTACTTAACAGATGATGACTTGGATACTCACTTGAAAAGAGTGAACACCATAATACTTGGTTTCGCTGCAGAGGGTTACAAATTCAACTTCAAAAAATCCAGAATTGCCCATCTAAAATTCTATACGAAGGATATGAATTATCAAGTATAGCCTGGTTGACAATTTTTTGAGTACTAGAAGAATTGAAAAATCTAAAATATGAAAAGACGTATCCTCTGCCAATCGACATTCTGCCTCTACGAAATTACGCCTGTGTAATCTATACAGACGGAAATGCTCAACCCTCCGTTTGGGGAGAACAAGCATACAACCCCACATGTGAGATTACAAAAGAAGTGTGGCGCGGAGGTAAATTAAAACCTCTATTAACAAAATCACACTCAGTAGAAACTAATTCAGAAAAACAAACTGAAATAATCGCATTGAAAATGGCGCTAGAGAATGCGGATCGCGAATTCCCGACACTTATAGTGTCAGATTCATATTTCTGCGTCAAATCATATAACAGCGATTTGCAGACATGGATTCAGAACGGTTACAAAGATGACACAGATGCACCAATAAAGCAGAGACTGCTCTGGGAACAAGTAGCTCTTTTGAAAAAAGAACTACCAAAGACTCACGTGACACACTCACTGAGTCATCAACGTGATGGCGTTCACGTTGCAGGGAATTCATTGGCTGAAACAGCCGCAGCGGCAGCCAGTAAACCGGCTCCCGTAGATCGAAAAAAGCGTACATTAAAATACATTGACGGCGAAACATTGCTGGCGGTGAAAACGTCATCAAAAGGCGACTGCTCAGCGTTACCGATCAACTATCCACTCAATTATACATACATAATCGATGCAAACTCCGTTCCTTTTGCTCGAATCCCTGGAGTGGGGGATAGAGTGATTCCAAACATGGACAGGAGACACTTGTTAATCGCAGACGCACATATGGGCGAGGGTCTTGGACACCTCAAGCTAAAAGATTCTCTGGAAGATTTACAATCACGGTATTGGTGGCCTGGCATGAGCCTACATCATACCATGTTTGTAAAAAACTGCCCAAACTGCAACAGACATCGCAGTGGGGAGAGAAAAAATAAAATACGGTGGAATCTGACTGCAGATAACATCACCACTAAAAAGAATGGCTTGCGATTAACATATACAGGCTAGTTTCCACTTATAATGTAGATCCACAGCACTCGGCTGACGTCCGGACTGTTATACAAGATTTGCGAGTCTAAATGGCATATACGCTAAGAGCATGCTACGTTCGACCATTTCTTTCACTCAGGCAATCCAGCCTGGGGGGGAAACATGGCCGAATGAGCACAGCCCAGCGGGAATCTTCTCACTTCCTTCCTGAGGGTATGGGATGGTGTAAAGAAAAAACCAAGGCAGAAAGCAATCTATAATAGAAAGGATATTAGGTTCGGGAGCTGGGTGGGTCAAACATCTAATAAGTGTCCAACGTAGTCTAAATAACTTGCCAAGAAATTCTCTGAAGGGATTTAGTCCGTACGAATTATTATTCGGAACTAGGATGTTGATCTCTGACCTTGATAGTCAGACTTCAGTGGTATTAGAAAAACCTTTGATGTCAAAGACCGTTTGGCTATTTTGCAGGACTTAAACAAAACAAGAAAAGACCTGAGCAACATACAGTTGAAACAACAGCCAACAACCACTGAAGAATCACCACCTGTCCAGCAAGACCTGTCTGGATTCCAAAAGTCGGGGATCTAGTCAGGGAAAAGATCGCGGTAAAGAAGGAATTTGGGCCTTCTTACAGAAAAGCAGTTCCTGTCTTGTCTGTCAACGGGACAAGATCAGTTGTACTACCGCCACTTGCTGGAAAAAAGGAGAACCGAGTTGTATCCATCGACCTGGTAAAACCACAACATGTGGCCAATAACAAACAGTAGGCCAAGTGGACTCCCAATAAGTAGCAGAACACCAAGGTTTGCTACCAGTACAGAGGTCCTAACGAAGAGGCTCATCACATTCGAAACGCCTACAGAAGAACAACAAGGACTATGCAACAATGCAATAGAAATAAGACCTCTGAAAACCCAAATAAAGACATTTAGCAGAGACACACCAATCTATACTGAAGTACCAAGTGACAATGCAAGAAACAAAAATCCTGAACCAATTGGAACAATTGACAGAACTGCATCTGGTTACTTCATCAACTTCGATGATTCCTCTGAAGGTTTCAGCGAACAAAAGACACAGCCATCATCAAAATCCTTTAAAGACAAAGCTAAGGAACTTTTGAAACAACTGAAAGAAACATATCTGATTTCTCCATGGATTGAATTTTGGGTGGGTTTTGGTGCATTTATCCTCATACTTTGGCTAATCATGGTATTTACTTTGGGACGCTTCATTGAGGGAAAATATGCTAAAATGGACACAGCAAGTCAGAACATCAACTTGGTCCTCAAACCACAGACATCTTCACACATCGAGAAAAGAGAACTTTCTTCAGAACTTTCTACAGCCAACTTCACAGCAATTCCGATACCTGGTGGGGTAGCCTGGGACAACACTGACTATGAAATTTATGGTCCGGTCGAGATCCTGAAATATCCACACCAAATCAAGATCTCCTTGAGTGACTTTGCAAAACCAAACTCATTTGCTGATGATTGGGACTTTGAAAGTATTAACAATATGATGTCTGACTTAGTAATGTCTGCTAAATTTACAAAACATGATTATTTGCAAGGTTCTACAAATTATGATAGTATGTATTGCTATAACCATTATGGTAACCATTTCTTGCATAAATCTGCACAACCTAGAAATGTTTTAAATTATAATCAATGGGAACATTGTGCAACACCTCCAAAAGGGAGTTCAAGAACCGTTTATGTCAAATATTCATACTTTCAAGGTTTTAACACAAGTAATGCTGAAACATTTTATTACAAATTGTCAAACAAGACAGGGATGAAAACCATGATAACCAACACAAAATTGATATATTCAGATTCATTCTTTGAAAAAATGAATACTTTTGGATTTGATTATTGGGACAAAAATGTTGATTTGAAAAGTGTTTGGGGTACAAAAGAATGGCAAGTACAGGGTATAGAAGCTTTGTTTAGAGCCTGCATGATCCCAGAACAAATGATATTTTTAAATGACACTGTTCAACAAACCACCTGTCTTGGCTTAGCCAAAATCAAAGATTTAAATAACCCGTCTATTCCAAAGCCAACAATGTTTAGCAATAACTCTGATACAGATGAAGAAATAGACGTAAACCATATACTTAACCAAAACAGAACACATCCTGATTGGAAACAATGGTTGATCTGGCCCACAGATACAAATAACTGTCAAGATAGATTCCTGAATAAAACACAGGGTTTCAAAATGAACAGGCCAGACCCTAGATATCCTCAAAGACATCACCCAGGGATAATAACAACCTACAGTGTGGGCAAATTATGCCTTCAATGGCTACAAACTTCCACACTGCCTGAAATTAAGCAACACCTAACTTTACTCACTGATGGTGCTGACTTGCGTGATTTCATACTGGGACCACGCAAACAGCGTCAAAAGCGTTTCATAGCAGCCTCTGTATATGCAGCATACAATGAGGCCTGGAAGGTTACTCAAATTGAAACAGCAGAAAGAATACGTGAAATTGATCGTATTAATTAGGAAAAATCACTTTCTGTAGTGGACAATGGGTTAATGACTCTGTCCTCCAGAATTTTTTCATTGGACAGCATTGTGTCTTCAGCAATCGATATATTATCGCAAGACTTACTGTTATTACAACATGGTCAGTCACAATTGCGTTCTATTGTACAGCTTGGCTGGACGTTACAAAATCTGCGTTCAGGCTATGTGCCTTGGCGTTTAATCAACACAACGTCACTATTCCAAATCTTTAACCTTACTGATAGACAAATCGGTATGGCGCAGAAGGGTGCTGATTATACAATCTTGAGCATTGAAAAACTAGAAAGATTACCAATGACAATGTCAGAACGACCTGTCAGTGAATGGATAATCCACGGAATAATAAATATTCCAATCTCAACCTTCAGGTTTCAATACTGCCAAAAATATATACAGGCTGGCATGTACGAGAAATTGGGAAAGGGGTACCTTAAAACAACATGGAACCTGCCCTATTCACATGCATGTGTCAGTAATAAAGGACAGTGCTATGTCACTAAGCGGCACGCTTCTGTGTAACGGTATTAGTTTGCACGGAGCCTGTGAAGGGAATTCATACAACCTTTCATGTCACCAGCAAGGCGCACCTGCAACTGAAATAGAACCATTCTTTCAAAGACTCTATAATGGGAGTTACATTCTTATTGTAGACCGCAGATGTTGTAGTCTTATGCCCGGGACTCCTTATCTCGTCACTACGACGGCGAAGGTCAAGTGCTGTGGACGTTCTTTGTTCCCCAGCTCCTTTCCAGACAGGGAGGCAAGGGCATGGCCCAGTTTGAAAATTACTTCTATTCGAATAGACACTTTAAGCAGAATGAAAACAGTGCTTCTTCAGATGCCTACAAGGCTCACGTCATCAAAAGAAACGTATGATCTACAAGTCGCAAGGACGACTGCAGAGATACATACATTATTATCAACCAATTCCCCCGTACATTTCGCGGAAATCCTGAGCGAAATCTTAAATATTTCTGATACCACTGGGGTCTCAAAGGTATTTAAGACAGTATTTTCGATGGCATTAACACCATTCAAAGCCATACTGGGTATTTTTCCAGATTTCGTCCATTCGATTTTTGGCGGACTTCCCCTGATCCTGGGACTAATTGCAGGAATCCTATTCCTAGTCCTTATTTTTCGTTATGGCAACCCATGTCACAGATCAAACTCTCGCGACAATGGAAGATACGATCCTAGCCATTGGATACCGGGACCGGATATCAAAAATCCTGGGACTCTCCCGGCTTAGAGACCTAAACATGACCTGGTTTCTATCATTTCGACCAATGTGGCAAAGGTGTGTTTTACCTGTACTAAGGTGTCTGCTATGCGGAGAAGAATGCGTGTTAGACACCTGTCTGACGCTACAATCGGATGCGCCGGTGGAAGCAGATACACTGTTGGTTCCTACCAAGGTTCACGCTTTGTGCTGCCCTCAAAGGCTGCCAATCCTGATGACGGCATTCCTGGAATCTTCACCACTACGATTGAAGGGTAGTGAAGTTCAAGATGAAAGCAGCATCGAACAGGTACGACCTTCTGTCAGCAATGCAAATCAGAATGTCAATGGAGACAATCATGCGCATGAATGCATGGTTACCCCTATTTCCGACTTAGAGGAACTTTCCCATGAAGCTGTTGACAGTTTTTTCGAAAGCCTGAATGATATGATGTTCTCTCCGGAACAGAAATAGAGACTTTTGAGTAAACTCGCACACGGTGTTCCCTGAATTCGGCCTTCAACTTTAAAAATAAAGTCACATGAACAATTACAATCCAGTTCACGGACAGTGATTTTTTCAGCAAGCACCTAAAATATTTTTCTATATATTTTTTCCCGGGACACTGATCTTCTGCTTAAAGTAAGAAACTATTCCTAGAGAACTAAGATTTCTATTTTTAGATACTTTATATAGACTTTAGCTGCCCGCTGGTATGTTCACAAATATTTTATTATGTGATGAAATGGTCTCGAACTTCCTTTCTGTATAGCCATATTAAGAGCCGTTTCATGTGTATTTCTCATATACCAAAAACCAATAATGCATAACAATGCGTGTTTACTTTTGCATTTAATTCATAGCTTAAGTGCATACAATATATATGACTGCAATTTTTCAGTATATTTGAAAATTTCGAAATGCATTTATGTATTTTGGGGTGGTAAGGTATACACTATACTCTATAGTATGTTGTACTATGTTATACTATGCATAGATTAGTAGATATGACCATAGTTAGCGTGGAGTGGGTGTCGTGTATTTCTATAGGTTCTGAATCGATCCCCCTATTCCTGACCCTATTCTGGTTAAACTAACTAGCTAGTTAACTAACAGTCAGCCCATGAGGCAAGAACAGCCCCCATGATGCAGATACCGTTATCTGACGCAGTCACACTACGGCACAGGAACGTGTTATCTGATTAGGTCATAACGCTTGAGATCTAATTAGACAAGCGACATTCCTCCAGCCCCTGATAAGGCATACGACGTTCTCATAACAAATCAAACCTATGACAACCTGGATAATCCGTGCGGCCATTGTTTTGATTTCACAGAGAACTTTTGCAAAAGAATGTGCTAACGAGCAAGTCGTATGACATCTTTATTAGTGCTTTATTATTTATTATAGTGCCACGGACTAGATTGGTCAATTGGGGAGACAGACGTTTCCTAGCTGCCGCCCCAAGATTGTGGAACACGCTTCCACAGACAATAAGATCAAGCCCAAATCTACTGTCCTTTAGGAAGAAAGTAAAAACCTGGCTATTCAACCTTTGAAAACCTGTATTGATCAAATAGGAGGGTAAAACAGTACAGCGCCGAGATGCCTGCGGGCAATTGTTCGCGCTTAATAAATGCCAAAAAATAAATAAATAAAATAAAATTAAAATAAAAATATTGACGTACCTATGTCCATCCTTACGTCAATCTCGGCACCTTTAAGGTATAAATATTGCCGACCTTGCCCTATGCAGACACACGCGTGGTGACAAGACGGAGCAGCCATACTTGCCGAAGCCGAGAGCAGAAGCAGACCCCGCAGGCAGCAGCCCCGCCTTCCTGACGCGCTGAGAGACGCGCTGCTATCTCAAGCCGAGAGACCCAGCACCGGCGCTTCCGGGTAGCCCTCGCAGGCAGCCTGGAATATCGAGAGCAGAGAAAGAGATACCATTCCTCATTCATCCTAAATTCCAGGTACAGAACTGAATAACCCCTCACAGAGAATTCTTTAGTTATTCACTTGGCAAAAACAAACTTAACTTAAACTGTAACTTTCTATTCCCGCCCACGCATTAGACTTAGGTCAGGTACACGGGGTAGGCGTATTTAGAAACACCAGTTGAGTACGTTTAGTCAAATGTATATGTGTATGTAAATATATTTTAATCATCTGAAACATCATATGGCTCAGAAACCATATCAATGTTTTTACAGTATTATTTTATACTATTGCTTTTAATGTATGCACTTTACTTAACTATAAGTATTGCAATAATATCGATCCATTTCTCATGTATGAGAAAAGAGACTGATCAATAAATAACACCTTTTTATTGAACACGCCCGTCTCTTCCTTTTCTCTACATTCTGATGAGACTAAGAATGCACGTACTGACTGAGTAAAATAATTGCCTTGTGCTCACACGACTCTTGAGATTGACTCTTGATTAGGGGAGAGCAAAGTTGTCATGTTCTATGGTTGTCAGAAACTAAATCCCTTCTTGTCTAATCAGGGGAGTTAATCCTTCCTTGAACATTCGAGAAAGTTTCTAGCGAACTCTGAGCTTAGCTGGCAAACCCAAAAATTAAGTCTAGTATCGACAGTAGTAGACCTAGTTAACGTCTGGCCTAGGTCTTTACTGCTGTAGGTACTATTCCAATGCGCAGAGCCTATTGGGAAAATAGGAGCTACACTACAGTGGAATCATTCAAGTCATCTCCTCGTGACAATATTTCATTATTGGTGCTCTCAATTTCAATCAATGTAGTGGAATCATTCAAGTCATCTCCTCCTTGTGACAATATTTCATTATTGGTGCTGTCCATTTCAATCAATCTAATGGAATCATACAAGTCATCTCCTCCTTGTGACAATATTTCATTATTGCTGCTCTCAATTTCAATCAACGTAGTGGAATCATTCAAGTCATCTCCTTGTGACAATATTTCATTCTTGGTGCTGTCCATTTCAATCAATCTAATGGAATCATACAAGTCATGTCCTCCTTGTGACAATGTTTCATTATTGGTGCTCTCAATTTCAATCAATGTAGTGGACAATTCAAAAGAAATTGCCACGGTCTCTTCATTGTGAGCCATTTTATTTTGAAATTGCTTGCTGTAAATTGCAGAAAAAAAAAATCACTTTCATTTATCGTTTTTAGTAATACATAATATAAAACTAACTTTATCAAGTATTTAGTATAACAGAAGGACTGCAAATAAATAACAGAAAACATTTTTCAAATTATCTTCAAGTGTACAACATAGTTCCCCTTACAAATTAACAACTCACCTTTTCAAAAGTAGGAAAAGTGTTAGTACTGTGTAAATCAAACACCAGAAATTCACCACCAAAAATTCCTCACAAATGTACCTCAGACAGTAGTATCACAAAATGGCTGTGGTTTCCTCACATTTGACATATATACATAACCAATTAACTTTCATCACACACAAATACAAAACCAAAGAAACATTTTAATTGGTTCTAAATTTCAACACTTTCAAATGTGTTTTCCCCATGCAATTTTCCATAGGACATTTACATACGTCTACAGCCTGAATGGCTGAACGGAATTACACCAAACTTGGCAAAATGGTACATCAAACCTAAGAGGTCAGGAAGGATCTACTATGCCCCCTTATGGTCATTTCCCCCTTCGCTTTGGCCTCCTCTTGTCTCTCAATCCTACCGAGAGACAAGATGGCGGCTGCTACGGACTGTTTGGAATGTTGACAGACGCCGGAGAACCAATCAGCTTCGCAAAGCTCCGTAACGCGAAAAGTACGCGAAGCGGAGCGCTGTTACAGATATATATCTTTTTTTGAACGTTAATTTCTCAAAATCCACTGGAGCACATATATTGAGACCTAGCAAAGGCACATCGGGCTACCAGTCCCTAATATTTTACCAAGTTTCGTGCAAATCCATTCAGCCGTTCGATTATTATTATTATTTTTTTTTTTTGCCCCGCGGGGCCCTTTTAAAACCTCCACATCAAACCTAGGGGGTCAGCGAGAATCTACTATTCCCCCTTATGGTCATTTGCCCCTTCGCTTTTGCCTCCTCTTGTCTCTCGATCCTACCGAGAGACAAGATGGCGGCCGCTACGGACTGTTTGGAATGTTGACAGACGCCGGAGAACCAATCAGCTTCGCTTCACAAAGCTCCGTTGCGCGAAAAGTACGCGACCTGGGCCGCTGCCCAGTCCGCTGTTACAGATATATATCTTTTTTTAAACGTTAATTTCTCAAAATCCACTGCAGCACATATATTGAGACCTACAAAAGGCACATCGGGCTACCAGTCCCTACAATTTTGCCAAGTTTCGTGCAAATCCATTCAGCCGTTCGGGCTAAAAGTGAGGCCAACCGCCCTATGGAAATTAACATGGGAAAAACGCGTTTTGGGACCCCCCTTTTTTCTCTGCCCCCCCTTGACGAACCCCCCCAAAATTTTCAGGGGCTGCTCAGAAACAAAATGTGCCATTTTCCTGAAAATTTCAGCCAATTCCGTTCACAAACGCCAAAGTTATTAGACATAGAATTTTCAAAAATCCCATAGAGAAAAAATCCTAACTATATATACCTACTGGCGACCGCCAGTAGGTAATATATATATATAATATATATATATATATTACCTACTGGCGGTCGCCAGTAGGTATATATAGTTAGGATTTTTTTCCTATGGGATTTTTGAAAATTCTATGTTGAATAACTTTGGCGTTTGAGGACGGAATTGGCTGAAATTTTCTGGAAAATGGAACATTTTGTTTCTGAGCAGCCCCTGAAAATTTGGGGGGGTTTCATCAAGCGGGGGCCGAGAAAAAAGGGGGGTCCCAAAACGTGTTTTTAACATTGAGTTTTCCATAGGGCGGTTGGACTCACTTTTAGCTCGAACGGCTGAATGGATTTCCACGAAACTTGGCAAAATTGTAGGGACTGGTAGCCCGATGTGCCTTTGCTATGTCTCAAGATATATGCTCCAGTGGTTTTTACGAAAATTAACTTTGAAAAATATATATTGGGCTACATTGGGCTATATATATGTTGGAGCCCAAATGTAGCCCAATGTAGCCCAATGAAGCCCAATGTAGCCCAAAGATGGCCGCCAGAGACAAAAAAAAACAAATGTAGCCCAAATATCAGCCAGATGTAGCCCAACTATAGCCCAGTGACAGAATGTCCCAGAGTGTTTTAAAGAACAACTAGAACGCTAACAGTCTTACTTATGACAAAAGTATGGCACACCTGAAGTCATCTTGATTGGAATAAAGTGGTAACACTTACTACATTTAATTTGAAAAGGAACAAAATAAGGGGTTTCATTTTGCCATAGAAATGTTATATATATATATATATATTACCTACTGGCGGTCGCCAGTAGGTATATATAGTTAGGATTTTTTCCCTATGGGTTTTTTGAAAATTCTATGTCTAATAACTTTGGCGTTTGTGGACGGAATTGGCTGAAATTTTCTGGAAAATGGAACATTTTGTTTCTGAGCAGCCCCTGGAAATTTGGGGGGGGTTCGTCCAGGGGGGGCCGAGAAAAAAGGGGGGTCCCAAAACGTGTTTTTAACATTGAGTTTTCCATAGGGCGGTCTGTCGCACTTTTAGCCCGAACGGCTGAATGGATTTGCACGAAACTTGGCAAAATTGTAGAGACTGGTAGCCCGATGTGCCTTTTGTAGGTCTCAATATATGTGCTCCAGTGGATTTTGAGAAATTAACATTTAAAAAAAGATATATATCTGTAACAGCGGACTGGGCAGCTCCCGGTTCGCGGACCGGGGCGCGTACCAAAACTTCGCGTAGCGAAGCTGATTGGTTATCCGGCGTCTGTAAACATTCCAAACAGTCCGGAGCGGCCGCCATCTTGTCTCTCGGTAGGATTGAGAGACAAGAGGAGGCCAAAACAAAGGGGGAAATAACCATAAGGGGGCATAGTAGATCCTCCCTGACCCCTTAGGTTTAATGTGGAGGCTTTAAAAAGGGCTTTAAAATGTTATTTTGCGTGGGTAGCGCCCGGTACGCGAACCGGGAAGCGTTCTGGGCAGCGTACTGCAATGAAAAATGAATGATAGACTTTTCAAATGCTGTATGTTAATTGATTGTTGGTTTTGTTGATTATTTTTTTTTTTTTTTTTTTTTTTAAGCATTTTTTATTGTGTTTCATAATTTATTAAACTTTCTAACATTTCATTGTCAGAAATTTCAAAATTATCATGGAATATACATTGTAGTCTCTGAGGTTGTAAAATGTCCTCATTTGCAAGGAGGTTATCTACTGCTTGTACACATTGCAGTAGTTCTTGGTCCCAAGTTTCATCCATAAATTCAATCTCATTTGGATCAATGATTTCTGTGTTGGACTCTGGAAGGACAATTTCAAATGAAATTTTTTGTTCGCTTTCCATTTTCCCTGAAATTTGCATAAAAAAAATATATATTAGTAGAGGTAGGGCACTGTTGGGATTAATTTTAGATAGGCAGTTTTTAACAGTGAATTTATCTTTGGGCAGTGTATAGTATCAGAGTGGAAGTAGGAATATAAAAAATTGTATCTAAATTTTTAAGTACTACAGAGGGATAGTATATAACTAACAGAAAAAGTTTGCCATATTAACTTAAAGTGCACAATATACTTCAGTTTTAAAAATAACAACTTACCTTTAAAAAGAAGTTGAAGTTATTAATGAAAATCCTATTGAAATGTACACCAGGAAGTAGTAGTCAAAATGGCTGTGTTTCCTTCTCTTCCTTTATATATATTCGGGTACATAACCAATCAAATGTCAGGTAAAAAAAGTAGAAAATGAAAGTAACATTTTAATTGGTTGTCAATTCCAACACTTCAGATGTGTTTTGTGAAGTAATTTACCTCACGGTATTTAGAGAGGTCTACAGGCTAAATGGCTAAATGGAATTCCAATCAAATTTGTGAAAATGGTAGGGATTGGTATGTAGTATGAGCTAATCTATATTTGGTGAAATTGTCTCAAGTGGCTTTTGTGTGAACTACTTTCCCACCTTTTTTGATGGTGCGCTTCCCAGGGAGCGACCCGGTACGCGAACCGTTGAGCGCCCCGGTTCGCGGACCTTAAGCGTTCCGGGAGTCCACCATTTTGTGTTTCGGTCGAATTAAGATACAAGATGGAGGGCAAATAATGTTCAGAATGGGTAGAAGGGGGCACGGTAGAGTTATCTTGACCCCCTAGGTTTTCTGAGGGTGGCTGAGGAGGCTTATATGTGCGGAAAAAAAACATTTTCAAAAAAAAATTCGCGAGGTTAGCTCCCGGTTCGCGTACCGGGTAGCGGCCCCGGTAGCGTATTTTGTTGAAAATTAGTGAAAAATGTTAGAGTTAAATAATAATTGTGAGTGATCAGATGTAGGGTAGCTCTGAGAAGAGCTTTTGGGTTTATGGTACATTTAGGTACTTATAAGTAGGTACCAATGCACATTCTTAAATTCAGAGTGAAAATTCTGTTGCCCTCATCTGAGAAGTGAACTCCATCTCCTCTGTAGATATCTTGCATGTAGTAACGCAAGTTATTGTTGTACAGGGAGCCCATTCCATGGTCTCTCATGTAAGCTGAAACAGATTTGTTTACATGCTTCCTCGATTTCTCAATTTGTGGACAAAATTGGTTTGACCACCTCCATTTCTGTCTTTGGCATATATTTGAATATACCAAGGCAGTCTGAGGAAAAAGTGCCATCAATTGCTCAAAGGTGTCCTTTAAAAGCATTTCCAGACCTACCCCAGTCAAAGTGCCCAAGTCATTACCTCCACAGTGCACAATTAACAGGTCAGGTTTGGGCAAATGCATAAAGGTTTTCACCAATGGTATCAATTGGTGACATTTTAATCCTCTGTGGCCAAACCACTTAATTTCCACATCTTGTAAATTGAGGTTAGGTAAATTCCTGCTTTCAACGTACCTTTGAGCCCAGTGAATATAACTATGACCAACAATCCAGACAGAAAACATGGTGAGAGAAGGTTCTCCTGCAGTCAGATGAAGTGTGGCAATGAAATGGCAGTTGAAAAAATGAGAGTTTGAAATGAAAAAAACTGTGGAGTTTCTGTGTTCATGAAGCAGTAACAGTGATTGGTGGATTTTGATTGCTGAAAACAAAAAGTTAGGGTGCACGGATGTGTTCTTTGAAAGATGTATTTTGAGTGGTCAATAAAAAGTCATTAAATGAAAGAATGCACTGGATATGCAGGTGCACTGAGAGTTCAGAGTTCAATTGCAACATTGTTGTGTGAACTTGCAAACAACAGAGTTCTTCCAGGAGGTGGTTGCCATGCAGATAAAGCAGAAAGGGCAGAGGGGGGATGGGTTTTCATTTGAAAAAAGTGAGGGAAGACTTTTGATTGGGTGACATGAGAGATATGTGTGAAGAATTACAGCATTTCTGTGCTTTTCATAGCTGCAGACTCTGGAGTGCATACCTTTTGCTCTGCTGCAGACAAATTGGTGTGTTTCTGAGACTGTTTTCAAACTCAAAGTATTTGCTAAGGTGAGAAAATATTTCTTTACTTTAGATAGAGAATAGTGTGTTTTAAGGAGAAAATTATGATTTATGTGGCGCAAATTGCTTGTAAATATGCTCTCACATGTGTATGGAAAATTTTGATTTTGAATGTTTGTGTTACATAGCCATGTTAAAAGTGACCCAACCATGCTGGAAAGGCAATCAAAAAATGCTTTCATGTGTTTTATTGACATTTTAAGTCATTTTCCCATGTGCAGTGTTTAGAAATTATGATTTGAAAATCGTTTTTGGGGAAAAGGAATTGTTTTTAAAATCATGACAAGGAGATAATGGTGTATACTTCTTTATAAGGCTATTGACTGTCCTTGATGTTATTTTTCTCATTTTAGTGTAAGACCTTTCTCTGTGGCGCAAATTGCTTGTAAATATGCTCCCACATGTGCATGGAAAATTTAGAGTTTGAATGTTTGTGTTACATAGCCATGTTAAAAGTGACCCTACCATGCAGGGAAGCCAATCAAAAAACGCATTTATGTGTCTTAAGGACATTTTAAGTCATTTTCCCATGTGCAGTTTTTAGAAATTATGATTTGAAAATCGTTTTTGGGGAAAAGGAATTGTTTTTAAAATCATGACAAGGACATAATGGTGTATGCTTCTTTATAAGGCAATTGACTGTCCCTGATGTTATTTTTCTCATTTTAGTGTAAGACCTTTCTCTGTGGCGCAAATTGCTTGTAAATATGCTTCCACGTGTGCATGGAAAATTTTGATTTTGAATTTTTGTGTTACATAGCCATGTTAAAAGTGACCCAACCATGCTCGAAAGGCAATCAAAAAACGCTTTCATGTGTTTTAATGACATTTTAAGTCATTTTCCCATGTGCAGTGTTTAGAAATTATGATTTGAAAAACGTTTTTGGGGAAAAGGAATTGTTTTTAAAATCATGACAAGGACATAATGGTGTATGCTTCTTTATAAGGCAATTGACTGTCCCTGATGTTATTTTTCTCATTTTAGTGTAAGACCTTTCTCTGTGGCGCAAATTGCTTGTAAATATGCTCCCACATGTGCATGGAAAATTTAGATTTTGAATGTTTGTGTTACATAGCCATGTTAAAAGTGACCCTACCATGCAGGAAAGCCAATCAAAAAACGCTTTTATGTGTCTTAAGGACAATTTAAGTAATTTTCCCATGTGTAGTGTTTTGAAGTTATGATTTGAAAATCGTTGTTGAGGTAAAGGAATGTTGTTAAAATTTATGTGCGCCATATGACCCCAAATTTCTTTTTCAGGGGTGCAGCAGGGTGTTCTTGAGATACCCCTGCACGCTTGAAAAAAATCCTATTTTGTGATGAGCTAATTGCTAATCACAAATTGCAACCTTCATTCCTATGAGCCTCCTAGCCCATGGAAATGAATGGTTAATTTGCAATTAGCAATTTGCTCATTGCAAATTAGGAATAGTAAAGAATTGCTATTTATTCCTTAAAATTTGCTATTTAGGAAATGCAAAATAGTTTGATGGTACATATGGTGGTTCATCTGTAACAAGATAAGAAGCTTAGGGATACATTTATGATGACTAGCGCAATAAAGTGCACATTACTTACTTCATTGGTAGGCCTTTACATGTATTATCTCCTCTGTATTCTTCATCAAGCGTAACTTTAATCTGCAATCCTGAGTAGGCCTCACCTTAAACAAACCTCTGGATAGGACACACTTTATTGTCATCCTGGATTAATCATTTAAAATGGTAGGGACAGATTTATGATAGGTGTATGCCTCTTTTGTGCCACTGTGCGTCACTTTTATGATGCAGCGGTGGTGCAAAAGATTTGCTATGAGGCGACAACATTACAAATTGATGCATTTAGGCAGATATGTCATGGTGTAAAAAAAACGTACCACATAAAACCCAAGCAGCAGTGATGCAAAAGATGCACCATGCCGCAAGACAGGCCTCACTTGGGGCCATATGTATGAAGGTAATTAGCATTTGCAAAGATCAAAATTCTACGAATTTCAGCCTTTGTTAATGTTAATTAGACAAATGGTATGTATCAAACAAGTTTGATGCAAAATAAGGAGTAGCAAAATTTGCTATTCCTTATTTTGCAATTGCACTGAAGGATTTGCAAATTTTGTGATTCCTTAAATGCAATGTATCAAACAAAAAATATGTAAAAATGACATTAAGGATTTGGAAACTATTGTGGTAAATTGGTGGTAATTTGTGAATTCTTTTCAAAAAGCTTTTTTTCAAAAAAACAAAAGGTGCTATATGACGCCAACACATGCCCTTAGGGCATGTATGTGTGCCATATGCCCCCAATTTTCTTTTTCAGGGGTGCAGCAGGGTGTTCTTGAGACACCCCTTCACCCTTGGAAAAATTCCTAATTTGTGATGAGCAAAATGGTAATCGCAAATTAAACCTTCATTCCTATGAGCCTCCTAGCCCATGGAAATGAATGGGTAACTTGCAATTAGCAATTTGCTCATCGCAAATTAGGAATGGTAAAGAATCGCTATTTATTCCTTAAAATTCGCTATTTAGGAAATGTAAAATATTTTGATGATACATATGGCAGTTCATCTCTAACAAGATAAGAAGCTTAGGGATACATTTATGATGACTGGCGCATCACCAGGGATGTGACAGTCATCCTGCGCCGCTGTTCCGCCACCCATGGTGTGCTGCATTTACAATGCGGCGCAGCATGGGGCAAAAATGGCACAGATGCGTGACGCATATGTGCCGTAAAGGTGGCGCATTGCTGGAGTTGTATTGCAAGTGCGATGCAGCTCCAGCAAGGCTCAGGGGTGCCGCATCTCCACAATGCTGCGTCAAGACCTATGCCAGCTTCAAGCAGGCGCAGGGTTTTGACGCAGCTTTCTCCTATCTGATTGTAAATGCGGCACACCATGGGTGGCAGAGCAGTGGTGCACGTTAACTGGTGCATGCCTGGGGATGTGCCATTTAATATAAATCTGCCCCTTTACATTTAAGTATGTGCAGGGGACACAGAGTCGGTGAGGCTTATCCAAGGTTAAGAAGAGATGAGTCCTGTTCAGTGAATAATTAGACATAGGCTTCACCTGCTCAGCATTGCTGGACATGGCTAAATAATAGCTGCTAAATGTTAATCTTGTTAAACAATTTTACTAATATAATCTCTGAGATTTGTCTCTTACTCTGCAACATCTCATTGTTGTTATCTTTCTTTAAAGATAAAGACAACCTCAACATGAGCGACAATCTGCAATCAGTTGATTTTGACCTCATCATTGAACTTGTAATTGAAACATCAGTGGATGTTGATCCTTTGGATGATTTAAATCCTGAGGATGAAGAAGAGCGTGATGAGGATGCAGATTTGTCCGAACTATATGATATAGGATGGGAAGCTGACCTGCTTGAGCCTTTGGAAATATAAACATTTATTTTTAAAATTTATAATTAATAAAAAGTAAAAAGGTAAACCGTTTAATTTAAAAATAAAGACACCTTCAAAAACAGGTTATGTGTAGTGTCTTCAATAAAATATTAAAATATGTTCATAAAATTAGATCAGATTCACATATAAAATAGCATAGATTCTTTTCTGGTATTTTTGTATTGTAAGATTGCCAATGACTAAAAAATCTTCAAATTAAAATGTCAAGTAGTGTGTTAAGTTTTTGATCACTGTTACTGATTTACTGTTTGGTAATAATGTTTATTAACATTTTTTATTATATTTTTCCTCAGATTCAACTGCAGATCATTTCAAGATTTTACCATGCCTACAATACAAAGACAGATTAAGGCTGCAAAACGTCAAAGACAGCAGGTGAAAACAAAAACCCAGCAGTCCTCTAACAAAAAGATTTCTCAAGCCACGAAGAAAGCACCGGGTAAGAGCTCTAAATATTTCATAAGAAATATTTGTAATAAAAAAAATATTACTACAGAAAATGTTTCAGTCCATAACACGAGAAGGAAATCAAATGGAAAGAAAAGGACAATGAAAAATGTTACTGCTAGAGCAAGAGATAAATCTGTGCATGATAGTAGAAGGAAACAACAGTTTAGGGAGATTCGTAAACGAATGTTCCGCAACAGGATAATTGGCAATTTGTTAAAAAATATTAAGAAAGGTCAACAGAAACTAGTTTTTTATAAGAGAAAAAAAATAGTTGAGAAAGTTATTGATCAGGCATTTGAAATTAAACGTAAGTTATTTATTTTGACAATCAATAGAATTAGGAAGCTAAACAAGGCAATTTTTGATTTCAAAAGAAATAGTAGATGGAAGAGAATAGTTAATCGTAGTAATTTTTGTGAAGTTTTTTCTGGAGAATGGATGCATAGTTCAAGCTCTGAGGCATTTTTTAATGAGGAGAGTTATTTCCAGGATAATGATTTGGTGCATGCAGTTGACACCAGTGGTCGTGCTTATGAAGTGAAAGATGGTTGTCCAGTTGAAAAAGAAAAACTTGTGACAACAGAGGCAGAAGAGGTGTTAGGTAATGAGGTTTTAGGAAGACGTGCTAAGGGTCCTGTGTACACCTGGAAGTGTAGTAGTATTTGCAGTGTGCGACAGGATTCCATCAATTTGCTTTGTGATTTTGTACGGTCATTTAACAAAAAAAGTTTGAAGCAGAAAATGATGTTGTTGCAAGAATTAGATCCTTGCAGAGTAAGAGAAGTGACAGGTTTGCATGGTCATTCACTGGCTTGTCTTTCCAGGAGAGTATGCCAGAGTGTTTTTCATCATTTCAGGATGCTAGCAGTGCATTATAACAAAGTGAGGAAATTAGTTAGAATGTTGTATTATGCTAAGAGTCCAGCAATTATGCTGAAACAATTATGCGCTGCTCTTTTGCATGGTTCTGAAATAGATGTGAAGAATATGTGTGAAGAAATTGAGTTTTGTTACTTTGGAAGTAAAGAGGAGAATGTTGAAATTGAGCAAGAAGTAGAGGGTCATGTGGAAGATAGTGTACAGGTTTCCAGTACAGATAATTTCCAGAGGGAAATTGCGACGTTTGAGGTGAAATCAAGTGAGAGGCCTAATTTCACTTGTGTGTGTTGTCGACGCACTTATTATAAGAATCAGACTAAGTTAGTGGATTTATATGCAAAAAGTGAAAGGGAAAATAATAGTGAATGGAAGGATTTTGCAACATACTTGATGGTAGACAATTGTTTTGATTTGGGATTGGATCAACGTGTGTGTACTTATTGTTGTAACAAATTAAAACAAAACCAGATGCCTGCTAGAGCAGTTCATAATAATCTGGAATTGGTTGAGATTCCTTCTGAATTGAAGGACTTAAATACTTATGAATCTATTTTGATTCAAAGTATCCATCCCTTTCAGGCTATTGTAAGAATGGAGCCAAAGACAGGGAAATTGCCTCCATCAGATTTACAGAGAGGATTAAAGGGAAGAGTTGTTTATTTGCCTCTAGATTTCAAGAAAAACATTAACACAATTGGAGTAGAAAAAGTGGAAGAGGAACCTCTGGTTATCTTAGTTAATGGGGTTCCGACAAAGAATAAGAAAATATGGCAAGATTTAGTAGATGTTAGGAAAGTTAAAAAGGCAACATTGTATTTGAAAAAAAATAATAAATACTATAAGAATGTATATGTTGCAGAAGAGGAAGTAAGTGAGGAAGAGGATAGCGATTTGTGTGCTGGTCAAATTGAGAAAGTAGAAACCTCTACTAGTGAAGAAATATATGAACATTATAGTGTTCATCCTTTGCATTCCAAGGAAGTCATGGGGAATGCTATTGAGTTGTTTCAAATGAAACAAGCCAAAGGGAGTCCCATTAGTGTTTGGGAGGAAAGTTTGGAAGCTCGGTGTTTCCCACAGCTTTTTCCAACAGGTCAGGGAGGAAGATATGATGAGCGACCTCATCAAATTCCTGCTTCTGAATACCGGACTTTGCGATTGTATGCAGGAGATGCTAGGTTTCGACAATGCATTCCCTATTTGTTTCATCTCCTGTTTGAAAGCGATCTGTCTGGACTGTCATATGCAGTGAACCACATCTTGAAAAGTGGTATACACATGCAAAACATCTCGGCAAGTGACTTTATGGATAAAGTCAATGTCCAAGATAGTATTTTGGATTCTCACCTGATTAATCTCATGGCGTGTCAGCGTGGTACTAATGAGTACTGGTACCGTCGTCATGGTGATTTAAAATGTATGCTGAGGAACTTAGGTACTCCCACATGGTTCCTCACTCTGAGCTGTGCCGAGTATGGCTGGGAAGACTTACTTGAATTTCTACGAGAGGCAAATGCTAACGTAGATAACATCGAATTCAAGACACCCGGAGAACTGTGCTCTTTGGATCCAGTCAATGTATGTAGGTACTTCAATCATAGATTTGAAGCTATGATGTCTTTCATCATGAATAAGAAGAATCCACCTCTTGGAGAGGTGTTGGATTTCTTCTGGAGAAAGGAGTACCAAGCAAGAGGTGCTCCTCATATACATATGTTGCTGTGGATCAAGGATGCACCTAAATTTGGAACGGATCCAGAAGACTCAGTGATGAGTTTCATCCAACAGTATTCTACGTGTGCTGTTCCAAACGCAAAGGAGAAGAAAAGCCTAAGAGAAAAAGTTCTGCGTTTCCAAAGCCATCGATGTGGAAAGTACTGCCGACGTAAATTCCGAAACAAAGACAAGTTCTACACCAAATGTCGTTTCGGCTTTCCACGACCGGTGATTTCTAAAGGAAGAGTAAACAGTTTGATGTCTTCGCTGTGACACAATGTGATGAAGAAATCACCTAAAAACACATACAATTTGAAGAGGAACGAAGAGTCCAAGTACATCAACGACTACAACCCGGTGATTTTGTCTATGTGGAATGCTAACATGGATATACAGTTTGTGGCTGATAACTGTATGGCTGTGGCTCGGTATGTGACGTCTTACATCACCAAAAAAGAGAAAACAGAATTGAAGGATATGTAGGAGGACATTTCCCATGAAAAGAGCCTCAGCAAGAAGTTGTACAGTTTCAGTCTGAAGATGTTGTCGCATCGAGAAATCGGAGCGTACGAATGTTCTGACCGGTTGTCTTCAGCAAGTCTCTATGCCAAGTCCAGGAGTATCGTTTGGGCGAGTCTTGGTCTTGCTGCAACGCGTAATAGAGTTCTCAAACCTGTGCGGGAAATTGAGTATTTGGCGGAAAAGGAGCCAAACAGTACCGACATTTTGAAGACAAACATGTTGGATACATATTATCCAAATCGAAGCAGTCACCTCGAGAATGTTTGTCTGTATGAGGTTCTGCAAAATTACATATTCAAGAGGAACATCAAAGAAGATACTGAGAAAGGAGTGTATGCTGTAATAGGAAGTGAGGGATGTCTGGTCAAGCAAAGAAAATGGCACTTGATAAACCATAGAAAATTGAGTGGCGAATCTCCTGAAAAAAAGGAGTTTTTCTATTTAGCACTTTTGCAACTTTTCAAGCCTTGGCGTGCAGAAGAGGAACTGCTTGGAGATTTCCTCTGTTACGAAGACTCTTTCAATGCCGCCAAGGAGACCATAGAATGTCCTGCTTTTCCCAAATATGTAGAAATGTTGAATGCGGAAATTGAGCAGGAAGCAACAATTGCAGCCGAGATTGCCAGAGACAGTTCTCAGGACAGTCAGAGTTCTGCTTCATTGAGTCAGGATCCACTAGGAGGACCTCTTATCAAAAATGAAGCTGCCACTGCTATGAATGAAGTGGAAAGAGCCATGGCACATGCTCAAGAGGATGCGGTTAACTTAGAAGAGTTGGAAAGGCAACTCAACGTTGAGCAGAGGAAAATATATGACGAAGTTACCATGCAAATTGATCATGGATTAAGTCATGATAAGAAAGAGTGCTCATGTACGTCGTTGAAGCCTGTCCGACTGTACGTGAGTGGAGAAGCGGGAACTGGAAAAAGTTTCCTCATTAAAGCAATTTCATGCTATTTGCAGGAAAAGACAGAGTCATCGCTGTCTTGTGTTGTCACTGCTCCAACTGGACTGGCAGCACATAATATTAAAGGGATTACTTTACATCGTTTACTGATGCTGCCAGTGGAGCATGACAACAAATTAGAATATCACAAGCTATCTGGAGATGCTTGTTTTGAAGTTTCAAGAATCTTGAGGAAAATGAAACTTCTTATCATTGACGAAGTAAGCATGGTTTCCAATGTCATGCTTGCCTTTGTGCATTTGAGGATGCAAGAAGTTCTCAAAACAGAGTATGATGTGTTATTTGGTGGCAAACACATCATTGTTTTCGGAGATCTTTTGCAGCTGACACCAGTGAAAGGGCAACCTGTGTTCAAAATGCTCACGCATGAAGATACCAGGAAGTGCCTAGGCAGCATTGGCAACGTCAATATATGGTTAAACTTCAATTATGCTGAACTGCATGAAAATATGCGTCAGGCGAAGGATGAAGTTTACAAGACTATTCTACAAGATGTTAGAATTGGAAAAGTGACCGAGCATGGGAAAGAAGCTTTACATGCACGATTACTGTCAAATTTATATCCAGAACAAGATGTTGTGCCTGAGAATATTTTTCAGAAAATTACTGAAAAGAAATCTGGAATATGTTTGATGCCAACTCTTGCAGAATGTGCCAAATTTAACAACAAAATGTTGCATTTAGAAAAGGAAGAGATTGTGAAACTGGAAGCTATTGATAGAGTAGAGCATATGGGATCAACAATTATTTTGTCTGAGAATCTGAAAACAAAATTGGATTCATTAGAGAAGAGTATATCTAAAACTGCAGGTTTTGAAAAGACTCTGAATGTGTGCTTGAACTGCCGTATAATTTTAAGAAGGAATTTACATGTTGAAAGAGGTCTGGTAAATGGATCAATGGGTAATGTTGTTGATTTTGTGAAATACAGAAATAGAGATGGAATTGAATTTTTAAAAATTAAATTTGATGGCATTGAGGAAGTACAGCTAATTGCTCGTTGTTCTGCTAGATTTTTGCTTGTAAAAGACTTATATGTTCGCCGTAAGCAGTTTCCAGTTTGCTTGGCATATGCGGTGACAATCCATAAATCGCAAGGTTTAAGTGTAGACAGTGCATTGGTGAATATTGGCAGTTCTGTGTTCAAGGAGGGTATGGCATATGTGGCATTGTCACGAGTTAGAACTTTATCGGGATTGTACTTGATTGAGTGTGATGTCACAAACATTTGTGCAGATCTAGATTGTGTTAAGGAATACAATAGGTTAAGAAGAGAGTATGCGCCACATTTGCCTCAGTTTCCTTTGTTTGAGAAACGTCTGGTAGGCCGGAAACGAAGAAATGAGAACAATACTGGGGAGGTTATAGCAAAAAGACAAAAAGTGAATGAACCTAAAATTACAAGCAGAAACAAAAAGGATTCTGTTGAAGATGTTGTTGGTTTTCAGTTTGAAAACAGTTCTGGTGTCAACTGCTATGCTAATGTAGTAATTAATGTTTTGTTTTCTCTAAAAAATGTAAAAGAAGAGATTGTGGTCAATTCTGATCAAAGATTTTGCGGTTTGTTAAATTCTGTGTTAGAGAAATGTACCACTGATAGAAGAAACATAGAAAGTGTGTCTGAAATTCGAAATCTGTTAGACAGATGTTCAGGCCAAACACAATTCTCTCAAAATATTCAGCAAGATTGTCAGGAGTTTTTAATGTATATGCTTGATGTATTACATGCTGAAGGTGTAGATGTAGATCAGCTGTTTGGGCTTTCTTATCAATGGCAGCATGACTGCGAGAACTGTATGATATCAAGTACTACTAGTGTAGACTCAGAAAGATTTATATATTTAACTTTGCCAGACAGTAAATCAGTCTCCTTTAATAAGCTAGTAAAAGCTGCTAATCACAACATGGAGTGTAGCCAATGTAAATCTGAAATGATGTCCACATTATTTATACGAACATATGGCCAGTACGTCATTTTAATGTTCCAACGATGTAGGCCTGATGGAACAAAATTGACAACTTTAATAAAACATTTTGTAGCTTCGCAGTTGTCAATATCAGGAAGGACTTTTGTAACTACAGCAATTATATATCATGACGGCCCTTCAATATCATCAGGACATTACACAGCTTATTTAAAGTCTAGAAATGGCTGGTCATTCTGCAATGATTCTGTTTTAATTTTCAAAAAAAAATTGCCGTATGACCTTAAAAACTCTTACCTGGTGTTTTTAAAACCAAAATTTTAGGGAAATAATCTCGGGATGTGCTCTGTGGAATTTCAAGAAGTTCTAATGGCTCCTACACAATTTGGCCTTGAGGATAAGTGTAGTTCAGAGACACAACTTCTAATCATAGGACTGGACATCATGGAGATATATGTGCACTTTGAATGAGTTCAGAAAAACTGTTTCTTTTTATAAGCTAATTGAAGCAGCCAATCAAAACATGGAGTAGAGGGAATGTAAGTCTGCAATGCTGTCTACTGTTTTACATTGCTTTGTGATTAAAAGTGATGTAGAGAATTAAATAATTGTTGTAGTCATAGAGGTAGTGTAAGTCTGCTTCATATTAAGCAGTATCAGTGTCATAGGAAATGTAGAACATGACTGAGCAAGAAGGGGAAGATATTACTATTCCAGGATTGTGAAAATGATCTTCAACATTTTAATTCTGAAAGTTGCGGGAATGCCAAATGATGGGATTGGCTAACAAGAAATCCAAGAGTTATACATGGCTCTGACAAGATTTGGCCTTGTGGAATCTTGTGGTAGAGAGCAAGAAGTCATTTATTGTATGTAACATGTTTTTAAAAACGATGGAGATTTTCTTTCAGAAAGTGGCGGGCTGAAAGTAATAACAGCACAAAAGAGTGTAAGCTATTCATAGGACATCCTTGGACGTCATGGAAAGTAAGTTAACTTTAAGGAGTTCTGATTTTTGATTTCTGATGTTGTATGGGTTTTTTAAACACAATCATTTTGATTGTGTTTTTTTTTCCCCGCTGTTACATGATGAATACCTTCAAGTCACTGTTTTTAGTGAATTTTGATACATTCTGAGAACAGCAAAAATAAACCATTTAACATGTATAATTAATTCTGTACTGTTTGCATTTATGATGTATATGTAGAACTGTGTAGGAGGCATGGAGAAGGTGAGGCTTCTGTAAGTGTCAAAGTTGTTGCATGCAGTGCTGCACTTCTGCGTATTCTTTGATATGCTAGACTACATCTGCACAATGAGATACCTAAGCAAAGGAAACACAAGTGATGTGATTGTGAAATGAGCAAAATAAATTGCATGTATTTCAATTACATCATGTGTGTTTCCTATCATTACGAATCACATTGTGCAGATCAAGTTTAGGTCTGTCCAGGGAAACATAGGAGGTTTGGACTTTGTTGAAGATTGCAGTGGACATGACTCACTTCATTGGTAGACCTTCACATGTATTATGTCCTCTATTCTCTTCAACAACTCGAAATTTCATCTGCAACCCTGAGTAGGCCTCACCTGAAACAAAACTCTGGATAGTAGACATCTTATTGGCATCCTGAAGCAATTATTTTAAATTTTAGTGTCTTGCGACACTTTTCTGAGACAACAGCAATGCAAAAGATGCACCATGTTTTAAGATAGGCCTCACTTCATCTGCATCAAGATAGTGTTAGTTTAAAATGTATATCTTTAGGACTGTGTAGCTTCTGTAAGTGTCAAAGTTATTGAAAAACTGTTTGTCCTTCAATCTTTGCCCTTGTCTTTTGTAATTTTTTAATACATGTTTTTATATTTTTCAAATGTTTGTTCTCTCTTTCACAGATTGAAAGTATAAAAATAAAAAGTGAGGAATTTAACGACAATTATAAGGTAAGTATTTTGTACTCTTTTCGTTACATTTCTATCACATTGAACTACTATTAGTTCCACTGCTTCATTTCTTTAATCCTCAGTTTCCTGCCTTTGCTACTTCCCTCATTCCTTTCTCTATTACCTACTTACTCAACTCCTTCCACTCTTTTTCTCAGTCCCTCTCTTCTCATAGTTCCTCACTCTTGTTCACTCACTCCGTCTCTATTACTCTAGTGTCTTTGACTGATCACTGTATCACTATTTGTTCATAATGCTTTCTCTGTGTAGTTGAAGCACACTAAGGGGCATATTATGAATGCAGCCAATAAAATTATTGCTCTTTTTATTGGCAGAAAACTGGTGCAAAAGCGGCTTTAGCGGCAGTTTTCTGCCGCAAAAGCAGCTTTAGCGACACATTTCTGCCGATAAAAGCTGCAAAACTTTTATTGCCTATGTTGATAATATGCCCCTATGTTATTTACATTAGGGCTATATTGTCCAGTATAACAATCAAAATTGCTCTCCAAAGACACCAGGCAAAGCAGACGCTCCCTCAAACAGATCACCAAGCGCAATTTACCCTACTTACAATCTAGCCTGTTCTCTGTCGAGACTTTAGCAATCTTTAGAGCACAAGATAAGATTTTTTTACATGGAAGAGCCATACGTATTGCAATTCTACTTAAGAAACAAGCATTGGCATAGACAATAGGTCTCGCCTTTGGGACCTTATACGTGTTTAGCCATGCAACAGTTGATGTTGCTGCACCAAGGATATTATGCTGCATAACTAAATACTTAGAAGGTCCCAAAGTCGATACCTATTGGCTATGCCAATGCTTGTTTTTCTTTCACTTCGTTATCTATTTTGTTTTTCACAATTATACCCTCTTCTGTCTGTTCTTTGGTAAATAGATCTATTAAACAGTATCTCTTCTTTACTCCCTATAGCTGTCTTTCTTGAAACATTACTCTCTGTTTACTTTCCTTATACTTACTCTTTTTTAAAAAAAAAAAACAATTTTTTGGTTAGCTCCCGGTCCGCGTACCGGGAAGCTAACCCGGGAGCGAACCAAAAGAAAGAGAGCTTGCCAGAGTGCTAAACATTGTAGCAATTTTTCTGGAAAGGGAAGGTAGTTCTGAAAAGAACTTTTTTTTTTATATTTTTGTTGTTTTATATTTTTTTTGTATTTTTTGAACATTTTTTGTTTTTTTTGTATTTTTTGAACGATTTTATATTTTTTTTGGTTTTTTTGGGGGGGGGAAACAACAAATAAACAGGCGTTGAAAAGGGCTCAACAGGAGCAAAAAAAAATTACTGGGGGCGGTTAGGGCAATCATGGTGTTCATACGCCAGGTTCAGTGCATTGATGCTCATGTTGCCACAAGCTAATAATGCACGACAGCGCATACATAAGTGTATCATGTTCCCAAAATTGGGTTGGATATTTGGCACAGTTTCCCGTGCCTCCTCTGGTGATAAAGAAACCGATGTTGCTGGTCTCGTCACAGGAGTTGGTCGAGGATTGTCCATCATATCCCTTAATTCCGCCCGGCTGTAATTTAAGGGATGTTTCCTCGTCATGTGCCTATGCATGGTATGATTACCGTAGCTGTATTTTTTGTCCGTCCCTCTGGACAATTGTTCCTTGCATATGAGGCATGTTGCGTACCTGGCATTGACCTTTTTTTGGCCACGAGGGATGGAAAAAAACTGCCAGATGAAACTGGGTTTCTTTCTTGAAACCCGGGGCAACTCTTCAAGAAATTGTGGTTGTTCTCCCTCCTCATCCATCTCTTCATCTTCCTCCTCAGTGTTGGTAACCACCTGGGGAGGTGGTCCTCTCTTCCCATGAGGAGGTGGAGGTGGTGGTGGGGGTGCACCAGCTGAAGCAATCAGTGAAGCCATTTTCATACAATCAAAATAGGTCTTCCAAGAAGCAAAATAGGTCTTCCTCTCACAATAATGAAAGTCAGAGTGAGGAAAGAAGGAGTGGTTTTCATCATTTGGAAAAAACAATACTTCTCAACCAATGAAAAGTGTTATTTTTAGGTCACCTGACCTAGCCTTCCATAATTATGAAACTAAAAGTGAAATGAACCAATGAAAAGCTTTATTAACAAGTCACATGACCTCTAACTTTCATGTTACGCGCTGCGGAACGCTCCCCGGTTAGCTTCCGGTTCGCTGCGCTTCGCGCCTCGGTCCGCGCCCCGGGACACTTCCGGGTGCGCTAACGCGATACGTCACAAGACGCATTTCGCGGCAACGCGATACGTCGCGCTTTCGCGCCGCGGATCGCTTCCGGGGAGTTGCGTTTCGCGCCTCGGTCCGCGCCCCGGGGCACTTCCGGGTGCGCTAACGCAGTACGTCATAAGACGCATTACGCGGCAACGCAATACCGTCACTATGTTGATTTGTTACCGGTTCGCGGACCGGATCGCGGAATCGAATTGAGCTAACGGGAAGCTTCCCGGTTAGCGGACCGGGAGCGAAACAAAAAAAATATTTAAAAAAAATTATTAATAAACATATAAAATATATTTTTGGATTTAAAGAAGAATACATTTTACTTCTGTAGATATTAGCTTTTAAAAAACCAATGAAATTCACTGAAAAAACCATAGGTTATAGACCATATATAGTTAGGAATTAGCATTTACAAAACCTTGAAAATTCACTGAAAAAACCATAGGTTATACACCATATATAGTTAGGAATTAGCATTTAAAAAACCTTATTTTACTCACACAAAACCATTGAAATTCCATATATAGTTAGTTGTACTAACTATGTATCGCGCACCCGCAATCCACTGCTGATGATGTCACATATTACATCATTCATGACATGGTCAGTGACATCACTGATGACATCACTGATGACATCTCAAATGACATCACTGATGACATCACTGATGACATCTCAAATGACATCACTGATGACATCTCAAATGACATCACTGATGACATCACTGATGACATCTCAAATGACATCACTGATGACATCACTGATGACGTCATCCAGTGACTGTATAATTCTGTAAAGTTAAAATATGTCTTACATATTTAAGAATTAGTGGATGTATAAATGTCTGGATGAAGGATTTATTAGGTGCATGACTGACTGTATGAGTGAGTGGTTAAATGTGTCTCACTGAGTGCATGGGTTAGTGACTAAACTGTCTCAATTTGTGCATCATTATGTTTGTTGTTCTATAAACTGCTGCATGTGTTGATCATTAGCTATATGATTAACTATATGCGTTATTGATTGGTTGCCTACGTATTTGTATGGGAGACTGAGAGTGTGTATGGGTGGCTGGGAGGTGTATGACTCTGTGCATAGATGTGTGAGCAGTTGATTCACTAGATGTATGGGTTCAAAAGTGCATGTGGAAACAGCTGTGTGGGCGGTTGACTGTGTGCATGAGTGTATGGGTGAGTGAATGGATATCTCAGTGCTACATGTAAAAGTAAGTACATATGTAAAACACAGTACATGTGAGAGTTGACATATATAAATAACTGTGCATAAGAGCCAGTGAATGTGTGAGTGGCTGTATGGATCATTGTGAACTTGTATCAGGGATTGTATAAGAGAGTAAATATGTGTTAGTATATCTTTGAATAAGTAAGGTGTGTATAACTGTATAGTTGAGAAAATGGATGTGTGATTGATTCTTTGCATGACTGACTAGGTGTGTGTGTAACTCTATGGATGAGTGACAGTCTGTGAGTGTCTGTTTACACTTACTGTATCTAAGGTTATATTAGAGTCTGAAGAGCTTCATCGTATTATCACATGAATGATGTCATCAGTGATGTCATCAGTAATGTCAAATGAGATGTCATCAGTGATGTCATCAGTGATGTCATTTGAGATGTCATCAGTGATGTCATCAGTGATGTCATTTGAGATGTCATCAGTGATTTCATCAGTGATGTCATTTGAGATGTCATCAGTGATGTCATCAGTGATGTCATTTGAGATGTCATCAGTGATGTCATCAGTGATGTCACTGACCATGTCATGAATGATGTAATATGTGACATCATCAGCAGTGGATTGCGGGTGCGCGATATATAGTTAGTACAACTAACTATATATGGAATTTCAATGGTTTTGTGTGAGTAAAATAAGGTTTTTTAAATGCTAATTCCTAACTATATATGGTGTATAACCTATGTTTTTTTCAGTGAATATATATATATATATATATATATATATATATATATATATATATATATTATATATATATATATATATATATATATATATTCACTGAAAAAACCATAGGTTATAGACCATATATAGTTAGGAATTAGCATTTACAAAACCTTGAAAATTCACTGAAAAAACCATAGGTTATAAACCATATATAGTTAGGAATTAGCATTTAAAAAACCTTACTTTACTCACACAAAACCATTGAAATTCCATATATAGTTAGTTGTACTACCTATATATCGCGCACCCGCAATCCACTGCTGATCATGTCACATATTACATCATTCATGACATGGTCACTGACATCACTGATGACATCAGGGATTCCTTTGCCACAAGTGTTTGAAGACGGCTACCGGTTTCTTTTCTCTGCTGTGGTGATCTATCGTTGTGCTGCCTGAAGAAACAAAGCTCCTGCAGAACCTGTAAGCGCTCACTGGCAGCGCTTGTGTTTCAAAGCCTCTGCAGCGCTATCTGGCAGCGCTTGTTTCTCACCTCTCGCGTTTCCCGCTCCGCGGGAAACACTCGTCGTTGTGGGCTCGTTGGCTGGTAAGGAGGCCAGGGGACAGCAAAGCCCACAAGCCAGCTGGGCTCGGGGAACCTCCCCGCCACGCCCCCCTCACCTGCAACAAATAGCGCTGAAGCGCTGCTGAAGAGTGGATTCCTTTGCCACAAGTGTTTGAAGACGGCTACCGGTTTCTTTTCTCTGCTGTGGTGATCTATCGTTGTGCTGCCTGAAGAAACAAAGCTCCTGCAGAACCTGTAAGCGCTCACTGGCAGCGCTTGTGTTTCAAAGCCTCTGCAGCGCTATCTGGCAGCGCTTGTTTCTCACCTCTCGCGTTTCCCGCTCCGCGGGAAACACTCGTCGTTGTGGGCTCGTTGGCTGGTAAGGAGGCCAGGGGACAGCAAAGCCCACAAGCCAGCTGGGCTCGGGGAACCTCCCCGCCACGCCCCCCTCACCTGCAACAAATAGCGCTGAAGCACCGCGCATCGCGGGACGCGCGCGGGCGACGCCGGGCTAAGCCCGGGCAAAGGGCGGGCCCTCTGTGGCCCTCAGTGGCCGAGGTAGGCCGGGCTGGGCCCTGGTATTTTTATTTTTTATTTTTACATTTTGTTGTCTGCACATCTTCGCTGTGTTCAATTGTAGCAAATATTCTAACAGAAATACACGGATGATCTGCTGACTGTAACTCGGTTAACTGCTCCTGTGAACTTATCGGCTTCCTCCAGCATCCCAGTATTTATATTTTATAAACTGTGTGTTTTGATATCTGCGACTCCCTATCAAGCGTAAGGACTATTTTCTAAAGAAGTATTATGTCTACAAAGAAATTACGATCTGGGAAAGTGTTAAGGGATAAAGTAGAGGTGATATCCGAACCCGCACGCTTGAGAAAAAAGTCAGAAAATAGTGCGTTAGTGAAAGGTCAGATGCAGCTGGAACACATTTGGGAAAAATCAGGAAATAAAATCGTAAAAGACCCAATAATCCTAAAGTCTGCTTTATCACCTCACTCGCAACCACAAACCATTGAGGAATTGGATTTAAACACTGATGTGCTGATTGAATTAAATCAATCTTCTTTCCCTCATAAGAATGTCATTAATTCCTTGGCTCATGATCATAATACTCTCACCGAAAGAGAAAAGGAAGAGGAAGACTTTGCTGCTACATCTATCTCCACTAGTATTGATCTCGAACTTTGTGGTCGATACATGGATAAGAAATCTCTTGCCCAGGTTGGGGATAGTAAAACTCCAATTAGAGCAACTCCATCTGGAATGCTCTTATATAGCAGCACTCCATCAATCAAATCTCAAGATGATTTATTAACGCATAGTGATTTGAAGTCTCCTCAATTGAATTTATCAGGGATTTATTCTTTTGCTCAATCTAGCTATCCAAAAAATGAGAAACCAATTTCTGAATCTCTGATAGCGCTTGAACAAATATTGTCTTCTATATTGTTACTCCTTGGTAAATTTGCTGTGAGTTCTGATTGTATTTTGTCATCTGTGTCTGAGATATTGAAGGAAATGTTGTCAAAAAAGGGTGCTAATGTTTCATTACCCCCCTCTGAACCCGTAGTTGAAAATGTTACATCACCCCCTACTGAACCTGCAGTTCGAATTGCGCCAAACTGTATTAATCTTTTGCAGGGTAATAACCCTATGAAATTGTCAGTAAAGGCAGACATCCATACACCTCTCAAGAGCCCTACTTTATCTGTCACTGGACAGAGCAAACTCTCAAAGCTCACTGTCAAGGATGATAGCTTGGTAGAGGTGGTGCAAACGATCGAAAATGATCTTTTTCCCATCTTTACTCATGAAAAAAAGGGCCTGGATGGATTGCCGGCTCAGACTAAAACTAGAAAAGAAAAACCAAAAGGAAAAAATAGGAAGTTATTACGTAAATATAAGAAAAAAAAGCCAAGGCAAATTATTTTTCAAAAAAACATAAGCCCTGATGCAGCAGAGGAGTTAGGAAATGGGGAAAATCCACTACTGAATAGCACCAACAATAAGGTAGCGGACGATGCATTTAATGAGGCATTGGAGGATAATACGGTTGGGGGCTGTACAAATGAGGTGATTCTACCTCATGTGTTACAAGCGCCAAAACCGTTATCTGTGCTGGTTGATGCTATGGGAATTCCGCCGCAAGTGGTAAAAGTACTAAACCCAACTGCATCTACTTTTCGGCCCCAACCTAATACTGCTAGTGGTCTAATTATTCAACCAGTAAAATGTGCAACGATATGTGTGGATACATTAACACTGGATTTTCTTCCGCTGTTTGATCTGGATGTAAAAATGAATAGGTCTTGGCTGCTTAACTGTTTTAAAGAGATTGATAATCTAAAATTGATTTTGTCAAATGATATTGACTTAGTTTTTCCAATAAAATCAAGCACTGGACAACGAACAAGAGTAATTTTTTATTCAAAAATAATTACTAATCTTGTTCTACATCAGGCGGAATTTTTCCAATGTAGAGGAATTGACGTATTACCTTATCATAATAAGGCCTTATCTATTGCCTCTAGAGATAGTATTATTAATCCAGTATTTACACAGGATGATCATTACTTTGGTAATAAAGATCTAAAAATCTGGGTCTCAAAGGGCAAAAGAATGGTATCTCAGGCTCTGCCATTGCCTGATAATACAGATGTCCCTCTAATAGAAGACAATCAGATGTGGAATTGGTTGCCCGGGGTTTTATCTACTAATTCCGCGAGTAACTCACGACTCTTCCAACATCTTTAACAATAACTTAAAAATTGTCTCTTGGAATGCTGCTGGCATGTTCAATTCCCCTGAGAAATTTGACTTTTTATCTTCTCTAAACGTTGATGTAATATGTCTCCAGGAGACGTGGTGTAAAAATCTCCCCTATGTAGGGAAAGAGTTTTTTGTCCTAGAGGCTCCTGCAAAACCTTCAAAAAAAGGCCATGCGAAAGGTGGAATTGCTTGTCTTTTATCCACCTCTCTTCAATGGCAATATACACATTACTCTGACTTTAGTAATCTCTTCCAGTCTATAACTATTACTAACTTAGGCAATGTAGGCACGCGGTCTTCGTTTGTTATTTTAAATGTATACATTCCCCCCGAGGAATGTTTTAATCCAGTTATGAAGCGAATGTTTTCTTATGTAACAAAGCTATTGGAGGCTGAATATCCCCCCTATATACTAATGGTTGGAGACTTAAATAGTAAAATATCCAACTCTACTTTAGTTAAGTTCAGAAATAAACTTAAGGAAGAAGCGTATAATATACCTCAAATGGCATGGCCTCCTAAAATAAAATCTAATAAAAGAGGTAGGATTCTTTTGGAGGAACTTAGCCTTTTTGAAGGGCTTATTATTAATGGTAGAATGCCCTCGGATAGTCCTGCCCATTATACACATGGCTCATACAGGGGTGAGTCTATTTTGGACTATGCCATTACGGACTTTGAGTCGTTCCATTTGATTAGGGATATGGTGATCACTCATTCTATATTGAGTGATCACAAAATAATTAATTTGACTCTTTCACTTACCCCTTCTGAAACTAACTCCTGGTCCTTAAAGCATAGAGATCTTACCATTGATCGAAAGTCTGGTAGATGTTTTTGGGGTCCCACTACCATGAAGGAAGTACAAAGCCTCCTGGCTCAAACTTTACTAGAACTCGATCAGTGGGAGGGTACAGAATTTCTACAACTAGAAAACCTTATTAAAAAAATTGTTGGATTTGCCAAGAAAAAGGGAAACCCTAAAAGACCACATTTTTCACCTAGTCCTCTATTTTTCCTGAATAGGGAGATAAATGCACTAATCAGGAAACAATATCTTAATAGATCTGAGGAAAATGAGTCTCTACTAGCACTATTAAAACGTAGAAGAGTCAGATTGAGAATCAAATTGAAAAGAGAAAAAGAAGACTCTCTTTGGATTAGTTTGAGGGAGGCTATAACCTTTAATCGATTTAGAGAATTTTGGTCTATAATAAGGAAAGGTTGTGGTACCATAGTAGCTCCCCGTCCTATAGCCATCTGCGAAGAAGACTGGACAGTTTTTGTAACTGCATTATATGCTCCAAATGAAGTATTGGAGGATATAGGTATGTTGGAGTTAAATGATATGCAAAAAAGCATTCTCCCGACAGAAAAAACAATAGTTGCTGCAATAAAGAGTATGCGCTCTTCTGGAGCCATGGGTCCAGACGAACTTCCCATGACAACTATTAAGCAGGATATCGCTACCTGGAGTAGGATTCTTCTCCCTATATTTCAGGCTTGCTTTTTAACAAGAACTGTCCCTGACTCCTGGAAGGGTAGTATATTAATTCCTATATTTAAAAAGGGGGATCGGGAGCTGCCATCTAATTATCGTCTAATAGCTTTGTTAGACGCCATAGGAAAATTTTTCGCTAAATGTGTACTAATGTTAATTATGGAATGGGCAGAAACTAATAAGATTTTGCCAATGGAACAAACTGGTTTCCGTGAAGAGCACGGAACGCTAGATAACCTGACATTATTGCAGGTGATCAGTGATAAGTATGTATGTATCCGTGATGGTGGCTTATATGCCGCATTTATTGATTTCTCCACGGCATTTGACAAAGTGGACCGTCCATTGCTGTGGAGGAAATTGGCGGCATTGGGTATGCCAGGATACTTACTTGCATTGGTTCGTTCTCTGCATATGAACACATGGTGTAAGGTGCTACAAGGCGGAGAAGAGGGTCTCACTTCATCTATTCCCTCCCAGAATGGCCTAAAACAAGGGTGTATACTGGCGCCTATATTATTTTCTTTATATGTGGCCGACCTCCCAATTTTTATTTCATCTTGTGAGGGAGTGGCACCGAAAATTGGAGGGTCTGCTATATCTATTCTAATGTATGCAGACGATATTCTTGTTATGGATTTGACCCCGAAGGGTTTATCTAATCGTCTGCTTGCACTGAATGAATTTGCTGTAGCACACCATATGAAAATTAACACATCAAAAAGTAAAATCATGTGTATTTTTGGCAAAAGAAAATGCAGATCGAGCAATTATAAGTGGTTTATTGGGGGGCAAAAACTCGACGTGGTTAAATCTTATCCTTTTTTAGGCAAAATAATATCAGCGAATCTTAGTGAGAGTCCCCATATCGAACATAGCTCTCGCAAAGCATTGACTCATGGTACGGGGTTATGTTCGTTATATAATGCCACTGGGAAGAGACACTTCTCACTTTTTCTGGAAGTTTTTAAAGCAAAAGTGCCAGCTACTCTTTTATATGGAATAGAATTAGTGGAGCTGAAATATTGGGGATTCCTTCAAAAAATGGAAGGACGGGTACTTCGGAAAATTACATCACTTAGTAACGCATGTTCTACCTCTTCATGCAGATTAGAATTTGGACTCCGAAGTTGCTGGACACAGGGATTGGTGGCCCTGGTAAGATGGGTAGCATGCTTGGCTAGAGGAAAACCTGGTACCCTAAGAGAGCTCATTAAAAAGGAGTTACTGGGTAATCTTAACAATTTTTCCTCTTTACTAAAAAATTTCAGGAAAGCTGTAGCCCTGTTAGAGTTGGATGAGAGTACCCTATTCTTACTTACTCCCTCTGAACTTAAAGCTTCATTAAAAAGAGCTTCGTGGGAGTTATGTTACAAGTTGGATACCCTTGCCCAACCCAGACTATATGACAGGGAACCTCTGCTAGAGACATACACCCCCAAGCTGGCCCAACAATATTTGACCTGGAATATTCCTCATGGCGTCCGTAGGTTATGGTACCTCCTACGACATGACTTGCTCCCTCTTAATTCACTCTTAGCAAAATGGTACGGGGGTTCCCCTACATGTAACTTCTGTAATGCCGCTGTTCAAGATCGTAACCACGTCTTGTTTATTTGTCCTGCTTTACGTTCCTTGCGATTTAAGTGGATTAAACCTATTTGTTTACAATTGGGAATCTTAAATGCTAAATTGTTTGTACATGCTCTTTACTGCCCTCCAAATGAACTGTTTTGTTGTAGAATTTTTAAATTTTTTAAAGGGTTCTTAAATATTTATTGAGGTTGCTGGGATGTTGCCGTGGTTCACTTTAAGAGCCGATAACTGTAGTGCTTTGTTCATTCATTATTAATTATGTATGTTCATATATCCTTTTCTTTTATTTGTTATCATTGTATCATGTTATGTTTAATTTTTATGTGGCCCTCAGTGAGAGCCAAAACATAATAAATTTTGACTTGACTTGATGACATCTCAAATGACATCACTGATGACATCACTGATGACATCTCAAATGACATCACTGATGACATCACTGATGACAACATCCAGTGACTGTATGTTTCTGTAAAGTTAAAATATGTCTTACATATTGAAGAATGAGTGGATGTAGAAGTGTCTGAACAAAGGATTTAGTAGGTGCATGACTGACTGTATGAGTGAGTGATTAAATGTGTCTCACTGAGTGCATGGGTTAGTGACTAAACTGTCTTAATTTGTGCATCATTATGTCTGTTGTTCTGTAAACTGCTGCATGTGTTGATCAGTAGCTATATGATTAAGTATATGGGTTATTGATTGGTTGCCCACGTATTTGTATGGGAGACTGAGAGTGTGTAAGGGTGGCTGGGAGGTGTATGACTCTCTGCATAGATGTATGGGTTCAAAAGTGCATGTGGAAACAGCTGTATGGGCGGTTGACTGTGTGCATGACTGTATTGGTGAGTGAATAGATATCTCAGTGCTACATGTCAAAGTAAGTACATATGTAAAATACAGTACATGTGAGAGTTGACATATATAAATAACTGTGCATAAGAGCCAGTGAATGTGTGAGTGGCTGTATGGATCATTGTGAACTTGTATCCAGGATTGTATAAGTGAGTAAATATGTTTTAGTATATGTTTGAATAAGTAAGGTGTGTTTAACTGTATAGTTAAGGAAATGGAGGTGTGATTGATTGTTTGCATTACTGACTAGGTGTGTGTGTAACTTCATGGATGAGTGACAATCTGTGAGTCTGTGTTTACACTGAGTGTATCTAAGGTTATATTAGAGTCTGAAGAGGTTCATCGTATTATCACATGAATGATGTCATCAGTGATGTGATCAGTAATGTCAAATGAGATGTCATCAGTGATGTCATCAGTGATGTCATTTGAGATGTCATCAGTGATGTCATCAGTGATGTCATTTGAGATGTCATCAGTGATGTCATCAGTGATGTCACTGACCATGTCATGAATGATGTAATATGTGACATGATCAGCAGTGGATTGCGGGTGCGCGATATATAGTTAGTACAACTAACTATATATGGAATTTCAATGGTTTTGTGTGAGTAAAGTAAGGTTTTTTAAATGCTAATTCCTAACTATATATGGTTTATAACCTATGGTTTTTTCAGTGAATATATATATATATATATATATATATATATATATATATATATATATATATATATACATATATATTACCTACTGGCGGTCGCCAGTAGGTATATATAGTTAGGATTTTTTCTCTATGGGTTTTTTGAAAATTCTATGTCTAATAACTTTGGCGTTTGTGGACGGAATCGGCTGAAATTTTCAGGAAAATGGCACATTTTGTTTCTGAGCAGCCCTTGAAAATTTGGGGGGGGTTCGTCCAGTGGGGGCCGAGAAAAAAGGGGGGTCCCAAAACGTGTTTTTAACATTGAGTTTTCCATAGGGCGGTTGGCCTCACTTTTAGCCCGAACGGCTGAATGGATTTGCACGAAACTTGGCAAAATTGTAGGGACTGGTAGCCCGATGTGCCTTTTGTAGGTCTCAATATATGTGCTCCAGTGGATTTTGAGAAATTAACGTTTAAAAAAAGATATATATCTGTAACAGCGGACCGGTTAGCGCTCTGGTTCGCGGACTTTTCGCGCAACGGAGCTTTGTGAAGCGAAGCTGATTGGTTCTCCGGCGTCTGTCAACATTCCAAACAGTCCGTAGCGGCCGCCATCTTGTCTCTCGGTAGGATCGAGAGACAAGAGGAGGTCAAAACAAAGGGGGAAATAACTATAAGGGGGCATAGTAGATCCTCGCTGACCCCCTAGGTTTGATGTGGAGGTTTTAAAAGGGCCCCGCGGGGCAAAAAAAAAACAAAATAATAATAATCGAACGGCTGAATGGATTTGCACGAAACTTGGCAAAATATTAGGGACTGGTAGCCCGATGTGCCTTTGCTAGGTCTCAATATATGTGCTCCAGTGGATTTTGAGAAATTAACGTTGAAAAAAAGATATATATCTGTAACAGCGCTCCGCTTCGCGTACTTTTCGCGTTACGGAGCTTTGCGAAGCTGATTGGTTCTCCGGCGTCTGTCAACATTCCAAACAGTCCGTAGCGGCCGCCATCTTGTCCCTCGGTAGGATTGAGAGACAAGAGGAGGCCAAAGCGAAGGGGGAAATGACCATAAGGGGGCATAGTAGATCCTTCCTGACCTCTTAGGTTTGATGTACCATTTTGCCAAGTTTGGTGTAATTCCGTTCAGCCATTCAGGGTGTAGACGTATGTAAATGTCCTATGGAAAATTGCATGGGGAAAACACATTTGAAAGTGTTGAAATTTAGAACCAATTAAAATGTTACTTTGGTTTTGTATTTGTGTGTGATGAAAGTTAATTGGTTATGTATATATGTCAAATGAGAGGAAACCACAGCCATTTTGTGATACTACTGTCTGAGGTACATTTGTGAGGAATTTTTGGTGGTGAATTTCTGGTGTTTGATTTACACAGTACTAACACTACTGCTACTTTTAAAAAGGTGAGTTGTTAATTTGTAAGGGGAACTATGTTGTACACTTGAAGATAATTTGAAAAATGTTTTCTGTTATTTATTTGCTGTCCTTCTGTTATACTAAATACTTGATGAAGTTAGTTTTATATTATGTATTACTAAAAACGATAAATGAAAGTGATTATTTTTTTCTGCAATTTACAGCAAGCAATTTCAAAATAAAATGGCTCACAATGAAGAGACCGTGGCAATTTCTTTTGAATTGTCCACTACATTGATTGAAATTGAGAGCACCAATAATGAAATATTGTCACAAGGAGGACATGACTTGTATGATTCCATTAGATTGATTGAAATGGACAGCACCAAGAATGAAATATTGTCACAAGGAGATGACTTGAATGATTCCACTACATTGATTGAAATTGAGAGCACCAATAATGAAATATTGTCACAAGGAGGAGATGGCTTGTATGATTCCATTAGATTGATTGAAATGGACAGCACCAATAATGAAATATTGTCACAAGGAGGAGATGACTTGAATGATTCCACTACATTGATTGAAATTGAGAGCACCAATAATGAAATATTGTCACGAGGAGATGACTTGAATGATTCCACTACATTGATTGAAATTGACAGCACCAATAATGAAATATTGTCAGAAGGAGGAGATGACTTGAATGATTTTTTTGATCAATCTCTTGATGGCGAATTTATCGAGTGTTTGGAGACCATAGAGTTACAAGAATCATCATTGCAGACTTTTAATGAGGAGATTCCAGATGAGATGATTGAAGAGGAAATTACTGATGAGGACATGTTAGTAGTTGTTTCAAATTTAGAAAATTCTGAAGAATAAATTTATATTTAGAAATCAAAAATTGTTTGAGACATTATTTATTTTTATTTTTAATTTATGAGGTTGTAGCGAAGTGATTGTAGTATAAAATGAGACTTATAGTATAGAGTGCAACATTTTTATGTTACATGGTAAGTTTACTCATATTTACTTCCCTTCTGCCACTATATTATCTCCAATGTGTATTTGACATGTCTTCTTCATCTCCGGCCTCCTTTCTCTCACTGTGTGTCTCCGATGCATCTTATCGCTGGTATTTTGTGTAATTACAGAAGAGAGTAAAATAAAATAGTTCGGAACGTGAAAAGGGGGCAAAGTAGAGTACTCCTCACCCCCTAGGCCTTTTTAGGCGGTCCCAAAAGGATCAGTTTCTGCTTTCCTGAGAGATTATGGTATGAGTTCCATATACCACAATAACTTGCATTACAACATGCAAGATATCCATCTCCTATTACCAACTTTTGGAGATATTCGCGCTAAGCGCGAATATCTCCAAAAAGTAACACCTGCCCTGAGCAGTTCTTAGCCATGTTATCCAATGGGAGGTGGATAACATGGCTAAGAGCATTAGCTCGGTAATGCATGAATATCGCTGAGTTTTTAGCGATATTCATGCATTGCGGCCGTTTATTATCGCATTTGCGATAAACCTTGATAATAGTAAGGTTTATCTTCGATAATTTCTGACGATGCTTAGTGGTAAAAAATTGGTTGGTAAGCATCGTTAGCGATAAATATCGCTTAACTTTGGTAATATGCCCCAACGTCTGTTAACGTTCGATTCGAAGGAAATGAGGAAGTGTTGAAAAACATTGTCTGCGCCATCTTGCCTTTTTTGAAATGCCACACTTTTGTCGTGCACGGCAGCCATTTTAGATGTCTTGACCAGACCCACTCTCTGCACGCTGTCGATTCGTAGCATGGCTCCTCACCCTCGTAAGCATCTCCCCCAGGCACTGGTCACCACCGCTCTCTGTCTTATGCATGGGCAATAAACCTTCCCCCATCTGCGCTGCTCTTCCCTGAGAATCACACTCTGTGCCCGCCCGACACCTCCCTTTCGCCCTATTCACTACCGCACCCTCTGACACTCCTCTTCCTCTGTGTCCGAATGTCCAGGCCGGTCCTAGGCTATCAGCTAGCCCTGCAGATGTAGTTTATGGCCCCAGCTGTAAAGAATCACCCCTCTTCAAAGGAGTTATAGTAGATCAAGGCCCACACCCGATGTGATCCGTCACAGCACACGCGTTCCTACTATCTGAAAACCATCCTGTATTGTGATTGGGGAGAGGACCGAGCCTGAAGCGGAAGATTCCAGGAATGACTCTTTGTACATCAAAGTTTTTACAATTATGTGTCACATTAAAAATATATAGCACTCCAACAAAGTAGTAGGAATATAAAACTTTAATAACATATAAATATATACAACAAAACAAAAACAGTAAAAACATTTAAACAACGAAGAGACCGTGGCAATTTCTTTTTAATTATCCAATAGATTTATTGAAATTGACAGCACCAATAATGAAATATTCTTGTCAGTAGCGGTCTGTTGTGCGAATAGTTCCAAGGCAGCAGAACGCGCTGAAATCTAGATGGCACGAAAGTGATGTCTAGCAAGTTGCCGCCCAGCAAATAACGGCGTGGGGCGCCGCGGGGGTGAGTGAGTCCAGTAGGCACCACAGCTATTCTTACCGGCATTGCAGAATTACTGCTGGGGACAATGCCTGTGCTGTAGCAGGGTCACAGCAGAAACAAAAAGGATTCTGTTGAAGATGTTGTTGGTTTTCAATTTGAAAACAGTTCTGGTGTCAACTGCTATGCTAATGTAGTGGTTAATGTTTTGTTTTCTCTAGAAAATGTAAAAGAGGGGGAGGCAGTCCAAAGTTCCGTTAAAAGGGCAAAGGAAAGGATCGGTGGTTTGAACTATCAGTCAAAAAGGGGAGGGGGTGCAATAATTTTTCCTACCGGGTCACACTGTGCTTTCACCGGAAGTGAGGTCTGCAGGATTGTAGTAATTCAAAGTGAGGCTGGCGCCAGCATGGGAGCGCCGACGTCCCGCGGATACAGTTTCGTCACTCCACGGGCGATCATGGCAGTCATTCCCCATCGGGGGTCGGAGACTCCCGCGGCTCCTCTAGAATCTTCAAGGTCGTGGAGGACTACGGTGGTGGAGTCAACCAGTGACCGGGCCATTTCTTTATGTTGGGCCCGCTCTTGCCAGGTCGACCGCCATTTTGAGAGTTCGGCAGCTACCGGCGATCGCGGGGTCACATGAGCGGACGGGCTCCACCCTGCCGGGCGAGACGTTGCAGCATGGCCACAGTGGAAGAACCGTTATCTAGGTCGTTCCGAAACTGTGCAGCACTGGAGTTGTTAGGATGCCACCGCCTGGAGCGCTGAGGGTGCAGCTGGGAAGCCTCCACCTGGGGAGCCGGGAGAGGCCTGTTCGCACCGTCTCTCCCTCCCAGTGCACCCCACGGCGTCTCGCTTGAGATTTGTTATGGCCGGACCAGGCGATGAGGACGAGGGGGGGTCGGAGGCATGTGCAAGACATCCCCCTCCAGTGTTGTCGCAGACATTATAAAAGAAAGAAGTGTCCCGTCCGTCTTCGGGCCGGGCTTCCGGTGGATGTCGGCCGGACGCCCCTGGCTCTGGCCCCATGAACGGGTTTCTTGGTTTATCGGCTGCAGCCGGATCCCGTCGGCCTCGGCCCCCCGACCGTTGGTGGTCGGACCGGAAGAGCATGTGGCGGGACTACCTGCAACTCTCAAGGGCCACCGCGGCCGGACTGGGAGAGAGAGGGGAGGGTCGAGGAGACATTCCCCCCCCCTGCAACTGTTCAGCGTTGTAAAGGCAATCCCCTGGCCGGGTCCCGCTGGTCTCGGCCTCTCCTCCGGCTACACCCTACGTTAGGATCTCCTGGCCGAGGCGTGGCAGCAGAACCTGCCTTATATGGGCTGCTCCCGGCTGGGCGTAGCCGGAACCCTGCCCCACCTTGGAAGTTTCCAGAGTGGGGGTGGATGTTCTACTGACTTGCATTTTCCCTAGTCTATCGATTTTTTTGGCGTGGCAGGCGGTGGGACAGCGAGGGGTGATTTGGTTTCTCTTACTGTTTTTCTGGTCTCTCACCACTGGCATATTTTAACGTTTTCTTGTTTCTAGGACATTAATAGGTTTTATCATTACGTTATGTTATCGTTTCTTTGTTCGTTGTTTAATAAAAGTTCATGTTCATCAGTGGCCTACTGATTTTCGTTTTCCTATTTTTTTCTTTCCAGGTTGTTTCATGGTAAAGTTTCTGTTAACAGGATACAGTGATCACTTCGTTATTATTGCATATGTCCTTTTCACTAGGGGTGCTCTCTGGTCGGGCCAGATGACGTATCTCTAGTAAATGGTCCGGGTGAAAAAGGTGCATCAATCAGTGGGGAGTAGATAGGCATGACAGATTACAACGGGGGAGAACGGTCCGCATTACGTACCCTTTCACTACTTGCAAAGATTTTCCTACGTTTATTTGCAAACAGGGAATACCTCCAAAAAGAACTAATTCCCAAACAGTCAATGTTCGGACAATCAATCAATCAATGAGGAATGAAATAGGTACGACGTGTTAAAGGCTTGCGTTACCTACCCTTCACTATCTGCAAAGGGAGATAGAATATTCCTATTCTTCCTCGTTTGCAGGTAGAGAAGATCGTTAAGAGAATTAACTTCGAACAATTCAATGCTCGATTGAAACAATCAACAAGGGGTACTGTGAACACAAATGAACGCCGCTTATATACATACGCATTGCTATTTTCAACAGGTTGTTCCTAATGTTTCTATTTTAGCGAGGTCAAAAGAGATCCCATTAGTGGCCTACTGATTTTGCTCGATTCCTTTTGTTTTTTTACACGATTTTTCGCTATCTGCAAAGACTAAACAGAGTATTGCGACTCTGTGCTTGTTTGTAAATAGAGAATGAACCAAAGAGAACAATCAATCAAATGGAGAGAGAAGCAGGCACGACGGATTACAAAGGGGGAAAGGGCTGCATTAACTACCCTTCACTATCTGCAAAGAGAGAGTACTCCTAATAGAAATGAGGGGTGGGGGGCAGCAATCAAAGCAGATCAGTGTGCATAAACACGAAAAAAAAAATTCTTACCACGTACTTGACATTCGACAGCTTATGATATTTGCTATTAAAAAACCATTGAAATTCACTGAAAAAACCATAGGTTATAGACCATATATAGTTAGGAATTAGCATTTACAAAACCTTGAAAATTCACTGAAAAAACCATAGGTTATAGACCATATATAGTTAGGAATTAGCATTTAAAAAACCTTATTTTACTCACACAAAACCATTGAAATTCCATATATAGTTAGTTGCACTAACTATATATTGCGCACCCGCAATCCACTGCTGATGATGTCACATATTACATCATTCATGACATGGTCAGTGACATCACTGATGACATCACTGATGACATCTCAAATGACATCACTGATGACATCACTGATGACATCTCATTTGACATCAATGACCACATCACTGATGATATCATTCATGTGACAATACAATGCATCTCCTCACATTTTAATATAACCTCTGTTTCACCCAGTGTTAAAAACAGAGTATAATTTTTGAAACCATTGACACACCAATACTAGTTACTACATACGTACTCACTGATTCCTACGTCTACACACACATTCACTCATTCACCCATACAATCATTCATACATACAATCACTCATGTTTACAACACAATCATATGCACTCATACACCTATACAGACACTCACACTCTGCCACTCATCCATGGAGTTACTCACACACCTAGTCAGTCCTGTAAAGAATCAATCACACTTCCATTTTCTACTCTATACAGTTAAACATAGAGCACCTTACGTTTTCAACCATATACTAACACATACTTACTCTCTTATACAATCATTGATACAAGTACACATTGATCTGTACAGAGTCACACACCTCCCATCCAGCCACACACACACTCAGTCTCCCATGCAAATACTTGGGCAATCAATCAATAACCCATATAGTTACTCATATAGCTACTGATCAACACATGCAGCAGTTTACAGAACAACAGACATAATGATGCACAAATTAAGACAGTTTAGTCACTAACCCATGCACTCAGTGAGACACATTTAATCACTCACTCATACATTCAGTCATGCACCTACTAAATCCTTCGTCCAGACACTTATACATCCACTCATTCTTCAATATGTAAGACATATTTTAACTTTACAGAAACATAGTCACTGGATGTTGTCATCAGTGATGTCATCAGTGATGTCATTTGAGATGTCATCAGTGATGTCATCAGTGATGTCACTGACCATGTCATGAATGATGTAATATGTGACATCATCAGCAGTGGATTGCGGGTGCGCAATATATAGTTAGTGCAACTAACTATATATGGAATTTCAATGGTTTTGTGTGAGTAAAATAAGGTTTTTTAAATGCTAATTCCTAACTATATATGGTCTATAACCTATGGTTTTTTCAGTGAATATATATATATATATATATATATATATATATATATATATATATTCACTGAAAAAACCATAGGTTATAGACCATATATAGTTAGGAATTAGCATTTACAAAACCTTGAAAATCCACTGAAAAAACCATAGGTTATAGACCATATATAGTTAGGAATTAGCATTTAAAAAACCTTATTTTACTCACACAAAACCATTGAAATTCCATATATAGTTAGTTGCACTAACTATATATCGCGCACCCGCAATCCACTGCTGATGATGTCACATATTACATCATTCATGACATGGTCAGTGACATCACTGATGACATCTCAAATGACATCACTGATGACATCACTGATGACATCATCCAGTGACTGTGTTTCTGTAAAGTTTAAATATGTTTGATATATTGAAGAATGAGTGGATGTATAAGTGTCTGGATGAAGGATTTAGTAGGTGCGTGACTGACTGTATGAGTGAGTGAATAAATGTGTTGTACTAAATGCATGGGTTAGTGACTAAACTGTCTGAATGTGTGCTTCAGTATGTCTGTTGTGATGTAAACTGCTGCATGTGTGGATCATTAGCTATACGAGAGGCTATATGTGTTATTGATTGGTTGCCCAAGTATTTGTATGGGAGATTGAGTTTGTGTGGGGGTGGCTGGGAGGTGTGTGACTCTGTGCATAGATGTGTGAGCAGTTGATTCACTAGGTGTATGAGTTCAAGAGTGCATGTGGAAACAGCTACATGGGCGGTTGACTGTGTGCATGAGTGTATTGATGAGTGAATGGATATCTCAATGCTACATGTCATAGTAAGTACATATGTAAAACACAGTACATGTGAGAGTTGGCATATATAAATAACTGTGCATGAGAGCCACTGAATTTGTGAGTGGCTGTATGGATCATTGTGAACTTGTATCAGGGATTGTATAAGAGAGTAAATATGTGTTAGTATATGTTTGAATAAGTAAGGTGTGAATAACTGTATAGTTGAGGAAATGGAGGTGTGATTGATTCTTTGCATGACTGACTAGGTGTGTGAGTAACTCCATGGATGAGTGACAGTGTGTGAGTGTCTGTATACACTGAGTGTATCTAAGGTTATATTAGAGTCTGAAGAGGTTTATCGTATTAGCACAAGAATGATGTCAAATGAGATGTCATCAGTGATATCATCAGTGATGTCATTTGAGATGTCATCAGTGATGTCATCAGTGATGTCACTGACCATGTCATGAATGATGTAATATGTGACATCATCAGCAGTGGATTGCGGGTGCGCGATATATAGTTAGTGCAACTAACTATATATGGAATTTCAATGGTTTTGTGTGAGTAAAATAAGGTTTTTTAAATGCTAATTCCTAACTATATATGGTCTATAACCTATGGTTTTTTCAGTGAATTTTCAAGGTTTTGTAAATGCTAATTCCTAACTATATATGGTCTATAACCTATGGTTTTTTCAGTGAATTTCATTGGTTTTTTAAAAGCTAATATCTGTAGCTGTAAAATGTATTCTTCTTTAAATCCAAAAATATATTTTATATGTTTATTAATAATTTTTTTTAAAAATATTTTTTTTTCTTCCCTCCCGCTTCGCGAATCGGGAAGCTTCCCGTTAGCTGACCTTGATGCCGCGAAATAGTCCGCGAACCGGTAAACGCAGCCGCGGGCCGTGGAGGGAGTTACGGTGGGGCAGGGAGGCGGGGAGGGGGAGGGGCAGGGTGGAGGGACCTAAAAACTGGCATATGGATAATTGCAGGTAAGTACACAATTTAATTATTCAAACGAAATTCGTAGCGCGCACAGCATCGCATTTTGCGATGCAGTGCGCGCTACGAAATTCGTTTGAATAATTAAATTGTGTACTTACCTGCAATTATCCATATGCCAGTTTTTAGGTCCCTCCACCCTGCCCCTCCCCCTTCCCGCCTCCCTGCCCCACCGTAACTTCCTCCACGGCCCGCGGCTGAAACGTTCCTTTAACGCAACTGCCGCGTTAGAAAACAACATCGTGACGCCTCGCGTCCGCATGACGTTTCACGTTGTCGCGTGATACGTCATATGACGTGCTACGTTAGCGAACTGCTACGTGAACCGAGGCGCGAAGCGCAGGTTCCCGGAAGCAAACCGGGAGGCGGCGCAAAGCGCGTAACGTAAACACAGCAGGTCATGTGACTTGGTAATAACACTTTTCATTGGTTCATTTCACTTTTGGTTTCCTAATGATGTAACACTAGGTCATGTAATCTAAAATTAACACTTTTCATTGGTTGAGAACTATTGTTTTTCCCAAATGATGAAAACCCCTCCTTCTTTCCTCACTCTGACTTTCATCTTTGTGAGAGAAAGACCCTTTGTTACCAGTGAGCAATGGCTTCTTTAGTAGCTTCAGCTGGTGCTTCCCCACCACCTCCACCACATCCAAGGAAGAGAGGACCACCTGCTGAAGTTATAATTCAGCAAGAAGAGGAAGAAGAGGAAGAGGAGGAAGAGCAGGAAGAGAGGCAGTTTTTGCCTGAGGAGCCCAGGAGGTCTCACCGGAAAGAAAACTTCATTTGGCAATTTTTTAAATTTCCCAAAGGCCAGAAAAAAGTAAATGCAAGATACGTAACTTGCCTTATATGTCAAGATAGACTGTCCAGAGGGACCGAGAAGAAATACAGTTACGGAAACTACACAATGCATCGCCATATGACTAGGTGGCATCCTAACAACTACAGTGCTGCACAGTTTCGTAACGAACTAGATAATCCCCCTATTATGGCCAGAAGATCTGTTGTACCGGAAGTGACGGGACCAGAGGGCAGGGAGATGGTGCCAAATATACAACTGAGATTTGGGGAAGTAAAACAAGTCTGCGTACTTTGCAATGGATTCATTTGCTACAGAGAAAGTAGCATCACTCTGATCAACAGAGCTATTGACAATCATCTTCCAGTTTGTCCGAAACGCCGCAAACAATAAATTCTTTTTTTTTGTTGCTCCTGTTGAGCCCTTTACAATGAATCGTTTTCGTTCTCCCCCCCAAGAAAAACCAAAAAATATATAAAACCGTTCAGAAAAATTCAAAAAAAGTAAAAAAATGTTCATAAAAAAAATAAAAAAAATATAAAACAACAAAAACAATAAAAAAAAAAGTTCTTTTCAGAACTACCTCCCCGTTATTAAAAAATTGGTAGAATATTTGGAACTCTGCCAACCTCTATTTCTCTTAGTTCGCTTCCCAGTTCGCTCGCCGGTACGCGAACCGGGAGCGAACCAAAAATTTTTTTTTTTTTAAAAAGAACAGTAAGTATAAGGGAAGGAAACAGACAGTTATGTTAAAAGAAAGACAGCTATAGGGGAGTAAACTAGAGATACTATTACCCATAATCCACTGCTGATGATGTCACATATTACATCATTCATGACATGGTCAGTGACATCATCAGCAGAGGATTGCGGGTAACAGTATCCCTAGTTTACTCCCTATAGCTGTCTTTCTTTTAACATAACTGTCTGTTTCCTTCCCTTATACTTACTGTTCTTTTTAAACAAAATTTTTTAGATCAGTCAGAAACAGTGAAAGTAATAGAGACAGAGTGAGTGACCAAGAGTGAAGAAGTATGAGAAGAGAGGGACTAAGAAAAATAGTGAAGGAGTAGAGTAATTAAGTAATAGACAAAGGAATGAGGGAAGTAGCAAAGGCAGGAAAGTGATTCTTAAAGAAATAAAGCAGTGGAACTAATAGAAGTTAAATGTGATAGAAATATAACAAAAAGAGTACAAAACATTTACCTTATAATTGTCGTTAAGTTAGTCATTTGTTCTTTTTATACAAAAAAATCTGTGAAAGAGAGAACAAACATTTGAAAAATATTAAAACATGTTTTTAATAAATTAGAAAAAACAAGGGAAAAGATTGAAGGACAAATAGTTTTTCAAGAACTTTGACACTTACAGAAGCCTCTGCTTCTCCATGCCCCTACACAGTCCTAAAAATATACATTTTAAACTAATAGTATCTTGATGCAGATGAAGTGAGCCCTATCTTGCAACATTGTGCATCTTTTGCATGACTGCTGCATCGGTTTCATGTGGCATTGTTTTTTTACAGCATGACACATCTGCCTAGATTCATCATTTTATAATTTTGTCGCCTCATAGCAAATCTTTTCAACCGCGACTGCGTCACAAAAGTGACGCACAGAGGCGCAAAAGAGGCATACACCTATCATAAATCTGTCCCTAACATGTTAAATAATTGATTCAGGATGACAATAAGGTGTGGCCTATCCAGAGATTTGTTTAAGGTGAGGCCTACTCAGGGTTGCAGATCAAATTTACACTTATTGAAGAATACAGAGGAGATAATACATGTGAACGCCTACTAATGAAGTAAGTCATGTCCACTTCACTCTTGAACAAAGGCTAGACCTCTTCTGTGTCCGTGGACAGACCTAAACTTCATCTGCACAATGTCATTCGTAAACTTAGGAAACACAGGTGATGTAATTGAAAAATGTGGAGTTTATTTTCCTCATTTCACAATCACATCACCTGTGTTGCCTTTGCTTAGGTATCTCATAGTGCAGATGGAGTCTAGCATATCAAACAGTACACAGAAGTTGAGCAGTGTATACAACAATTTTCACACTTACAAAACCTTCAGCTTCTGCATGTCCCCTACACAGTGCTAATTATATACATTTCAAAGTGATGATATCTTGCTGGAGATGAACTGAAACCTATCTTGCAACATGGTGCATGTTTTACACAAAAGTGACCCACAGCGGAGCAAATGAGGCGCACGGTCATCATAAATCTCAGCCTAACATTTTAAATCATTGTTTCAAGATGCCGATAAGGTGTAACCTATTCACAGATTTGTTTCAGGTAAGTCCTACTCAGAGTTGCAGATGAAATTTAGGTTTGTTGAAGAATACAGAGAAGAAAATACATGTGCAGGCCTACCAACCAAGTGTGTCATGTCGACTGCACTCTTGGACAAATGTTAGACCTCCTCTGTCTCCAGGAACAGGCCTAAACCTCATCTACACAATGTGATGTGTAATGTTAAGAAACACAGGTAATATAATTGAAAAACGTGCAATTTTTTTTCCTCATTCCACAATCATATCACCTGTGTTTCCTTTGCTTAGGTATCTCATTGTGGAAATGTAGTCTATCATATGAAAGACTACGTAGAATATGAGCACTGTATGCAACAACTTTGACACTTACAGAAGCCTCACCTTCTCCATGCCTCCTACACAGTTCTACATGTACATCATAAATGCAAACAGAACAGAATTAATTATACATGTTAAATGGTTTATTTTTGCTGTTCTCAGAATGTATCAAATTTCACTAAAAACAGTGACTTGATGGTATTCATCATATAACAGCGGGGAAAAAAAACACAATCAAAATGATTGTGTTTAAAAAACCCATACAACATAACAAATCAGAATTCAGAACTCCTTAAAGTTAACTTACTTTCCATGACGGCGAAGGATGTCCTATGAACAGCTTACACTCTGTTGTGCTGTTATTACTTTCAACCCGCCACTTTCTGAAAGAAAACCTCCATTGTTTTCAAAAACATGTTACATACAATAAATGACATCTCGCTCTCTACCACACGTTTCCACAAGGCCAAATCGTGTCTGAGCCATTTATAACTCTTAGAATTCTTGTAAGCCAATCCTGTCATGTTGTATTTCCGCAACTTTCACAATTAAAATGTTGAAGATCATTTTCACAATCCTGGACTAGTAATATCTTCCCCTTCTTCCTCAATCATGTTCTACATTTCCTATGACATTGATACTGCTTACTATGAAGCAGACTTACACTACCTTTATGACTACTACAATTATTTAATTCTCTACATCACTTTTAATCACAAAGCAATGTAAAACAGTAGACAGCATTGCAGACTTACATTCCCTCTACTCCATGTTTTGATTGGCTGCTTCAATTAGCTTATAAAAAGAAACAGTTTTTCTGAACTCATTCAAAGTGCACGTACTTCTCCATGACGTCCAGTGTTATGGTAAGAAATTATGTCTCTGTACTACACTTATCCTCAAGGCCAAATCGTGTAGGAGCCATTAGAACTTCTTGAAATTCCTCAGAGCACATCCCGAGATTCTTTCCCTAAAATTTTGGTTTTAAAAACACCAGGTAAGAGTTTTTAAGGTCATACGGCAATTTTTTTGTGAAAATTAAAACAGAATCATTGCAGAATGACCAGCCATTTCTAGACTTTAAATAAGCTGTGTAATGTCCTGATGTTATTGAAGGACCGTCATGATATATAATTGCTACAGTTACAAAAGTCCTTCCTGATATTGACAACTGTGAAGCCACAACATTTTTAATTAAAGTTGTCAATTTTGTTCCATCAGGCCTACATCGTTGGAACATTAAAATGACATACTGGCCATATGTTCTTATAAATAATGTGGACATCATTTCAGATTTACATTGGCTACACTCCATGTTGTGATCAGCTCCTTTTACTAGCTTATTAAAAGAGACTGATTTACTGTCTGGCAAAGTTAAATATATAAATCTTTCTGAGTCTACACTAGTAGTACTTGATACCCTACAGTTCTCGCAGTCATGCTGCCATTGATAAGAAAGCCCAAACAGGTGATCTACATCTACACCTTCATCATGCAATACATCAAGCATATACATTAAAAACTCCTGACAATCTTGCTGACTATTTTGAGAGAATTGTGTTTGGCCTGAACATCTGTCTAACAGATTTCGGATTTCAGACACACTTTCTATGTTTGTTCTATCAGTGCTATATTTCTCTAACACAGAATTTAACAAACTGCAAAATCTTTGATCAGAATTGACCACAATCTCTTCCTTTACATTTTCTAGAGAAAACAAAACATTAACCACTACATTAGCATAGCAGTTGACACCAGAACTGTTTTCAAATTGAAAACCAACAACATCTTCAACAGAATCCTTTTTGTTTCTGCTTATAATTTCAGGTTCATCGACTTTTCGTCTTTTTGCTACAACCTCCCCAATATTGGTCACATTTCTTCGTTTCCGGCCTACCACACGTTTCTCAAACAAAGGATACTGAGGCAAATGTGGCGCATACTCTCTTCTTAACCTATTGTATTCCTTAACACAATCTAGATCCGCACAAATGTTTGTGACATCACACTCAATCAAGTACAATCCCGATAAAGTTCTAACTCGTGACAATGCCACATATGCCATACCCTCCTTGAACACAGAACTGCCAATATTCACCAATGCACTGTCTACACTTAAACCTTGCGATTTATGGATTGTCACTGCATATGCCAAGCAAACAGGAAACTGCTTACGACGAACATATAAGTCTTTTACAAGCAAAAATCTAGCAGAACAACGACCAATTAACTGTACTTCCTCAATGCCATCAAATTTAATTTTTAAAAATTCAATTCCATCTCTATTTCTGTATTTCACAAAATCAACAACATTACCCATTGATCCATTTACCAGACCTCTTTCAACATGTAAATTCCTTCTTATAATTATACGGCAGTTCAAGCACACATTCAGAGTCTTTTCAAAACCTGCAGTTTTAGATATAGTCTTCTCTAATGAATCCAATTTTGATTTCAAATTCTCAGACAAAATAATTGTTGATCCCATATGCTCTACTCTGTCAATAGCTTCTAGTTTCACAATCTCCTGCTTTTCTAAATGCAACATTTTGTTGTTGAAGATGGCACATTCTGCAAGAGTTGGCATCAAACATATTCCAGATTTCTTCTCAGTAATTTTCTGAAAAATATTCTCAGGCACAACATCTTGGTCTGGATATAAATTTGTCAGTAATCGTGCATGTAAAGCTTCTTTCCCATGCTCGGTCACTTTTCCAATTCTAACATCTTGTAGAATAGTCTTGTAAACTTCATCCTTCGCCTGACGCATATTTTCATGCAGTTCAGCATAATTGAAGTTTAACCATATATTGACGTTGCCAATGCTCCCTAGGCACTTCCTGGTATCTTCATGCGTGAGCATTTTGAACACAGGTTGCCCTTTCACTGGTGTCAGCTGCAGAAGATCTCCGAAAACAATGATGTGTTTGCCACCAAATAACACATCATACTCTGTTTTGAGAACTTCTTGCATTCTCAAATGCACAAACGCAAGCATGACACTGGAAACCATGCTTACTTCGTCAATGATAAGAAGTTTCATTTTCCTCAAGACTCTTGAAACTTCAAAACAAGCATCTCCCGATAGCTTGTGATATTGTAATTTGTTGTCATGCTCCACTGGCAGCATCAGTAAACGATGTAAAGTAATCCCTTTAATGTTATGTGCTGCCAGTCCAGTTGGAGCGGTGACAACACAAGACAGCGATGACTCTGTCCTTTCCTGCAAATAACATGAAATTGCTTTAATAAGGAAACTTTTTCCAGTTCCCGCTTCTCCACTCACGTACAGTCGGACAGGCTTCAACGACGTACATGAGCACTCTTTCTTGTCATGACTTAATCCATGATCAATTTGCATGGTAACTTCGTCATATATTTTCCTCTGCTCAACGTTGAGTTGTCTTTCCAACTCTTCTAAGTTAACCGCATCCTCCTGAGCATGTGCCATGGCTCTTTCCACTTCATTCATAGCAGTGGCAGCTTCATTTTCGATAACAGGTCCTCCTAGTGGATCCTGACTCAATGAAGCAGAACTCTGACTGTCCTGAGAACTGTCTCTGGCAATCTCCGCTGCAATCGTTGCTTCCTGCTCAATTTCCACATTCAACATTTCTACATATTTGGGAAAAGCAGGACATTCTATGGTCTCCTTGGCAGCATTGAAAGAGTCTTCATAACAGAGGAAATCTCCAAGCAGTTCCTCTTCTGCACGCCAAGGCTTAAAAAGTTGCAAAAGTGCTAAATAGAAAAACTCCTTTTTTTCAGGAGATTCGCCACGCAATTTTCGATGGTTTATCAAGTGGCATTTTCTTTGCTTGACCAGACATCCCTCACTTCCTATTACAGCATACACTCCTTTCTCAGTATCTTCTTTGATGTTCCTCTTGAATATGTAATTTTGCAGAACCTCATACAGACAAACATTCTCGAGGTGACTGCTTCGATTTGGATAATATGTATCCAACATGTTGGTCTTCAAAATGTCGAACTGTTTGGCTCCTTTTCCACCAAATACTCAATTTCCCGCACAGGTTTGAGAACTCGATTACACGTTGCAGCAAGACCAAGACTCGCCCAAACGATACTCCTGGACTTGGCATAGAGACTTGCTGAAGACAACCGGTCAGAACATTCGTAAGCTCCGATTTCTCGATGCGACAACATCTTCAGACTGAAACTGTACAACTTCTTGCTGAGGCTCTTTTCATGGGAAATGTCCTCCCACATATCCTTCAATTCTGTCTTCTCTTTTTTGGTGATGTAAGATGTCACATACCGAGCCACAGCCATACAGTTATCAGCCACAAACTGTATATCCATGTTAGCATTCCACATGGACAAAATCACCGGGTTGTAGTCGTTGATGTACTTAGACTCTTCGTTCCTCTTCAAATTGTATGTGTTTTTAGGTGATTTCTTCATCACATTATGTCGCAGCGAAGACATCAAACTGTTCACTCTTCCTTTAGAAATCACCGGTCGTGGAAAGCCGAAACGACATTTGGTGTAGAACTTGTCTTTGTTTCGGAATTTACGACGACAGTACTTTCCACATCGATGGCTTTGGAAACGTAGAACTTTTTCTCTTAGGCTTTTTTTCTCCTTTGCGTTTGGAACAGCACACGTAGAATACTGTTGTATGAAACTCATCACTGAGTCTTCTGGATCCGTTCCAAATTTAGGTGCATCCTTGATCCACAGCAACATATGTATATGAGGAGCACCTCTTGCTTGGTACTCCTTTCTCCAGAAGAAATCCAACACCTCTCCAAGAGGTGGATTCTTCTTATTCATGATGAAAGACATCATACCTTCAAATCTATGATTGAAGTACCTACATACATTGACTGGATCCAAAGAGCACAGTTCTCCGGGTGTCTTGAATTCGATGTTTTCTACGTTAGCATTTGCCTCTCGTAGAAATTCAAGTAAGTCTTCCCAGCCATACTCAGCACAGCTCAGAGTGAGGAACCATGTGGGAGTTCCTAAGTTCCTCAGCATACATTTTAAATCACCATGACGACGGTACCAGTACTCATTAGTACCACGCTGACACGCCATGAGATTAATCAGGTGAGAATCCAAAATACTGTCTTGGACATTGATTTTATCCATAAAGTCACTTGCCGAGATGTTTTGCATGTGTATACCACTTTTCAAGATGTGGTTCACTGCATATGACAGTCCAGACAGATCGCTTTCAAACAGGAGATGAAACAAATAAGGAATGCATTGTCGAAACCTAGCATCTCCTGCATACAATCGCAAAGTCCGGTATTCAGAAGCAGGAATTTGATGAGGTCGCTCATCATATCTTCCTCCCTGACCTGTTGGAAAAAGCTGTGGGAAACACCGAGCTTCCAAACTTTCCTCCCAAACACTAATGGGACTCCCTTTGGCTTGTTTCATTTGAAACAACTCAATAGCATTCCCCATGACTTCCTTGGAATGCAAAGGATGAACACTATAATGTTCATATATTTCTTCACTAGTACAGGGTTCTACTTTCTCAATTTGACCAGCACACAAATCGCTATCCTCTTCCTCACTTACTTCCTCTTCTGCAACATATACATTTTTATAGTATTTATTATTTTTTTTCAAATACAATGTTGCCCTTTTGACTTTCCTAACATCTACTAAATCTTGCCATATTTTCTTATTCTTTGTCGGGACCCCATTAACTAAGATAACCAGAGGTTCCTCTTCCACTTTTTCTACTCCAATTGTGTTAATGTTTTTCTTCAAATCTAGAGGCAAATAAACAACTCTTCCCTTTAATCCTCTCTGTAAATCTGATGGAGGCAATTTCCCTGTCTTTGGCTCCATTCTTACAATAGCCTGAAAGGGATGGATACTTTGAATCAAAATAGATTCATAAGTATTTAAATCCTTCAATTCAGAAGGAATCTCAACCAATTCCAGATTATTATGAACTGCTCTAGCAGGCATCTGGTTTTGATTTAATTTGTTACAACAATAAGTACACACACGTTGATCCAATCCCAAATCAAAACAATTTTCTACCATCAAGTATGTTGTAAAATCCTTCCATTCACTATTATTTTCCCTTTCACTTTTTGCATATAAATCCACTAACTTAGTCTGATTCTTATAATAAGTGCGTCGACAACACACACAAGTGAAATTTGGCCTCTCACTTGATTTCACCTCAAACGTCGCAATTTCCCTCTGGAAATTATCTGTACTGGAAACCTGTACACTATCTTCCACATTACTCTCTTCTTCCTGGTCAATTTCAACATTCTCCTCTTTACTTCCAAAGTAACAAAACTCAATTTCTTCACATATATTCTTCACATCTATTTCAGAACCATGCAAAAGAGCAGCGCATAATTGTTTAAGCATAATTGCTGGACTCTTAGCATAATACAACATTCTAACTAATTTCCTCACTTTATTATGATGCACTGCTAGCATCCTGAAATGATGAAAAACACTCTGGCATACTCTCCTGGAAAGACAAGCCAGTGAATGACCATGCAAACCTATCACTTCTCTCACTCTGCAAGGATCTAATTCTTGCAACAACTTCATTTTCTGCTTCAAACCTTTCTTATTAAATGACCGTATAAAATCACAAAGCAAATTGATGGAATCCTGTCGTACACTGCAAATACTACTACACTTCCAGGTGTACACAGGGCCCTTAGGACGTCTCCCTAAAACCTCATTACCTAACACCTCTTCTATCTCTGTTGTCACAAGTTTTTCTTTTTCAACTGGACAACCATCTTTCACTTCATAAGCTCGACCACTGGTGTCAACTGCATGCACCAAATCATTATCCTGGAAATAACTCTCCTCATTAAAAAATTCCTCAGAGCTTGAACTATGCATCCATTCTCCAGAAAAAACTTCACAAAAATTACTACGATTAACTATTCTCTTCCATCTACTATTTCTTTTGAAATCATAAATTGCCTTGTTTAGCTTCCTAATTCTATTGATTGTCAAAATAAATAACTTACGTTTAATTTCAAATGCCTGATCAATAACTTTCTCAACTATTTTTTTTCTCTTATAAAAAACCGCTTTCTGTTCACCTTTCTTAATATTTTTTAACAAATTGCCAATTATCCTGTTGCGGAACATTCGTTTACGAATGTCCCTAAACTGTTGTTTCCTTCTACTTTCATGCATAGAGTTATCTCTTACTCTAGCAGTAACATTTTTCATTGGCCTTTCCTTTCCGTTTGAATTGCTTCTCCTTTTCTGGACTGAAACATTTTCTGTAGTAATATTTTTTTTTACTACAGATATTTCTTATGAATGTTTTTGTACTCTTACCCGGTGCTTTCTTGGTGACTTGACAAATCTTTTTGTTAGAGGACTGCTGCTTTTTTTCATTGACCTGCTGTCTTTGACGTTTTGCAGCCTTTCTCACTCTTTCTTTGGTTGGCATGCTGAAATCTTGAAATGATCTGCAGTTGAATCTGTGGTAAAACATAATAAAAAATGTTATTAACCACTATTACCCAACAGTAAATCAATAACAGTCATCAAAAACTTAACACACTACTTAACATTTTTACATAGAAGATTTTTTTGTGCATGGCAAATTTAGAATACAGAAATAGCAGAAAAGAAATGGAATTTATATTCATTTTACCTGTGCTGTTTTTTATGTGAATCTGATCTAATTTTATGAGCATATTTTAATATTTTATTGAAGACACTACACATAACCTGTTTTTGAAGGTGTCTTTATTTTTAAATTAAACGGTTTACATTTTTACTTTTTATTTATTATAAATTTATAAAATAAATGTTTATAGTTCCATAGGCTCAAGCACGTCAGCTTCCCTTCCTATGTCATACAATTCTGACAAATCTGCATCCTCATCACGTTCTTCTTCATCCTCAGGATTTAAATCATCCAAAGGATCAACATTCACTGATGTTTCAATTACGAGTTCAATGATGAGGTCGAAATCAACTGATTGCTGATTGTCGCTCATGTTGATGTTGTCTTTATCTTTAAAGAAAGATAACAACAATGAGATGTTGCAGAGTAAGAGACAAATCTCACAGATTATAATAGTAAAATTGTTTAACAAGAGTAACATTTTGCAGCTATTATTTAACCATGTCCAGCGATGCTGAGAGGAGGTGAAGCCTATGTCCAATTTTTCAGTGAACAGGACTCATCTCTTCTTAACCTTGGATAAACCTCACCGACTCTGTGTCCCCTGCACATACTTAAATGTAAAGGGGCAGATTTATGTTAACTAGCACATCCCCAGGGATGCACCAGTTAACGTGCACCGCTGCTCTGCCACCCATGGTGTGCCGCATTTACAATCAGATAGGACAAAGCTGCGTCAAAACCCTGCGCCTGCTTGAAGCAGGCATAGATCTTGACGCAGGTAGGCTGAAAGCTAAAGCAACAACTAAGTGTCGTGTGCAGAAGTTGCAAAAAAGGAAAAATGGCGTTTAAACCAGTAATGAGCCCATGCTAACTTAACACAGTGTAAAGATATCCAGGATCTACATCAGTTTGGGGTTCACGAACCTGGCAGGTACAAGGCACTGAGGCTTTGCACCGTGCATGTCTCATCCCAAATCATAGGTTGTTTGTGAATGAAACAATTTCCCAGACCAAATGCTTTGGATTGGCTACTTCTAAAAAATTAAACACCCCTACTATCCCGGAGTTAGAGGAATATGATGGTTGGAGTAATTTTACTCGGTTGTCCATTAGTGATTTACAGGCCCTACTCCGTAATTCTTCCTTTAACATTTCCAGTATAAATCCAAAAGGTTGGCTGCTTTGGCAACGTGCCTTATCCACGGTTTAATAACGCTGCCTTTTGCTTTATATAAGTTTTCAAATTGTATGAAATACATACCAATAGGTCGTTATGAACCTTTAGGTAGTGGTTTTCTTCATGAGGTCTGGTCGCTTCCATACACATACAGATGTTTCAAAGATGATCAAGAAGTTTATCTGAATGGAGAGGAATGCACTGAGACGCCAGATCATTCACTAATGTGTAGGCACATACAGTTACACGGTTCATGCAACAAAGACCGACCAAATATGGCTTGCGTGTTGCAAGGCACGCCAGTTCCTGCTATCATCCCCACGTTCAAGTTGTTGGAAAATGGTAGTTATTTGATGCTCAATAATGAAGATTGTTCTGGGTTAATTAAAAGTAATCCTTTTATCGTAACAGTAAGTGAACGGGTTATTTGCTGCAGAAATGTTCTATTTCCTCCCACACATGAACATAGGGAGTTTTCAATCTGGCCACAAATACCAACCTTGGGAGCAGATTTCAACGGCATGGCAAGAATAAGGGCTCTTTTGTCTCAGAGAGAGGTGGCCTTGAGTTCGGCCCGTGAAACTTTCGTGCTTCACATAGCGAACACCCGTACAGAGGTGCAGACCCTTTTAAATACTGATTCGCCTTTGCATTTCAGCGAGATGGTTCGGACTATCTTTAACGCGTCCTCCACAAAGGGCCTGGTGCATTTTTTTAAAGTTGTTAGCAGTGGTCTCGTGACTTCACTTGAGAAAATCTTTGGAGTCATCCCTGCTTTCTTTCATTCTATTTTTTCCACTTTGTTTGGTGGATTCCCAGTTTTACTTGCATTAGCACCGGACGCTCTTGTGCTTTTTTACATTTTTAAATATGGATGTCCCTCCCGTGCAAGGTCCCGCCCTGCAGCTGCTGACGCTGTTCCGCAATCGCATGCTTGAATATTATGGCACAATGCCGTTGGCGATATTAAGCACGGCATATGGATTATCTTTTCGATTCTCCTACTTCACCTGTGTCCAGCCTGTATTTCACTGCCTGACCTGTGATTTCGATTGGGCCATTGATTTGTGTCTCTGCGGACCGGTTTCTCCTGACGTCGACTTTAATCAGCTGATGAGTCCTATCATTACTCACGAGTTGGTTTGTCCTGGCGAAAGGATTATGGCTGTGGCATTGATGCATGGACTAATTGGTCCCTGGAATTTACTGGCGGCAACACAGTCTTTCTTGGAACAGAGCTTTCTTGAAAACCCACCGAGCTGTCCTCTGATGGTGATAGAGGATCCGGTGCTGGGAGAGCACGTACGTTCTTTTCCGCTTTTAAATTGGATGGCTGAACTCTTTTCGGATGAAGACGGTGACTTCCTATTGGAGGCTGTTGCAGCTTATTTTGCATACACAATTATGTCATAGACCTTTTTCATGTTTGATATGCTGAGTACTAGCATTTCATTGACAATTCATTGACTTATTTGTCAAGTTTTTATTATTTAGCTTGCCTATTGGCTTAAGCCTCGATAAACTAGTTGACTGTTTTATTTTTTCTTAGCATTAAATTTTGCTAGTTTTTAATGTTTTACCTTGCGGACCGTGCACATATAAAGTTGCAATCTGCTCTCATGAGATGGCACTTCTATTACCTTATTTTGTTCGTTTCCGGATCATGGAGGGGTGTCATGTAGATCCTGGATATCTTTACACCGTGTTAAGTTAGCATGGGCTCATTACCGGTTTAAACGCCATTTTTCCTTTTTTGCAACTTCTGCACACGACACTTAGTTGTTGCTTTAGCTTTCAACCTAGTAGTTCATCATGGTTTACATGAGAATAATATGTTATTGCTCTACTATCTGCTTTGCTTGTTAAACTATATCTGTACAGCGAGTGCTGAAGTTTCAAGAACAACACGATACAGAATTGTTATGAGGTCTGATCTCCACGACTTCATAGTCATAACATAAGTGCAGCTTCTGCCAATTCTGGGCATGAGGCGGGTTTTATATTGCTTTGCGGAACACACACATACACAACACTTGATGCGGTTCACATGAAGAGAGAGCTGGTGTATGCTGATGTGATTCCTTCAAATCTAGGACACTAAAGTATAGGCACACCCTAAACTAACCCAAAGAGACCTTCTTAGCAAATAATATAATATGTGTATTAGGGAGGGTGAGATATAAGTGTTGCATAACTCTTATTCATTTACAGCATGTTAACATACTGTCACCATTCGCTTTTTATGTACTAGTAACTATGCTGGTAATTTTGCTACTGATAATTGTGGTAGCGTTCTAGTGTTCCTGCACAGGAACAGGATGTGGGGAAACAGAAAGCGGAAGGCGGCCATATTGTTTGCTTGGCGCCGACCGTTGAGCAACAGCTTAGCCCCGGCGCTCCGGAATAAAGATAACTAAAAAGCATTTAAAGGCGTGCGTTCTCACATTATTACAATGGCGACGAAGATGTGTACTTGTATTATCTAAGATACTACGCCTGAGAAGACGGCATTAGTAAATAAACATTTCAAATACACATGTGTTCTTCTTAACTCCATGTTCTGGTTTGTAATGAATATATAACGACCGAGTGTTCATGAGTTCCACATATCCTGAGGTACTGTAAGTTCATATTCTGGATTGTCTAAACATTGAGTCTTTGTTATATCCAATGTGACACTGTAGCTAGCTTGCTAGGGGGTTTTTGGGTACTAAGGTGAGTTTTGGGGCACCCTAATTCGCCGAGGTTCCAATCCTCTGCGCACAGTTCTGTGTGAGAACAGAAACCCTGCGACAGGGGCACCCCTGAGCCTTGCTGGAGCTTCATCACACTTGCGATGCAACTCCAGCAATGCGCCACCTTTACGGCACAGTCAGATGCGTCACGCATCTGTGCTGTTTTTGCCCCATGATGCGCCGCATTGTAAATGCAGCACACCATGGGTGGCGGAACAGCGGCACAGGATGACTGGCACATCCCTGATGATACGCCACTCATCATAAATCTATCCCTAAGCTTCTTATCTTGTTAGAGATGAACCGCCATATGTATCATCAAAGTTTTTTACATTTCCTAAATAGCGAACTTTAAGGAATAAATAGCGATTCTTTACCATTCCTAGTTTGCGATGAACTATTTGCTAATTTCAAATTACCCATTCATTTCCATGGAGCAGGAGGCCCATAGGAATGAACGTGCAATTTGCGATTAGCAATTAGCTCATCGCAAATTACGAATTTTTCCGAGGGTGCAGGGGTGTCTCAAGAACACCCTGCTGCACCCCTGAAAAAGAAATTTGGGGGCATATGACGCACATAAATTTTGAAAACATTCCTTTACCTCAAAAACGATTTTCAACTCATAATTTGAAAACACTGCCCACGGGGAAATGACTTAAAATGTCCTCAAGACACATGAAAGTGTTTTTTTAAAGCCTTTGCAACTTTTTTGGGTCACTTTTAACATGGCTATGTAACTCAAACAGTCAAAATCTAAATTTACCATGCACAGGTGGGAGCATATTTACAAGGAATTTGCTCCACGGAGAAAGGTCTTTTAATTTAATATTGGAAAAATAACATCAGAGACACTGAAATGCCTTATAAAGAAGCATACACCAGCCACGGGCCGTGGAGGAAGTTACGGTGGGGCAGGGAGGCGGGAAGGGGGAAGGGCAGGGTGGAGGGACCTAAAAACTGGCATATGGATAATTGCAGGTAAGTACACAATTTAATTATTCAAACGAATTTCGTAGCACGCACTGCATCGCAAAATGCGATGCTGTGCGCGCTACGAATTTCGTTTGAATAATTAAATTGTGTACTTACCTGCAATTATCCATATGCCAGTTTTTAGGTCCCTCCACCCTGCCCCTCCCCCTCCCCGCCACCCTGCCCCACCGTAACTCCCTCCACGGCCCGCGGCTGGCATACACCATTATGCAGCCGCGGGCCGTGGAGGGAGTTACGGTGGGGCAGGGAGGCGGGGAGGGGGAGGGGCAGGGTGGAGGGACCTAAAAACTGGCATATGGATAATTGCAGGTAAGTACACAATTTAATTATTCAAACGAAATTCGTAGCGCGCACAGCATCGCATTTTGCGATGCAGTGCGCGCTACGAAATTCGTTTGAATAATTAAATTGTGTACTTACCTGCAATTATCCATATGCCAGTTTTTAGGTCCCTCCACCCTGCCCCTCCCCCTTCCCGCCTCCCTGCCCCACCGTAACTTCCTCCACGGCCCGCGGCTGCCATTATGTCCTTGTCATTAATTTTTAAAACCATTCATTTTCCCCAAAAACGATTTTCAAGTCATAATTTAAAAACACTCCACATGGGGAAATGACTTAAAATGTCCTTAAGACACATGAAAGCGTTTTTTGATTGCCTTTGCAGCAGCCGCGGGCCGTGGAGGGAGTTACGGTGGGGCAGGGAGGCGGGGAGGGGGAGGGGCAGGGTGGAGGGACCTAAAAAGTGGCATATGGATAATTGCAGGTAAGTACACAATTTAATTATTCAAACGAAATTCGTAGCGCGCACAGCATCGCATTTTGCGATGCAGTGCGCGCTACAAAATTTGTTTGAATAATTAAATTGTGTACTTACCTGCAATTATCCATATGCCAGTTTTTAGGTCCCTCCACCCTGCCCCTCCCCCTTCCCGCCTCCCTGCCCCACCGTAACTTCCTCCACGGCCCGCGGCTGCTTTGCAGCATGTTTCGGTCACCTTTAACATGCCTATGTAACGCAAACATTCAAAATCTAAATTTGCCATGCACAGGTGGGAGCATATTTACAAGCAATTTGCTCCACAGGGAAACGTCTTACATTAAAATGGGAAAAATAACATCTGAGACACTCAACTGCCTTATAAAGAAGCATACACCATTATGTCCTTGTCATAAATATTAAAACCATTCCTTTTCCTCAAAAACGATTTACAAGTCATAATTTGAAAACACTCCGCAGCTCCTATGCACATAAAAACCCTGTCAATACTAATACTTCACATTTTCTCCAATTACAATTTCTCAAAGAAACAAAATCTATTTGTAAAACACTTGAGACAAAGCAACATTTGAAAAACACAACTTTCTTCATAATTTTCTCCTTAAAGCACACTATTTTCTATCTAAATTAAAGAAATCTTTTCTCACCTTAGCAAATACTTTGAGTTTCAAAACAGACTCAGAAACACACCAATTTGTCTTCAGCAGAGCAAAAGGTATGCACTCCAGAGTCTGCAGCTATCAAAAGCACAGAAATGCTGTAATTCTTCACACATATCTCTCATGTCACCCAATCAAAACTCTTCCCTCACTTTTTTTCAAATCAAAACCCTTCCCCCCTCTGCCCTCTCTGCTTTTTTTGCATAGCAACCACCTCTTGCAAGACCTCTGGTGTTTGCAAGTTCACACAACAATGTTGCAATTGAACTCTGAACTCTCAGTGCACCTGCATATCCAGTGCATTCTTCCATTTAATGATTTTTTCTTCGCCACTCAAAATACATCTTTCAAGGAACTCATCCATGCACCCTAACTTTCTGTTTTCAGCAATCAAAATCCACCAATCACTCTTACTGCTTCATTAACACAGAAACTCCACAGTTTTTTTCATTTTACACTCTCATTTTTTCAACTGCCATTTCATTGCCACACTTCATCTGACTGCAGGAGAACCTTCTCTCGCCATGTTTTCTGTCTGGATTGTTGGACATAGTTACATCTATTGGGCTCAGAGGTACGCTGAAAACAGGAATTTACCTAACCTCAATTTACAAGATGTGGAAATTAAGTGGATTGGCCACAGAGGATTAAAATGTCACCAATTGATACCATTGGTGAAAGCCTTTATGCATTTGCCAAAACCTGACCTGTTAATTGTGCACTGTGGAGGTAATGATTTGGGCACTTTGACTGGGGTAGGTCTGGAAATGCTTTTAAAGGACACCTTTGAGCAATTGATGGCACTTTTTCCTCAAACTGCCTTGGTATATTCAAATATATGCCAAAGACAGAAATGGAGGTGGTCGAACCAATTTTGTCCACAAATTGAGAAGTCGAGGAAGCATGTAAACAAATCTGTTTCAGCTTACATGAGAGACCATGGAATGGGCTAAATGTACAACAATAACTTGCGTTACTACATGCAAGATATCTACAGAGGAGATGGAGTTCACTTCTCAGATGAGGGCAACAGAATTTTCATTCTGAATTTAAGACTGTGCATTGGTACCTACTTATAAGTACCTAAATGTACCATAAACCCAAAAGCTCTTCTCAGAGCTACCCTACATCTGATCACTCACAATTATTATTTTACTCTAACTTTTTTCACTAATTTTCAACAAAGTACGCTCCCCAGAACGCTTCCCGGTTCGCGAACCGGGCGCACTCCACGCAAAAAAACTAAAAAAACGATGGGGCATATTACCAAAGTTAAGCGATATTTATCCCTAACGATGCTTAGCAACAAATTTTTTACCGCTAAGCATCGTCAGAAATTATCGCAGATAAACCTTGCTATTATTAACGGCCGCAATGCATTAATATCGCTGAAAAGTCAGCGATATTCATGCATTACCGAGCTAATGCTCTTAGCCATGTTATCCACCTCCCATTGGATAACATGGCTAAGAACTGCTCAGGGCAGGTGTTACTTTTTGGAGAAATTCGCGCTTAGCGCGAATACCTCCAAAAGTTGGTAATAGGAGATAGCGATGTTAGCGACTGTTTCCAGTCGCTAACATCTTGGCATGCCCACTTTGCATGTCATTAGTGATAAATATCACTGACATGCAAAGTGGGGCCCAAGATGGTCGCTATCTCCTACTAGCGGTCGCTAACTGGTGTTAGCGACAGCTAGGTAATACGGAGATAATTTTATCTCCGCTTTCTTGGCTTTTAAAGCCAAAAAAGCGGAGATAAACCCCCTTGATAATATGCCCCGATATTTTTTTTTTTTGCCCTGCGAGGCCCTTTTAAAGCCTCCACATCAAACCTAGGGGGTCAGGGAGGATCTACTATGCCCCCTTATGGTCATTTGCCCCTTCGCTTTGGCCTCCTCTTCTCTCTCGATCCTACTGAGAGACAAGATGGCGGCCGCTACGGACTGTTTGGAATGTTTACAGACGCCGAAGAACCAATCAGCTTCGCAAAGCTCCGTAACGCAAAAAGTACGCGAAGCGGAGCGCTGTTACAGATATATATCTTTTTTTGAACGTTAATTTCTCAAAATCCACTGGAGCACATATATTGAGACCTAGCAAAGGCACATCGGGCTACCAGTACCTACAATTTTCCCAAGTTTCGTGCAAATCCATTCAGCTGTTCGATTATTATTATTTTTATTTTTTTTTGCCCCGCGGGGCCCTTTTAAAACCTCCACATCAAACCTAGGGGGTCAGGGAGGATCTACTATGCCCCCTTATGGTAATTTGCCCCTTCGCTTTGGCCTCCTCTTGTCTCTCGATCCTACCGAGAGACAAGATGGCGGCCGCTCCGGACTGTTTAGAATGTTGACAGACGCCGGAGAACCAATCAGCTTCGCTTCGCAAAGCTCCGTAACGCGAAAAGTACGCGAACTGGAGCGCTGCCCGGTCCGCTGTTACAGATATATATCTTTTTTTGAACGTTAATTTCTCAAAATCCACTGGAGCACATATATTGAGACCTACAAAAGGCACATCGGGCTACCAGTCCCTACAATTTTGCCAAGTTTCGTGCAAATCCATTCAGCCGTTCGGGCTAAAAGTGAGGCCAACCGCCCTATGGAAAACTCAATGTTAAAAACATGTTTTGGGACCCCCCTTTTTTCTCGGTCCCCCCCTTGACGAACCCCACCCAAATTTTCAGGGGCTGCTCAGAAACAAAATGTTCCATTTTCCTGAAAATTTCAGCCAATTCCGTCCACAAATTCCGTCCACAAACGCCAAAGTTATTAGACCGCCAGTAGGTAATATATATATATATTACCTACTGGCGGTCGCCAGTAGGTATATATAGTTAGGATTTTTTCTCTATGGTATTTTTGAAAATTCTATGTCTAATAACTTTGGCGTTTGTGGACGGAATTGGCTGAAATTTTCAGGAAAATGGCACATTTTGTTTCTGAGCAGCCCTTGAAAATTTGGGGGGGGTTCGTCAAGGGGGGGTCGAGAAAAAAGGGGGGTCCCAAAACGTGCTTTTAACATTGAGTTTTCCATAGGGCGGTTGGCCTCACTTTTAGCCCGAACGGCTGAATGGATTTGCACGAAACTTGGCAAAATTGTAGGGACTGGTAGCCCGATGTGCCTTTTGTAGGTCTCAATATATGTGCTTCAGTGGATTTTGAGAAATTAACGTTCAAAAAAAGATATATATCTGTAACAGCGGACCGGGAAGCGCTCCGGTTCGCGGACTTTTCGCGCAACGGAGCTTTGTGAAGCGAAGCTGATTGGTTCTCCGGCGTCTGTAAACATTCCAAACAGTCCGTAGCGGCCGCCATCTTGTCTCTCGGTAGGATCTAGAGACAAGAGGAGGCCAAAGCGAAGGGGCAAATGACCATAAGGGGGCATAGTAGATCCTCCCTGACCCCCTAGGTTTGATGTGGAGGTTTTAAAAGGGCCCCGCGGGGCAAAAAAAAAATATAATAATAATAATCGAACGGCTGAATGGATTTGCACGAAACTTGGTAAAATATTAGGGACTGGTAGCCCGATGTGCCTTTGCTAGGTCTCAATATATGTGCTCCAGTGGATTTTGAGAAATTAACGTTCAAAAAAAGATATATATCTGTAACAGCGCTCCGCTTCGCGTAACGGAGGTTTGCGAAGCTGATTGGTCATTCTGTCACTGGGCTATAGTTGGGCTACATCTGGCTGATATTTGGGCTACATTTGTTTTTTTTGTCTCCGGCAGCCATCTTTGGGCTACATTGGGCTACATTGGGCTTCATTGGGCTTCATTGGGCTACATTGAGCTACATTTGGGCTCCAACATATATATAGGCCAATGTAGCCCAATATATATTTTTCAAAGTTAATTTTCATAAAAACCACTGGAGCATATATCTTGAGACATAGCAAAGGCACATCGGGCTACCAGTCCCTACAATTTTGCCAAGTTTCGTGGAAATCCATTCAGCCGTTCGAGCTAAAAGTGAGTCCAACCGCCCTATGGAAATGAAAGAAATGAATGGGTAATTTGTAATTAGCAAATAGCTCATCGCAAACTAGGAATGGTAAAGAATCGCTATTTATTCCTTAAAGTTCGCTATTTAGGAAATGCAAAAAACTTTGATGATACATATGGCGGTTCATCTCGAACAAGATAAGAAGCATAGGGATAGATTTATGATGACTGGCGCATCACCAGGGATGTGTTAGTCATTCTGTGCCGCTGTTCCGTCACCTATGGTGTGCTGCATTTACAATGCGGCGCATCATGGGGCAAAAACAGCACAGATGCGTGATGTAACTGTGCCGTAAAGGTGGCGCATTGCTGGAGTTGTATCGCAAGTGTGATGAAGCTCCAGGAAGGGTCGGGGGTGCCCCTGTCGCAGGGTTTCTGTTCTCACACAGAACTGTGGACAGAGGATTGGAACCTCGGCGAATTAGGGTGCCCCAAAACTCACCTTAGTACTCAAAAACCCCTTAGCAAGCTAGGTACAGTGTCACATTGGATATAACAAACTCTCAATGTTTAGACAATCCAGAATATGAACTTATAGTACCTCAGGATACGTGGAACTCATGAACAGTCGGTCGTTATATATTTCTTAGAAACCAGAACATGGAGTTAAGAAGAACACATGTGTATTTGAAATGTTTATTTACTAATGCCGTCTTCTCAGGCGTAGTATCTTAGATAATACAAGTACACATATTATCAGTAGCAAAATTACCAGCATAGTTACTAGTACATAAAAAGCGAATGGTGACAGTATGTTAACATGCTGTAAATGAATAAGAGTTATCAACACTTATAAGCAGCCACGGGCCGTGGAGGGAGTTACGGTGGGGCAGGGAGGCGGGGAGGGGGAGGGGCAGGGTGGAGAGGGCTCCACCCTGCCCCTCCCCCTCCCCGCCTCCCTGCCCCACCGTAACTCCCTCCAAGGCCCGCGGCTGCTTATATCTCACCCTCCCTAATACACATATTATATTATTTGCTAAGAAGGTCTGTTTGTGTTGGTTTAGGGCGTGCCCATACTTTAGTGTCTTAGATTTGAAGGAATCACATCAGCATACACCAGCTCTCTCTTCATGTGAACCGCATCAACTGTTGTGTATGTGTGTTCAGCAAAGCAATATAAAACCCGCCTCATGCCCAGAATTGGCAGAAGCTGCACTTATGTTATGAGTATGAAGTCGTGCAGATCAGACCTCATAACAATTCTGTATCGTGTTGTTCTTGAAACTTCAGCACTCGCTGTACAGATATAGTTTAACAAGCAAAGCAGATAGTAGAGCAATAACATATTATTCTCATGTAAACCACGATGAACTACTAGGTTGAAAGCTAAAGCAACAACTAAGTGTCGTGTGCAGAAGTTGCAAAAAAGGAAAAATGGCGTTTAAACCGGTAATGAGCCCATGCTAACTTAACACGGTGTAAAGATATCCAGGACCTAGATGACACCTCCCCATGATCCGGAAACGAACTGAATAAGATAATAGAAGTGCCATCTCATGAGAGCAGATTGCAACTTTATATGTGGACGGTCCGCAAGGTAAAACATTAAAAACTAGGAAAATGTAATGCTAAAGAAAAATAAAACAGCCAAGTACTTTATTGAGTCTTAAGCCAATATGCAAGCTAAATAATAAAAACTTGACAAATAAGTCAATGAATTGTCAATAAAATGCTAGTACTCAGCATATCAAACATGAAAAAGGTCTATGACATAACTGTGTATGCAAAATAAGCTGCAACAGCCTCCAATAGGAAGTCACCGTCTTCATCCGAAAAGAGTTCAGCCATCCAATTTAAAAGCGGAAAAGAACATACGTGCTCTCCCAGCACCGGATCCTCTATCACCATCAGAGGACAGCTCGGTGGGTTTTCAAGAAAGCTCTGTTCCAAGAAAGACTGTGTTGCCGCCAGTAAATTCCAGGGACCAATTAGTCCATGCATCAATGCCACAGCCATAATCCTTTCGCCAGGACAAACCAACTCGTGAGTAATGATAGGAGTCATCAGCTGATTAAAGTCGACGTCAGGAGAAACCGGTCCGCAGAGACACAAATCAATGGCCCAATCGAAATCACAGGTCAGGCAGTGAAATACAGGCTGGACACAGGTGAAGTAGGAGAATCGAAAAGATAATCCATATGCCGTGCTTAATATCGCCAACGGCATTGTGCCATAATATTCTAGCATGCGATTGCGGAACAGTGTCAGCAGCTGCAGGGCGGGAGCTTGCACAGGAGGGACATCCATATTTAAAAATGTAAAAAAGCACAAGAGCGTCCGCTGGTAATACAAGTAAAAATGGCAATCCACGAAGCAGAGTGGAAAAAATAGAATGAAAGAAAGCAGGGATGACTCCAAAGATTTTCTCAAATGAAGTCACGAGACCACTGGTAACAACTTTAAAAAAGTGCGCCAGGGCCTTTGTGGAGGATGCGTTAAAGATAGTCCGAACCATCTTGCTGAAATGGAAAGGCAAATCTGTATTGAAAAGGGTCTGCACCTCTGTACGGGTGTTCGCTATGTGAAGCACGAAAGTTTCACGGGCCGAACTCAAGGCCACCTCTCTCTGAGACAAAAGAGCTCTTATTCTTGCCATGCCGTTGAAATCTGCTCCCAAGGTTGGTATTTGTGGCCAGATTGAAAACTCCCTATGTTCATGTGTGGGAGGAAATAGAACATTTCTGCAGCAAATAACCCGTTCACTTACTGTTACGATAAAAGGAATACTTTTAATTAACCCAGAACAATCTTCATTATTGAGCATCAAATAACTACCATTTTCCAACAACTTGAACGTGGGGATGATAGCAGGAACTGGCGTGCCTTGCAACACGCAAGCCATATTTGGTCGGTGTTTGTTGCATGAACCGTGTAACTGTATGTGCCTACACATTAGTGAATGATCTGGCGTCTCAGTGCATTCCTCTCCATTCAGATAAACTTCTTGATCATCTTTGAAACATCTGTATGTGTATGGAAGCGACCAGACCTCATGAAGAAAAGCACTACCTAAAGGTTCATAACGACCTATTGGTATATATTTCATACAATTTGAAAACTTATATAAAGCAAAAGGCAGCGTTATTAAACCGTGGATAAGGCACGTTGCCAAAAAACCCGCAATCCTCTGCTGATGATGTCACTGAGCATGTCATGAATGATGTAATATGTGACATCATCAGCAGTGGATTACGGGTAATAGTATCTCTAGTTTACTCCCCTATAGCTGTCTTTCTTTTAACATAAGTGTCTGTTTCCTTCCCTTATACTTACTGTTTTTGGTTCGCTTCCGGTTCGCGTACCGGCGAGCGAACTGGGAAGCGTACTACGAGAAATAGAGGTTGGCACAGTTCCAAATATTGTACCAATTTTTTAATAACGGGGAGGTAGTTCTGAAAAGAACTTTTTTTTTTATTGTTTTTGTTGTTTTATATTTTTTTAATTATTTTTCTGAACATTTTTTTACTTTTTTTGAATTTTTCTGAACAGTTTTATATTTTTTTGGGTTTTTCTTGCAGGGGGCAATGAAAACGATTCATTGTAAAGGGCTCAACAGGAGCAACAAAACAAAAAAAAAGTATTTATTATTTGGGGCGTTTCTTACAAACTTGCATATGATAGTCAATAGCTCTGTTGATCAGAGTGATGCTTCTTTCTCCGTAGCAAACGAATCCACTGCAATGTACGCAGACGTGTTTTACTTCATGAAATCTCGTTTGAATATTTGGCACCATCTCCCTGCCCTCTGGTCCCGTTACTTCCGGTACAACAGATCTTCTGGCCATAATAGGGAGATTATCTAGGTCGTTACGAAACTGTGCAGCACTGTAGTTGTTAGGATGCCACCTAGTCATATGGCGATGCATTGTGTAGTTTCCGAAACTGTATTTTTTGTCGGTCCCTCTGGACAGTCTATCTTGACATATAAGGCAAGTTACGTATCTTGCATTTACTTTTTTCTGACCTTTGGGAATTTTAAAAAATTGCCAAATGAAGTTTTCTTTCCGGTGAGACGTCCTGGGCTCCTCAGGCAAAAAGTGCCTCTCTTCGGGCTCGTCGTCCTGTTCCTCTTCTTCCTCTTCTTGTTGAATTATAACTTGAGCAGGTGGTCCACTCTTCCTTGGATGTGGTGGAGGTGGTGGGGAAGCACCAGCTGAAGCTACTAAAGAAGCCATTGCTCACTGGTAACAAAGGGTCTTTCTCTCACAATGATGAAAGTCAGAGTGAGGAAAGAAGGAGGGATTTTCATCATTTGGGAAAAACAAGAGTTCTCAACCAATGAAAAGTGTTCATTTTAGATTATATGACCTAGTCTTACATCATTAGGAAACCAAAAGTGAAATGAACCAATGAAAAGTGTTATTACCAAGTCACATGACCTGCTGTGTTTACGTTAAGCGCTTTGCAGGGCCTCCCGGTTTGCTTCCAGAAACCTGCGCTTTGCGACTCGCTTCGCGTACCAGTTCGCTAACGTAGCACGTCATATGACGTATCACGCGACAACGTGAAACGTCATGCGGACGGGAGGCGTCACGATGTTGTTTTCTAACGCGGCAGTTGCGGTAAAGAAACGTTTACCGGCTCGCGGTCTATTTCGCGGCATCAAGGTCAGCTAACGGGAAGCTTCCCGATTCGCGAAGCCGGAACGAAGAAAAAAAAATATTTAAAAAAAAAATTATTCATAAACATATAAAATATATTTTTGGATTTAAAGAAGAATACATTTTACAGCTACAGATATTAGCTGTTAAAAAACCAATGAAATTCACTGAAAAAATCATAGGTTATAGACCATATATAGTTAGGAATTAGCATTTACAAAACCTTGAAAATTCACTGAAAAAACCATAGGTTATAGACCATATATAGTTAGGAATTACCATTTACAAAACCTTATTTTACTCACACAAAACCATTGAAATTCCATATATAGTTAGTTGCACTAACTATATATCGCGCACCCGCAATCCACTGCTGATGATGTCACATATTACATCATTCATGACATGGTCAGTGACATCACTGATGACATCACTGATGACATCTCAAATGACATCACTGATGACATCACTGATGACATCTCATTTGACATCAATGACCACATCACTGATGATATCATTCATGTGACAATACAATGCATCTCCTCACATTTTAATATAACCTCTGTTTCACCCAGTGTTAAATACAGAGTATAATTTTTGAAACCATTGACACACCAATACTAGTTACTACATACGCACTCACTGATTCCTATGTCTACACACACATTCACTCATTCACCCATACAATCATTCATACATACAATCACTCATCTTTACAACACTATCATATGCACTCATACACCTATACAGACACTCACAGTCTGCCACTCATCCATGGAGTTACTCACACACCTAGTCAGTCCTGTAAAGAATCAATGACACTTCCATTTTCTTGTCTATACAGTTAAACATAGAGCATCTTACATTTTCAAACATATACTAACACATACTTACCTTCTTATACAATCATTGATACAAGTACACATTGATCTGCACAGAGTCACACACCTCCCAGCCAGCTACACACACACTCAGTCTCCCATACAAATACTTGGACAATCAATCAGTAACCCATATAGTTAATCATATAGCTACTGATCAACACATGCAGCAGTTTACAGAACAACAGACATAATGATGCACAAATTAAGACAGTTTAGTCACTAACCCATGCACTCAGTGAGACACATTTAATCACTCACTCATACATTCAGTCATGCACCTACTAAATCCTTTGTCCAGACACTTATACTTCCACTCATTCTTCAATATGTAAGACACATTTTAACTTTACAGAAACATACAGTCACTGGATGTTGTCATCAGTGATGTCATCAGTGATGTCATCAGTGATGTCATTTGAGATGTCATCAGTGATGTCATCAGTGATGTCACTGACCATGTCATGAATGATGTAATATGTGACATCATCAGCAGTGGATTGCGGGTGCGCGATATATAGTTAGTGCAACTAACTATATATGGAATTTCAATGGTTTTGTGTGAGTAAAATAAGGTTTTGTAAATGGTAATTCCTAACTATATATGGTCTATAACCTATGGTTTTTTCAGTGAATTTTCAAGGTTTTGTAAATGCTAATTCCTAACTATATATGGTCTATAACCTATGGTTTTTTCAGTGAATATATATATATATATATATATATATTCACTGAAAAATACACAGGTTTCGGGACATTATAGTTAGTTGGACACTTCAATCATACAAAACAGAGAAATTCGACAGTTACAGTTAGTTGACATTTGCAATCATAGTTTAGTCAGCTGTCGCTTGTGCCCCTTTCATGCACTGCTTGACCTCACATACTACATCACTCATGACACGTTAAATATCATTCATGATATCACTGATTGTCGTGTAGTTTCCACTATCTAGTTGGAACTATGAATTTGTTGGGCACCATAAATGTTGGGATGGTGCCAGACTGATTCAGTTCACCCCCTCAGGATATGTTTTCCTATTTACCAGCTAGCTGCCAGTGCCACCATAAGCACCCCTAAACCTAGACAGGTAGCAAATGGTTTTGGCAACGGCAGAACATGACAACCCTGACTCCCCCCAGGAATCAAGATTACAGAACCCTTTTGCTCAGTCACTCATGCTTCCTCGAGAAGAAATATACAAGGAATGCACAGAGGGCCAATTTCAATATTTATTGAACCATCGTGATTCTTTTATACAATATATGTGCTGCATTCATCAATAGTCAGAAGCAAATAAAAGTGACTAGCAGTATAAGACAGTGAACAAAATAAATAATTCAACCATCTTGCTAAAACAATGTATGTATACGAGCATCCACAACTATGTACAGCTTAATCCTACTATGCGTTACCTACCTAAGTTTGCAATGATGCATGTGTGTGTTCTGCCAAGAATCACCTGCTGGATGATCCAACCCCCATTATCTGAGGGGAAACCATGCAGGTCCCCATCTTGGTCACATGTTGCTAATCCCTCCTCGCAGAGGGATCAGCAAACAGCTGGGCTGAGGTTTCAGTGTGTAAAGACCTCGCAATGACAGCAAATGCTCCTCTGCCCCAACCCAGAAATGCTTGTTTATTTATAACAAAAAGCATCCTTGCTCCCAAGCCGAAGCCTTAGTTAGGCTGCCATTGTTTATGATGTATTGATAGCTGTGTTGCCACATGGACGAATAACAAACTCATTTGCACAATGTATGTTTAGACCTTGTACACGATGTTCAAGGTGTCTTGATAGTGTTCTTACAAAGTGGAATTTTTAAGCAAATCTAGTTTTATGGAAGCTAATCCTGCAGTGTTGTGCCGCAAATGTGTGTCAAAAGTCATCGTGTGAAGGAGTAGGCAACTTAGGAAAACTTGTGCATGTTAAAATGGCAGCGTTTCACCCAGGGCCTAACTGAGCCTGTAACATGATGACATCCCAAATGACATAATTAATGACATCACTGATGACATCCATGTCACTGCTATTCACATTCGAAATAAACCTTTACATCATTTAAAAGAGAAGATGTCGGTAGTAAAAGGCCTATAGTTATATACAAGACAGAATTACAGAGTGTTTACATGTTAGTGCATAGAATGCAAATAGCGTAATCCTTGGCTGTGCTTGATGAAAGTTATATGGTGTGCTATCGAACAAACACCTAAACTTTTGATTGCAATCAGTACTCAATATTACTTAAAGTAAAGGCTGAGCAGACCTGATGTTGGTTGCAGACGCACATTTCAGCAAGGGTTGAGGAGTAGAGACTAAGGGCCTGATTTAAAGTTTGGAGGTCAGGATATCTAGTCTGAGATATTGTAGGTCCAATAGAATATAAAGCACAAACAAATGGGTATCCATCAAATTTATGACAGAATAGCCCGTCCGTCAAATTCTAATCAGGCGCTAAGGCTGTTGCCAAAAATCTGTGAGAAATGCACAAGCTTCTGTTCACAATCGATCTTTCAACTCTGGTTTCTGGGCACATGCCCAAGTTAAATACATTTCAAAAAGGGGTGGTGATGGACAGAGTATCTGAATTAAGCAGAACACTCCTACCCAGTCAAAAGATCAGGGCTTGATCCATCACCGTTTTTTAGCTCACTGCACCATCCCAGTTCAGAACCTGGCTACATGCAAATTAGTCTGACCCTGGCCCAGTGCATCATGGGAACAGGGCAGACCAAACTACCAAGCCAATTCTTTACTGGAAAGGAAACAAGCTTCCGGGGACCGGTTTCTGGCATTACAGCCGTCTTCGGCCCGGCTTGCTTGAATCCTGATGGTACAGTGAGCAAGGGACTCACATCTGAGCATACCCTTCCACACTTGTGGTGGCCAAAACGATTCAAAAAGGGGGTGGTGATGGACAGAGTATCTGAATTAAGCAGAACACTCCTACCCAGTCAAAAGATCAGGGCTTGATCCATCACGTTTTTTAGCTCACTGCACCATCCCAGTTCAGAACCTGGCTACATGCAAATTAGTCTGACCCTGGCCCAGTGTATCATGGGAACAGGGCAGACCAAACTACCGAGCCAATTCTTTACTGGAAAGGAAACAAGCTTCCGGGGACCGGTTTCTGGCATTACAGCCGTCTTCGGCCCGGCTTGCTTGAATCCTGATGGTACAGTGAGCAAGGGACTCACATCTGAGCATACCCTTCCGACGAGGCTGAAATGCCAGAAACCGGTCCCCGGTAGCTTGTCTCCTTTCTGGTGAAGAATTGGCTTGGTAGTGTGGTCTGCCCTGTTCCCATGATGCACTGGGCCAGGGACAGACTAATTTGCATATAGCCAGGTTCTGAGCTGGGATGGGGCAGTGAGCTAAATAACGGTGATGGATCAAGCCCTGATCTTTGGACTGGGTAAGAGTGGTCTGCTTAATTCAGACACTCTGTTCATCACCACCCCCCTTTTCTGAATCGTTTTTGGCCACTATAGGTGTGGCAGGGTATACTCAGACATGAGTCCCTTGCTCACTGCTCCATCAGGATTCAAGCAAGCCGGGCCGACGAGGCTGAAATGCCATAAACCGGTCCCCCGTACCTTGTCTCCTTTCTGGTGAAGAATTGGCTTGGTAGTTTGGTCTGCCCTGTTCCCATGATGCACTGGGCCAGGGACAGACTAATTTGCATATAGCCAGGTTCTGAGCTGGGATGGGGCAGTGAGCTAAATAACGGTGATGGATCAAGCCCTGATCTTTGGACTGGGTAAGAGTGGTCTGCTTAATTCAGACACTCTGTTCATCACCACCCCCCTTTTCTGAATCAAGTTAAATACATATCATACAGTGCTATTGATACACTCTATGTAAACTGGAGGTTTAGAACCTGTGGACATTTATTTGCAGAACCTCCCTGATGATTTTGAAGCACTATACATTGTTAAATAGTGTACAATGTAGGATTGACCCACTTAGAGATGGGAGATGGCATCAGTGATGTCACTGACCATGTCATGAGTGATGTAATATGTGACGTCATCACTAGTGCATTGCGGGTGCACAAGTTATAGTTAGCTCAACGGACTATAACAGGCGAATTTCTCTAGTTTTATATCAGTCAAATGTTCAACTAACTATAACGTCCCTGAAAACCTATGTTTGTTTTTGTGAATTTCTAAGGTTTTTTAAATGCTGATTCCTAACTATAACGTGCCTGAAACCTATGGTTTTTCAGTGAATTTTGAAGGTTTTTTAAATGGTAATTTCATATTTTAATGTTTCTAAAACATATATTTTTTAAAATATTTTTTAAAATATGTTGGAACTCTATCATACTTCTTCTTTTTTTTAACTTTAAAAATTATGTAATATTTTATATCTCCCCACAAAAATATGTATTTTTTTTGGGGGGGGGGGAAACTACACTCCCATTCCGGTAGCGTACCAAGCTCCATGGACACACGAATTCTATCCGCCATATTGCTAAACTCGTAAATGATGCGCATTTTGTATACGCATGAAGTCACCCCAGGTGCTGCTTTGGTATCCGACGGGTACGCAGTACCAAGCCATGCATTACTTTCATGTACGTATAGGGTCGCGCCTGCTGCGCTTTGCGTATGCGATAAGTACACGCTGCCAGGCCCTGTGTTACGTCACTGACATATAGTATCGCGCATGGTACGTCATTCCCTTTTTTTTCCTCAAAAGTATATCTAAATAACTTTAAACAGTATATGAGAGCAAGTGATAATCTAAAATATTTTAAACATTTATATGTTTCTAACTGTAATAAACTTATATAATGATAAATATGTTTTGTCTAAATCGTGTCTGATGCGGCCTCCTTGCGCACTCGGTGCGCGATTGCCATGTGACCTAAAAAAAAGCATTTGATTGGTTCATAACATTTCCCATTGTAACAATTGGATGACCCCACCCATTTTACTCATTCTCTCTACAGCGTTTGATGAGAGACACCTCTTCTGCTTAGAAAGCTTTTTTGAAAAGTGTTTTCCTGTATATACATATCTTATACTACATACAACATGCAACGATCATCTTGATCAATATTCATGCTCTGTACATTAGCCTTCCACGTGTGATTGCCATGCATCTCAAACGTTCCATTAAAAAACAATTATGTGTTACACGATGCCCCTGGTGTCTGTGTGTGCACATTATTGTGCTCCCTTTCGGCCTCGTTATTCGTGCCTTTAAGAAGTATCAGCAGCCACGGGCAGAGTGCACATCCTAGATCACATGTCGCAAACAGTAAACAGAAATGTGTAGATTTATTTTGCTGTACTCTCAGTTGTCAGGTTTTACCAATATAGTAGTGTGTTATATGTAAGACTTTCAGATTCACATTTGACATGCATTGCTTGACTGTAATGAGTGTTATCACTGTGTATGACATAGCCTCACTGCTGATCCTCCCTCCATCCGAGCACATTTAGATGTGTACCCTTCGGGATAGCAACACTTTCAATAATACCGCACACCATTAACATGCGTGTCTGTGCATATCCACAACCTTTACAATGACATGTAATGTTCACCATTCAATCTTTTCAAACACCATCTCATTAACGATAATTTCCGCCCTTAGTGCTACACTAATCTAAATTGCACACTCTGCGAGGTCAAATCTACAAAAGAAACACACATAAGTACACTTCCTGGCCAGACATGAACTGAACCACGCACAGGTCCCCGAAATAATTATTCAAACCCCTATGCTGGCCTGGTGTACACAAGCCCAGCCCACTTTGTGTACGTATAAATAGGATTAACCCTGGGCGTAGTATGCGTAGTGGGGCTACGCGAAGCTACGCAAAGTGGGCGAGAAACTACGCCCACCTACGCACTTCGCGTAGCCCCACTACGCGCCGCCTGCCCCCTCCACTACATACCTAATTTTTGTAAATTCAGAAATAAAAGTAAATAAAAGGCACTTACCTTGTCTGCTGCGTCCCGGGGCTCCCTCTGCTCGTTCGCGCCGCCGTCACTGCCATCTTGGATACTAATGCGCATGCGCGGGTGGCCGCGCATGCGCATTGGTATCCAAGATGGCGGCGACGGCGGCGCGAATGAGCAGAGGGAGCCCCGGGACGCAGCGGACAAGGTAAGTGCCTTTTATTTACTTTTATTTCTGAATTTACAAAAATTTGGTATGTAGGGGAGGGCGGGAGGGAGGCGGGTGGCGGGCAACTTCGCTACGCCCACGGAGTGGGTTTAGTGTTGCCTGCTACGCCTACTTTGCAAAAGGCGAAGTAGGCAACACTACGCCCACTCCGTGGGCGTAGAGAAGTCCTTCGCCCAGGGTTAAATAGGATAACCACGACACCACATGTCCCTCTTCTTCCACACTGCCTCAGGTGATATGCCGCATCCACCGCGCATATCACAATGCGCAATAAAAAAAAGAAATGGATCCATGAGGTGTACACCATCCTGGGAATCAACATTGGCTCTAAATTGTGAGAACTACTGCCCGTCGTCTATGAAAGGGATCCATGAGGTGTACACTATCCTGAAATCATCACTCCACCTTATTTGTGAGCCCTGCTGCCTGTAGTGTTTGCTCACACAACAATGACAGCAGGTAAGCAGAGCAGTCTTGATGCACAGGGCCTCCAATTGAGCACGATGCTGTGGGAGGGGTGGGCTGCATCAGCCTGAGTGCGCAGGTGCGAACAAGCGATGTTGCCGTGCAAAATGATGTGATCTCTGATCTCATTCAGTCTCATCTCTGTCTCATTTTAAAGACCTCCTGGACCGTACTGTAGGTCTAAGCCAGCGGGCAGCGCTGCCCTACAGTCACCTCTTGAGCGCGGTGCTGCAGGAGGGGTGGGAAGCATCATCCAGAGTGCGCATGTGCGAATAAGCGATCTTGCCATGTGTCATGATGTGATCTCTGACCTCATTCAGTCACATCTGTCTAATTTTAAGGACCTGCTGGACCGTACTGTAGGCCTGAGCCAGCGGGCAGCGTTGCCCTACAGACACGTGGGGTTGGCTTTTAAGACACTGTATTGAGCTCCTTACTAAGTGTACATGCACACAGGCTCCCGCCACTGCATTACACACGCACATTATGCTTCTAGCATGCACTCTGTTCCTTTGTATGTACGTTGGTATAACATATTATTATTTAACCTTCTGTATTCTCATGCACTCCAACTCCTCTTTGAACCACGATTACACTAACAGTTGGTAGATCGTACTTCAAAAACGAAGGATGCACTCAACTCCCATTTTCTATCAAGCTTGAAATAAACCTTCATTTACCTCCATACGTTTCCACCGTTAAATTATTACTCCCTTTTCAGACATTCCATTGATTGCCACAAGAAGGGTGGATCAGGAGCTGACCCCGCAATGATGCCCTAGCATTCTGACACCTTCCATCATGGTATCAAGACACCGTCCCCGACCGGAGACCGGAGACCTGGTCTACCGTACAAACGTACCCCGGACTAGGAGCTTGCACCAACACATCGTGGGACACACCAGTGGTAGCAGGTGAGCAGTGAAGCCTCGATGTGCAAGACCTACAATTGAGCACAGTGCGGGGATGGGGTTTGGGGTGCAGCACCCTGGGTGCACAGGTGCATGCAAGCAGTTTTCCTGTAGCTAATAATGTAGGACTATATTATCAATGAACGGTGAAAACATTATCAACATTTTAGCGGCAGGAAACTGCGGGTAAAGTGACGATAAGGGGTTGATAATATGCCCTTGCGATAATGTTATTGCCCTTCCTTGATAACATGGCCCATAATCTCTGGCCTCATGTATTCAATTTTAAGGACTTGCTGAACCACACTCTTTCTCGTGGACCCCTGCATCCTAGACAAATGGGTGACGGAGGGTAAACACCAAGGGTTGGGTGCAATAAGCTGACGCTCTGTCTCCTCCTCCCTCTCTTCTTTTGACTCCCCCACCCCTTCTCACTATGGTCCTTTCATTTGGACTACTTTTCCTTACCTCTTCCACATAGCACACATATTTATGTTTCATTTTTGTCTTGCAGGTGTCCTACGCCTCTTCCACTGGAGTCCAACCCTCGTTTTTTTTAATATAGTCTTCTGTTAAAATTACATTTCTATTTATTTCTGTTTTAATAAAGGTGATAGCTGTGTATAGGTCTTCTTTTTCTGACAACACTTGTCTATTATTTAGTGTGAAAATCTGTTTATAGGAGATTTTAAGGACAACATTATTCAATATTAGAGTGCACCTACAAAACATAATCTAACTGACTATTAGACAGATCCTGGGTAATTGTACAACTGCAAGAGTTCTATAAGTGTATCACTTTATAACACCATAAGTACTGCCCGTGTGATTACAGAACAAATGAGGCACTACCTAGGACCACCGAGGCTTCAGGGATTCCCGAGGCCCACCCTGCATATATAAATAAAGACCCCGAGTGTGGCGATCCCCGGACTTCAGTTGGCCTCGAACCCCCCAAACAATTAGTAAACAATACCCGGGAAGGTGACGCTCCCCTAGGCTGCAAAACGTCTCTGTGCCCTTCCGGGCCTAATTTACATGTGACATTAAGATCCCCAGTCCTAAAGAGACCCCGCAATATAATAATTGGATTGGCCACAGAACATTACCCACCAAGGGCCTCATCTAAAAGAACGGGTGAGACCCAACTTTTTTTTTGTTCTTTTCCCTCCATTTTTACTATGTACATCCCCTCTATTACAGCGATACAAGGTTTTCTTCCTCTGGCTTTAAGTAGTCGAACAAGTATTTGCTATCAAAGGGTGGAAGCCATGCACAACCCTCTAACAGCAAACACAAATGTCCCGCAAATGCACACCCCGGGCCATTGAATGAGCTGCGCCTGAGAGTTCACCCTCCCTCGGACCATGATGCATTTGTTAGTATAAACGCATACTAACACTACTTACACACGTGTAGTACAGCGACCAGAATGTAGTGAAGGAGCAGAGGAAGCGCAAAATATAAAAAAATAAATCCGACCAGAAGTCGGATGACATAGTTCAATAAGCCGATGACCCTGGCATGAGTAGAAACAGCTACACGAAGAAACGGGTCTTCAGTACAACGCAAGCAATTTTGAAATATTGGTGAGTGGTGCCTTCTTTTTGCCTTCTCCCACTCGTCGCCAAATTTATGTAGTGAAGAGGCAGACAAAAAACAAGACACCTGAAACAACCATCAACAGGAGCAGACAGCAAAGCAACCATCTAATCCAGCACCATGTACAAACTCCCCCTCATGACAGCCCTACATTCTAACATTACATACTTAGATTCTAGTAGAATTATATACTAACATTCTACTATGACTTATAATGAAATACTTACTAAACAGAGCACATGACTTTACAGCAATGAGCTCATGGTTTCATTCACAAGTCTTGAGACCGGTAGGGGTAAGCCTTTCGCTTCCCACTACCTATATTGTATAAACGTAAACTAACACTTCATCCACAGGTATGCTACAGCGCCCAGAGCACATCACTTTACAGCAATGAGCTCAAAATTTTGGCTCACGGTTTAATCCCGAATCTTCACACCAGTAGGGGTGAGTAGTTCGCTTCCTACTCCCTACATACTAGAAACGCATACTAACATTACTTACACACTTATACTACAGGGGCTAGTATCCTACAGTGCCCAGAGACCATCACTTTACAGCAATCAGCATGGTTTCATCCCCAAGTCTTCACACCGGTAGGCGTAACTACTTCGCTTCCCGCTTCCAGAATACTATCAACACACTGTAGAGGTCAGTAGTTCGCTTCCCACTCCCTGTATGGTATAAACGCCAACTAACACTACTTGCACACCTATGCTACAAACACCAGACCACATCACTTTACAGCACTTACCTCACGGTTTAGAATCTTGGTTTCATACCCGAATGTAGCACCATATCATATCACCACCATGCCACTCTGAGCAACACCGCACTTTCTGACCATTAACAGTGATAACTACCTACTGGCGACCACCAGTAGGTAATCAAGAACAAATTACAATAGTTCCTTGATTCTTTTAGCTTTCAAAACCTTTCTCTATTACTGTCTTTCTAGTTTTCGATATAAAAAGATTTTTTAAGTGCACATCGAAGTCAGAAATGCAACGTATTCTATCAACACACTTTCTAGAACATTCTACAACACATGGAGGTTAAAAGTTCATCAATTTTTTTAAAACCTAACGATATTTTTTTGCAACATTTTCTCGAACATTAAACGCCATGTGCAGATTAAAAGTTCACGATTGTTTTAAGTTTAAACAGTGCCTTCCAAATGCAAGTAGCAGGTGTGGTTGAGTTGAGCAAATGTTATCCTATAATATGTACTCCACGTTCAAACTGCTTTTTCTTAACCACTCACAAAGAAACTTTTCCACAAAACGAATGTGCACCCTACTTTTAAAAAATAATGCTTTTCATCTCCCAATCAGGTACAATTTTGTATGCGAAAAGAAACTAGTTCCCCATCTTTAAACATATCTCTTATTCTACGAAAGTACTGCATGAGCTACAGACATCTTTCCATACCTTCCAGCCATACCTTCAAAATGCTAGTGTGGATTGTAGGACATAGCTACGTTTTCTCGTGCAAGAGGTATACAGAACAGAGACATATCGACTTAGACCTAGGTTTACAAAATGTGGACATTAAATGGTTTGGACAGAAAGGATTGAAGTGGCATCACTTGTTGCCTTTGGTTAAAGCCTGTTTGCACCTCTAACACCCTGACCTCATGATTGTGCACTGGGGTAGAAACGACCTAGGCACATTGACTGGGGTAGGTTTAGAAATGCTTATGAAGGACACCTTTGGACAAATTATGTTACTTCTGCCTCAAACTGTCTTTGTATATTCCAATATATGCCAAAGACAGAAGTGGAAATGGTCCAAACAATGGTGTCCTCAGATTGAAAAATCTCAGAAAAAAAGTCAACTAAGCTGTATCTGCATACCTCAGAGACAACCAAATGGGCTCCATCTACAACAACATACGTTTTGATATGGCAGATATATACAGAAGTGATGAAGTACACTTCACAGATCAGGGAAACCGAGTTTTCCTGAATAACTTGAATCTGTACATCCGCACTTATATGTAGCTCCAACTAATAAACACAAGGGCTCTTTTTAGAACCATCCTATAACTTAAAACTTAGGCCCGCTATTTTAGGGCCATATAATGCCAACTCCTGCACCCTCACCAACATTTATTCTCCACACAGCTGTGGCGAAGCAGCCAGGACCATCTCACTTTGCAGAGGTAAGGAAAATTATAGCTAGACAAGGATACGTATCTAAATATCTATAACAAAAATACCAAACTTGCTAGTGAACTAATTAGTGGTCATAAGAAAAAAGGGGACACCCTATTAATACAATATAAACGCTGAAGGAGGATATAGTGATGTATTTATTCATTTATTTTTAGATATAAAATTTCATGTTCCATATTATTTTTCATTGAACTAACAGTTTATAGTTCATATTTGATCATTATATGAAACAGATGTTTAACAATCCATATATACAAATCCAATTAGTGGACAGAGCGTTGATTCAGGCAGTGCGGCAGATGTCTACAACGCGCGTTTCGGCATACACGCCTTCATCAGGTAGCCGTCTATTGCACAAATTAGCCCATTAATGATGAAAAGATGAGATGTATTGTGGCTTCAAATGACCCTTTCTTTAGGGGTATAGCAAACACAATAGGTAGCGGATTAGCACAAGCGTCTTGATATTGTATGGATGGAAAGCAGAAACTGTAGCAGGCCAGTTGTACTATATTAATAGTAAATGATGTAGTTAGACGATTCACAGTTTCTTCTTAGTTTCAAACGGCTGGCTATACTGTTCTAAATAACGTTGAGATCGGCAATAATATTAGGACGATTTGTGATCTCTTCGTGGTTTTAACCGAGAAGGAGCATCATGTCCAGCGATATTTCCAGCCTAAGAAGAGCCGGCGGAAATCTCCTGAAAATGTCGGGATACTCTGATACGGAGCGTCGCAGGCTGCATGTCAGCTCGTGAGCCCAACGGTCTGCCATCTCACTTTGCAGCACAGACCTCTCGCTTTGATCCCCAGCTCTACTCACTCACTCATAGGGGTGAGTAGTTTGTGCTTTACGAATACCATATTGATTTACCTTCGCACTCCCTATTAAACACCACCTAAGCACCATACAGAAGCTACAATGTTCTTAACAAAAGTTCATCCAAGTAGCTATAACTACATGCTGACACTACTTGCACAGATGTGGCAGAGCGGCCAGAGCACATGACTTGACAGCTTATGACACACAGTTTGGGCTCACGCTTTAATCCCTGACTCCGGCAACATCTCAGCTTAGCAGCATGAGAATCTAGACAATATCTCACATATATTCCGTACCCCAGGACTTTCATACCAGTATAGGTCAGTAGTTTCTCCTAGTAGTTAAAAACACATGCGGACACTACTTCCACAACTGTAGTGCAGCGGCCACGGCACATGACTTCGCAGCATAATACACACAATTTGGGCTCACGCTTTAATCCCGAGTCCCGCACCAGCTTACCTTACCGGACTCAGACTCTACGCAATACCTCACTTAATTTCTGTAGCCCACCACTTACACACCGGTAGGAGTAAATACTTCGCTTTGCACCCCCTCTACAGCACACCCTAAACACCCCACAGAGGTTACAGTGCTCCTACCATCCTATTTCTCACTTCCCCCCCCTTTTTTTCCCTTACTCGCTTCAACAGAATCACAAAATGGCGGCCAACACTTCCTACTTGCAACTACTTGCACCGCTCGCAGCCAATCAGCAGGAAGCTCGTGCTCGTAACGCCTCAGCCAAGTAGAATTCCCAAATATCGATATCTGTAAATTTCGATATTTCTCAAAAACTACTGAATGAATTTAGACCAAACAAACAAAAGCGTGCTTTCTAGACCAAGACCCTTCTCCCTGCTAAATTTGGGGTAATTCCGTTCGACCTGTAGCCTTGTCTAAAGTTTCCTATGGAAATTAACATGGAGAAAACACGCTTTCGGACCCCCCTTTTTTCTCAGGCCCCCTTAACGAATCACCCCCTCCCTTTCAAAATAGGATCTGATATCAACAAGGAATTAGTTTTGAAAATTTCGCAAAGATTCGTCAATCGGCGCCAAAGTTATTGCGAATAGAATGTTGCCAATTTTCCTATGGTAACTAGGTCCTAACTATAACTAGTAATATAGATACATACATATATGTATAATCCCACAAAACCCTCCCGATGTACGGAGCTTCAGACTCGATGGTCCGGGATGGGTTCCGGTAACCCTATCACATAGCGTACAAATTTTTATTTTTACAAGAAAATTCCAGGACACTCCGGGCTGCTCGATTAGTTTATTGGCAAGGTTACTCTCTACCAACGTGTTTCACCTTTCAGCTTTTTCACGGTATGTTTTGTGCCTCAGTACTTCCATTTACATACAAAATATCATTGAAAGTGAGAAAGTACATACAGATTATAAACTCAGTATTGTTTGGTCTCACTGAGCGCCATTTTAAAATGCCCATATTATACAGGCGATTGAGTTACATACATATTGAAACCAAACTCTATATTATAAGATTAACACATACAATATCAGTCAAGTTGTTATATTAATGATTGCAATATAGTAAAGTAATAAAAAGCTGACTATTCAGCAAAAGTGTATAATAAATCCTTTGGACGCCACTTCATAGTGGTATCACAGCACAACTTTAATTTGTGCACTGTCTTTTAACACCGCTAACACATTGTTCTATTAGCAAACAATTACATCAACAACCGATGAAGAAAGTCCAGCCGCAGTGGGCAAAATCACAGTGTTTCACTGCCCATACTCCACAACATGGTGAATCAATAAACACTATAATTCATATATTCTCATACCATAAAACAGTCATATGCTAAATATATAACATATTTATTTTAGGTCCAAACCCAAAGGTAGTGTTCCACAAAAATAATTAATTAAATGCCCATTTGATTGAAAGATGGTACAAAACGGAGGGCAGGGAGGAAAAGAGGAGAGAATAGGGGAAGGGAAGTCCAGCCCAAGGGGGCACAATAACTCATCTGTTCTTTTATATCCAACCCTCTTGCTTAATTCCAGTTGTACTCTATAACTCTACTGTACCCTGTGTTGTTATTCTCAACTGCTTCACGATTCTTCTTGATATTACTGTTTCAACCTTCTGCACTTTCAATTACTTTTTCTACCTGTGTATACAACGTAAAGTACTGCCTAGGGTGGTTCCTGTGATGCACCTGGTTGCACAAAGTGAAAATTACAGTTCAGGATTTTATATTTTTAGACCAGTTGGAACTGTATTTCAGACCTCAGATTACCTTCTTGGCCCAGTGGAAAGTGCTGCTGTAGATTATGTTGACAGCACCATGACATTACCATTGTGTGATGTTCCAGCAGGGGTAGAGTCTGTGGAAGGACTGGTGTGTGGAAGCTGCTTTAGACTTTATCCTGCAGCCATAATGCAGATGGATTCTCTGGGCAATAACCTCCCTCTGTAAAATAATCATGTGAAATTGGTGTCAGAAAGATGATTTGGCTTATTTTTGTGCATGCCAATCAGATGGCTGATTTCATTTTTTTTTGTTTTTGATGGTCTATTGGTACCACAGTTCTCCTGCAGCAGCCTCAGAGACAATGATTGAAAAATACTATTCCATATTATGGTCCCCTTGTTACCAAAAAGGTACCACTAGACCCATATGTATTAACTATATTTAAGTTCACGTTGAAGGTGTCCTTTTTCAAGTTTGAGCCCAAATAATTAAGATATTTTGAAGTTGTTTTTGTTACTTTTTATTTGTTTTTAGGTTTTGCGCTACAGAAGTCCCCAAAAAATGGCAATGTGGTACTAATGGTTCCCAGTAAAGCTACATCCACTTGGTTGTGGTGCCTTTAAGCTTGCAATTTACAGCAGTTGCAGCCCCATTTTCTGCATTGGGAATTTGGATATCACTTGGTTCACACCTTGTGTATTCAGTCCTTTCTGTTTGACTTGCCTCTTTTGTTTGGTGACCAGAAAAAAAGTAAAATTATACAGTGGCATCAGGTAGAGACCACCCTCAGCATCAAGATTTTGAAGATGTGGAGGATGAGAGCAGAGACCCCACTGAATCATTATTGTGGGAGTTCATTACAATTGCACCCAGCAACAAGAAGGTTCCCCCCCCGGGGGCCCTTATATTTAGCCCCCGGGGGGGTAAATACCCGGGGCAAAATTACAACATTTTATGGAGGGCCCCTGGGATCATCACCCCCGGGGCTAAAAAAAAAAGGGTGGGGGGAGGGGTCCAAGGTCCCCAAAGCCATGGGATCACCATCCCCTGGATCTTTATGTATGGTGGGAGGGGGACTGCGTAGCCCCCCTCCTGGAGCACTCGAGGACTCCGTTACCCCCCAGGGCTACAAAAAAATGTTTGGGGGGGCTTCAAGGTCTCCAAAGCCTCGGGGACCACAAATCCCCCGGGGCTTTATGTATTGTGGGAGGGCCGGTTCGTGCAGTGTCCCGGGGTGTCCATCCTGCCCTCCTATAGCAAGGAAATGTGTTCTCTCTTTCAAAATGTAAATGAGATTGCTTTTCCACATGGGGAGCTGCATGTTAGTAGCTCCCTATGTGGAAAAGAAATGCCGGCTCCCAAACGCGTAGAAGTTGTGCACCAAAGGTGCTGGAGTCGTGCACCCTACAGATTATGAGATGTGCATCCAGCGCGTGTACACTAGGGGGCCGCTCTGAGTGCTGCACTGGGTGCGTGACTTTTCATTTTACCGTAAGAAAATAGCCCCTATCAGTAATTTCTAACATCCCCGGGGACCCTATCCCCCAGGTCTTATAAAAAATGTTGGGGACCGTGGGGGAGCCACAATGTCCCCTCGCATCCTTCAGGAGCCGGTATTGCTTTTCCATATGGGGAGATGCTATCTTGCATATGGAAAAGCAATCTGGTTTGGATTTTGAAAGTGAGAATAGATTTCACTGCTGTGTCTTTCAAAATCCAAAGTAAGTTTGGTATTGAAGGGCGGGAGCCTCGAGACTCCCGCCCTCTCATAGCAGACAACAGTGTCCTGGGGGTAGCCACCCCAGGAGAGTGCAGGAGCTGGCCCTGGGGCATGGTTGTCCCCAGGGCTCTCGAGGGCTGCAGGCGGAGGGCCACGCAGTCTGCCTTCCACAATACACAAAATCCCAGGGGTGGTAGTTCCTGGGGCTTGAGGGAAGTTGTTGAGGTCCCTACACTTCTAATTTTGCAGGGGGTGGGCTTGGAGCCCCCCACAACTATTTGTTTTATAGCCCCGGGGGGGGGGGCTCTCAGTCTTGTATAGGAAACAGCAATGTTGAGAAAATCTTCCGATAAGATAACAAAGGATTTTGAAGTTCATTTTGGGTGTTTTTGTTGTACTTTGCAGACCTTAAAGCGAGGACAATTTTAACTCTGTCTTTGTAAATATGCCACTAAGTTTTGTAATGTTGACAATCTCATCTTCCATTTAAATAGGCACAAAGTATTTATTGAAGTTCATTGTGAATCGTGAAACAGCACTGTCTAATTGTGATCGATAAAGAAGTGAATGAGTTGTGTACTTGTTTTGCTCGTAATGTGGATAGGGGCAGGTTTGCACGTTCATTGCGTTACTATTGCATTACTTTTAAGATGGGAAAAATTACGCAAAAGTGGTGCAAGGGTGTTGTAAATCTGGTTTGGATTTTGAAAGAGAGAGCAGGGTGCATCTGTAGGGTAAGTGTAGTTTGGTGTAGGGGTAAAAATTACTATTCTAAGTCCAAGAGGGGGGCATTTGTAGGGTAAGTGCAAGTTAGTGTAGGGGTAACAATTACTATTCTAACTCCAGGAGGGTGCATCTTTAGGGTATGTTTTGGATGCTGTATGAGTAACAATTACTATTGCAAATACAGTGGGTTGCATCGGTGGGGTATTTGTTGGATAGTGTATGAGTAACAATTACTATGAAAAAGAAAGGAGTTAAAGGAGAAGGAGACACGCACTATCACGGTGAACCTGGAAGTAGAGAAAGTGACGAGAGATGATTTCCGACGTGTTTATGTTTCAGAGCCTGGTTAATCATTAAATGGGGTCTGGCAGATAAGTGTGTACTTATTCTGCAAGAAGCCTTTTGGGGTCTTGCAAAAGCAAGTCATCTTTAATATTTGCCTCTCGCTGCGTGTACTTGCAAGGTCAGCTGATTTGCTCGTATGTTAAAAACAGAAACTTTCTAAACCTCTTTTTCATTGGTTGTGAAGCATTGTATGAAGACGTATTACCAACCAATCCCTTTCCTTGCGCAGATTTTGAAATACATTTGATTGGCTGTTGTGTGGTTAACTCTAACTTCCTGATCCTAATGTTGATTGGCTTGTTTTTTCTATGTGACCTTACAATACCCTCACCATGTATGTATCCCATTTTGTGACGCACTTTATTTTACATTGTGTTTTAAACCCTTCTTAATAATATGCCCAAAGTTGTTGTAGGGTATTTTTAATTTTAACTGTCTACGGTGCTTACGAGTTTGTTGACTGTGAAAGAATTAACAAATATTATTCTATTTTCTATTCTATCACAATTGTGCTGACTTTTCTCCTTTAGCATGGAGTATTTTGTCCTTTCACTAAATGTATAATTCTTTAAACCATCCTTGAAGGAAAAATGCACAAGTTTTAAAAATATTTTTATTGAGTCTTTTATATTCATCACATAGGTGAAATATAAAATCTTTATTTCTTTTATTGGTATCACGCGTTGGACCACATTTATTTTATTTTATCATAATCACTCATTCCTTATGTTTACATTATATAAGTGTTGCCCCATCATTTTTATTTAAATGTGTTGGCTTTTTTTACTTTAGATAAAGTAAAATAGAAGTGCTACGACAAACACTCCCTCATTACTTCATCTTTGTTTGTTTTTTCTGTACATTTCATTTCAATATTACATTTAACAATCATTTTTTAAAAATAGAAAGAAGTATTAACATTTGAAGCCACTATTATATTGTTTTTTTTCAAAAAAAGTGCTTGTGAAGATAATCCTCCTGTTCTTCACGAGTGAAAATTGGGGAAAGCACTACTCAATATAAATAATTCTAGCCCAATTTCACTCTAGAAGATAAAGAGTATTCTCTTTTATTCCAAAGTATTTCGTTTTTTCATCGATAGTTTATTTATAATACATTTTTCAATCATTAAAGAAATACTTGCTTACTAATAAAATATTATTTATTATGTTTTGAAATCCTCTGTTGAAAGTCATCCAACTCCAGTTGAAGGATCATAAAGTTATATATAAATTAAAATATACATTAACAACATGACTCCTCTGTGGAACTGAAAGATAAATTCAAGATGATGATATCAATCCTAATTATTACTTTGCACGTAGTAATTCCTTAATTAACTTAAATTTATTGTAATGGTTCTTTCGTCAACTTGTATTATATTCCATTTAAACTTAATCATACCACATTCTATAATCATTTAAATTATTTTGCTTTCTATTTTAAAAATATCAAACATATACCCATTCAGATAATTTACCTCTCATCAATATTCTTTCCTTCCTTCGTCGAAATTCATCCAACTCCTCTGGAGGGAAGATAATGTTTAATATATTTTTAAATATACATTAATAATATGTTCCCCCTGAGGAAATGAAAGATATTCTCAAGATGCTTCCGCAGCCTCGAATCATTACCTTGCCCTTAGTTTCTTCGCCCGTATTGATTCTCTGAAACAAAAGTAATTATCGCACAGGTGTAGTTTACATACTTTTTGGTTACTTAACACTCTATGGGATCAATTTATTGCTACTCCCACTTTTAAATCACTTTTTTCAGTTGACAGGTGTTCTCATTTCCAATGTTTTAGTACGTCACATGTTTATGTTAACGAGCCTCTTTCCATACTTTTTAACTTTCGTCCAATTTCTAAAATGCTTTATTTAAATTTGTTTTTTTATTAAAGCAATTGTATAGTTTTTTTTTAATACGAGTATTAACCTTCATTCCCCTTTTTTTTTCGACTTATCATTCTAGTAACTTCCCTTTTTTTGTAAAACATTTTTTATTATTCTTCATTACCCTAAACCCCTATTTTCCCTGCATCCCATGCCAGAGATACTCTCTATTAAACTTTGAGTATTCTAATTTATATCCGACTAGTAATTTATTTAATTCCATTACTCCGATTTTTAATACATTTATTTACCTAATATTTTTAATCTTTCTTTATACACTGCAAGGGATATTGTTATTTGTCTCGAATCACACTACGAATCAGTGTCCATTTGGCAAAATTGAGAGAGAATGATTTGGTTGGTTGATGTGTTTGCAGTGACATAAGTACATATAGTCGCAGTAAGCCAGGCTTTAGGGTATGCAGTGCTTCAAACTACTATGCATTATGCATGTAGTGGTCGCAGAGCAACAGTGGCAATGTGGTAAACAAAAGAACAACCAGCACCTCTGCCTCGTATTAGCAATAATGTGTATTTGGACAAATTTTGTTATATTGCGTGCTCTATGCCTGATACTGTGCCACCCACGGTATCACTCGATACAATCGGATCACTCCGAGTGTTTCAACAATTAGAAAAACAAAGACAGAGCACAGCAGACAATCAAGTAGATAGCTGGTTGAGCCCAACCAGCAAGCTTATTTAATGCAAAAATTCAATAACGTGTATTCTGTTCAGCAAACAATTTTCATTGCAGATGTTTGAAAATTACAACATAGGTACAGGTACAGCCACACCCGACACGTGTTTCGTCGCCACAGAATTTATTTCGCGACTTTTTCAAGGCTTTCTCTAAGCTTTTTTATGGATTCTGGAAAATCTGTCCAAGCCAGAATAATCCATAAGATTCGGAACCTGAAAAAGTAGTCCAGATACACGAGTTACTAAGTGACTTGAAGGTATAGATCACTTTGCACGCGGTGAGAATCTTCTCGAATTCAAACATTGAAGCAAAAGGGGTAGACGTCTCTTATTTTTCTTGTAGTACACGTCACTACAAATCTGATAGTTTATAGTGGCCTAGCGCGTGTAGCGCTCTGTTGAGGAAACCGGAGGCCCTTGTTTCTTTTCCAATGGCCATGTCAAACCAGTAGTCGCGCCACTTTCACTTTCTTGCATCAAAAACACAACGTGAATCGACTGTTGCTGTGGGAGTAACGTTTTAGTCACTTAGTAACTCGTGTATCTGGACTACTTTTTCCGGTCGGCTGTGGCTGTACCTTTGCATTAAATAAGCTTGCTGGTTGGGCTCAACCAGCTATCTACTTGATTATCTGCTGTGCTCTGTCTTTGTTTTTCTCATGCATGTAGTGGTGTAACCACCTTCACACTTGTGCTTCAGGCCTACGATTCCCCAGTCACAATCTTTATACTCCAGCAAACACGGTGTGACTGCTGTTGCAATTTCAAAATTAGTCTTTCAGTACCATGTAGTAATTCTTTCACTAAAGTAAAAGACAACCAATTAAGAACTCATCCAGTGTCTTTACTTATATTGATGCAATCATTCAAAAGTAAGCATGTACTCATGCTGTGAGCCAGGCATTAGGGAATGGAGTGACTCAAAGTGTTATGTAATATGCACATAGTGGTGTAATAACCTTCACATTTGTGCTTCAGTACTACAATTTCCCACTCACTATACATACCAGGGGTCTCCAACTAGTAGCTCGGGAGCTACTGGTAGGTCACCAGCACCCTGAAAGTAGCTCTCAGAGGTAAAGCCAAACCAAGCCAATCTTAGAGATTCTGTGCCGCTCGTCAGTCGTCCTTGACCTGCCATTGCCTAAAGGACCTTTGACCTGCTAACAGTAACCTGGGAGCCCGTGTGCTCGGTTACTAAACTCGCTGGGTGTCGTTGTTGGGAGAGCCTGTGCTGTTGGCGCCGGGAGCGGGACTGCAAGGACCAGAGGTGCTTGCGCCAGGAGATCGCGCGCACCTGGTGCCTCTTCCCGCCCCCTCCTCCCTGAGAGCTTCAAAACGACTCGCGGCCCCCGCTTCGCGGGAGCCGCTCGTCAGTCGTCCTTGACCTGCCATTGCCTAAAGGACCTTTGACCTGCTAACAGTAACCTGGGAGCCCGTGTGCTCGGTTACTAAACTCGCTGGTTGTCGTTGTTGGGAGAGCCTGTGCTGCTGACGCCGGGAGCGGGACTGCGAGGACCAGAGGTGCTTGCGCCAGGAGATCGCGCGCACCTGGTGCCTCTTCCCACCCCCTCCTCCTACTTAGCTCAGCCTTCTGATGCGAACGCGGGACGCGCGCGGACGGAAGTGCGGGCGAAGACCGGGCAAAGAGCGGGTCGTTTGAGGCCATTCGAGGACGGAAGAGACCGGACCGGGCCACCCCTACGTCTTGCCCGTGACCCTCTCTCCTTATAATACTACTTGATCCTTGCCTGCATCCACAGAGTGCCCTATAAACAATGAGTAAAATGGAGACTAGGAGTAAAGCCAACTTGGCTGTCACTGGACCTACCACGCCCGTTACGGCCCAAGGTAAAATTGATAATTATTTCCTCAGGGCGGGATCCTTGTTGATTGACGACATCACTGTCCTAGAAAGACGCATTTCGCAAGAAATCGAGTGGGCTAGGAGATCATCCATGGGCATTCTAGCGATGGCAAAAACCCCTGAGGAAAGGCCGAACACAGAAGGCTTGCAGTTTGGAGCTTGTGGAGGGGACCAACTACCTACCAGTCTAGATCTTTCTGAGGAAACTTTAAGTGACCTCGAAGATATGAGTCTACTCTCACTCCCACTGACACAAATCACACAACCACCAACTATCATTAATGTGGGGGAACATTCCGAACCAACTCCTAACTTACTTGGGGAAGAACCGCTACTGGCAACGAACACCCTAGATGTAATAGAGTCTCCTAGTACAGTTAGGGGCGCAAGGGAAGGAGCAATACAAAAAAGGAAAATGGGGAAACAGAGCCACAGAGAAAGGAAGGCGAAAAACCAAAGCCAGGTACAATACATAACAAATCCAACTCTGATAATACCATACACGAGACCCCACCATCAGCCAGAATGGCGCTCCCTCCCCCGGTAAAACCCCCCAACATTTCCATTGATCTTCCGACTTCCACAACAGAATACAACACTGAGACAGCCGAAGAGGATATTACACTGGCAGACATAGGAAACCTGCTTAGGTCACTGCTTAGTCCTATAGAAGCCCATCTGATTAAAATAGAAGCAAGGCTTAATAAATTTGAGAAAATTGCCTTCCAGTTTATGGACAGTTGGAAACCTGTGAAATCCTGCCCGATAGCACCTAGCGCAGACTCAAAACATAAGAAGGACCTTGAGTCCCAGAATTCAACTAAGAACAATGAGGCTGGAAACGCGAAATCCACAACTACATCTATAAATCCAAAACTAGTTAACCGCCAGGGACCCAGTATGAAGCAAAACAATCCCCTTGCCAGACCACAGCAACCGGTGACACCCACGGGTGAATCCCACAAACAACCCCCCAGTTCACAACAAACACTCGCACCCACCGATGCAACAAATTCACAGCTACAACATACAAGTGCACCCAAACCTCTACCAAATACATCACAAAACCCTCAAGATCACAACACTACATTGCAAAAAACACAAAAAACAGTAACTGTAAATCTTCCACCAGAGGTAGCTGCATACACTGTCATTCTAGCTGGGGCACCTGAATTAAAACCTGCATCAAGCGAAACAGGGGCCTCCCTAAAAAATAAAGTAATTAACTGGCTATCTACATTCAGACCACTCCCTAGAGGCATGACCAGCGATATTCGCATGGTAAGAAGAGTTTCATGGGTAGGAAAGACGCCCAAATTAATTAGTGGCGACTGCATAATGGTCAGTTTCAAAGAACCAGGAACAGTCTCCTATATTTGTGGTTGCTTCCCAGAGGACGAGGGAAAAAACATCCAGCCACTTCCCCTCTCGTTCTTCTACCCATCAAACACCCACACATCCAATGATCAGAGATGGGGTCACCCGCATGACTCACTAGGAAACTGGGGGGGAAATTCGGGAGTAAGCAGAAATCCCCACATCCAAATGCGAATGGCATCGGGTTACCCCTTAATCTATGATGATGCCCAGGGATGGGAGACTGTTAAAAGAAGAGGAATGGGAAGGGGCGGTTTTGAACGAGGATCAATTTGGCCCCTCAGACATTACCAGCCACCATTTCTGCCGACTTTCAATCGATTTGATTGTCTTGAAATGGTGGATTGACAGCTTGCATCTGAAGATAGGGCACCCCCGCACCCACTCGAGCATGTAATACCTAATTCCATTCAAGACGGCGGCCATAAACCCTCTAACCCTATCCATGGGGACGAGCATTTTGCTCCCAGAAATTCAGAAAATTCTCAACAGAGAGTATATAGTGTAACTGAACCAGAGGCCCTATACAGGGGACAAGGGCCGATACAGGGAACATCCCCAAAAGATCATATAAACTTAAAGATAAATCAAGGCACGAAGGGAAATAGCCAGCACTTCCCTTACATATTAAAGCTGCTTTCATGGAATGTCGCAGGACTGGCCAATAAAATAGATTCTGAACCATGGGCTGAATTAGTCAACTCTAAAAGTGCTTGCCTCTTTCAAGAGACCTGGGCAAGGGAGGAGCATACCTATAGGGGCTTTGAGATATTTTCGACAGAAGCAGTATGGGGTGGGAGAGGCCGACCATCTGGAGGTCTAGCAATCTGGGTGGCTTCAGATCTGGGCTGCACAGCCTCACGATAAGCTGTGGACTCGGAAGACATACTGGCTGTCCTCCTTGAATGGCCGAGACTATACAAATTACTCATAATAAATGTCTACTCCAGACCAGTCTCCATATCCGCCACCTCTAAAACCATTGGCGAACTGTCCTCTCTATTAGAAACCATTCCGGAGGGGATATCATACATAGTAGGGGGAGACTTTAATTCGCATTTTGAACCACTACCTGGCTTACTTGATGGACCCTCCCTAGAGGAGGATTCAAGTTGGCAGGTTCCAGCGACAGAGGCTCCCCCCCCCCCCGAGAGCATGGACACCATTAGCTGTCCAGATCAACATGCTTACCCTTACGCATGGCCTTAGGGCCTGCAATGGTCGTGTTAAGACCGATATCCCGAGCAAATGTACGTATAATAAAGTCGGGAGAGAATCCAGATTAGATTACTTTCTGGTACAGTTACATGCTTGGAAAAGGGTGGCTGACTTCAGAGTTACATCTAGGGAGGACAGCGACCACAATGCCTTGGAACTGGGATATGCCATCCCCCGTACGGGGGATCGGGTGTCAAACAAACAACAACCCAGAGAGGGATACCTCCTAGAAAACAATAGAAGGAGGATAAGACGGGAAAAGCTATCTACTAGTGAAGATAAGCTAGCTTCCCTCTACGCTAGGATCACTCCAATCCTCGCGGAGGCATTTGATCTAGGGGCCCCAGTGTGTACGCAGGAAATAAGAGAGGATCTCGCACACGTACATGAGCAACTTATTAAAACACTTGAGTCAGACTTTTTCTGCACTAGACCTCACAGAACCCAGGGATCACATAAAGGCACATGGTTTAACACCTCCTGCAGAAATGCCAAACGCGACCTCCTACTTACCATTAAAGCTGGAGGCCCGAGGGAAGAGATCCGCATCAGAAGGACTGACGTGACTAACGCTAAGATAGAGTGGGACCTCCAACATTAGGAGAATCTTTCTGAGTCATTAGCAATAAGAGACTCCCGCAAATTCTGGCGAGTAGTCAACCATGGTTCTGAAGACCTCCCCTCGGCAATCGAACCAAACATCGCCGCCAGTGTTTGGCAAAACCATTTCCAATCACTATATTCTTCGGAGGCTGGAGGGATAGAACCACCGCCTCCCATCATCCAAGACAATCAGGCCTTGGATCCCTTTACTGAGAAAGAGATTAGGATGGCGATAGCAGGGTTAGCCTCTGGAAAAGCACCTGGCCTGGACGGGGTGCCGGGCGACCTATTTAAGCAGGAACCAGGAGTCAGGGCACCCTATCTGTTAGTGATATTCAACGCAGTGCTTGGGGGGATGGAAATACCTGATACTTGGCTGGGGGCGGAGGTGGTCCCGATTTTTAAAAAGGGCTCGCCCCTGCTCCCAGCCAACTATCGCCCAATAAGCCTCATTGATGTCTCCCAGAAGTTATTTGGCAGACTAATACTCAATAGGTTACAATCTTGGATAGAGGAGACCAATATCCTAAGTCCTTTACAGGCGGGATTCAGAAAAGGAGTTTCCACAGTTGATCAAATACTCCGATTGAACATCCTCTACTGGAAGACAGTACTTATCGAAGGCGGCACACTATACGCGGTCTTTGTGGACCTCCGTGCCGCCTTCGACTTGGTCCCACGGGCCAAACTGTGGGAGGTACTGGCGGAGCTGGATGTACCAGGAGATATCCTCCATATCTTAATTAGATTGCACACTGACAATTATGCGCGAGTTAGATGTGAGAAAGAGGGCAGGTTGACGGATAGGTTCCCCGTTCGCAGAGGGGTACGCCAGGGTTGCGTACTGGCCCCGACCCTGTTCTGCCTATTTGTGAACGGGGTGATAGAGCACTTGAGTAGGATCCCTAACATTCATGCATCACAATTGAACAGCAGCAGGGTGCCCGCGATTATGTTCGCGGACGACACCCTGCTGCTGTCTAAATCGCCAATGGGGCTACAAAGGGTCTTGAATGGGTTCTTGGGGTTCTGTAATGAAAGGGGCCTCGAAGTAAACCCCTCAAAAACAACATTTATGATCCTTAACCCCAAGCCCAAAAAGTGCCTAAACCCCCGCCTAGGCCCTACACTTCTGGAAAGGGTGTATACAATAGAATACCTTGGAATAACCCTCAACCAGAATTTGACATGGCTGCCACATAAAACAAAAGCAACCACAAAACTAGCTCAGAGGGCGGGAGGCATTATAAGAATTGCTAAGAAATCCCCACTGCGCCCGTTGATACCTGCCATTCACATTTATAAAGCTCAAGCTCGGGGGGGTATTATTTATGGGGGTGAGCTCTGGGGGCACACTCCGCTATATACCATACAGGTCGCAGAAAATAACTTCATCAGACAATTGGATGCACTCCCCTCAAGCACTCCTCTTCTCCCCCTAAGACTGGGCTTGGCATTGCGACCAATCACGGAGGAACTGGCCCTCAAACCTCTGACCTATTGGCGTCGCTTGTGGAGTAGTCAGGACCTTGAAAATTACAGAAATGAGCTGCAGGAATTCCTTAGATTAACTAATGCCACCACAATTCCCTGGATAAAGTACATCAGGGAGATGTGTATGACTCTCAGAGTGCCAGAACTATGGACAGATCCGGAAACTGCGTCCGCAAGGATTTCAAGAAAAGCACTCTCACAACTATTTTATAGCTTTATGCTACAAAAAACATTGAATTCCACTCGGGAAGGGTCTTTAACTGACACATTCATTAAAACAAAAGACTCATATTGCCACGAACATGTGTTGGATGGCATGACGCCAGTGCTCGCGCGGAAGATCTATATGCAATGGAGGTATGGATCTCTCCCTTTAAGGTCCCTCACAAAATCTTGGGCTGGTTGCTTGGACTCAGGGGTGTGTCCGGCCTGTGCTTACAAACTGGAAAGCGAAGGTGTCTTCCTGCACAAAAACAAACTCCACACACGACACAGATATTCTTACACCATGGGGCAAGGGTGCCTGTATCACCACATGCCTGCAGTTTAAGCAGCAGTGCAGCGGGAAGGACAGACTTCCAACATATTTATGTACATATGTTGCATCTCTGTGCTTCGGAAGTAGCTCAGCACGCTGTAGCTAAAGAGCTTACAGTGTCATGCTACAGGACTTCCTTATAGTTCTGCAGTTATACATTCACCATATATGACAAATGCATTCTTTAGTCAATTATACAGTATGTATACATTTATGTAAACTTTCACACACTAGCATATACATTTAGTCCTTTCTTTAACCAGAGTAGTTAGTTCTGAAAAGAACTTTGTTTTAGTTTTTTGTACTTTTATATTTTTTGTGATTTTTAGAATGTTTTTTTTTTTTAAGAAAAAAAAAAGTCAACCGGGCGACCAAAACCATGAACTTTGAGGGAATAAAAAAAAATCTAGCATTGATGGTTATCAATTGCTCTGTAAACTAGGGGCTAAATGTAGGTAATTGCAAATTACCGATTCGAAAATACCGAATTTTACCAATTCGGTATTTTCGAATCGGTAATTGCAATGTAGATAAAAATTTGTTAAAAATTACCGAATCGTTAAGATTCGGTAATTACCAGATCGGTATTTACCGATTCGGTAATTGCCATTCATTCCTATGGGCCTGGAAGCCCATAGGAATGAATGTCAATTACCGAATCGGTAAATACCGATTCGGTAAAATAGGGAAAAAGACAAGGGTGGCAGGGTGTCACTTTGACACCCTGTTGCACCCCTGATTAGTGCTGGTGTGCACATGTGGCATACATACATGCCCTAAGGGCATGTATGTCTGTCACATGGCACAGGTGTAAATGCACATGTTTGCATTTACATAGGAATTCGTTATTTACCACCAACTAATAGTTGGTGGTAAATAACAAATCCTTTGAGCCCAGAAGCACTGTTTGAAGTGCTTCCTACATTTTATTTACCCATTCGGTAAATACCGAATCGGTAAATGATGATTCGGTAAATACCGAATCGGTGAATACCGATTCGTTATTTACCCAATCGGTAAAATAGCCTCCTACATAGGAAAATGCTTTTACCGGTTGGTAACGGCCGATTTCGGCCGTTACTGACCGGTAAAAGCCTACCTACATCTGGCCCTAGGTCTACTGATTGCTCCCCATAACAAATTAAACGATTGCACTTCACGCAGTGCATTCTAACTTTCCCAAATTGCAGACATATGTCTGGTGGCGATGTTGAAGGTGATGCCCCAGAGGTACTTGGTATTGCCAGTGATGGAGGTACATTTTGGCGCAGTCTTCTACATTCTTCGTGAGCATAGTTGACAGGATGCATGGATTGGAGGTGATTGCGCATACTAGCAATGCCACAGGAGTATTTCTTGTTTGGATCTCCTCTGGACAGTACTGCCTGGCAAATGTTGCATGTTACTTTGGTGCATTACATTTCTTTTGCCCCTCTGGAAAAGTAAAAAATTTCCATACGATGGATGTGTATATTTTGGGAGGGTGAGGTTCTGGTAGAAATGTTCAGGAACAAAATTATCAGAATCAGATAATTGTTGCAGGGGTGTAGCCATTTTTGATTCCAAAAAAGAAGTTCAGGTTTCCAATGAACAAATAGTGACTTTCTTTTCAGGAAAGGTCTTCTCGTTAGAAAGGTCTAAGAAGAGTAATTGAAATGGGTGGGGTTCTTCAATAGTTAGAACAGTACGTGTTACAAACCAATGAAATCTCTTTTTTTTGGTCACATGGGATCCCCGTTGGGTGCGTACATGCAGCACGCATCTAGCGCGACTTCTCAAAATTGCATTTAAAAGTAATATAAGTTTACTAAAACTAAAAGAATATTATTTTTTTCCCCTTAATATTTATATTACATACATACATAAATGGATCGAAAAATTTTGCGGCCACCACGTTCAACACGTACATGACGCCATGCGGACACGCGCGTTCGCGGTGTGGTGTGATACGCATATGTTGCGTATGCATCTGAAGTCACGTACGGGTCGCATCCTACAGAACAATTGTAAAATGGCATCTACGGTCTGCGCAGCAATCGAGAGAGGTGCGCTATGGGTGCAGGACTGCTCACAAAATTGTAAAAAAAAGAAAACACAAACTAATATAAAAATATTTGAAAACATGTAAATATATATATACATATTACTTTTAAAAAAAATATATAAATTAAAAATAAATGTGTAATGTAATCTAAAAAATAAGGTATCTAAAAGTAAATATATTTAAAATAAATTTGTAAATCAGTATCAAAGAAATAAATATAACAATTAATAGAGTAAAAAATTATTATTCAAGAAATGTTTCAAAATCACTGAAAAAAACCTTGGGTTTCCGGCAGGTTATACTTTGGAATAATCTTTTAAAAAAACCATTGAAATTCACTGAAAAAAACGTAGGTTTCAGGCAGGTTATAGTTAGGAATTATCATTTAAAAAAACCTTGGAAATTCACTGAAAAAACATAGGTTTTAGGGGTGTTATAGTTAGCTGGACATTTCACTCATACAAAACCATTGAAATTCCTCCATTTTAGTTAGTTGTACTAACTGTAACTCTAGCGCCCGCAATCCACTGGTGATGATGTCACATATTACATCATTCATGAAATGGTCAGTGACATCACTGATGACATCTCAAATGACATCGCTGATGACATCACTGATGACAGCATCCATGTGAGAATCAGATACACCTCATCATACACTACTATAATCTTTCATCACTCACTGTAAAATACAGAGTATCATATTTGAATCCATTGACACACCAATACAAGTATCTAAAAACCCACTCAGTGATTCCTTGATCTATACACGCATCTAATCAATTACCCATAGATTCACTCATACATGCTGTCAATGATCAATAGAACACTATCAAATATACTTATACACCTATATTGACATTACACACCAGCACACATTCCATTTACTTATGTAGTCATCCTACTCACTTATGCAAACAATGGATCATACTAATATTTACTCAGCTACACACGTATACAAACACCACTTCATTTATTCATCTAGATAGTAACTCATACTTAGTGTTTTATAAAATCACTATTACAAGTATTCAGTTATCCATACAGACCCTCATGAAATTACTGAGTCTCATGTATACTTATTTATATACAAAAAATGTCACATACACTGCCTTTTATTATTCTAGTTTGTTGGACATGTACCATTGAGAGATATATTTGCTCATCAGCACATCCATATACATATTCACTCACCCAAACAACTATTATAACATGTAGTCTTAACGTCATATACCTGCTGAATCAACTATTGACACATCTTTGGGCAGTCACACCCCCCCACCGAACCACACACACATTTACTCTCCCTTACAAATAATCAGTTAACTAATCAATAACTAATATAGACTTTCAAGTAGCTAGTAACCAAATGGTGCAGCAGTTTACACAACAACTGAGAGAGTAATACAGATATTCACACAGTTTAGTCACTATCCAATATATTTAGTGAGACACTATAAATTAGTCAAGTAAACAGTCAATCACACTGGTACTAAATCATCCATCCAGGCACTTATACATCCACTCATTCTTCAATGCAGATTGCTATATATATATAATACAAATTTAAATATGGAACCAAACCACATTCAATGGATGATGTCATCAGTGATCTCATCAGAGATGTCATTTGAGATGTCATCAGTGATGTCATCAGTGATGTCACTGACCATGTCATGAATGATGTAATATGCGGCATCATCACCAGTGGATTGTCGGTGCGAGACTTACAGTTAGTACAACTAACTATAACAGAGGAATTTCAATGGTTTTGTATGAGTGAGATGTCCGGCTAACTATAACACCCCTAAAACCTTTGGTTTTTTCAGTGAATTTCCAAGGTTTTTTAAATGATAATTCCTAACTATAACATACTTGAAACCTATGGTTTTTCAGTGTGTATATATATATACTGAAATTACCAGGCCCACCTTCGGAGTTGGGAGCTAAGAATTAGCGGTGTTGGAGCATTCATGCTCCACCTTGGACGAGCTGGATTGCCGGACTTGCCCCCGCCAGTATCTTTCCTGCACTTTGGGGGTTAGGCGGTCCAGGGGACTCGAGGGGGCACCTTTTAAGCTACATGCGAGACACTTGTGAGAGCGATGATGACAAGCCCTGCAGTCCGCAACAACCATCCGATTCCCTCCGCATCACTCACCTTACCAAAGAACAGCATTCTGGGACCTGCAATCCTCGCAGCAGTCTCCCATCTACAGGTGAGCCAGATTGACTAACTAGGAGGTGGAGTCAGATGCGATCCTATCGGTGTGCGGCAGGACATTGATGATAACCATCTTTCACCCACACCCTGCTCACAAACTCTAGGCGCTGAGGAAGGCTACCATGCCGAAATGCATCCGCCGAGTACGAGTTAAGCTCCAAGACAGTGGTCCCTGACTTCCCCTACGTGGCCTCTGCTTCTTTTCTTTTGGAAGGAGTACTCTGCAATATATATATATATATATATATATATATATATATATATATATATATATATATATATATATATATATATATATATATATGTAAATATATATATATAACCTACTGGAGGTCGCCCGTAGGTAGTAATAGTTAGGAAATCCGCAACATTCTATTTGGAATAACTTTGGCGCCGGTGGACAAATCTTCACGAAATTCTCCAAGAAGATGGCCTGCTCTGCTCCGCACCTTCCCTGAAAGTTTGGGGTTTATCCGTCAAGTGAGGGCCGAGAATAAAGGGGGTCCCAAAACATGTTTTCCCCATGCAATTTTCCATAGGACCTTTAGCCAGGGCTACAGCCTGAACGACTGAACGGAATTACACCAAATTTGGCAAAAAGGTACATTTCAGTTCGCAGATCACCCTTTTTCTTAAATGGTGTAAATCCATTCAGTAGTTCCTGAGAAAATCAAAAGTAAAATCATAGATATATCTTGAGGCGCTACGGTAAGAGTACGGTCAAGCGTACCATTACGAGCACGAGCTGCATGCTCGTTGGCTGTCAACTGTATGTCAACACTCCAAACCAGGAAGTGTTGGCAGCCATCTTGTGTAGAACCAAGGCACAAGAGAGCAGTGAAACAAACGAGTAAAACATGAAAAGGGGGCAGGGTAGAAACACCCTGACCCCCTAGTCCTGCTCAGGGGGTCCCACAAGGACCCCCAATGCCAAAATATATATATATATTTTTAATTGCTCGGTACGCGTAGTTGCGCATACCCCGTGGTTAATTAGCCCCCGGGGGGACCAAATCCCGGGGGCATATCAAACAAAAAGTGTGGGGGGCCCCAATCCCCCCCACACTGCCCAGGGACTGCCACCCCCGGAGCAAAGTATTTATAATAGCGGGGGGTACTCAGCCCCCCCGCAGCCCCGGGGACCGCCACCCCTGGGGCTTTTTTTAGAAAAAATAAATAAAATAAAAAAATAAAAAGACATGTGTGGGGGGCTGAAGCCCCCCACACACCCCGGGGACCACCACCTCCCCGGGGCTTTATTATTTAAAATTGGGGGGTCCATGACGGACCCCCCAGCCCTGGGGACCACCACCCCTGGGGCTTTACAATTGTTGGGAGGGGGGCCACGCGGCCCCCCTCCTGGAGCCCTAGATGGCCCTGGGGACCGCCACCTCCCAGGTGTCCCTGCAGTGTCCCGGGGTGTCTACCCCGGGAAACTGCTGTTTGCTATGGTAGGGCGGGAGAGCCTCGCGGTTCCCACCCTACCACAGCAAACCGCTTTCCTATTTGAAAGAGAGAGCAGGTTAACCTGCTCTCTCTTTCAAGTAGGAAAGCAGATTGCTTTTCATCAGAGAGACCAGCATATAAGCTGCTCTCTCTGACGAAAAGCAATGCCGGCTCCCGAAGGAAGCGGTGAGCAGGCTGGGACCGTGGGGGCTTTGGGGCTCTCCTCACGGTCCCCAACATTATATTTCTGCCCCGGGGGATGGGGTCCCCGGGGATTGTAAAAAATGAGTAATATTGGTTTCTTTTTTTTTTACGGTACATTTACCGTACGCGTACCATGCTCATACGGACGACGTGCGGTGCGAAGTCTGTAAGTCGTCCAGTAAGCGTGCCTAAGCAAGAAAAAATATGTTAAAAAAATATATTTGACAGATATCTATCAAGTTTATGTGTGTATGTGTTGGTTTGTTCTAATGAAACCTTTTCTCTTTATTAGTACTTATAAGTAAGTACTTATGCATAGTCTAAATTTATTGAGGAGCAGTGTTTTATAGCGTGCTGAACTTTTGACCTCTGTTGAGAGTTGACTTTTGCATGATCTGTTGGGGGTAGGGTGGAAAGTTATGTCAGTTGGAAAGGTTTGAAATGTTGAACCAATAAAAATGTGTGTTTGATTTTGAATTATTGTGTGAAGGAATTTGATTTGTTATTAATGTGTATATGTGTATAGATTGAGAGGGAAAATGTGCCATTTTTGGTTCTGCTGCAAGCACTGACGCAGAGAGATTCTGTGTAAGACTATCTGCTGTGTGAGTGGTATTCTTCTTAATCTTGAGGAAAATTGAATTTTGCCTTGTCATGTGTGCCTACGTGTTCCCCATCCTATGTAATATGTGCATGATTAATATGCATGTATTCCCCTATGACCGAATAAAGACGCAATTATAGTTGTGTACAAAGTTTAGTATGCCAGTTATCCAGTCCCTGTGAAAAACAACGTGAATTAGGCTTCTAGGCCTATGTTGACACCCTTTCCATTGTGCACGTTAATTCATCGAAATTGTCCCCGTTTCTAGGCCTCATGAGGGCCCGGACGCTAGATTCAGGCTCCAGTCTCCTGAACCCACTCTGAGGAGCGATACAGCCCCCACCTGCATCCCTGACCCTTCGCTTACTTCCTGCCGCGCAGCGCGGTGCCCGGCCTGGCTCTGTCTGCCTGCCTGCCAAGAATATGTTATGCCCACAGTTATCAGTTCAGCTCTCCGTCTTCACATTCCTAAGCTAACGAACCGCATAAACATCTTCAGCTATAGTCTAGTCTTCCTGTCTCCATGCAAGTGAATTACTGTATTAATATCCATAGAAGATTCATAGCACACGCAATACATGAAGAATATATGCATGCACCAGTCTTAGTGTCAAGTAGCTTTTGCTCTGATGACATTTAGATTCTATCAACATGTACTCCAAACACAAGATACCAGATATGCTATAGGTACATGTCGTCCTGACATCCCAGACTTTCGTCTCCTCTTCTAGTGTAGAAGTCAGAGCCCCCAGTTCTCCCCAGATACACGTCATAGTCCGTTTGCGCGCACCACTAGGTTAAAGGTTCCAGCTGCCCAGGTAGCCCCCTCCATGTATCCACCCATTTCATGACACTTCTGTGACGTCTACATCACATGTCTTCGTGCACGCCCTGTGCACGCCTTCTATTCACGCCCATGTGTTCTTATCTTACGTTTGTCACTTGTCACGCCTACTGTATTCAATGTAATTGTACTGTTTTACTATATATACCATGTACTGTTAATGAAACGGGGCAGCTGCCATTCCATTTCTTGCCAGGCTATTCCGATCCTGTCCCTTCCCTTGTGCCTGATTAAAGCCTGTTCAATTCAGATACCCCGGATCCTGCCTCTTATTTATTGAGCTATCTGTTTTATTTAATGAATAGAAAAATAGTACCGGTAATTAATTATTTATTTACCACATAATGGCGCCCGAATAGGGACGAGCCCCTTCCCCACGCGCCGGCGATGTAACGCAGGCCCCCTGACCCTTCTACAGCCGTGACGGAACTCTACCGTGCACGTGCAGATATTTCTGCTTCAAGTCTCCCTCAGGCCCACGGAGGAGACGGAGACTGCGGTCCGGCATCCAGACGAGGCGGTGAGGAATGCGGTTCGTCCCGACCAGAGCCCAAGCCGAGAGAGCAAGGTCCGAGGTATCTGGAGGCCCACCTGTAACCGAAGCCCGAAGCTCGAAGCGCATGCGTAGCAGTAACCAGACGTCGTAGCAGTCCAGTCCAGTCCGAGGCTTTCAGTTTCTGCTTCCCGGTGAGTACCGTAGCGGGGGAAGTATCTAGACAGGTTCATTAGTTTGTCCCTGGTCCGATGGGTTTGGGTACACAGATCCAGTCCGAAGTATTCATCTAGGTGGATAAGGTATGACGTGTCTCTTTATGAGACCGGTATGTTCTGTACTGTTTTAGCAGTGCATCTAGTTTCTGTACTGTTTTTAGCAGTGCATCCAGTATTTCTACTAAGTCTGTTCTCGAGAGATTCAAGTATTATGTTTTCAGTGTATCAGGTAGTATTCTGTTCGAACTGTTATTCATGTATTTTCATGTCGTGGTATGAGTGATTTGTTTGCCATTTCATTACTGTGTTTATTGTGTATTGTGTTTAAGTCCAAGTACAAGTTCAAGATGCCTCTGTTTTCTAGGTTACGTCAGATAAAGACTAGAAAAGGGTTACTCGAAGAAGCAGTTCCTGTCCCTCCTAGGGACAGTCCTGGTCACTTTATGTATCACAAGCATGGCTTAGATGCCATATTATATCTAGACTTATGGGTGGAATATACAAAGAATCTTGAAGAGAAATATAGATGGCCTGTATCAGGTACATGGGATGCCGAGTGCATCATGCGAGTAGAAGAAGCATTATGGAAAAAGAAAGCCCGACAGTCCCAGAAAGATGCCATAGAATTATGGCGTAAAGAATCGCATAGGAGATCCGAGAAAGAATTCAGAAAAGCAGAATTAAGTAGGGAATCCTCAGAAAAAGCCCAAGAAAGGGAACTTCTAGAAGAAGGTGAACGAGTTAGAGCAGAACAGTCAGACAGACAGAGAAATGCCCTTATTAAAGGTATTTATCCTCTTCTTGCCGAGGGCTTGCCGAAGGCAACCCGGGAAGCATCCTGTAATTTACCGCCACCCTTGGTCCCGACTAAGCTACGTCATAAACCGACTGCAGCTGAAATATTTCTTTCGTCCTATTTGGACGATACAGTCCCAGAATATGCAAATTCCATTCCGCCTGCTCAACCTCAGCACCCGGTTAATAATGTAATTCCTGGTCCTCCAGTCACTGGTCCCGGGAACCCTGTCCATGTACCAGTACCCCCGGACCAGTCCACACCACGTGTTTTGCCAGTCACTTTACCAGCACATCCAGTATTAATAGACGATTCTAGTTCAGGAGGAGCGGGGGGAGGTGCTCCTACCACCCCGCCCCAAGTAAAACGACTGACGCTGAGAGACGCAGCATTACAACACACGCCAAACGTGACTACATACGCAGACCTCAAGCGACACCTTACTGACTGCATATATGATTCAGTACCAGGTGAAGATCACATGATATTGTATTCAGTACGTTTAAGACGAGTTGCCAACTTTTTGGCCACCCTGCCCGATATGAAGGAACATCTAGACAGAATATATCATTTTATCAGTACAGGGGAGAATTCAGAAAGTATTCACGAAGCTATGGCACACAGAAAGGTCGAGATTCAAAGTATGATTCTGCAATTTATGATTAACTGTTTAATAAGAGAACAGGATTATCCTGATGAAGATAAAGACGAGATGAAAGCCCTGACGAGATGGAGTGACAATATAGCCGAGGGAAAACATAAGACACAAGGTAGTATAGAAAGTATGTACAGGAAAATTCGTAAGGAAATTCTACGTATACACGAGAAGGAGAAAGCAAAAAGAGCAACCGAGAAAGAGAATGACTCTTCCAGTGAAGAGGTAGACAGCGAAAATCCTGACCGAATATCGTATGTAGGTAGAACTAGATTTTCCGACCGACATTCACGCCTAGATTACAAGAAAGTTTTTCCTCCTCCCGTACCTGAACAGTGTTCTCTGGAACAAGTATTCCAGGCTAGAGATAAAATTCTGAAACTACGAATAGGTTATAGTGAGCTTAGTACCATGCATGAACAAGAACTAGCCCGATCAGCAGTCCGATGGACTAGTGATTCTACCACGTTTTCAGATTAAATAGTGGCCCAAACGTTTCTGAAGCTGTCCCCAGCCGAGCAGCGTCTGGTGGGTATGTATATGATCCAGCACCTCATTACACTGTATGAGGATCAGCATTCTGATCCAGGTCCCTTGTATGATGTCCTGAACGAGTTACTCCTAAACAGATGGAAAGGTCTAGGTACTGATTTTATTAGTGTCATTTTAGAACAACGCCATAAATACAGAACTTTCCTGAATCCACATTTTGTTCCTGTTCCACCCCCAGCAAGAAAGTCATTCTACATAGACAGACAGAATCCGTTGCGAGAAGTACACCCAGTTAAGGGAGCGGGGGGTGATCTAGAATGAGTATTTGTTTACACCCCTATCACGAAAATAGAACTTCTGGAAATGAAAAAGTTAATACCCTGTCACGATAAAGATCCAGCAGGGTTCCACCGTGAATTAAAGGACATGCTCCGTATGGGAGAATACACGTATCCTGATATCATTAAAATGTTAAAGGTCCTGTTGCCTGCGGGCATATATGAAAAACTTAAAGAAAAAGAATGGGAGGTGGGAGAGAAAAAGATAGATTGGACCGCATTAGAGACTGAAGATAACACACGAGTTCCAGGTACTGGTCTTGGGGAAAAAGCTAAAGCATTGCCCGAATTGTTAATACAAGTCTTGCCAAGATTACTAGCCACGAAAAAGGAAGACTGGGATGCCATCTCAGCCTGTAAACAGAAACAAGATGAAGACACTAGTGATTTTTATTCTAGATTTGAGAAATGTTTCATTATAAATAGCGGCCTGAAAACCAGTAGTGAGTCGTATCCACATCTTTGTGTTACCAAGCTAGTTGAGAATTCTTTACCACAAGTTAAAAATCGAGTACTGAAAGTCGAGAGTACTTGGCAAGCTAATACTCCGTCACAAATGCTCCAGATGCTCCAGTATCACCAGAACAGAATCAGGGAAGAGCAAGAACACGAAAGAAGACGTATGAAGGACACGAAAATGAAAGTACTAGTCGCACAGTCCGTTCCACAAGACAGTCAGAAGAGGGGTACGAATCAAACCAGTCATCCTGCGGCTCCCGTTAAAGGGACATGCAATTACTGTAAACAGCCAGGTCATTATATAAACTAATGTGCAGTTCTGAAACATAACATAGCTACTGGTAAGATGAAAGAGAGACCACGTCCTCCTAGACAAGAACAAGTTTCGCAGAATACGCAAGCACCGCAGAACGCGCAACAGACAGTTACAGTACCGCAGCCTATAGCTGCCACACAACACGTTACACAACAGATGTACCAGTACGCACAGTCGGAGTATCCAGAATTTCAGCAGTATTCATGAAACAGCCTAGAGAGGGAGGTTGGCTTGCCTCTCATCGAGATTCCTGTGGATCAAGAGGGTCCCTATGTACACAGTCAAGTATTAGAGAAAGACAGAAAGTTTCTGATTGATACAGGGGCAAGTAGGACTACCATTAGTCATGACGAGGTTCCAGGGGCTCCACTCTCAGGCTCTAGAAATGTTTCCCTTGGATTTTCAGGAAAGCCTATTGTTAATGAAATATCGAAACCAGTTTCCCTAGAAGTTGGTCCATTGACCCGAACTACTGACTTGTTACTTACGAAATCTTGTCCAGAAAATTTATTAGGTATTAAAACCCTGAAGGAATTAGGAGCAGTAATTTGTTGCTCCCCAGAAGGAGTGAGATTGTTTTTACGAGATTTTAAAGGTCATTATGTATTACGTGATTTTGATCCAAGATTAGTGAATGTACCACAGCATTTATGGGCGCAAGGCCCAACTGATGTAGGTTGTATGCATATTACACCCTATCGTGTCACTCTGAAACAAGGTGTTGTATTACCACAAATCCGACAGTACAAATTGCCACCCGAGGCTGTAGCAGCCTTATCCAAAATTATTGACGAGCTCATTGCTCAAGGAGTGGTTGTAGAAACTGACTCCAATGTATGTAATTCTCCTATCATTCCGATTCTTAAACGTACTGATCCAAATGCACCTCCAGTTTATCGATTAGTGATTGACCTTCGAGAACTCAATAAATGTATCATACCCCAGTACCCAGTGGTTCCAGATATTTCTTCCCTATTGACTGCCATTGATTCCGAAGCTACGTTCTTTACTGTTATTGATCTCAAGAACGCATTCTTTAGTGTCCCCATTCATCCAGACAGCCAGTTTCTTTTCGGATTCTGTTTAAATGGAAGAAGCTATAAATTCACACGAGCTCCTCAAGGTTTCACACAAAGTCCTAGTATTTACAGTCAAGCACTTAAGAGACAACTAGACAATATACACATGCCAACTGACACTGCCCTGCTCCAGTATGTCGATGATCTACTGATCACAGCCCGTTCTGAACGTGACTGCGAACGTGCGTCACTTACAGTCTTGTATTTCCTGGCCGAGATGGGGCACAAGGTGTCCCCTTCGAAATTGCAATTCTGTGTCCAGCAAGTGGTCTACCTTGGACACTTACTGTCCAAGAGGGGTAGGCAGTTGACACCAGACCGTATCCAGTTAATAGCACGTCTTCCACAGCCCAAGACTCAGAAGGAGGTACGAGCTTTTATCGGCCTCACTTCTTACTGCAGACAATGGATTCCTCAGTACGCATATCTAGCCAAGCCACTGATACAGTTAACGACACAGGAGGCAGCCACATTGACTGTCCTCCCTTGGACCCAAGAACATACACTTGTTTTCAATGAGTTAAAGAAAGCCTTATCCCAAGCGCCTGTTCTAGCAACACCAAACTACAGTAAGCCTTTTACACTTTTTGTCACTGAACGTGATGGTACTGCATTATCTGTTCTCACACAAGATCAAGCAGGACAATACAAACCCTGTGCTTATTTCTCTAGCACATTAGATCCGGTGGCCCAGGCTTTGCCTGCGTGCCTCAAGTCAGTTGCAAAGTGAGGTTTAATAGGTTTGTGAGGAGCACTCCGTTATAAACAATATATACAACCTGTACAATCGGTGCTGCAACTAATCAGGTGTGTCACGCCTGTGACTTAAATGCTAGTTTAGGTGAGAGGAAATCTCAGCTAGTTGCGCACTGTTCACTGTGTGTTATCCAACACTCATCAATTTAAACACAAAAGCAAGAAGACACTTCAGTTATTTTAATCCATAACCTAATGCTTCTATGATCATCTGAATGTTTTTACAAAATACAATAATAAATCAATTGAACACATAATTTTGTGATTCTCAATTCTATACATGAAACATTTTTGTTTTCAAATTATCACAACGCAAAACGTATAGTACTTGATTTTCATATTTTCATATCATGCCCAATGCATTTCGGCACAAGGGTGTGCCTTCATCAGGGGCTAATCTGTAATAAAGGTAGAAACAATGGAACAAGTAAGTGTATTGTGTATGTTGTATTACATGGGGGTGTGTATATGCAAATAGAGTGTCATCATACCTCTAATGGACGTTAATTCCTCAAGTAAACTGTAGGAATAAAGTAACAAACCAAATGAAAGCCAGTGGTAAAGTTGCCTAAACCAGATAAAAACCAATAACAACAATAATACAAATAATAGTGATGATGGTCCATCAAACAAATAAATAAGCAGCCGCTTACCTAGATAAATCTGAAATGTATTGCCCTGTAAATACAAGTAACAGCCAAGACATTTACGCCTGTTCGTTCACAAAATGCTCATGACATAGAAGACTTAATAATAAGAAACATGAGGTCCTACCTGATCTGCGTTGACTATTCCAATCTAAAAAATATATGATATGGTTGAAAAGTATCCAAAGGGACTCCAGATGCCCATGAATAATCCGCCAAATCTAAAATCACCTACCTCATACGTGCTAAATTCTGACCTAAAACACAAAAAAACGAGTGATTTATAACTACAAAAAGTTTATGCACTGTGGCTATCCTACATCAATAAAGCTAGTGTGACAATCAATCCCAAATACAACCGAGATACCCATTTACCTGCTTGAAGTGTCGCCAATATTTTAAACGGTAGTTCTCAGCCTCGTATCTCAATTTAATCCAAGTTGCCTTGAAACAAGACGTCTCGCGCCATTACTCGAATCGACCTTGTTTGTAGCGTATGAGAGTCATCAACACTGAAAACGGACTCTAACAACCAAGTATACCGATAATCCAGGAAACCAAGATCGCCATTTTAAAAAAGGGTTTAAACATTATGATGTAAACACGAACTCCCTGTGAAAGAAGCGCTATGCAGTGTATACTGTTATCAAACACTGTCAAAGGTCCCACGTTACCAGCGCAGTGCGCACTATAGTCCCGCTACGTTCCTGTACTTTACCCTGGCAAACCTTTATTTCCATCAACGACACTAGAGACGGACTAGCAACTCCGTGATCAACCGTGTTGAACCTTTTCCATCCTAAACAACACTGAGGACGGGCTGACAACTCGTTATTTAACTCGTGCAAGAAACCTAAATTACGTGTTTACACAAATTCAATCCCAAATAAGAAAACACGATGTGGTATGACAACCTGTCACTAATTACCAAAACTGAGACTGCACTGAGCGTTATGAAGCGCCGCTCCAAAATGTAAACACTCGAGATAAGTGGTAAATAAAAAAGTGTTGCATATTAAATACATAGTGTGACATCTTAATAATTAAAGGTGCGTGCCCATCTTAAAATGATCTGTTCCGATAAGGTAATGAAGGATGGGGGATAGATAGAAATACAGTTCAGATCATTTTAAGATGGGCACGCACCTTTAATTATTAAGATGTCACACTATGTATTTAATATGCAACACTTTTTTATTTACCACTTATCTCGAGTGTTTACATTTTGGAGCGGCGCTTCATAACGCTCAGTGCAGTCTCAGTTTTGGTAATTAGTGACAGGTTGTCATACCACATCGTGTTTTCTTATTTGGGATTGAATTTGTGTAAACACGTAATTTAGGTTTCTTGCACGAGTTAAATAACGAGTTGTCAGCCCGTCCTCAGTGTTGTTTAGGATGGAAAAGGTTCAACACGGTTGATCACGGAGTTGCTAGTCCGTCTCTAGTGTCGTTGATGGAAATAAAGGTTTGCCAGGGTAAAGTACAGGAACGTAGCGGGACTATAGTGCGCACTGCGCTGGTAACGTGGGACCTTTGACAGTGTTTGATAACAGTATACACTGCATAGCGCTTCTTTCACAGGGAGTTCGTGTTTACATCATAATGTTTAAACCCTTTTTTAAAATGGCGATCTTGGTTTCCTGGATTATCGGTATACTTGGTTGTTAGAGTCCGTTTTCAGTGTTGATGACTCTCATACGCTACAAACAAGGTCGATTCGAGTAATGGCGCGAGACGTCTTGTTTCAAGGCAACTTGGATTAAATTGAGATACGAGGCTGAGAACTACCGTTTAAAATATTGGCGACACTTCAAGCAGGTAAATGGGTATCTCGGTTGTATTTGGGATTGATTGTCACACTAGCTTTATTGATGTAGGATAGCCACAGTGCATAAACTTTTTGTAGTTATAAATCACTCGTTTTTTGTGTTTTAGGTCAGAATTTAGCACGTATGAGGTAGGTGATTTTAGATTTGGCGGATTATTCATGGGCATCTGGAGTCCCTTTGGATACTTTTCAACCATATCATATATTTTTTAGATTGGAATAGTCAACGCAGATCAGGTAGGACCTCATGTTTCTTATTATTAAGTCTTCTATGTCATGAGCATTTTGTGAACGAACAGGCGTAAATGTCTTGGCTGTTACTTGTATTTACAGGGCAATACATTTCAGATTTATCTAGGTAAGCGGCTGCTTATTTATTTGTTTGATGGACCATCATCACTATTATTTGTATTATTGTTGTTATTGGTTTTTATCTGGTTTAGGCAACTTTACCACTGGCTTTCATTTGGTTTGTTACTTTATTCCTACAGTTTACTTGAGGAATTAACGTCCATTAGAGGTATGATGACACTCTATTTGCATATACACACCCCCATGTAATACAACATACACAATACACTTACTTGTTCCATTGTTTCTACCTTTATTACAGATTAGCCCCTGATGAAGGCACACCCTTGTGCCGAAATGCATTGGGCATGATATGAAAATATGAAAATCAAGTACTATACGTTTTGCGTTGTGATAATTTGAAAACAAAAATGTTTCATGTATAGAATTGAGAATCACAAAATTATGTGTTCAATTGATTTATTATTGTATTTTGTAAAAACATTCAGATGATCATAGAAGCATTAGGTTATGGATTAAAATAACTGAAGTGTCTTCTTGCTTTTGTGTTTAAATTGATGAGTGTTGGATAACACACAGTGAACAGTGCGCAACTAGCTGAGATTTCCTCTCACCTAAACTAGCATTCAGGTCAGTTGCAGCCACAGCACTAGCTATCAGACAAAGTGATTCCATAGTGTTAGGACACTCCCTGACAGTACAAGTTCCACACTCCGTGGAAGTTCTTTTAAACCGAACACAGACTCAGCACTTGACAATCGCACGTTTAACAGGATATGAACTGACACTGTTTCAGCCACACATAGAAATCAGACGCTGCAACATTTTAAATCCCGCTACACTGTTACCCTCAGTTACTTCAAATCCTGCCATACATGACTGTGTGGAAGTTGTTAACACCATGACAAAGCCAAGACAAGACTTGACAGACATTGCATTACCTGATCCCGACCTGACGCTTTATGTAGATGGTTCATGTATGAGAACAAGTACAGGAGAACTAGTAGCCACGTATGCAGTGACTACTGAAACTAAAGTTATAGAAACACATCGTATTAACACCCTGTCTGCTCAAGCAGCAGAGCTCGTCGCTCTGACCCAAGCCTGCATACGAGCCAAGAACCTGAAAGTAAACATATACACAGATTCACGTTATGAATTCGGAGTCGTACACGACTTTGGAGTACTCTGGCAAGAGAGAGGTTTCATGACTTCTCATGGAACCAAGATTCAGCATGGCCCCCTCATTCAAGCTCTGTTAGAAGCAATACATTTACCGACAGCTATCGCTATCATGAAGTGCAAGGCACATACGAAAATCACTGACATCATTTCCCAGGGTAACGATCTAGCAGATCGAACAGCCAAGCTTACAGCTCAGACTCCAGACATTCCAGTTAACACGACACAGACAGACGTTCCAGTCCAGACTACTTGTATGACAGTTAAGGACCCTACACAAGACATACTAGATATACAGTCACATGCTAACCCCGACGAAATCAAGAAATGGTCTGAACAAGGAGGGGTCCAGACAGATCAAGGATGGTTGACAAAGGGAAAAGCCACATGGTTTCTCCCCGACTCTATGGTTCAAGTCATTATTAACACCGCACATAGTCCAGCACATTTAGGAGAAAAAGCCATGTTAGACAGTATTCAGAACCTCTGGTTTAACAAGCATTTACGAGCAGCAGCCAAGCAGAAAGTGCGTACCTGCATGATCTGTTGTCAGTTCAATCCAGGTAAAGGTGTCCCGGTGGAACAAGGTGGATTCCATCCTCCTGACCACCCTTTTGAAGTCCTTCAGATGGATTATATCCAGATGGATCGATGTCGAGGTTTCAAGTATGTCCTCGTAGTAGTATGCGCTTTGTCCAGATGGACAGAAGCATATCCAGTTCCAGATTACACTGCCGCGACCACTGCCAGGCAGTTGGTTCGTGAGTATTTCCCCCGCTATGGTTTACCTAGGGTCGTATATTCAGATAACGGCCAGCCATTCTCATCCGAACTCATGAAACAAGTATCCCTTCTGTTAGGGTACCAGTGGAAGTTCCACTGTGTACGACATCCGGAAGCAGCTGGTCTCGTTGAGAGACATAATCAGACTTTGAAGATCCGCATTGCAAAGGTATGCACAGAGAAAGGCGTAGATTGGTTGGTAGCACTGCCAGTCGCCCTTTTTTACATGAGAATGGTCGCTCACTCCCGTTCAGGTCTGTCCCCCTTCGAAGTCATTTTTGGTCGTCCCCCAAACATGTGGGGTACACCTAGGCCCCGTAAAATAACTGATGTTGACAGTAATATGCTGACAGATTACCTGGCTTCCTTGATGTCTGCACTACTCTCTTGTCGTTCACAGGTTGCCGCTGCTTTTCCAGGCAACACTCAAGTAAAACCGCACGAGGTAGTTCCCGGCGATCTGGTGTTGATAAGGAATTTCGATCATTCAAGTCCGCTGGAGCCCCGCTGGAAGGAGCCAAAACTCGTCCTGATGACCACGAAGACCGCCGTGAAGATTGAGGGCCGCAAAGGCTGGGTGCATTCCAGTCACGTGAAGCGATTTTATGGACTCCATCCAAAAACTTTTTTCAAAGACTGCCCCGTTCTCAAGGACTGCCCAGATACTGACTCTAAACTTCCCCTGTTAGAGAAAACTCCGCAGCAGGAGTATAAAGAAAAATTAAGGTCTAGTAAGTCAGCCAGTTTAATTGTCTAAGTCCCTCTCGGGTGAAACGGTTAGACAGGTTCCTGACATGTATGAGATAGACCGACATAGTGAGAGAGTTAGTCGAAACTCTAAGAAAATACGTTATCACAAAGCTCTTCGAAGCCGATGCATTGTTACTCTTTTAATTTCATTATTTCTGAGTTTTATGATTACAGGCATAAGTTATGTTTTATATATATATTTTCCTCCTACTGTTTCACATGTGCATATGTTTTCTAATGTTACAGCAGAGCACACTTTTAGTGAACTGCCTCCTCACGAGTTATCCTATCGTCTTGCCATGCGCAATAATAATTTTATCCGAATGTTACACTATTCACACCAGACCAGCAATGCCACTAATTGTTGGGTGTGTGTTCGACTCCCCCCTTTCCAGACACCGAAGGGAGTTCTGCCACTCTTTCCTTATCCGTTTTCACACAATGGTTCGTGCGGAGCATGGTCCACGTTAACGTCATCCTCAAACGACATGTCCCTACTGAATAGAACATGTTTCCCAGACAAGGAAGGTCTTTCCCATAGAACAGGATTAGATCTAGAAAATGAAGTATATGATCTAGGCAATTATTCCTCGAATTTCATGGTTTTGAATGTTCAGTCCGAGACTACTCCAGATTTGCCTGCTATTACAGTTCTACCAGTGAAAGGCGAATTATGTGTCAGAAAGAATGGTTCAGTACATCTAGGACATAGTGATTGTACTACTGTGGTCGAGTATAGTGACAGTGGGAAATCTACCTTTAAAGCCTCACGTCATTCGTATTTTGTGTGTGGTCAGACCGCATATGTACGTCTGCCCCAAGATTGGGATGGAACATGTTACATTGCCTTCCTACTGCCACCAGTTTTCCTAGCCCCATCCGATTATCACAGAAATACACATCTAGTACACGTTAGACATAGAAGGGAGATCGAGTCCCCAATTGTCGATCAAACTGAAACTGCCTTAGAACAGTATCAAGACTTCAATAAAGGTTTCTTTTTCTTCATAGGTCCTGTCCAGAATAGTAAGCTAATACGTAGACTAACTAGAACCCTTGAAGCAGTAGTGAATGAGACTACTTCCGCTCTAGGTAACTTAACCGAGGAGCAATCTGCTATGAGATTTGTCGTGCTCCAAAATCGTCTCGTCCTTGACGTCATACTGGCCGATAGGGGCGGAGCTTGTAGAGTCATCGGATCTAGTTGCTGTATTTTCATTCCTAATAACGCACCGTCTGTTTATTCAGCTATAACCAGACTTCATAAAATTGCCCATCAGTTACACCAGAATCCAGGCACCTGGACATGGTCCGGTTGGCTCTGGAGAATAATATCTGCCTGGGGATGGAAAGTATTGTCATTCCTGGGTATAGCAGTAATGATCATATTCAGTTGCTGTCTCTGTTTACAATGTGGCCCTGCGATTTGCGGCTTGTGCGCTACATCCTGTATTCCTAGTCCAAAGTCCCGTTCCAAGAAGATTCGAGACGAGCAAATGATGCTATATGAAATGATAGATGGTATCATGAATATTGATGTTTCCTGATGGAAACGTAGGGCACAAGGAGGGAATGAGGAAAATTTAATTTTGCCTTGTCATGTGTGCCTAGGTGTTCCCCATCCTATGTAATATGTGCATGATTAATATGCATGTATTCCCCTATGACCGAATAAAGACGCAATTATAGTTGTGTCCAACGTTTAGTATGCCAGGTATCCAGTCCCTGTGAAAAACAACGTGAATTAGGCTTCTAGGCCTATGTTGACACCCTTTCCATTGTGCACGTTAATTCATCGAAATTGTCCCCGTTTCTAGGCCTCATGAGGGCCCGGACGCTAGATTCAAGCTCCAGTCTCCTGAACCCACTCTGAGGAGCGATATAGCCCCCACCTGCATCCCTGACCCTTCGCTTACTTCCTGCCGCGCAGCGCGGTGCCCGGCCTGGCTCTGTCTGCCTGCCTGCCAAGAATATGTTATGCCCACAGTTATCAGTTCAGCTCTCCGTCTTCACATTCCTAAGCTAACGAACCGCATAAACATCTTCAGCTATAGTCTAGTCTTCCTGTCTCCATGCGAATGAATTACTGTATTAATATCCATGGAAGATTCATAGCACACGCAATACATGAAGAATATATGCATGCACCAGTCTTAGTGTCAAGTAGCTTTTGCTCTGATGACATTTAGATTCTATCAACATGTACTCCAAACACAAGATACCAGATATGCTATAGGTACATGTCGTCCTGACATCCCAGACTTTCGTCTCCTCTTCTAGTGTAGAAGTCAGAGCCCCCAGTTCTCCCCAGATACACGTCATAGTCCGTTTGCGCGCACCACTAGGTTAAAGGTTCCAGCTGCCCAGGTAGCCCCCTCCATGTATCCACCCATTTCATGACACTTCTGTGACGTCTACATCACATGTCTTCGTGCACGCCCTGTGCACGCCTTCTATTCACGCCCATGTGTTCTTATCTTACGTTTGTCACTTGTCACGCCTACTGTATTCAATGTAATTGTACTGTTTTACTATATATACCATGTACTGTTAATGAAACGGGGCAGCTGCCATTCCATTTCTTGCCAGGCTATTCCGATCCTGTCCCTTCCCTTGTGCCTGATTAAAGCCTGTTCAACTCAGATACCCCGGATCCTGCCTCTTATTTATTGAGCTATCTGTTTTATTTAATGCATAGAAAAATAGTACCGGTAATTAATTATTTATTTACCACAATCTTCCAATCAGTTTGAAAGGCGAGTTGATAACTTCTAAGGGACTGTATGTGGTGCATTTTATTTTTAGTAAGAGTAATGTGTTTATCCTTGTAAAGTTTGTAGAATCATATTATGAGTTTGTCTACATTTGGATTACTATTGTGATAAAATCATTTGGTAAGTTAATTTGTTTAGTTAGTCAACTTTGTGCCAACAAGTGCAGTACTAAAAAATGTAGAATGTGTGCAGTCACTTTTTTAGTTGTAGAGTAGTTAATAGTGTTGCTTGTTTAGAATTAGCCATGTGTTCTAAATCTACAATTTTGTAGTCAGTATACATAGACTACTGCATACACTGTTGGGCAGATTAACAAGCCCCTTTGGGCCGGTTTCTTGTTCTATTGTGTCTCCTTTTTGGATGTAATGTTGGCAAAATAATAATGCAGGAAATTGGGAAATATGTTTGCAAAATGAGTCAGGATTGTCCACTGAAATGTAGGTTTTATATACATGGAATGTGTTCAGTCAGTTAAACTTTGTACTGTATTAGATGTGTTTTGGGTAAAATGTATGGTTTTAAAATGTTTGTCTAGCATCACACTGAGTTTCTGTGTACATTAAGAAATTATATTTGCCCCTTTTTCAAGAATATCCCCTGTCTCCCCTCACAGTCTACCTCTTTCTGCTTATACTGTACCCTGTCTTCTGATATTTGCCCTCTTTCCGTATTTTCACTTGTCTTTCCTCATAGTGCTGCTTGTTCTGATAGTCCTTCCTGTCCTCTTAGTCTTGCTCTGTCCTCATTGTCTCCTGTGTCTCCTAATAGTCCTCCTTCTTTTTATACTCCCTCCTCTGACCTCTTAATTCACCCTGTCTCATCATACCTTCCTTTTAACAATGCACCAGTCAGCATACATAGACTGCTGCATACACTCTTGGGCAGATTTACTAGCCCCTTGGGCCTCTTTCTTGTTGCATTGTGTTTCAATGTTGGATGTATTGTTGGCAAAAAAATAATGCAGGAAATTGGAAATGTGTTTGTAAAATGAGTCAGGATTCTCCACTGAAATGTAGGTGTTATATACATGGAATGTGTTCAGTCACTTAAACGTTTTAGTGTAGTAAATATGTTTTGGGTAAAATGTATGGTTTTAAATTTTTTGTCTAGAATCACACTGAGTGTCTGTGTACACTAAGAAATTGTACTTGCCCCTTTTTCAAAAATCTCCCGTCTCTCCTCACAGTCTACCTCTCTCTGCTTATACTGTCCCCTCTCTTCTGATATTTCCCCTCTTTCCTTATTTTCACTTGTCTTTCCTCATAGTGCTGCTTGTTCTCATAGTCCCTCCTGTCCTCTTAGCCCTGCTCTGTCCTCATTGTCTCCTATGTCTCCTGGTACTCCTCCTTCTTTTTATACTCCCTCTTCTGACATCTCAATCCTCCCTGTCTCATCATACCTCCTCTTAACAATTCCTCAGTCAGTATACATAGACTGCTGCATACACTGTTGGACAGATTTACAAGCCCCTTTGGGCCTTTTTCTTGTTCTATTGTGTCTCCTTTTTGAATGTAATGTTGGCAAAAAAGAATGCAACAAATTGGAATAGTCTTTGTAAAATGTGTTTTGGGTAAAATGTATGGTTTTACATTTTTTGTCTAGAATTTCACTGACCGTCTCTGTAAATTAAGGAATTATACTTGTACCTTTTTTCAGAATCTCCTCTGTATCTCCTCACAGTCTACCTCTCTCTGCTTATACTGTCCCTTGTCTTCTGATATTTGCCCTCTTTCCTTATTTTCACTTGTCTTTCCTCATAGTGCTGCTTGTTCTGATAGTCCCTCCTGCCCTCTTAGGTCTGCTCTGTCCTCATTGTCTCCTGTGTCTCCTAATAGTCCTCCTTATTTTCATACTCCCTCTTCTGACCTCTTAATCCTTCCTGTCTCATCATACCTCCCTCTTAACAATGCCTCAATCAATATACATAGACTGCTGCATACACTCTTGGGCAGATTTACAAGCCCCTTGGGCCTCTTTCTTGTTTTATTGTGTCTCATTTTCCTCTCTCCTTATACTTCTCTTTTCCCTTCCTTGTTGCCTTTCTTTTTGCATAGTTCTCCTACTCTTCATAATCTCTCCTGTCTTAAAATTCATCCCTGCCATCATAGTTTTTACTGTCTCCTCATAATAATCTCTTTCTTGTTATACATTCAGTCTTTTCTTATAATTCTGTTTTCTCCACATTTTTGTCTCTCTCTCTCTCTCTCTTTATATTCCTTAATTTTTTCTCATATATACTTTTGTTTTCTTATATTCTCATTTTCTTCTTATTTTTGCTCTTCTTTGCACATATTTCACATTCTTTTCTTTTATTTTACTTTCTCTTCTCATACTCTTCTCTCTCTGCTCTCACTTCTTTTCTCTTTTCTTATACTCCCGATTCTGTCCTGATATTCTACACTTTTCTTATTGTCATATTCCTCTTATCATTCTCACCCCGGTCTTTATACTCTCTCCTGTTTTCATATTTTTTTCTTTCTTTTACTTCTCCCTGTCTCTTCATACTATTCCCTTTTACTTATATTCCCTTTTGTCCGATACACCTTCTCTTTGTGTTCGTCTTCTCCTGTCTCTCTTCATATTCTTTTTCTGTTTCCATTTTGTGTTGGCTCTCCTTATACTTCCCTTTTCTGTTCATATTATATATAATAATATATTATAATATAATAGTGTAGTTCATATATTTATTTTTCTAAAGTGATATATATTTATAATAGATTGTTTTGATCAACACTGAAAATAAGTCATCATGCCTACAACAAATTGAGAAGACAAAAGAACGAAAGAAAGCAGTTTATTTAAAGAGAAGTCATCTACAAGATTTACCTGAAGAACAATGTGTTATTAAAAAGAAAAAAAGTCCTGGTAAGAAAACTAAGACTTTTCTGCGTAAATTGTTAAACACTAAGAGTAATGTGCACAAAGAGAAACATTTTATTATTTCATCTGCAACTAAGAGGAATGAGAAGAACCATGGAAAATTATCTTCTGAAAATAACGTGTTCGGCAAAAGGAGGAAAAAACAATATATGGAAATAAGGAAGAAGATGTTCTATAATAGAGTATTGTGTAATTTGACTAAAGTAGTAAATAATTGTAAAAGAAAATCAGCATTTTATAAGAAAAAGAAATGTATTGAAAAAATAGTTGAGAAAGCTTTTGATTTGAAAAAAAACCTCTTCGTTTTAGTGATCAATAGAATTCGATCACTAGATAAGCCAATCCATTTAATGAAGGCCAAAAGTAAGTGAAAAAAATTATTAATAGAAGTAATTTTTCCTAGGTTTTTTTGGGTGAATGGAAACATAGTTCAAGTTCTGAGCCTTTCTTTAATGAAGAGAGTTATTTTCAGAGTAATGATTTGTTGCATGCAGTTGACACTACTGGTTGTGCTTATGAGGTTAAACATGGTTGTCCTATTGATAAAGAGAAAATTGTTCCTAGAAATGGAGAAGAGGTGTTAACTGATGATGTTTTAGGGAGACCTCCTAAAACTCCTGTGTATTCTTGGAATTGCAGTAGTATTTGTAGTGTACGGCAGGAATCTATTGATTTTTATGCAATTTCTTACGTAACTATCTTAAGAAAAGTGTTAAACAGAAGATTAAGATGTTGCAAAGATTAGACCTTTGCAGAGTGAGAGAAAATACAGGTTTGCAAGGTCATTTTCTGGCTTGTCTTTCTAAAAAAGTATGTAGAAGTGTTTTTCACCATTTCAGGATTTTAGCATTTCATCATACTCAGATGAGGAAAGTAGTCAGAACATTTTATTACGCGAAAAGTCCAGCAATAATGTTAAAAAAGTTCTCTTTTGCATGGATCTGTATCAGATGTAACGAATGTTTGTGATGAAATTCAAATTAGTTACTTTAGTCGTCAGGAAGACAGTGTAGAAACTGAGACATTAATAGAAGAAAACGTGGAAGAGAATGTACAACACTGTACTCTAGAAAATTTTGAGCAAGAAATTACAAAGTTTGGGGTGATTTCAGGTGAAAGGCCAAATTTTCTTGTATCTGTTCTCGCCAAACTCATTATAAAAATCAGACCAGGACTTTTGATTTGTATTTAAAAAATGAAATGGAAAATAATATTGAGTGGAAGGATTTTTACAATTTATTTGTTGGTAGAGAATTGTTTTGATTTGGGTACTGATCAGCGTATTTGTAAATATTGTTATAACAAATTAGATGTGAACAAAATGCCTGCTAGAGCTGTGCATAATAATCTTGAGTTGGTAAGTATTCCTTCTGAACTGATGGATTTAAATACTTATGAGTCTATTCTGATTCAATGTGTGCATCCATTTCAGGCTATTGTTTGTATGGAGCCTAAGACAAGAAATTGCCTCCTTCAGATTTTCCGAGAGGATTAAAGAGAAGAGTTGTATATTTGCCTTTAGATTTAAAGAAAAATATTGAAACAATTAGTGTAGAAAATATAGAAGATGAACCTCTAGTTACTCTTGGTAATGGCGTTCCTACAAAGAGTAAAAAAATCTGGCAAGAATTAGTGGATGTTAGGAAACTGAAAAAGGCGACGTTGTATATGGTAAAAAATAATCAGTACTATCAAAATGTGTATGTGAGAGAAGAAGAAATAACTGGAGAAGAAGATAGTGAGTCACAATCTGGCCAAATTGAAAAAGTGGATGTGTCCAGAACTGAAAAAATATATGAACATTACAGTGTTCATCCACTTCATTCTAAAGAAGTGATGGGGAATACTATTGAGTTATTCCAAATGAAAGAAGCAAAGGGAAGTCCCATTAGTGTATGGAAAAAGAGCTTGGAAGCTCGTTGCTTCCCTCAGTTGTTTCCTACAGGAAAAGGAGGACAATATGATGACCGACCTGTGCAGATTCCTGCATCTGAATACCGGACATCAAGATTGTATGCCGAAGATCCAAGATTTCGACAATGTATGCCGTATTTGTTTCATCTTTTGTTTGAGAGTGATTTGTCTGGACCTTATTATGCTGTAAATCATATATTGAGAACAGGTGTACATCTTCAAAATGTTTCGGCAAAGGAATTTATGGAAAAAGTACACCAGAAAGATAATGTTTTGGAATCTCAGCTAATTAATCTCATGGCATGTCAGCGTGGTACTAATGAATACTGGTACCATTGTCATGGAGAACTTAAATGTATGCTAAGGAACTTAGGAACTCCTACATGGTTCCTTACTCTAAGCTGTGCTGAATATGCTTGGGATGATTTACTTCAATTTCTTAGAGAGGCAAATCCAAATATACTAAATATTGATTACAAGACACCTGGAGAATTGTGCTCTTTGGATCCAGTTAATGTATGCAGATATTTCAATCATAGATTTGAAGCTATGATGTCTTGTATCACCAATAAAAAAAATCTTCCTCTTGTGGAGGTTCTGGACTTCTTTTGGAGAAAGGAGTATCAAGCAAGAGGTGCTCCTCACATACATATGCTATTATGGATCAAAGATGCTCCCAAATTTGGAACAGTCTCAGATGATACTGTGTTGTCTTTTATTAAAGAATATGCTACATGTTATGTACCCAAAAGTACACAAGATAAGGACTTAAGACAACAAGTTTTACGATTCCAAAGCCATCGTTGTGGGAAATACTGTCATCGAAAGTACAAATCTAAGGACAGATTCTACACGAAATGCCATTTTGCATTTCCACGACCTGTAATTTCGAAAGGAAGAGTGAACAGTTTCATGTCATCTTTGCGACACACTATCACAAGAAAGTCTACAAAAAATACTACAACTTAAGAAGATATGAAGACTCAAAATACATAAATGACTACTACCCAGTCATTTTGACCATGTGGAATGCTAATATGGATATTCAATATGTTGCGGACAATTCCATTGCTGTTGCTCGATATGTAACATCGTACATGACAAAATCAGAAAAGATGGAATTAAAGGAAATGTGGGAAGAGATTTCCCACAAGAAGAATCTAAGTAAGAAATTATATACTTACAGTTTGAAGATGTTATCTCATCGAGAAATTGGAGCATATGAATGCTCGGATCGCTTATCATCTGCAAGTCTATACTCCAAATCTAGAAGAATCACTTGGGTGAGTATAGGTCTTGCTGCAACACGAAACCGAGTACTTAAGTCTGTACAAGAAATGTAATATTTAGCTTAAAAACAGCCAGAAGGACAGATATTGTGAAAACAAATATGTTGGATACATGTTATCCAAATAGAAGTCATCATCTTGAGAATGTTTGTCTCTATGAAGTTGTGCAAAACTACATTTTTAAACGGAATATTACAGAAAACATCCGTAATTGTATATAGGCTGTGGTTGGTTCTGAAGGATGTTTGGTGAAACAAAGAAAAGAACATTTAATTATTCACAGTAAACTGAGTTGCGAAAGACCTGACAAAAGGGAATTTTACTATTTAGCTCTTTTGCGACTTTTCATGCCATGGCGTTCAGAATTGGAATTACTTGGAGATTTCGAGAGCTATGAAGATTCCTTCAATGCAAGTAAAGATACTATAGAATGTCCTGTTTTTGCTATTTATGTAAAAATGTTGAATGACGAAATTGAGCAAGAAGCTACAATTGCAGTTGAGATTGCTAGAGACAGTTCTCAAGACAGTCAAACTTCTGCTCCATTAAGTCAGGATCCATTAGGAGAACCAATTATTCAAAATGAAGCAGCAACTGCTATGGAAGAAGTGGAAACAGCAATGTATCAAGCTCAAGAAGATGTAACAAACTTACGAAACCTGGAAGTACAACTAAATGTTGAGCAGAAAGAAATATATGAGCAAGTGAGAGTGTTGTGTTTCTATCTAGGACCCTAATTCGATATTCCCGATTTATGCCCTTATATGGTTATGATGGAGCAGATTTCATCTGCAGTCATGCATTGTTTTATTTTTTGTGCTTCAGACAGGCTGCATTTAAATTGCCACGCACATTTTGGTGCAGGTTAAAAACATGGCACATGAAAAACATGAAAGTGAGGCCTATTCACTTCAGTGTGAAAATGCTTTTGCTGAATTAACATGTGTTTTTTTGCAATGTAGAGAAAAGTGGCCTTTTTACCTTTGAAGATTTTTAATAGAATGTGTTTCTCTCTTCCCAGCACATCCATGTAAACTAAATGTATTATTCCTGTCTTAATAGACTTTGACTTGTTGCATATTTTGATAAACATTTTCAGTTAATAACACCTCTTTTTATAATGGGTGTGAATTAATAATGCACTTGGGAAACATAATGGACTGATTTACATGAATTAATATTATCTTTGTGTTTGTTTTATTTTTGGGGCCTACACAAAACATGGCTGCCTGTGAATCCATCAAGGCTATGACTTGCAATTTAATGAGAAGGGAGCATGCGCAGACTGTGGCAGCTTTCCTCATGACAAAAAGTCAAGGACAACCTGAACTCAACATTCTTGTGACTGTGCCAATGTACCAGTTAGTTAAAAGTGTCCATCTACTGCGCTGAGAAGGAAGGAAGGATGAATTAGATTGAAACATTTTTCCTAGTAAATGTTGCAAATGTTTATAAATGTAGTTATTCATGTATGCTTCTTTTGTTAAGACTAGTGAAGTCAGGTTTTTAGAATGAGTCAGGGAAGTGTGACCTCATGCCTTTATGACTGACCAATCACGTAAGGTTCTCCTGAAAAATGCTACATCTTTGTGTACTCTGCCAATAATTATGGTATAAATACTGTCCTCTCTGGATGGGGGCTGCCACTATTTTTTTCTCAGCTCAGCTGGCTTCTATGGGTTAGGTACGAGAAACGTCTCGGGAGATTACTGAAGGGCAGGTTTGCGTCCGAGGAGATTCAGGGGGAGGTTTCTTGCTTCCACGTCATATCTTGGCACATCAGGCCGCATTCCTTTGAGGTCTTGTGATGGGCGGGCTGTCTCCCTCCTTTTTTGCTCTTTAGACACAGAGATGCACATGAGCAGCAACACATAGAAAGGCTCTCTAGAATTAGATGCTGAACTTTAAGTTTATGCTTTGACTAATTAATTAGGTCTAAAAAGATTTATTTGATTTATGCATTTATTACTCTTAATGGGAGATTTTTTGCAAACTATTTAATTATTGATTAGCTTTGCAAGACTATTTTTCTTAGAAACTCTTTAAGAATTGTGACTGAAATTTTGCGCCACATTTTTCATAACTACATGTAATGCTTATATGCAGACTGTAATGTGTTCTGTATTATTGATATTTTTACTGTTTTCCAAATTCTGTAACCTGATTGATATTTTACTAATGAATAAAGGGTCAGAGAAAAAATAACTTTTTGACTAGAAAATAAAACCCTTTAAAATACTCAACAACTCTCTTTATTGGCTTACAATAATAATTGTATTTTGACTGTTCATGATTATTTAAAGTCTCCTGAAGGTAATACATGGTGTGAAGGGCCCAACACCTTTTGAGCGGTAAATTAGAGGTAGCATGAGGGTTTTGCATTGAGAAACTACCAGAAGAAATTACCGCTCTCCATCAGTTTTTGGTAAGCAGAGGATGGTCATTATTGATTAGTTTGGTGATTAGTAATTATTGATTTCACCATCAACTACTCAACTAATGGATCATTGACCTTAAAAGGGAAATAAAATAATTGCCCAAGTTAGATAAATGTCCAAGTCCTGATTCCTGACTCCAATGCTCAGAACCTGAAGACTGGCAAAGCAGTACTGGCAGGTGATGCAAGAAGTGGTGTGAGTATCAATAGGGTTGTGAAATGTTGTTAATATGCTAGCATGTTTTTTTTGAAGTGTTGAAAATAGTAAGGATTTTTATTGTTGGTGAAATTTGCTCATTTTGAATTGATGGTGTTATTGATTATATTGGTAATTTCATAGGACATAATTTTTTGGTTATTGATTACATGTTTTAACTCTTCATGTTAAGTTAGTGTCTTGTTCTATGTTGTCTGGAACACGCAGGTATGCACACCTGTGGAATCCCGGGAAGGAATAGCGGGTGGTAAATGGAAGCCACACTGCACTGAGGTTACTCGCCTGTTGGAATAACACTGAGAAGCTAGGTAGGGCTGGCAGTGTTAAATTAGGGACTATTTTCTGTGTGTGTGATTGATAGCAAAGAGTTCGCTGGTGAAACTTTGGTCTGATATCACCTAGAAAGGGTCACACCAAAGGAGTAGCAGGTTCTTCTGAGCTTGATTGATAGCAAAAGAGTTCGCTGGTGAAACTTTGGACTAAGATATATCCTGAAGGATGAGTCCAAAGGAGTAGCAGGTTCTTCTGAGTTTGAGTGAAAGGTAAGCGGAAGGGATTTACCTGTAGTGTTTGAAGAGTAAACGGAAAGTCTTACTTTGTGAAGGGTAAGCGGAATGTGTTACTCGCAGTGAATATAAATCTATCCTTTATTTAGCACAACAGACAGAGTAGCAAATGTATTTATGTTGTTACTAACAGAGTTATTGATTAAGAGAAATATTGCAGTAAGATTTTGTGGAGGGTCAGTGGTAGGAGTAAAACTGACTAAAATTGAGACTGACCGCTTTGGAGAACAGAAATTGCATTGAACTATTGCAAAAATGAAACTGTTTGAAGGTTTAAAGAAGCTGTTAGGAGGTAAAGTGAAAAATTCGTTTTTTATTGGTGATGCTCCTGAAGGAACACCTGTGCATTTTATGTCTACCAGTTTGGGACAAAACACATGTATGTGGGTTCAACAATGGTGCAAGATTACTGAAAAAGAGGGTGCTTTGAGGTTTCCAAAAGATGGTACTTTTGAATTGCAAATAATTGACAAATTAAGGGAAGTCTTATGTGAAATAAAGACACCATCTAAAGCTGCACAATTTGAGGCCTTAAGCCTGTGGGAAAAAGCAGCAAGAGAGAAAGCAAGTGAGGATGAAAAGGTAAAGCACCAAATTCAGGAGAAGGGAATTAATGCTGATAAAGAGCTTCAAATAAATAATGATTATGGGGATGAAATAATGGATGAATTGTTAACTGAGTGTCCATCACTTTATGTGGTTCCCATGAAAAAGACTGAAAATAATGAACCAGTAAATACTACAGAGGTTACTGCTTCTGTTGAACAGAGAGAAATACAGACTGAGAGAAATGTGCAGACATTTTATATTGAACCATTACCTGTTGATTCAGTACTGACAGTGATACCTCCAGGTGTTACTGCTTCAAATGTGCCTGATTCAGTCCAAGAATTGCAAACTGCAGATGCACAGATAATGCCTAGAAAAATTATGACTGTCCCAATTAATATGGGCCCTACTGAAAAGGTGCAAAGGGCTGCAGAAGGAGTGATTATGGCAGGGTTTATTTCAGAAACTCAGAATACACAGATTATTGAACAGAAATTACCCCAAGCACTAAAAGGTGAGGGAAAATGGTATTTACAACATCTGCAGCCCAGGATAAAATTAATATATTTGAAAATTGGATTTTTCAAACCTGCTTTGAGGAAGCAGCAGTGATTAAAAATATAGAGAACATGGGAGAACATATTAACACAGGCCCTGAAAAAGAGAAACAGCTTAGTGTTTTAAATTCAACATTTGAACATGAAGAAATTAACAGTCCCTGCTGTTTAAATCATGAAAATGTGAACCAGTGTCAGGAAAAAGTATTAATTTCCCTGAGTAAGGAAATAGCTGCATGTGCATTAACTACACATAATGGACTGACAGATGTGGCTCAAAAATATGAAACTGATGGTTCAGGAAGTTTTCCATTTCAGAAAGGTTTTAGGGTACACATGGATGATGAAGCAAATGAGAAAATGTGTTCTTCAGGAATGCAATTGCACATTGCAGAAATAAAATATATTTTCAAATGCAATGGGCTAGAGAAATTAGGAGACAAGTGGGCAAGAAAACATGAGAAGAAAAAGAAACCACCAGACCTAGCAAGGAAAATGGAGAAGGAAAAGAAGCCACCAGATTTAGTTGAGAAAAATAATAAGCAGAATGAGGGAGAAGCTTTTGCTTACTCATTGAGAGAAATGGTGGGAGAAGTGCATGTTCATATGCCACAGAATAAAAGTGAACTTGCAGCATTTCTGAACACAATACCACAATTGAGAGACACATTTATGCTGTGGTACCCACAAGTTGATGGATTTGATGAAATATTGAAAGAGTTGTGCATTAATTTGTAAATGTTCTTTTATATTGCCATGCTGACTAAATTGTGGTTTGAATCTAAAGCTGTTGTTCAAGGGCCAGGTGAGGAGACAGTGAAAAGGGTTTGCATGAATGCACCATCATTTTCTGTTGTTATGGAGCAAAATATAGCAGTGATTACCTTCCTGAAGGGCAGAGTGCCAGCAAAGGATGTTGATTGGGTACAGATTAAAAGAACACAGGATGGAAGTAAAGGTGTTTTGGTTTGTGCAAATTCAGGTATGGATGTTGTACTGCTGGAAAATGTGTCCTTTTGCCATCTTTATAACAGATTTGAGCATTGGAAGAAGAAATATAAATTTAAACATGATGCACAAAAACATGGAGAAATGCAGAAGCAAAATATGCCAGCTAAGCAAATGTCAGTTCAGAAACAGGTACCAATGGCAGGAATTGTTCAAGCACAGATGGTCCCACAAAATATGGAAAATGCTAAAGTTAATTTAAATAAGGTGTCCAGAGCAAATGTTAATTATTTCCAGAGACAAAAACAGAACCCAGTTCAACAGGTTGCTGTGTTTGCAAAGGAGAGTTTTAACACTCACAATTCTGAATTTACCAAGTCCATTGTGAAGGCAGTGGAAAGTCCAGATTTAGTAAGCACAAATAAACAGAACCTCAACAAGGACCTATATTTCTTTTTAGCATTGAATCAATCTTATCATTTTTTAAAACGATGCCAAAAGAGAGAACATATGGGTGATTATTTGAACAAGTTTATTAGTATTTTTACATTTTTATAAAAAGGAATTATTTTGACACATTTTTACTACTGAATTGTACATTGTCGAAACAAACATTAGAATTACTCAATTTACATATAGACTTTCTTAAGAGACATTAAGAGTGCCCTCTAATAACAGCTAATCTAATCTTTCATACATACATACAAACATGACAATCATACTATAATCTAGTCTAAAATGACATATATTTCTTCATATACACAAAAAGTAAATTTATACTAAACAAAAAAGACTAATACATTTGGCAGTTGTGAGGTGTACTAAGTGGAATACACAAAGGATCCAAGATGGTATGGGTCATCTAGTTATGGTGGAATAAACTAGCTTGTATCCAAGACAATTGGTGTTAGGCCGACGTACGTTTCGGTAAGAAACCTTCCTCAGGGCCAAGGACAATATAAGCAACAAATTAACAACAAAATATATTAAAAAGGTTTGAGGGCATCAGACAAATTTCTGAAAAGTAAAAAAAAAAGTACAACAAAAAACATGTGAGTATCAATATTACTATTTCTTTTACATACTCTGTTTCTTTTACATGACATACTCAATCTGTGGCATCATGAATAAACCCAAATTTTTACTTTAAATAATGACAAATGTTTGCTCATAGCTAGTGATTACTCCTTGCTAGTGATTTTTCCTAATGAATAGTTTAGATTAGGTAGATCATAGAGATGAGTGTTTAGCAGTGACAGAAGTAGAAATCAGATCCTGAGTATTCCCTTTATATAATGTGCACCAAGAAAGAGGTGGGTTTTAGAGCATGCAGTGCTGGTAAGATTTATGAAGAAGTTCTAGATTTTAGTAATGACATATAGGCAACATAATTTACCAATAATGTGATCTTTGTAGGTATAGAATGTAGATCCTGGTCAGTCTTTGGTGGAAACGTTAGAACTGGAAAATTAAAAGAGCTTTCATGATTATGTGGGCATAAGGTACGGTTAGAAAATGTCAATGGGCTCCTGTTATTTTTACCTCTAAAACGGTGAACCGCGGTTTTTAAATACTGGAGGCTGTGTTGGCGCGATGTCTGCCACTTCCATGTGAGTGGCAGAATTCTCTGTGAGAGCAACAGAGATAGCATGTTAAGTCACTGACCATATGTTGTATAGCAGTTATGTGGGATCATGTTAGCAGTATAAGAGACATGATTATATATATTTTTATAGATGAGTTACTAGTTTTTTCAAAGTGCCATTGATTGTGTACTAAAACAAACAAAATAGATTAGTATTACTTTTATTTGCTTTGTATTTGGGCGAACACCAATTCGGGTTTCAACTTCACCTTAAAACTAGGGATAGGATTAGAAACTAACATGTTTCTCTGTTGGCATAGAATAGTATTTGAAAAGTGCCATTGGCTAATGCTGTTATACCTTTAGCGATGGCTCGTGGTCTGAGGGTTATGTGATCTGTTGATCGAAAGGGCATGAGGCTTCCGTGCAAATAGCAAATATTCTGTGTAGACATAAAATCGCCTTTTAGATATCCTGTTATTTTACTTCATTACAGTTGTGTAGGATCATGTCCCCAGATTCAAACAAATTACCTGTTTACATGTTGTAGTGGATGTTTAGACACTTTTTAGACACTTTTTCCGTGCGTATTTGATTGTATGCTAGAACAAACAAGACAAAACAGAGAGGCGTAAAGCGCCATAGTGGGATTTGGTGTTCTACATCATTTATAAAAAGATATAATATAACGAGTGTGTGAGCCTGGCTTTTTAAGTTAAAGTTTGCTGTCTGGTGGAGTTATAAAGCAGCAAAAAACAGTATTGATGTATCTTTGTATTGAAGTTTAGACAGCTGATGTCTGTTAGTCTCTGTCCGACATAGCATTCTAGAATTTTTGCACTATGCGGCGATAAAGTACCCCGTAATGTCAAAACCTAGTTATATACTATGGCTCCCCTCTAGATCTTACCTTAATTTAAAACTGTGTTATCCGCTAACGTGGGTTCCTTGATTTATAGCCCCAGCATGAAGATATTCGTCAAAGAGCCTGAGGAGATAATATAGTGTGCCATGAGACGCAGAGCACGGAAAGATCTTTAAAGATTTCACAGCGGAATGTTCGTATCGGGCCGGATTGTATGTGCTGCTTAAATAGCGGGGACTGCCTACCGAGTGTTAACGTATCACCCAAAGGAAAGAGAAAGTTGGCTACAGACTAAGTTCAAGACAGTTTTTTAAAGGGGGCACGAACTGCTAAACAATTCCTAACATTTCATACGATTGCATAATTACAGCGTGTAGCCCCACGATAACGGAGCAGGCATGTTGGTGATTTCTTACCGTTTCCATAGTCGGCTGTTGCGGCAACCGGGGGTTCTAGGGACTGGTCCCAGGGAAAGACTTTACACCCGTGTGTGGAACCTTTTAAAAGGCCACTCGGAGATTGCCATCAGGTGTGGATGCATGAGCGTAGAAACAAAGTTCTCGCTCTGTTAAGGTTTCCAGGAGGCATAAACATAGTTAGCGGACAGGGGTTAGGGTGTGCATATTGCGGCGGCCATATTGGAGTTGGTTTTAATAGAAACAGGTATAATGAGATTTTATGAGATTTAAACTAGATGGGGGGATATCATTATATCCTAATATCGCTGGGTTACTTGTAAAAGGCTCAGATTTGTGGAAGTTTGCAGTGTGGAAATATACAGTTGGTCCACTAATACTCATATGATGTGTGTGGTATCAAAGTCACATAAGCTTTACAAGAACATGGTGATTATCAGAGTGTGACTATCCAGGAAATTTCCTCGTTGTGCCCAAACCGCACTGTATCGCAATAATGGATCCAAAAGGTCTCACTTTTTTGCGAAAGATTATTGGATCTTTTCCTGGTGGTGTTTGGACATGTTCCAAAATCTGCCATCGCAGGTCTTGTTCTTTATGGCCATATTGGACAAAATGGGATACCATTGGGGCATTGGTCTTTTGTGTTCTAATTGCGGACTTATGTTCCGAGAGTCTGATACGGAATTCTCTAGATGTTTCGCCTATATACCCTATGTCACATGGACACAAGATAAGGTATATTACATTTTTAGTCCTGCAATTGGTCATTTCTTTTAGGTTTCCTTGTTTTTGACCATAAGTCCATCTGTCACCGGGTATAACCTGGTCACATGCATGGCAATTGCCACATCTGTGGTTGCCAATTGGTAGTGGTTTTCCATCGATTGATTTCTGTTTGTTTGTGTCATTACTTTTCCGCCTGCTGTGCACCAGTTTGTCTCGGAGATTTTGGTTTCTTCTGAAAGCTAAAATAGGTTTGCTCAATTTATTTTCCTGGTCATTGGTGTTCAATATCTTCCAGTTGTTATGGATCACCTTCCTTATCTTGTTGTTAATAGTGGTGTGATTGAGAACACACACCAGTTTTTGTTCCTTGAATTTTGGAGTAGGATTCAAAAGGGCATCTCTGTTATAGTATTTTGCTCTTTTCATGGAATTGCGTATGAGACGCTTGGGGTATCCTCTTGCCAATAGCCGTTCCGTTAGATGGTTAGCATGTATCATGAAGTCCTTCATTGTCGTGCAGTTTCTTTTTATACGTAGGAATTCTCCAAACGGAATAGAGTCTTTTTGGCAGTTAGGGTGGTAGCTGCCATGTTGCAAGATGGTGTTTTTGGCTGTGGGTTTGCGGTATAGGTCGACTGTCAGTTCTCCATTTACGTGTCTGATCCATATATCTAAAAATTCCACTTTGTCTGGGGAAAAGTTTTGAGTAAATTTTAAATTTATGTCCGCCAGATTAAGCCATTCTATGAATTCCTTTAGATGTTCCTCTGAGCCTGACCAAATAAAAAACACATCGTCAATAAATCTGTGCCATCTCGAGATGTTTTCAAAGAAAGGTGCGATTTCATTAAAGATATTCTTCCGCTCAAATTCACCCATATATATGTTAGCAATGCTGGGGGCACAAGAAGCCCCCATACTGACTCCTTTGACTTGGTGGTATACCTCATTGTCGAATTCAAAGTAGTTGTTTTGCAGAACCATTCTCAGGCAGTCTAGAATAAAAGTATCAGGTCTAGAGCCTGGTGTTCTTGTTAAAAGTGCTGCCACAGATTCTAGTGCTTTGTCTTGTGGAATATTTGTATATAGCGATTCTATGTCGCATGTGACAAGCAGTTGGGTAGCATTGTTGAATGGCGAATGTTCAAGGACTTGAATCATGTGCCCAGTGTCCTTGATATAAGAGGCATATGTGGTAGTAAGGGGGCACAGAAAGGAGTCTAAGTATTTAGATAGGGGTTCCGTGCTGGAGTTTATGGAGGCTACGATTGGTCTCAGGGGGGGGGTCCAAAGTGTTCTTATGTGTTTTTGGGACACCGTAGATAGCAGGTACCACTGGGTGGGTGTTAATAAGGAAGTCCATTTCTTTCTGGCAGATGTGTCCATCTATAAAGGCCTTGGACACCATAGTTTTTATCTCTTCTGCTAAATAAGTGAGAGATCGTCTGTTTGTTCTTCTGTAGTGTTCCTCCACTCCTAACATTTGGTTGATTTTGTCAGCATATTGGTTTTATTTGGTCAGGCTCAGAGGAACATCTAAAGGAATTCATAGAATGGCTTAATCTGGCGGACATCTGGCGGACATAAATTTAAAATTTACTCAAAACTTTTCCCCAGACAAAGTGGAATTTTTAGATATATGGATCAGACACGTAAATGGAGAACTGACAGTCGACCTATACCGCAAACCCACAGCCTGTGATTTGGTCCATCATAGTGAGGAAGTCTTCATCGGAAAAACAGGGACACAAGTGAAGAAGAAGAGAATCTTTCAGGTTGCCATCCTCCTTCCGTTTTTACTCCCACATTGGATATGCTGGGACCAGAAGTCGCTATCTTTGAAAAGAGTGTTCTGAATGAATTAGAGAGAATTCTGAAATATATCCCTATGCCCAAACCTAATTTAGAGAAAGAGGAAAGACTAGCTTTGAAAACGCTACAAGAAAATCAAGACATCACAATAAAACCCTGCGACAAAGCAGGTGGGATTGTGATTATGAACATCAACCAATATGCTGACAAAATCAACCAAATGTTAGGAGTGGAGGAACACTACAGAAGAACAAACAGACGATCTCTCACTTATTTAGCAGAAGAGATAAAAACTATGGTGTCCAAGGCCTTTATAGATGGACACATCTGCCAGAAAGAAATGGACTTCCTTATTAACACCCACCCAGTGGTACCTGCTATCTACGGTGTCCCAAAAACACATAAGAACACTTTGGACCCCCCCCCTGAGACCAATCGTAGCCTCCATAAACTCCAGCACGGAACCCCTATCTAAATACTTAGACTCCTTTCTGTGCCCCCTTACTACCACATATGCCTCTTATATCAAGGACACTGGGCACATGATTCAAGTCCTTGAACATTCGCCATTCAACAATGCTACCCAACTGCTTGTCACATGCGACATAGAATCGCTATATACAAATATTCCACAAGACAAAGCACTAGAATCTGTGGCAGCACTTTTAACAAGAACACCAGGCTCTAGACCTGATACTTTTATTCTAGACTGCCTGAGAATGGTTCTGCAAAACAACTACTTTGAATTCGACAATGAGGTATACCACCAAGTCAAAGGAGTCAGTATGGGGGCTTCTTGTGCCCCCAGCATTGCTAACATATATATGGGTGAATTTGAGCGGAAGAATATCTTTAATGAAATCGCACCTTTCTTTGAAAACATCTCGAGATGGCACAGATTTATTGACGATGTGTTTTTTATTTGGTCAGGCTCAGAGGAACATCTAAAGGAATTCATAGAATGGCTTAATCTGGCGGACATAAATTTAAAATTTACTCAAAACTTTTCCCCAGACAAAGTGGAATTTTTAGATATATGGATCAGACACGTAAATGGAGAACTGACAGTCGACCTATACCGCAAACCCACAGCCAAAAACACCATCTTGCAACATGGCAGCTACCACCCTAACTGCCAAAAAGACTCTATTCCGTTTGGAGAATTCCTACGTATAAAAAGAAACTGCACGACAATGAAGGACTTCATGATACATGCTAACCATCTAACGGAACGGCTATTGGCAAGAGGATACCCCAAGCGTCTCATACGCAATTCCATGAAAAGAGCAAAATACTATAACAGAGATGCCCTTTTGAATCCTACTCCAAAATTCAAGGAACAAAAACTGGTGTGTGTTCTCAATCACACCACTATTAACAACAAGATAAGGAAGGTGATCCATAACAACTGGAAGATATTGAACACCAATGACCAGGAAAATAAATTGAGCAAACCTATTTTAGCTTTCAGAAGAAACCAAAATCTCCGAGACAAACTGGCGCACAGCAGGCGGAAAAGTAATGACACAAACAAACAGAAATCAATCGATGGAAAACCACTACCAATTGGCAACCACAGATGTGGCAATTGCCATGCATGTGACCAGGTTATACCCGGTGACAGATGGACTTATGGTCAAAAACAAGGAAACCTAAAAGAAATGACCAATTGCAGGACTAAAAATGTAATATACCTTATCTTGTGTCCATGTGACATAGGGTATATAGGCGAAACATCTAGAGAATTCCGTATCAGACTCTCGGAACATAAGTCCGCAATTAGAACACAAAAGACCAATGCCCCAATGGTATCCCATTTTGTCCAATATGGCCATAAAGAACAAGACCTGCGATGGCAGATTTTGGAACATGTCCAAACACCACCAGGAAAAGATCCAATAATCTTTCGCAAAAAACGTGAGACCTTTTGGATCCATTATTGCGATACAGTGCGGTTTGGGCACAACGAGGAAATTTCCTGGATAGTCACACTCTGATAATCACCATGTTCTTGTAAAGCTTATGTGACTTTGATACCACACACATCATATGAGTATTAGTGGACCAACTGTATATTTCCACACTGCAAACTTCCACAAATCTGAGCCTTTTACAAGTAACCCAGCGATATTAGGATATAATGATATCCCCCCATCTAGTTTAAATCTCATAAAATCTCATTATACCTGTTTCTATTAAAACCAACTCCAATATGGCCGCCGCAATATGCACACCCTAACCCCTGTCCGCTAACTATGTTTATGCCTCCTGGAAACCTTAACAGAGCGAGAACTTTGTTTCTACGCTCATGCATCCACACCTGATGGCAATCTCCGAGTGGCCTTTTAAAAGGTTCCACACACGGGTGTAAAGTCTTTCCCTGGGACCAGTCCCTAGAACCCCCGGTTGCCGCAACAGCCGACTATGGAAACGGTAAGAAATCACCAACATGCCTGCTCCGTTATCGTGGGGCTACACGCTGTAATTATGCAATCGTATGAAATGTTAGGAATTGTTTAGCAGTTCGTGCCCCCTTTAAAAAACTGTCTTGAACTTAGTCTGTAGCCAACTTTCTCTTTCCTTTGGGTGATACGTTAACACTCGGTAGGCAGTCCCCGCTATTTAAGCAGCACATACAATCCGGCCCGATACGAACATTCCGCTGTGAAATCTTTAAAGATCTTTCCGTGCTCTGCGTCTCATGGCACACTATATTATCTCCTCAGGCTCTTTGACGAATATCTTCACGCTGGGGCTATAAATCAAGGAACCCACGTTAGCGGATAACACAGTTTTAAATTAAGGTAAGATCTAGAGGGGAGCCATAGTATATAACTAGGTTTTGACATTACGGGGTACTTTATCGCCGCATAGTGCAAAAATTCTAGAATGCTATGTCGGACAGAGACTAACAGACATCAGCTGTCTAAACTTCAATACAAAGATACATCAATACTGTTTTTTGCTGCTTTATAACTCCACCAGACAGCAAACTTTAACTTAAAAAGCCAGGCTCACACACTCGTTATATTATATCTTTTTATAAATGATGTAGAACACCAAATCCCACTATGGCGCTTTACGCCTCTCTGTTTTGTCTTGTTTGTTCTAGCATACAATCAAATACGCACGGAAAAAGTGTCTAAAAAGTGTCTAAACATCCACTACAACATGTAAACAGGTAATTTGTTTGAATCTGGGGACATGATCCTACACAACTGTAATGAAGTAAAATAACAGGATATCTAAAAGGCGATTTTATGTCTACACAGAATATTTGCTATTTGCACGGAAGCCTCATGCCCTTTCGATCAACAGATCACATAACCCTCAGACCACGAGCCATCGCTAAAGGTATAACAGCATTAGCCAATGGCACTTTTCAAATACTATTCTATGCCAACAGAGAAACATGTTAGTTTCTAATCCTATCCCTAGTTTTAAGGTGAAGTTGAAACCCGAATTGGTGTTCGCCCAAATACAAAGCAAATAAAAGTAATACTAATCTATTTTGTTTGTTTTAGTACACAATCAATGGCACTTTGAAAAAACTAGTAACTCATCTATAAAAATATATATAATCATGTCTCTTATACTGCTAACATGATCCCACATAACTGCTATACAACATATGGTCAGTGACTTAACATGCTATCTCTGTTGCTCTCACAGAGAATTCTGCCACTCACATGGAAGTGGCAGACATCGCGCCAACACAGCCTCCAGTATTTAAAAACCGCGGTTCACCATTTTAGAGGTAAAAATAACAGGAGCCCAGTGACATTTTCTAACCGTACCTTATGCCCACATAATCATGAAAGCTCTTTTAATTTTCCAGTTCTAACGTTTCCACCAAAGACTGACCAGGATCTACATTCTATACCTACAAAGATCACATTATTGGTAAATTATGTTGCCTATATGTCATTACTAAAATCTAGAACTTCTTCATAAATCTTACCAGCACTGCATGCTCTAAAACCCACCTCTTTCTTGGTGCACATTATATAAAGGGAATACTCAGGATCTGATTTCTACTTCTGTCACTGCTAAACACTCATCTCTATGATCTACCTAATCTAAACTATTCATTAGGAAAAATCACTAGCAAGGAGTAATCACTAGCTATGAGCAAACATTTGTCATTATTTAAAGTAAAAATTTGGGTTTATTCATGATGCCACAGATTGAGTATGTCATGTAAAAGAAACAGAGTATGTAAAAGAAATAGTAATATTGATACTCACATGTTTTTTGTTGTACTTTTTTTTTTACTTTTCAGAAATTTGTCTGATGCCCTCAAACCTTTTTAATATAATGTGTTGTTAATTTGTTGCTTATATTGTCCTTGGCCCTGAGGAAGGTTTCTTACCGAAACGTACGTCGGCCTAACACCAATTGTCTTGGATACAAGCTAGTTTATTCCACCATAACTAGATGACCCATACCATCTTGGATCCTTTGTGTATTCCACTTAGTACACCTCACAACTGCCAAATGTATTAGTCTTTTTTGTTTAGTATAAATTTACTTTTTGTGTATATGAAGAAATATATGTCATTTTAGACTAGATTATAGTATGATTGTCATGTTTGTATGTATGTATGAAAGATTGGATTAGCTGTTATTAGAGGGCACTCTTAATGTCTCTTAAGAAAGTCTATATGTAAATTGAGTAATTCTAATGTTTGTTTCGACAATGTACAATTCAGTAGTAAAAATGTGTCAAAATAATTCCTTTTTATAAAAATGTAAAAATACTAATAAACTTGTTCAAATAATCACCCATATGTTCTCTCTTTTGGCATCGTTTTAAAAAATGATAAGATTGATTCAATGCTAAAAAGAAATATAGGTCCTTGTTGAGGTTCTGTTTATTTGTGCTTGGTTTATCTCTCCCCCCTCTGGACCTTTAAGTATTTGGGAGAACTCTTTCTCACTATATAAAGTCCAGATTTAGTTGCAGGAGTTTTAAACAAAGAAATTACAAACCAATTTGAAGAACATTGCAAAAGTGTTGTCTGTGACTCAGGCCTAGCAGGAAAACAATTATTTTGCAAAACAAGCAGCACAGATTACTGTACACCAGATAATGTTCATTTTCAGATTCCTGATGAGGATGCACATTTTAAAATGGCCCAACAAGAGACAGCTGTAGCATTATTTTCAGAAAAGACAGTTGAAAAATTACCTTCTGCTTTGGAAAAAATAATAAACACAGAAATAAGAGAGTTCACAGAGAAGGATGCCAGATTAATAAAATGTACAGAACATGTGTTATTAAAATTTGAACCAGATGACAGGTATTCAGGAACACAATCAGTTGCAGGAATTTTACCAGTAAAAGAATTTTTGATGGAATTGATTAGAAGTTTGTGTAACTTTCTGATCATAGGTTCACAGAAAATAAATGAAAAGAACAGAATAGTGAAGGAGATTAAAAGCATTTTTTCATGTTGTCCTGTGGTACCGAATCCAGCCAATACATTTTGTCACATTCCATGTGCTGAAGAATGGCTTACTTTTATTGATTTTTGCCAGGTTCATGTCACAGTGCCATTGCATGAGAATAGTCGGGAGTACTGTCAAAAAGAAGATGAATGTCTGGGACACAAAATTGGAAAGGGAGGTAGAAAGGTGTCACCAGAGAAGGTGGAAATAATTTCCAAGATGAATCCACCTCAAATTCAGAAAGAAGTCAGGACATTTTTGGGAATGGTTAGCTGCTGTAGAGAGTGGTTACTAAACCTTTCCCTAGTGGCCTGGCCTTTACTGAGGCTGACACACTCAGGTGTGTCTGATCCGCTTCCATTGGACAACAACTGCACAAAAGCATTCCTAGAGTTGAAAGAGAAAAAATGGCGTGCCCCAGCACTAGGAATGAAAGTTTATTTGAAAGAAAATACACTAATTTGCAATGAGAGGGAGGGCTGCGCTCTCTCATTGCCTATTGAAAAAGAGGACTGTGTTCAAAGGTCTGTGATGTATTGCCCAATGACCTTTGACCCTAACTTCACAGAAATGTCAGCAAATGACTTGGATTATGATGAAACTGAATATGAGTGTCTAAATATCATGAAAATATGCATAAAGCCAAATTCAGACTTTAAAGATGAACGTCTGAGTCAGCCCAACAATGTCCATTTTGTAGATGGCCCATGTTTAAAAGGTGACACATTAAAAGCAGCACATGCTGTGCTCCTTACACATGATGTTGTCAAAGCTTCATGGCTTTTAGTAATTACCCCAGCCCAAAATTCGAAATTGATTGCCCTTACCATAACATGCAGTATATCTGCTCAATTGGGAGTCACTGTAGTCATGGGAGAGAGAAATGCTAATTCAGTTGCACAAATTTGTGTTCTGTTAGCATGTACATTCTATGGAATCTTCACAGTTAAATTTAAAGAGGCTCAAGAAAATGTTTTTGAAGCAGCACAACAGGGTTGTATCAGAACTGTTTTTGAGAAAAATGACAACTGCAAAGTGGCAAATGTGTTATTGCAAAGACTGATCCCCAGGTATAGATTGCCAGTTTCTCTGAAATCAGATCATAATGTGGTCTCCAAGATAATGAGTGCAGAACAACAGATTGGACAAGGAATGGATTGTAGCTATCTGCCTGAAGTGTCAAGCATAATAAAGCAACACATTGGCAGCACTGAGTTACCTTTTGCAAAAGACTGTGTTTCAGCAACACTAAAGTGGCTTGAAAATGCATATGCAAATGCACTTGTGGAAAACCCTGAGGAGAACACTAGCCATTGCTGTGTAGGTCTGGTTGATGTACAGTGTGCAGTTTCTCACCAGATTGCAGCTGCTACACAAGATCTGCATAATGGATGGTGCAACGGCTTTGATCTGAGAGATGCTGTGGTGAAACATCTGAATCTGATCAAAGTGAAAATAGGAGTGAAAGGCCTTGGTTGAAAAAGTGCAAAGTGTTGATGGTGCTCTGTCAGAGTTTCTCAGCACCTAAGTAGTCCAATTTGCATTAAAAGTATGAGCTATTCTGATGGCAAGCTGATGACAATGAGCAAAGAAATGCTGAAACTGTCCTGTTGAATTCCTTTTTTATTATTTTAGTTACTTATTTTAAAGAAGACTAACTGTTCCAAGAAGCTACTTACAGATCTCTGAACTAAAACATTTGAGCTTGGCTATATATGATCTGATTACAGACCAAACTTGTGTTTGCCTTAGAAATAGAAGTAACATTCTTATATGCTCAGCTTTTGCAATTTAAAAAAAAAAATACTGTCACTAGTGAAATTAAATATGTGTGATGAATTATAAATCATTTTATTATGATTTGAATTATCAGAAGGGTGGATTGATGGAGCAGATTTCATCTGCAGTCATGCATTGTTTTATTTTTTGTGCTTCAGACAGGCTGCATTTAAATTGCCACGCACATTTTGGTGCAGGTTAAAAAAATGGCACATGAAAAACATGAAAGTGAGGCCTATTCACTTCAGTGTGAAAATGCTTTTGCTGAATTAACATGTGTTTTTTTGCAATGTAGAGAAAAGTGGCCTTTTTACCTTTGAAGATTTTTAATAGAATGTGTTTCTCTCTTCCCAGCACATCCATGTAAACTAAATGTATTATTCCTGTCTTAATAGACTTTGACTTGTTGCATATTTTGATAAACATTTTCAGTTAATAACACCTCTTTTTATAATGGGTGTGAATTAATAATGCACTTGGGAAACATAATGGACTGATTTACATGAATTAATATTATCTTTGTGTTTGTTTTATTTTTGGGGCCTACACAAAACATGGCTGCCTGTGAATCCATCAAGGCTATGACTTGCAATTTAATGAGAAGGGAGCATGCGCAGACTGTGGCAGCTTTCCTCATGACAAAAAGTCAAGGACAACCTGAACTCAACATTCTTGTGACTGTGCCAATGTACCAGTTAGTTAAAAGTGTCCATCTACTGCGCTGAGAAGGAAGGAAGGATGAATTAGATTGAAACATTTTTCCTAGTAAATGTTGCAAATGTTTATAAATGTAGTTATTCATGTATGCTTCTTTTGTTAAGACTATTGAAGTCAGGTTTTTAGAATGAGTCAGGGAAGTGTGACCTCATGCCTTTATGACTGACCAATCACGTAAGGTTCTCCTGAAAAATGCTACATCTTTGTGTACTCTGCCAATAATTATGGTATAAATACTGTCCTCTCTGGATGGGGGCTGCCACTATTTTTTTCTCAGCTCAGCTGGCTTCTATGGGTTAGGTACGAGAAACGTCTCGGGAGATTGCTGAAGGGCAGGTTTGCGTCCGAGGAGATTCAGGGGGAGGTTTCTTGCTTCCACGTCATATCTTGGCACATCAGGCCGCATTCCTTTGAGGTCTTGTGAAGGGCGGGCTGTCTCCCTCCTTTTTTGCTCTTTAGACACAGAGATGCACATGAGCAGCAACACATAGAAAGGCTCTCTAGAATTAGATGCTAAACTTTAAGTTTATGCTTTGACTAATTAATTAGGTCTAAAAAGATTTATTTGATTTATGCATTTATTACTCTTAATGGGAGATTTTTTGCAAACTATTTAATTATTGATTAGCTTTGCAAGACTATTTTTCTTAGAAACTCTTTAAGAATTGTGACTGAAATTTTGCGCCACATTTTTCATAACTACATGTAATGCTTATATGCAGACTGTAATGTGTTCTGTATTATTGATATTTTTACTGTTTTCCAAATTCTGTAACCTGATTGATATTTTACTAATGAATAAAGGGTCAGAGAAAAATTTACTTTTTGACTAGAAAATAAAACCCTTTAAAATACTCAACAACTCTCTTTATTGGCTTACAATAATAATTGTATTTTGACTGTTCATGATTATTTAAAGTCTCCTGAAGGTAATACATGGTGTGAAGGGCCCAACACCTTTTGAGCGGTAAATTAGAGGTAGCATGAGGGTTTTGCATTGAGAAACTACCAGAAGAAATTACCGCTCTCCATCAGTTATAATAAATAATATCCTTATAAAGGCATAAGAATCATATCCATATTTAGTCATAGCCCATGCAGTCCAAATCAGGCAAGGCTACTTCCCTAGACTCCTAGAAAGTACAACGCGTTCTTTAAACAAACCAAACCTCCAGCAACCTGGGAAATCCCCAATGCTTCTGTTTTGATTTGTCCTAGAACTCCTGCGAGCACTGAAAGAACGGCCAGTTCTTAGTGACATCTTTATTGATGTCCTATATCCAACCTTACGTCAAACCCGGGACCTTTCAGGTATAAATATACCAACGTTGCCTTAAGCAAACACACGGTGGTTTGGAGCAGAGCGGCTATCTACTTGCCCGAGAGCCCAGCTGATGCGAGAGCCCACGGACGCCGCCCCTCCCTTTTGACGCACTGAGAAAGACGCTGTCTTTTTCTCCAGCCGAGAAAATCCAGCTCCGGTGTTTTCCGCCGCCCTTGCGGGTTGCTGGGATATCGAGTCCTGAGAAAGAGATACCAGACCTCCTGCTTTCTAATACCCAGGTACGGAGCTGACTAAACCCTGAAAGAGAATTCTTGATTCAGATTCCTTGGCAAAACCAACTGAACTTAAACTGCTACTTACTTACTCCTTCCCATGTATTAGGCTTAGGTCAGGTACACCGGGGTAGGCGTATCTAGAAGCACCAGTTGAGTACGTTAGTCAATGTTTCTATGTATGTATATATTTTATCCATTTAAAAGTATCATATGGCTAAGAAACCATATCAATGCTTTTACAGTATTATTTCATAATACTCCTTTTACTGTACGCACTTTACTTTATGATAAGTATTGCAAATATGGCAATTCATTTCTCTTGCATGAGAAAGAAGACTGCTCAATAAATAACACCTTTTATTGAAAACGCCCGTCTCTCTATTCTCTGCACTCTGGTGAAACTAAGTATGCACAATTGACTGAGTGAAATAGCTGTCTATTGTTTTCACACAACTCTAGAGATACACTCTTATTCTGAGGGAGCAAAGTTGTCATGTTTTTTGGTTGTCAGAAGCTAATCCCTTCTTGTCTATCCAGGGAAGTTAAACTCCTCCTTGTTTATTCAAGAAAGTTTCTAGTGACCTCTGAGCTAGCTGGCAAAACTAATTAGGTCTAATATAGTCAGTAGAGACCTAGTCGACCTCAGTCCTACGTCTACCCTACTGTTTATATTATTCCAATGCGCAGAGCCTATTGGGAATATAGGAACTACACTACAAGAGAACAAATTAACCATGGATTAATTCATGAGAAGTAAGAATGCTCTTGCTCATCATTTGAACCTATCCGAGTGGACAAGCTGGAACAGGGAAAAGTTTTTTAATTAAAGTAATCACAACTTTTCTACAGAAAACAACTGAGTCGCATTTGTCTTGTGTTGTCACTGCTCCAACTGGATTAGCAACCCACAATATTAAAGGAATTACTTTACATTGTTTATTAATGCTACCAGTAGAGCATGAAAACAAATTGGAGTACCACAAGCTATCTGGAGAAGCTTGTTGTGAAGTTTCAAAACTCTTGAGGAAAATGAAACTTCTCATTATTGATGAGGTAAGCATGGTATCAAACTTAATGCTTGCCTTTGTGCATTTAAGAATGCAGCAAATTCTTAAAACAGAGTATGACGTATTATTTGGAGGAAAACATGTCATAGTGGGTCTGAGGATGAGTACCTTTATGTTGTACAAGTTCAGGTTTAGAGAAATGCTCCTTATTCAGTTGATGACATCCTTAACTACGTTGTGTCCGTTGTTTTTTGTGGTAGGTGCTCCTTGGTGAGGAAGAGGATGAGCTCGGTGTCATCGGCGTAGGAGATGATGTTGAGGTTGTGATGGTGGGCCACTTGTGTGAGGGTGGCCATGGAGATGTTGAATAGCGTCGGGCTGAGGGATGAGCACTGGGGGACAGTGCAAATGATGTCAGTGGTTTTGGATCAGAAAGCTGTGAGACAGATGCTCAGAGTTACTATTGAACAACTTTCAAACTTAGAATTTCACACATACTATTTGGCCATGGGGAAAAGTATGTGAAACCATTAAGGACTTTTTATTTAAATTTTGTAAGCATATATTTGTAAGTAACATTATTTATAATGGAAGAAAATTATTGATAGTGTTTTGCTATTTTAAGATTGTTTGACATACCTCATAGTTACGTAAGAAATTGGTGTTAGAAAAAAACATTTAGCATATGTTTTATTTCTGTTGTTTAGATTGTTATTGAGATTGTTGTTTTTTTTTTTTTAAGATAATCTTCTTGATTGTCTTTTTTTTGCCCGCTGTTATGTGATGACTACTATTGAACTCACTGTTTCTAGTGAAATTCAATATATTCTGAGAACAGCAAAAAAAGCAAATGAAATGCTTTACACATTATTTTGTGTTGTAAAAGATGAATTGTAACTGTATTTTTTTGTGTTCTACGGATGCTAATTTTATAATAATTATTTTTTTTAATTTATTATTTTGAAGGTAAGTATAAGTAACTGTCAAAAATAGATGTACTTCTACAGTGCGAGAGTAAGAGAACGTGGATGAACTACATAAGTATGTAAAGATGGTTTGTATCTTTTAAACATATTTGAAGAAAATAAGAAAAATATATACTAAGTGTACCTGTATTCTTTGCATTTTACTACAACACATCTACTACTTTGGAACTGGTAAAGTGAATAGATATAATGTACTTTTTTTTAGTACTGCATTTTATTATAATAGCCTTAGTTTTTTCCTATAGTGATAAGGAGTGACTGATTTGAAAATGTAAGAACATTTTATAACAAAAAATTCATATAAGCAATTTTATTAATATGGTCTTCTAAAGTAATTGAGAATGGTATTTGTAAAATATTTTTTAACGGGAAAAATAGTTGATAAACCTAGTTTTGTATTAAGTAATAGAAAAACGATAAAATAAAGTGTTTATGTTTTTCTACAAGGAACAACAACCTTTAAAAAAATCACTATGGAAGAAGAGCAGAACTATGTAGAAGAAAGTATTGAAATTTTTAACACTTTCAGAGGAGTTAAATGTACCTTTTATTGATTGTGAAAATGAAGATGGAAATATTGCTGCAGATATAAGCTGCGATTTCTTCGATGAAACGATGGATGAGGATTGTTTTGAAGTATTAGAGGACATTGAGTTACATGAAATTACTTTTGAAATTCATAATGAAGAAAATGAAATTTCAGATGAAATCATGTTGGAAGCTCTATTAAATAATAAAATGTTGCAGGAATAAATTTATGATGTAAAATTAAAAATGGTTTGAGAGACTCTTCTTGCAGAATTGTAATCATTCAGGTAGCATCCAAGTACTCATGGTGCAAAGTGGGCAAGTGTATGCACTTTTCTATGCACCAGCAAACTTGTGTTTTATAGCTTTTATTTCCAGGTCTATATCATTTGACTTCCAGCAAAGTCTCTGTGATTGCTGATTCCGTATTATATTGAGCTATTCAGCAGATTGTTCTTATCTATGCACTGTGCTAAAAATGAACCTATTTCAAATTCAGTCAGGCACTCTCCTTGGAGAGCTGTAATTATCCACTCAGTATTCAAATATTCATGTAGGAAAGTAGGCCTTAGGCCACAGCTTTCTAAACTTTTCATGTTGGCGACACACTTTTTGGAGATGTATAATTTTGTGACATAGTAAGATAGTGTAGCGAGCGAGCCCGAACTGCCGAAGGGGGTTCGGGGGGGGGGGGTTTCTCCCTCTGGAAGAACATTTTGAAATACAAGTGGGACAATGGTCTCCCTCTGTCTGTGTCCATCCCTCTGTTGCCCTCCTCCCTCCCTCTGTCTATCACAGACTCGCTCCCTCTGTCTCCCTCCCTCTGTCTCGCTCACTCTCCCTTTCTGTTTGTCTCCCACGGTTTCCCTCTCTACCTTGATCCACATGCAGCCCACTTCTTCAATAGGGTTTACTCTTGTTAAATTGTTCACTGTTTTAGCTTACAACACATCATGAACATTGCCTTGAATTTTCAGAGAGCAGCCACGTCTCTGAAATGGTTCTATGCAGAATAGCCCTGGCGTGCACCAATAGTGAAGATAAACTATGAACGCATGCACACACATGTTTAACTCGTTATGCATACTGTACATCCAGCTTCTCTGCTAGATGCTTCCCTGGCTATTACCGATAGAGGCTAATTTTTTTTTACGGTAAAGTTAGGAGTCGCGCACCCAGCGCAGTGCTCAGTGCGGCCCCTGGTGTGCACGCATTGGATGCACGGCTTCTAACCCATAGGATGCGCGACTCCAGCGCATGTGGTGCACGATTTGCCCGCGTTAGCTGCACGACTTTGACACGTTGGGTGTGTGACTCCAAGCCAAAAGACAAATAATATTTTTCAGATGTACATCAAGCTTATGTGTTTAGTTGTTAGGTGGCTCTAAAAAGAGCCCTTGTGTTTATTGAGAAATGTCAGTACCTACAAGTAAGTACCAATGCAGAGTCTGAAGTTCAAGAGGAAGACTATGTTCCCTTCATCTGTAAAATGTACACCATCTCTCCTATATATGCCATGCATATTGAAACACAGATTGTTGTGGTATATGGACCCCATTCTATAGTCTCGGAGAAAAGCAGACACAGATTTATTCACATGTTTCCTAGCTTTTTCAATATGTGGACAAAATTGATTGGACCAGGTCCATTTCTGCCTTTGGCATATGTTGGAATAGACAAAGTCAGTTTGGGGGAAACGTGACATCAATTCTCCAAAGGTGTCCTTCATAAGCATTTCCAGACCTACCCCAGTCAAAGTGCCTATTTCACTGCCACCACAGTGTACAATTATGAGGTCAGGGTGTTGGAGATGCAAAAAGGATTTCACCAATGGCATCAATTGGTGCCACTTTAACCCTCTCTGTCCAATCCATTTAATGGCTACATTTGGTAAACCTAGGTCTTTGTGAATTCTTTTGTGTTCTGCATACCTTTGGCTCCAGAGAATATAGCTGTGCCCCACAATCAGCACTCTAAGCATCTTGAAGGGAAGTCTGGATGCACTCAGATGGTCTCTGTAAATGAAGTGGCAGTTTGAAAACAAATATTTTTCTAAAATGGTGGATAACATGCAGTGTTGAAAAAAGAAAAGAAATGATTAGTTGTTTGATAGCATTCTACACTGAAAACTAAGGTGCATGTTTCTGTTTTTTAAAAGCACGATTATTATTGGTTAACAAAAAGTGATTGAAGAGAACATTACATAGGATAAGCTGGTATATTGAGAAGTCAAGCACACTTGCTGTTTTGATTAGCAACATTGCGTGATGAACTTTTGACCTGTCTGCTTAGTTAATGTTCCATGAAGTGTTTCTATGGTAACAAGCAGAAGGCAGAATGGGGGTAGGGTTGACATTTATGTCATTTGGAAAGGATTGAAATCTGTAACCAATAGAAATATGTTTCTTTTTTAATTAATGTGGGAAGCAATGTGATTTGATGTGAAGGTGTATATATGTTCAAAATGAAAGGGAAACTGTGCCAGTCTTTGGTTTGTTGAGAGGTGTTGAAAACAGAGATTCTGTATAAGAAAATCTGATGTGTGACTGATATACTTCTTATGCTACAAAACAATTGGAAAGGTGAGTTATTAATTTGTGAGGGAATGTATGTGCTGCATTTTGATTTTAATCAGACTAATGTGTTTGTCCTGCTAAAGTGCAGGGAATACTTTTTTTTTCTCTAGAATTTTATTGGGAGTGTGTGTGGATTTAGAAAGCATTCCGAGATAAGCATTTGTGTATTTTATGAGCTTGCAGACAGAAAACTATGCTGTTCTCGTGTTTTCATAGAATTAGAAACCAGTTATTTTTTATTTATTTGTAAAAATGACTCAAATTTCTACATTAAAATGCAGTATTCATTCTAGACTATGAAATGTGTTTTGGTAAAATGCAACAGATAGTGTTTGTTGTCTAGAGTCTCTGAGTGAGTCTTGTGTGCATTTAGGAATTATTCTGATAGAAGCACTCTATACTAATGTGTAGTAGAAAATGTTGTGAAATGTGAAAAGTCACCTAAAGTCTTGTTGAGTGGTAAATGTGTTTTGGTAGAGTAGCTTGATTAGAATCACACAGTGAGTCTGTGCATTTAGGAATCACTCTGAGAGAAGCATTTTGGTAGTTCATGTTTTTCCTGACATGTAATAGGTTAAAAAATATTGTGTTCTCACATTTTGGTAGAATTAGAAAATAGTCATTGGTTATGTGTTTCCAAAATGAGTTTACCATTAACAGTAAAATGCAGTTCTGAAATATATGTGATGCATGCTTGATGTTTTTGCAGACAAATAAGTACGTGTAGTCTTGCAGTGACACTACCCCCAATATGACTTCCTACACTACCCAAACACCACTGTACTACTGTAAACCCTTAATCTGCCTCCAGTACGACCACCTACATTACCCATTCACCACTTTACTACCCTAAACCTTAAATCTATCCCAGCACAACCTCCTACAATACCCAAATACCACTTTATTTCATAGAACACTACCCTACCACGACCCCCTACACTACACAAACACCACTGTACTACCATAAACCCTAAAACACTATCCCTAGTATGACCCCGTACAGTACATATACACCACTGCACTATGCTAGAACACTACCCCAGCATGACTCCCTACACTACCTACACACCATTTCACAACCCTTAAGCTTAAATCTATCACAGCAGGACCCTTTACTCTACCCAAACAGCAGTATACTACCCTACCACTGCATTTATAAAAGATATTGTTATTTGTCTAGAATCAAACTGTGAATCAGTGTCCATTTGGGGAAATTGAGAGACAATGATTTGGTTGCTTAATAGGTTTGCAAACATACATGCACTTTTGCAGTGGCACTATCCCTAGCATGATTCCCTACACTACACAAATACCAGTGCACTATCCTAAAACCTTAATCTAGCTCCAGCATGATCACCTACACTACCCATTAACTACTGCACTACCCTAAACCCTAAAACACTACTCCAGCACGACTGCCTACACTACTCAAACAACATTGCATTACCCTAAACCTTAAATCTACCCCAGCACAACCCCCTACACTACACAAACACTACTGCACTACCATAAACCCTAAAACACTATCTCTAGCATGATCCCCTACAGTACATAAACACCACTGAACTAAGCTAGAACACTAGCCTAGCATGACTCCCTACACTAACTAAACACCATTTCACTAAACTAAAGCTTAAATCTATCACAGCAGGACCCCTTACATTACCCAAACACCACTATACTATCCTACTACTGTATTTATAAGAAATATTGTTATTTGTTTAAAATCACAGTGTGAGTCAGTGTCCATTTGGAGAAATTGAGAGACAATGATTTGCTTGGTTTATATGTTTGCAGACATATAAATACATGTACTCTTGCAGTGACAGTATTCCTAGCATGAATCTCTATACTACACAAAGACCAGTACACTACCCTAAACCCTTTATCTACCTCCAGCACGATCACCTACAGTACCCATTCACTACTGCAGTACCCTAAACCCTAAACCACTACTGCAGCACAACTGCCTACACTACTCAAACACCATTGCAGTATCCTAAACCTTAAATCTACCCCAGCCCAACCTCCTACACTACCGAAACACCACTGCACTACCCTAGAACACTACCCCAGCACTACCCCTCACACTACAGAAACACCACTGCACTACCTTAAACCCTAAAACACTATCCCTAGCATGACCCTGTACGGTACATAAATATGACTGCACTATGCTAGAACACTACCCCAGCATGACTACCTACACTACCTAAACACCATTTTACTATCCTAAAGCTTAAATCTATCACAGCAGGACCCCTTACACTACCCAAATACCACTATACTACCCTACTATTGCATTTATAAGAAATATTATTATTTGTCTAGAATTACACTGTGAGTTAGTGTCCATTTGGGGAAATTGAGAGACAATGATTTGGTTTGTTTATGTGTTTGCAGACATATAAATACATCTACTCTTGCAGTGACACTATCCCTAGCACTATTCCCTATACTACACAAAGACCAGTGCACTACCCAAAACCCTTAATCTACCTCCAGCACGATCACCTACACTTCCTATTCACTACTGCAGTACCCTAAACCCTTAAATACTACCCCAGCACGACCTCCTACACTACTCAAACACCACTGCACTACCCTAGAACAGCACTCCACAACGACCCCCTACACTACACAAACACCACTGCAGTACTGTAAACTCTAAATCTGTATGTTGGTAAACGATAGTGACTGTTTAGGTACCATGTAGTAATCTATTTACTAAAGTAAAAGTGAACCAATTATGAATTCACTCAGTGTCTCTCCTTATAGTATTGTGATCATTTTTTTAATATGCATGTACTCATAAAGTGCTTCAGGATTTAGTTTTATGGAGTGCTTCAAAGTGGTATGTACTATGTATGTACTGCTGTTACCAACTTCACAGTTGTGCTTCAGGCCTAAAATTTCTTACTTAGAATGTATATGGAATGTGTTTGTACAGTAATAAAAAAGTATAATTTAAAATTCATTAATACATATTTATTTATGATTATTTTTTACAGATATAGTTTATCATCATTAAAAAAAGTTATCATACCAGAGAAAAAACAGAAGAAAAGCTCAGAAGAAGGATACTTACTTGAAAAAGAATCAACCACAAGTATTGGAAGACCAACATAATGTATCTAAAAAGAGAAACATTTCTGGTAAGACCACAAAGCATTTCATAAAAAATATTACTAGATTCAGAAACAAAATAGAAATGTTCAAAGCAGTGAAAATGTTCCAAACACAGAAAAAGGTGCAAAGATTCGGAAAGGAAAAAAGGCAATGTAGATACAAAGGATACAACTTACAATAAAAGAAGAGAAAATCAATATAAAGAAATGCAAACATTTTTTTTACAACAGAGTAGTCCATAATTCACTGAAACATACAAAGAAATGTAGAAAGAGAACACTATTTTATAAAAAGAAGAAGCATATTGAATCCATTGTATAAAAGGCTTTTGAAGTAAAGAGGAAATTATTCATTTTAGAATTAAAATGAATTCGATCACTAGATAAACAAATCCATGTAATGAAGGCCAAAAGTGGGAGGAAAAGAGTAATTAACAAAAGTAATTTCTGTGATATTTTCTTAGGGCAATGGAAACACAGTTCAAGTTCTGAGCCTTTTTTTAATGAAGAGAGTTATTTACAGAGCAATGATTTGTTGCATGCAGTTGACACCAGTGGTCGAGCTTATGAGGTTAGAAATGGTTGTCCGATTGAGAAAGAGGTTCCTAGAAATGCAGAAGAAGTGATAGCTGATGAAGTTCTAGGCAGACGTCCTAAAGCCCCAGTGTACACTTGGGGTTGTAGTAGTATTTGTACTGTACGACAAGAATCTATTGATAAATTACTCAATTTCTTACAAGCATGTTGTAAAAAAAGTGTTTAACAAAAGAATAAGGTGTTGCAAGGACTAGACCCTTGCAGAGTGAGAAAACATACTGGTTTGCAAGGTCATTCTCTGGCTTGTCTTTCTAGGAAAGTATGTCAAAGTGTTTTTCACCATTTCAGGATGTTGGCAGTACATCATACTCAAATGCGGAAGTTAGTGAGAAGATTGTATTATGCAAAAAGTCCAGCACTAAAGTTAAATGAGTTGAACAGTGCTCTTTTGCATGGGTCAGTATCAGACATGAAAAAGGTTTGAGATGATATTGAGTTTTGTTACTTTGGTCCTGAAGAAGAGAGTGAAGAAACTCAGACATTAATAGAAGAAAATGTTGTAGAGAATGTTGAACATAATTGTACGAAAAATGTTGAAAGTGAAATTACAAATTTTAAGGTGATTTCAGGTGAAAGGCCAAATTTTATTTGTATTTGTTGTTGCCGAACTCACTGCAAAAATCAGACTAGGAGTGTTGATCTGTATTTAAAAAAGTGGAAAAAAAATAATGATAAGTGGAAAAAATTTGCAAAATATTTGTTGGCAGAGAATTGTTTTGATTTGGGTTCTGATCAGCGTATTTGTAAATATTTTTATAACAAATTAGATGAGAATAAAATGCCTGCTAGAGCTGTTCATAATAATCTTGAGTTGGTTGCTATTCCTCCAGAACTGATAGATTTAAACACGTATGAGTCTATTCTCATTCAATGTGTGCACCCATTTCAGGCTATTGTTGTATGGAGCCTAAAACAGGTAAATTGCCTCCTTCAGATTTACAAAGCGGATTAAAAGGAACAGTTGTGTATTTACCGTTAGATTTTAAGAAAAATATTGAAACTATTGGTGTAGAGAGCGTAGAAAGTGAACCACTAGGTATTCTTGTTAATGTTCTGCCGACTAAGAATAGGAAAATCTGGCAGGAGTTAGTGGATGTTAGGAAAGTGCAAAAGGCAACATTGTATTTGATAAAGAACAATACATACTATAAATATGTTTATATGGGAGAAGAAGAAATAGTTTTAGCAGAAGATACTGAAACGTCAAGTGGACAAATTGAAAAAGTGGATATGTTAAGATGTGAAGAAATCTATGAACAGTGCAGTGTGCATCAAAAACAACAGAGCCAGTAGGTCGAGGGATGCTGAGATAGAAGAAATGACACTAGTGAGAGAGCACAGATGGAGTAACTATGGTGACTAGAAAAAAAGGGGGGACCTGTCAACAAATGCTGATTAAGTCCTATCAGCCCACCTACTGGCGGAGCCTCATCATGTAGGACTTCCAAACCTTGGACAGTGTGCAATCGCCCAGTGTATATTAGCAATGCAACACTGAACCAGGGTACGGTTATCGCAGTTGTTCGTACAAAAGGTAGGGCTGATATGTGCAGTGCAAAAATTAAATCAAGTGAAGTGTACTAAAATGGCTATCAAGGCAAACAAAGACCTTTAATAGTGTTTGCCTGGACGTCAGATTAAAAGATAGTGAGGGGACAGTGTGAAAAAATCACTGTCTGACTTGCTTGGTAAAGATCCAAAACGATCTATATAGGGCCCATTGCTAATATACACTGGGCGATTGCACACAGTCCGAGGTTTGGAAGTCCTACATGATGAGGCTCCGCCAGTAGGTGGGCTGATAGGACTTAATCAGCATTTGTTGACAGGTCCCCCCTTTTTTTCTAGTCACCATAGTTACTCCATCTGTGCTCTCTCACTAGTGTCATTTCTTCTATCTCAGCATCCCTCGACCTACTGGCTCTGTTGTTTTTGATGTAGCTATATAGGGGGTATTAGCCAGTAGGGTCGTTAAAACACCTCCCTCGGACCCTCCCCTACGAATTGTTATGATACAGTGCAGTGTGCATCCACTTCATTCAAAAGAAGTGATGGGGAACACTATTGATTTGTTCCAAATGAAAAAAGCAAAAGGAACTCCCATGACTGTATGGGAAGAGAGCTTGGGAGCTCGTTGTTTTCCACAGTTGTTCCCAACTGGAAAAGGAGGACGATATGATGAATGTCCTGTGCAGATTCCTGCATCTGAATATTGGACAACAAGATTATATGCAGAAGATCCAAGATTTCAACAATGTATCCCTTATAGATGTCATCTTTTGTTTGAAAGTGACTTGTCTGGACTTTCATATGCAGACAATCATATTCTAAAAACGGGAATACATCTGCAAAATGTTTCTGCAAAAGATTTTATGGGGAAAGTGCACCCGAGAGATGATCATCTAGAATCTCAGCTCATTAATTTGATGGCATGTCAGCGTGGGACTAATGAATATTGGTACCGTCGTCATGGAGAACTGAAATGTATGCCACGGAATTTAGGAACTCCAACATGGTTCCTTACCCTAAGCTGTGCTGAGTACGTTTGGGATGATTTGCTAGAATTTCTTTGAGAGGCAAATTCCAATATAAAAAAATATTGAATACAAGACACCTGGAGGATTGTGCTCTTTGGATCCTGTTAATGTATGCAGGTATTTCAATCTTAGATTTGAGGCTATGATGTCTTTTATCTGCAATAAAAAAACATCCTCCTCTTGGAAAAGTTGTGGATTTCTTTTGGAGAAAGGAGTATCAAGCAAGAGGTGCTCCTCATATACATATGCTGTTATGGATTAGGGATACTCCCAAATTTGGAACAGATGCGGATGGCACTGTTTTCAGTTTTATTGAACAATATGCAACATGTGATATACCCAAAAGCACAGAAGAAAACATCTTAAGAGCACAAGTGTTACGATTCCAAAGCCACCGATGTGGAAAATACTGTTGACGAAAGTACAAATCTAAGGACAAGTTCTACACCAAATGTCGTTTGGCATTTCCAAATCCTGTAATGTCCAAAGGAAGAGTGAACAGTTTTATGTCATCTTAGCGACATACTATCACAAGAAAGTCTCCAAAAAATACCTACAACTCAAGAAGAAATGAAGAGTCAAAATACATAAATGAGTGCAACCCAGTCATTTAGTCCACGTGGAATGCTATCATGGATATTCAATAAGTTGCGGACAATTCCATTGCTGTTGCTCGATATGTAACTGTATTAAAAAATCCGAAAAGACAGAATTGAAAGAAATGTGGGAAGAGATTTCTCACGAGAAGACTCTCAGTAAGAAATTATACAGTTTCAGTTTGAAGATGTTATCCCATCGAGAAATTGTAGCATTTGAATGCTCAGATCGGTTATCATCTGCAAATCTATACTCCAAATCTAGAAGAATCCTTTATGTGAGTCTAGGTCTTGCAGCAATGCGAACTCGAGTAGTGAAATCTGTATAAAGAATTGAATATTTAGCAGCAAAAGATCCAGAAAGTACAGATAATTTGAAAACAAATATTTTGGACACATATTACCCAAACGGAAGTCATCATCTTGAGAACCTGTGTCTCTATGAAGTGCTGCACAACTACACTTTTAAACGGAATACTACAGAGAACATCAATGATGGAAAATATGGAGTCATTGGTTCTGAAGGATGTTTGGTGAAACAAACGAAAAGAAATTTGATTAATCACAGGAAGCTGAGTTGCGACACTGCTGATAAAAGGGAATTTTACTATTTAGCCCTTTTACAACTATTCAAACCATGGCGTTCAGAACTGGAATTACTTGGACATTTCCAGAGCTATGAAGATTCCTTTAATGCTTGTAAAGATAGCATACAATGCAGTGCTTTTGCAAATTATGTGAAAATGTTGAACGATGAAATTGATCAAGAAGCTACAATTGCAGCTGAGATTGCTAGAGACAGTTCTCAAGACAGTCAAAGTTCTGCTGAGTTGAGTCAAGATCCACTAGGACAACCAATTGTTGAAAATTAAGCAGCAATCGCCATGAATGAGGTGGAAACAGCAATATCAAGCTCAAGAAGATGTAACTAACTTAGCAAACTTGGAAGAACAACGAAATGTTGAGCAAAAACAAATATATCAGCAAGTGAGACAACAGATTGACCATGGATTACTTCATGAAAAGAAAGAGTGCTCATGCACGTCATTTCAACCTATCCGAATATACGTGAGTGGACAAGCTGGAACAGGAAAAAGTTTCTTAATTAAAGTAATCACCAGTTATCTACAGAAAACAACTGAGTTGCATTTGTCTTGTGTTGTCACTGCTCCAACTGGGTTGGCAGCACACAACATTAAAGGAATTACTTTACATTGTTTACTAATGCTACCTGTAGAGCATGAAATCAAATTGGAATACCACAAGCTATCTGGAGAAGCTTGTTGTGAAGTTTCGAGAGTCTTGAAGAAAATGAAACTTCTCATGATGAGGTAGGCATGGTATCGACCTTAATGCTTGCGTTTGTGCATTTAAGAATGCAGCAACTTCTTAAAACAGAGTAAGAAGTGTTATTTGGAGAAAAACATGTCATAGTTTTTGAAGATATACTGCAACTGACTCCTGTAAAAGGACAACCAGTATTTAAAACAATTGCACATGAAGACACCAGAAAGTCTCTGGGTAGTGTTGGAAACGTAAACATTTGGTCACATTTTGAATACAAAGAATTCATTACAAATATACCACAGGCAAATGATGTTGATTATGGAACTATTCTCCAAGATATAAGAATTGGACTACTGACTGAACATGGCAAACAAGCTTTGCAGGCTCGATTAGTTTCCAATTTGTTTCCAAATGAAAACGTAGTTCCTGAGAAAATATACATGAAAATTGCAGAAAGCAAATCTGTAATCTGCTTAACGCCAACACTGAGTGAGTGTTTTTTATTTAACGAAGAACTTTTGAAACTGGAAACTGAAGAAATAAAAATGAAAGCCATCGATAAAATAGAGCATGAAGGAATCACTATTATTTTGACTGAAAAATTGAAGACAAAATTGGATTCTTTCGAAAAATCAATATCTAAAACTGCCGGAATAGAAAATAATCTATATGCATGTAGAAATTGTCAGATAATTTGAAGGCGTAATTTGGATGTAGAAAAAGGTTTAGTTAATGGAGCAATGGGCAGAGTTGTGGATTTTGTTAATTATCAAAATAAAGATGGTATTGAATTCTTAAAGATTAAATTTGATCAGATTGAAGAAGTGAAAAAATTGGTTGTTGTTCTGTTAGTTTTTTGCTTGTTAAAGATTTATATGTCGGTAGAAAACAGTTTCCACTTTCTCTGCCATATGCAGTGACTATTCACCAATCTCAAGGTTTAAGTGTTGACAGTGCTGTGGTGAACATTGGAAATACTGTGTTCAAAGAGGGTATGGCATATGTTGCTTTGTCGCGAGTCAGAACATTATCTGGTTTGTTTTTGATTGATTTTGATGATACTAAGATTACTGCAGATGCCAACTGTGTCAAAGAGTACAATAGGTTAAGAAGAACATATGCTCCTAATTTAGGTCAATATCCTGTATTTGAAAAGCATGTGGTTGGTCGAAAAAGAAGGTATCAGAATATCTGTACTGAAGGTGTAGAGAAGGGAAATAAAAAGATCATGTTGTGATTGCAAGCAAAAAGAAAAAGGACACTGTTGAAGAGATTGTTAGTTATCAGTTTGAAAATAGTTCTGGTGTCAACTGCTATGCTAATGTAGTGGTCAATGTTGTTTTTTTGTTGACGGTTTGCAACAGCAAATTATGGAGAATCGTGAAAAAAATTCTGTTCATGAAAAATTGAGAACACATAAAAGTAAAATACAAAGCGTTTCTGATGTTTGTAATCTTTTGGATGTATGTTCTGGTTCTACACAATTTACACAAAATATCCAACAAGATGCTCAGGAGTTTCTAATGTATATGCTTACTGTACTGGAAAATGAAGGTGTAGACATAGATAATATTTATGACCTTTGTTATAAATGGGAACATCAATGTGAAAATTGTTTGTATACATGTAGCACTAATGTAGATACTGAAAGATTTCTATATTTGACATTACCAGACTGTAAATCAGTGTCTTTCAGTAAATTAGCTAAAGCTGCAAATCAAAACATGGAGTGTAGCCAATGCAAATCAGAAAAGATATGGAAAATATATAATTTTAATGATGCAATATTGTACAGCTGACGGAAGAAAATTGGACACTTTAATAAAACATTTTGTAGCTACACAACTATCAATATCAGGAAGGACTTTTGTAGAAGTAGCAATATTTTCTACGATGGTCCTTCAACAACATCTGGACATTACACTGCCTATCTAAAAAGTGAGAGAGGCTGGAGTCGTTGTAATGATGCTGAGTTGGCTTTCAAACAACGTTTACCTTTCGAATGACCAAATTACTACCTAATATTTTTAAAACCATAGTGTTAGGAAGATAATCTACCTGTGAGGAATTTATTATTGTCATTTAATAGGATTACCATTGGACAATTTACATAAAAATGACTGCAAAAATATAATTTGGCCTCAAGGAAAGGTATTACTTTGAATTATGGACTTTTTGTTGCACATTGTCTCTGTTTATTTTTTTAACTTGCATCATTTATGGACTTTATACATTTAAGTTATAACATTTTCTTAGCAGTAATCATTTTACATATGTGTGATTTGTATTATCTAGTGTTTTACTACAGATTGATTATTGTTTTTGTCCGCTGTTATGTGATGAGTACAATTGAAACCACTATTTCTAGTGAAATTCAATATATTCTGTGAACAGCAAAAAAGGCAAAGAAATACTTTCCTACGCTCCTAGAAACTAGAAAAATGGACACAGGGGGTAAAATATCATGGTTTAAACAGGTCAAGTTGCAATATAAAGCCCTAGGAATGGTGGAACTATGGGAAAACCCATTAGAAAATACTTTTCCCTCGCGAAAGGCCCTAAAAGAGTTGTATTGGGCTAACATAACCCAAAGGGAATTTCAGAAACACACTGACGCATCACTTACCAGGGCTTTTTTGGAACAAAAACATATCCCTGCATACAAGCGATATTGGGACCTTATTAACATCCCCAATGATAGGAAACTTTTCCATCAATACAGGGTAGGAACCCTTCCTATCAATACGTTCACAAGCAAGTGGTCAACTAACAAAGATCACCATCGGTGTCCTTTCTGTGCAGCCCAATCCGAAACTATAGCCCATGTTTTGTTTATATGCCCAGCATGTAAAGCCCCGCGCCACAAATGGATAAGACCAATTTGCATACAGAAAGGCATCCATAGTGGCACTGTGGCACTAAGGATTTTAAAAACAGATTGTACTGATAGCATGGTAATTGCACTTGCAAAGTTTCTAAAATGGATGTGGTCAATACGCAGAGATAAACTGAAACTAATGTAGACTGCATTGTTTTAACCTGGCCCTTATAGTAGGAAGTATGAGTTGTTAATTAAGTAACACATTTTAAAATGGTTTATAAAATTTTAAGATCAAAATATATTTATTTTTTTAATGGTTGTGTTTGGAACACCATGTATAAAGCATTGATTGGATAGATTAATTAACGAACTTTCCCTTGTCATTATGAATATTAGGATCTAACAAGTATGAAATGTTGAGTTTTTACTGTTTTACTGTGTTGTCTTTTATGACTTGTATCGAAATAAAGACTTATTGACTTGAAAATTACTTTATAAAATTTTAAAATTATGCTGTGCTATTAAAAATGTATTATTACATGTTATAACTATTTTTCTTTTCTTTAACAGATCTTAATTTTAAGGTATGGAATTTACCATATTTTAGAATATAAAAAACAAGTGATCAAAATGTGTGGTGTTTTTTAGTTGTATTACTGTTGAGGTAAGTTTGGGGAAGTCTTAAAATGCACAATGGACTGTGTTTCCACACAGTTGAAGAAAAGGAAGATGAATGGACTCTATTTAGGACATGTGGTTCAAAGTAACTCAACCACTTATATGTCCGTTTCTTTATCACCCTTTTAACAGAGTTAGAACTACCCCCACATTAAAATAATCTTTCGATATGGGTGGCAGTCGATACTCTTTTTAACATGCACTTTCTATTTTTCTACGTAGTATTTCACATATTCACATGGAGGACCCAATGAAGACAAATGGCAGCCAAACGTTTAGTTGGTGCCTGAGGGTTTTTTTCCTTACTAACATCCATTTTGTCTGTCGGATTATTTATTCTAAATTTATGGTGGTGGTGTGAATTCTTTCACTTCCATAACTGTCTTGTTCCTTTTTTAGGTACTCTTCTGTTGTTTTGAGATATGGACTAGATTTGTGCCAGAAAATTCCAATGCAAACAGGTATGAAATTGGGGACAGTTTCAGAACACCTATCTGCAAGATACATGGTATAGTACAGAGTAGACCGATATGGTTGTTTTGCAGGTCTTGGTAATTTCAGAATTAAAAGAAATGAAACTCTTTAACTTAAACCACATCACTGATTTTTTTTGCACATGTCATATTAGGCCGCACCCCTTCCCTTCAATAATATATAAACATGTCCTATCAGTTCCCTAAAACGTAAGTAGTTGTAAATGTATCTTGTTCTCTGTTAACAGTACAGAAATGTACTCCTATAATAACAATTGGCCTAGCCATTAACTCTCTTTCTTATTTACAAGGTGAGGAAAAGACATTTTGTATACCTTTTCTTTTCCATGTATATATAATCTTAACATACACAGCACTTTGTATTGAAAAGGCGTTCTATAGTTTTTGCTGTGCGTGTTTGCACAGAACATTCATAGAACAAGACACATCTCCAGATTTATCAGAAGTCATAAACCTGGACATGTTTGTGAATGCTGCACCATCCTCCTATTGGTGTAGCAAAGCACAACGAGGAAATTTGTTTTCACTTCTCATTTTTTCACTTTCAATATATGATACAATGCACAGCATATATTGAAGGAGAAAAATGCCTTTGCTGATTGTTTTTGTGCAGGAAGGTGTCCCTTCTTGCACACAAACAATCTCCACATGACACGGACATCCTTGCACCATGTTGCAAGGGTGCCTGTGTCACCACATGGCTGCAGTTTAAGCAGCTGTGCAGAGTGAAGCACAGACCTGCAACATATTCATATACATATGTTGCATCCCTGTGCCTAGGAAGTACCACAGCATGCTATAGTTAAACAGTTTACAGTGTCATGCTGCAGCACTTCCTTATAATTCTGCACTTATGCATTCACCACACATCACTAATGTATTTTAACAGTCAATTATGCAATACACATACATTCATCTAAACTTTCACACATTAGCATACTAGTTTAGCTCTTTCTTTAACCAGAGTAGTTAGTTCTGAACATAACTTTTTTTTTTCTTTTTGTTGTTTTGTATTTTTTTTTACGCTTTGTTATGTTTTTTTTTAAAAAAAATGTGAACTGGGAAAAGAGAACTATGAACTGGGAGGAGAGGAAAAAATAAAACTAACAGTGGTGGTGGTCAATGGCAAGACACACCAGATCCACCTACTGCTCCCCATATGCTATGAGCCGTCCGCATTTTATGCATGTCATGCGGACTTTCCCTAATTGGGGGCGGATGTCTGGAGGCGATGTGGAGCTTGATGGTGTTACTCCACTTGTACTAGTCACTGCCGATGGATCAGGAGGAGTCTCCCTAAGTCTTCTTAATTCCTCCCTGGCATAGTTCACAAAGATGCTTTGTTTGCAAGTGCTTCCACATACTTGCAGTACCGCATGCGTATTTTTTTGAGGGGTCTCCCCTTGAAAGCAATGCTTTACAAATGCGGCAATTCACTTTAGTTGCATTCACCTCTTCAACCCTGGATGAAATGTGAAAAATGTCCAGACAATAGTGCTATATCTTTCTTTAGGAGGAGGTTCTGCAACAAATTCCTGTTCTGATGGATTCTCTGAATCAGAGGAAGGTGGTTGCAGCTATTCTTCAATCAGGTGAATCTCTTCTCCAATAATGAAGGAGCAGCGGATCTTCTCAGGAGGTCTTTCCCTAAGAAAAGTTCTAAGAAGAGTGATTGATATCGGTGGGGTCCTTCAATAGTTTCAGTAGGAAGTGTAATGAACCAATCAAATCTCTTTTTTTGAGGTCACATGGGGTGCGCGTAGGATGCTCGTAGGATGCGAGCACTCAGCACGCACCCTGCTTGCACCATGCTTGCACCCAGCGCGACTTCCCGAAACTGCATTAAAAAGTGACGTACTTTTTAAGAGTTAAAGATTTTTTTTATAATAACCTCAGATAATGTCTTGTCTTAATATTTATATTAAATATATATATATATATATAGGTTTTTCCACAAAAAAAAACTGCAGGAGCCGCGCATCCACCGCGTCCGATATGCATATGACGTCACGCACTACCACGCACGTCCGTAACATCATGTAATATGTACATCTCGCGTTTGCACCAGAAGTCGCGCATTAGTCGTATAGCAACCGCGTTGGAAAAGTTGAACCGGTCCCACACCCTACACGGATCCTAGACAGCAACCCTAAATTGGCAGACACGTTTCGCACAGTAAACGAGCAGGGTGCACTTTCGGTGCGCGACTCCAAGAAAAACGAGAAAAAAATGTAAGTGTATTATAAACAATATGAAATCATAAAAAAACATATTTTTATGTAAATAAAATGTAAAAAAAAATATGTGTAATGTAATTAAAAAATAACATATCTATAAATAAAAAGATTAAAAAAAATTAGATAAAAATATTTAAAAAAACAATAAATATATTTAAAAATTATCATTTAACAAACCTTTGAAATTCACTAAAAAAATCATAGGTTTTGCATATGTTATAGTTAGGAATTAGCATTTAAAAAAACCTTTGAAATTCACTGAAAAGTACATAGGTTTTAGAGGAGTTATAGTTAGCTAGACATTTCACTCATAAAACCATTGAAATTCCCCCATTATAGTTAGTTGTACTAACTATAATTTGCTCGCCCGCAATCCACTGCTGATGATGTCACATATTACATCACTCATGACATGGTCAGTGACATCACTGATGACATCACTGATGACATATCAAATGACATCACTGATGACATCATTGATGACATCATCCAGTGACTATGTGTTTCATCAGTGATGTAATTTGAGATGTCATCAGTGATGTCACTGACCATGTCATGAATGATGTAATATGTGACATAATCAGCAGTGGATTGCGGGCGCGCAAGTTATAGTTCTAGCGCCGGGAAACCTCCGGGTAGCTGTGCGCTCAATAAATGTAATAATAATAATAATAATAATAATAATAATAATAGTTAGTTCAACTAACTATAACAGAGGAATTTCAATAGTTTTGTAAGAGTGAAATGTCCAGCTAACTATAACACCCCTGAAACCTATGGTTTTTTCAGTGAATTTCTAAGGTTTTTTAAATGCTTATTCCTAACTATAACATACCTGAAACCTATGTTTTTTCAGTGAATTTCAAAGGTTTTTTAAATGCTAATTCCTAATTATAATGTTCATTAAGCATATCTGTTTTTTTCTGTCTTTTTTAATTATCATCCCATTCTCAACCTAGTAAAAACTGCAAATATCACCACACGTCCATTGATACTAAGCATGGGATGAAAATCCGTTCCGCTCGCGGAATTTGCGAGTTTTTGGCAATTTCGCGGTCTGCGAATCGCGCGAAATTGTCAAAGAATTCACAATTCGCGAGTTAGCGGATTTTTCTTGCTTGGTCGTGCTTGACTTACTGTGATTCTGAGTTCGCCGAGTTGTTTTCCTCCCGGTTTGCGTGCGCCATTTTAGATCTTGCTGCGTGATCACGCAAGACTTTTCGACAGCGAGTATGTCATGGCGTGATTGCGTGAGACTATTCGACCGCAAGTACGTCATGGAGTCTCGCCATCTTGCAATGCGTGACTTTCAGAATGCGAATACGTCATAAGGGCCCGCGAACATGTATCGCGAGAGTAAACAATAGCGAATACGTAGATGCGACGCGCAGCTGACATCCGGCGGGAGATTTGAACAGCTCGCTTTCCCGAAATCGCAAAAAATGCAATTCTGCACAAGAAATCTATCGCTGGCAGCATAAACCTTCTGAAAATGATGATTTGGATCAGAATAACTCCTCAGATTGACATTTGGCTGCACTTTTTTGTGCAAAGAGTGCATTTTTGGGTTGTTGGTAGGAAAGAAGTGCCCCAGAGTCTCCAACTTCCTGTTGCTCCCAGTGCTTTGTCCATGTCCTGGTCACTTTTCATTTGGATCTGGAGCTGGAAGGATTACTCTTTGCTGCTGCTCCTGGATATTTGTATTTGAGGACTTTTTGTTTGGATCACTTTTGGAGTTGAGATTTTACAAGTAAGTGGGTGTTGTTTGTTTGGGGCATTGCAGTTGCTGCAACTACTTTTTCACAACTTTAAAAAAAATATTTTGTGGGTAGCCACAGTATCCAGTAGGCCCAGGGTTAGTCATGGGTGCATGATACAACTGTTTCTGTGAGTTTTGCTGAACTTAAATATCATTTACGGTATGGATGGCATGGAATTGAGTAGCTCACTGTTATATCTATGTGGAAGTTTTTTTTAATTTTGGGGTGCGTTTTAAAGCCACACTAGCCAGTAGGCCCAGGGGTAGTGGGCGGTGCATGGGCCAAGTCTTTCTGTGGGGTCTCTTGAATTTCAACATCATTTAGGGCATGGATGGCATTGGTTTGGGGGGATTTTTGTGTGTATTTCGATTTTTTTGGGTGTTGTTGGGGCCTGGTCCAGGGCCTGGCCATGTGGGTGGGGGCATTTTGATGCCTGGTCCAGGGCCTGGCCATGTGGGTGGGGGTCTAGGGGCCATTTTGAAGCCAGTCAGTGTGCTTTGTGCCATAGGCCTGCACTCAGTCTGCCTTGCTTTCATCCAATAATGCCCAGGGGTATTCAGTGGTGCATGGGCCCTGTCTTTCTCTAGGGTCTCTTGAATTTATTCATCATTTAGGGCATGGATGGCATTGGATTGGGGTGATTTTTGTGTGTATTTCGATGTTTTGGGTTTTGCTGGTGCCTGGTCCAGGGCCTGGCCATGTGGGTGGGGGCCATTTTGAGGCCTGGTCCAGGGCCTGACCATGTGGGTGGGGGTCTAGGGGCCATTTTGAAGCCAGGCAGTGTGCTGTGTGCCATAGGCCTGCACCCAGTCTGCCGTGCTTTCATCCATTATGCCCAGGGGTACTCAGTGGTGCATGGGCCGTCTTTCTGTGGGGTCTCTTGAATTTAAACATTATTTAGGGCATGGATGCCATTGGATTGGGTTGATTTTTGTGTGTATTTTGATTTTTTCGGTGTTGTTGGGGCCTGGACCATGTGGTTGGGGGGGGGGCATATTGAGTCAAGGCAGTTTTTGCCACAGGCCGGCAAGCTTGCGGGCCAGTAGGCCTAGGGTTATTAATGGGTGTATGAAACAACTCTCTGTGTGGTCTCTTTTCTATTAATTTAAACATCCATTTTTGATTAGAATTGCAATGTTTATTTTGGGTCTTTCTGTTTTCGGGTGTGTTGTGTTATTAATAATAAATGCCTAGCTGCATATTATTAATTGAATCACGACATATGCAACATTTATTTAACTGATGTTCCTCTGGCTTCTTTGCTTTTAGGTAGACTGAGAACCAGGAATCATCCTCATCATCATCACTTGTTGCAGGGCCAGGAAGAAGTCCTGCTGCTGCGGTGTGTGCACAACTTCATGTGACGTCACGTGTGGTGGCCACAGACAACTCTGCAACTCGTGCAACTACGTCCTGACGTTCTTTCTGACATCCCAAGAAAGGTGGCCGTATCTCCTCTACCAAGAAAGTTGCCAGTGCCACTGCCAGTAAGAAGGAGCAGAAGAAGCAAGAGGCGCCACTTACCAAGGAGACTGGTGTGCCGACCGACACTTTTTTTGGGGAAAAAAAACTACGCCCGTAGCTGCGGTGTCCGCCGGGGACCAAGCTGAGAGCAGCACCTCCACTTCATTGGTCTCAGTGCCACCACGCCAAGTTAGGCCCAAGCCCATGAGTGCCGCAGAGACAGCCACTTTAATTGCTCTTTCACCATCGACCAGTGATGTTGGCGTTGACTCATCCCAAAGTAGCATCCAATCAACGCAGGGTGCAACTCATCTGATGAGTGTTCAACCACAGCCGCAACGACAACCACAGGGGGAACAAGGAGAGGTGCAAGGAGAGGCGCAAGGAGAGGCACAAGGAGAGGCGCAAGGAGAGGTGCAAGGAGAGGCGCAAGGAGAGGCACAAGTAGAGGCGCATCGAGAGGCGCATCGAGAGGCGCAATCGAGAGGCGCATGGAGAGGCACATGGAGAGGCGCATGGAGAGACGCATGGAGAGGCACAAGGAGAGGCACAACTGCCCACAATACTTGTTCTTCCAGAAGTAGGGGCACATCAGGAAATCGAGATTCATGCAGAGGTATCAGCCGAGCAAGCCACTCCTGATGATCCATTGTCTTCCACATCCCCAGCAAGGAAAAGGTCAAGGAGGGATAGTACAACTTCTTCTTCAAGCCCCCTTCCTTCTGATGATCTAGATCTTGATTGGCACCCACCAATTCAGTCTGAGAGGGAGGCACGCCATGAGACGACAATGCTTAGTAAAAGGAAGGTTCCTGCAAGGCTTTCAATTATGGGTGATGACGAAGAAGAAGTCGAAGTGGTGTATTCTGCTGCTGATGATCAGTCTGACGATGACCACCCAGTCATCACAGTCGTCACTCCAGCCCCAGCGGGCATGCAGCAGACAGACATTTTTACACTATCCCGAAATGCTGCTGTGCAGGATGTGGGCGGTGTGGCACTGGTACCACCACCAACACAGGTAACTACTACACCAACACAACCTACAGCTTCCATATTTCAGAAGGGCCGGTAAGGACCTCCATCCAGCTCGACCTCCATTACCTCAAGTAGTGGTGCTGTAAGTGCACAACAGAGTCAAATTCCACCACGCCCATCCTCCACTTCATCTGGGTTTGAAAGTGGCACCTCCACCACCACCACCGGAAATCTCAACTCCCCAGTTTGGACTTCTTTAGTATTAGCAAAAAGGTGGAAAATCACGTTATTTGTTCGATTTTTAAACAAGTAGTTAGTCGGGGTTAGCTTGGTAGCAACTATGGTACCGGAGGCCAGAGAGGTCATCTCAAAAAACACTATAGCATCCAGTGGGAGGCGCACCTAATTAACATCCGGAAAGCCAAAAGTAGAAATCCAAATGTAGCCATTATTATTTCATCTGATGATGATGAGGAGGAGCTGATCATGCAGGGGGAAGGTGAAGAAGCTAGAGACATTTTTTTCTGGTAGTACCCCTGGCAGCAGCACTGCCGTGGTAGCACCCACACCCTCTACCCCAGCAACATCTAGGTGGCACAGTAAGAGTCTGGTAGAGACACCAATGCGAAAAAGTACATCAATGAGTCTAACTTGCTTGAAGAAGTCTGGATCATCATCACATATGAAAATGGTCCAGACCACTAATAAAAGCATGTTTTGGTCGGATGCGCCATTCGATTACCACCACCCAACGGCACGTCCTTATAATGCAATGCTGGCTAAAATGTTAGTGCTGGACCTTTTCCCTTTTTCTTTCGTGGAAGGGGTCGGTTTCTAGAATTTGTGGCAACAGTCTGCCCTAAATGGAAGGTTCCTAGCCGGTCCTGTTTTGCCAGAGTTGCGGTTCGAGCACTATATCAAGTTGTGCTGGACGTGATTGGGGCAGCTTTGCAGAAGAGTGCTGTTCACACTATCCACCTGACAACAGAAATGTGGACCAGTTGCCAAGCCATTGATTACATGTGCATCACTGCACACTGGGTCTCTTTTGCAGGGGTTAGAGAGAAGATTGCTGCAGGTGTTGACAGTGTCACAATTTTTCAAGCTACTCAGAAACATGCCAGAGTAGCCATGTTTGCCATGGAGAAATCTCATACTGCAGTAAACATTTTGGAGGAGTTTAACAGTAAGGTCTTTGAATGGCCGTTGCCAAGAAAGTGCATGATTGGTTATGTTTCCATGGATAATGGCGGTAAAATAGTTAAGGCCGTGCAAGGAGAGGCGCAAGGAGAGGCACAAGTAGAGGCGCATCGAGAGGCGCATCGAGAGGCGCAATCGAGAGGCGCATGGAGAGGCACATGGAGAGGCGCATGGAGAGACGCATGGAGAGGCACAAGGAGAGGCACAACTGCCCACAATACTTGTTCTTCCAGAAGTAGGGGCACATCAGGAAATCGAGATTCATGCAGAGGTATCAGCCGAGCAAGCCACTCCTGATGATCCATTGTCTTCCACATCCCCAGCAAGGAAAAGGTCAAGGAGGGATAGTACAACTTCTTCTTCAAGCCCCCTTCCTTCTGATGATCTATATCTTGATTGGCACCCACCAATTCAGTCTGAGAGGGAGGCACGCCATGAGACGACAATGCTTAGTAAAAGGAAGGTTCCTGCAAGGCTTTCAATTATGGGTGATGACGAAGAAGAAGTTGAAGTGGTGTATTCTGCTGCTGATGATCAGTCTGACGATGACCACCCAGTCATCACAGTCGTCACTCCAGCCCCAGCGGGCATGCAGCAGACAGACATTTTTACACTATCCCGAAATGCTGCTGTGCAGGATGTGGGCGGCGTGGCACTGGTACCACCACCAACACAGGTAACTACTACACCAACACAACCTACAGCTTCCATATTTCAGAAGGGCCGGTAAGGACCTCCATCCAGCTCGACCTCCATTACCTCAAGTAGTGGTGCTGTAAGTGCACAACAGAGTCAAATTCCACCACGCCCATCCTCCACTTCTTCTGGGTTTGAAAGTGGCACCTCCACCACCACCACCGGAAATCTCAACTCCCCAGTTTGGACTTCTTTAGTATTAGCAAAAAGGTGGAAAATCACGTTATTTGTTCGATTTTTAAACAAGTAGTTAGTCGGGGTTAGCTTGGTAGCAACTATGGTACCGGAGGCCAGAGAGGTCATCTCAAAAAACACTATAGCATCCAGTGGGAGGCGCACCTAATTAACATCCGGAAAGCCAAAAGTAGAAATCCAAATGTAGCCATTATTATTTCATCTGATGATGATGAGGAGGAGCTGATCATGCAGGGGGAAGGTGAAGAAGCTAGAGACATTTTTTTCTGGTAGTACCCCTGGCAGCAGCACTGCCGTGGTAGCACCCACACCCTCTACCCCAGCAACATCTAGGTGGCACAGTAAGAGTCTGGTAGAGACACCAATGCGAAAAAGTACATCAATGAGTCTAACTTGCTTGAAGAAGTCTGGATCATCATCACATATGAAAATGGTCCAGACCACTAATAAAAGCATGTTTTGGTCGGATGCGCCATTCGATTACCACCACCCAACGGCACGTCCTTATAATGCAATGCTGGCTAAAATGTTAGTGCTGGACCTTTTCCCTTTTTCTTTCGTGGAAGGGGTCAGTTTCTAGAATTTGTGGCAACAGTCTGCCCTAAATGGAAGGTTCCTAGCCGGTCCTGTTTTGCCAGAGTTGCGGTTCGAGCACTATATCAAGTTGTGCTGGACGTGATTGGGGCAGCTTTGCAGAAGAGTGCTGTTCACACTATCCACCTGACAACAGAAATGTGGACCAGTTGCCAAGCCGTTGATTACATGTGCATCACTGCACACTGGGTCTCTTTTGCAGGGGTTAGAGAGAAGATTGCTGCAGGTGTTGACAGTGTCACAATTTTTCAAGCTACTCAGAAACATGCCAGAGTAGCCATGTTTGCCATGGAGAAATCTCATACTGCAGTAAACATTTTGGAGGAGTTTAACAGTAAGGTCTTTGAATGGCCGGTGCCAAGAAAGTGCATGATTGGTTATGTTTCCATGGATAATGGCGGTAAAATAGTTAAGGCCATGTTTGATGGTGCCTAATTCAGAGTGCCGTGTTTGGCGCACAGCATTAACATTATTGCTCAAGATTTCTTGAAAAAAAAAAACACAGTCAGCAAGTTACTGACCACCTGCCAAAGAATCTGCACACATTTCAGCCATTCTTTTTAGGCCCAGAAGCAGATGAGGATCAATCAACGTGACAGTAGGGTGCCAGTCAGAGGACTCATCCAGGAGGTGGCAACATGTTGAAACTCAACCTTCTACATGTTTGAGCGTCTGTTTGAGCAGTACTTGGTAATTAATGAGTATGTCTTTTATGCACTGGGTGCTTCTTTGAAAGACATGAGGCTAGAGGTGGAGGAATGGGACCTAGTTAAAAGCCTGACATACATGCTTCGTCCTTTTGAGATCTTCAGCCATGAAGTCAGCAGGGAGGACTGTAGTTTGGGCAAAGCTATTCCATTGTTGCGCATGCTAGAGCACCAACTGAAGGCGGTGTCTTCAACGTTCCGAGATGATGCTGAAAAGCAAGACGCATATCAGTTGGCGGTGAGCTTATTAAACCGCCTACTTGACAATGCAAGGCTTAAAGGAATACATTCTCAACAACATTACATTTGTGCCACTATTCTGGATCCATGGTACAAAAAGGCACTGGCCAGCAATACATTCATTCTTTTTTATGAAGCAGATGTTTCCAAGTACAAACATTGGCTAGCTCTGTCAGCCACTATGTTCGAAAAAGAGTGTCAGGAAATTGAAGGAGCCACCACAAGTACTACTGAAGAAGCAGGCCATCCGGTGTCAAGTTCCACTTCTGTGGCCGAAGGCAGTCACTTTCCCTCAGAGCCGTTACCGACACCAGCAACCGTATCATCATCATCACCTGCACCAGGCCCAGCCATAATATTGTCGGAAGCGGATTGGATAACTCATCAAGGGTTTGCTCGTTCCAGTGTTGATGCAAAGGCAACAGATGGTACGCAAAGTGGAGCACCCCTGGAGGTCCTTGAGTGGATAGTGCAGGCCTATTTGGATGACCCAACAGAGGTCTTCTTTAATCAGAACCCATTGGTGTATTGGTATGGGAAAAGGGCTCAATGGCCATTGATCACCAAGCTGGCTATAGATTATTTGGCTTGCCCACTCGCAAGCATGTCTTCTGAACGTGTTTTCAGTGCTGCTGGTGCCATTGTAAATTCAAAAAGGACCCGCCTCTCACCCAAAAATGTGGAGAGGTTAAGAATGATCAAGATGAATCAGCACTTCATACCACTAGATTACAAAATACGTGAATCCACGCAGGAAGAAGAGGACACCGACTTAGGTGACGGAAGTTCTTCTCTGTTAGCTGACCTACTCCCGTTTCAATTCTCAGAGTTTGAGGACGAGCTCTACTTGCCTGACACCTAGGCCTGAAATACTGACTTTCTTTTTTTCGTCCTTATTCACTTTTATTCCTGTGTGTCTTTCTTTGTTTTGCAACTTTTAACACAACAAAACTCTAATCACAACAAATCCATCAGCAGCACTGTCTTCATCTTATTTCCTTATTGAAGGTGCCGCTGTCTGCATTCCTGAAGTTCACAAGTTCACAACTCAGTCATGCTCCTCTATCCTCCTCCTCCAGACTCCCCCTATCAATTTCCCTCAAGGCAGATGGCCGGATTACGCAGAATCAAGAAACTTTTGCTTCGTAGACGAGTCCCCTCAAAAGAAGTGGGACTGGAATGACTGACTATGCTGACTGTTACTTCTGAAATTGACACGAGAGGCTGCCCTGTGGCCCTTCACTTAAGAATAAGATACTGACAAAAAGTGGAACAAGTAATTAATGATGAGATGGCATGCAGTAGACAACACTGGCTGTCTGTCTGGCTCTGATCAAAGCAGTTGCTGTTTGTTTGTTGTGCATGAAATTAATCCTATATGTTCTGTTATTATTTAATCTTTTACACACTAAATGTAACTCAAGTCTACTCTGTTTACCTTGTTTATTGCAAATTGTACTAAGTTCTACTGCAGGGTCCACTACATTGCATTTTTTAATATGGAAAATGTCCTTGGACTCACTGTGTGTAGACTGTGACTGCATGAACAACATTGAGTTTGCCAACACCATGATGATGATGAGTCATGATGACCAAAGTTACATATTATCTTTACAGTCACTCACTGAGATGGATGGATCATCATCATTGATTTACGGAAGAACTATGGCCATTTCGTGTGTGGCAAACAGGTAAACAAGTCAAAAACAACCACAGCAGAACTACATGTCTGTCTAGTCGTGGTATGGAGTGGTCGAGCCAGTGTAGTGTTATGCCAGAGTCCAGAACGTGGTTCATGTAAAATTGTGGCTATGTGGTTTGCTGTATAAAATGAAATTGGCTTTGTCTGTCTGTGTTAAAGAGGTATGCTACTTGGAGGTTGGTTCACTCAGTGGTCCCTGCCTTGACTGTCTGCATGGCCCTGGCCTGCTGTGTGCTAATTATTATCCTGGAAACAGAGACTCAGAGTAGGCACTTTAGAAATGATGCATGTATGTAATACTGTCGCCTCTGAAAGTGAAAGTGTTATTTTTGCACTTCACACCGTACCTTATATTTTTCCTCCGGGGTGTTTTAATATCCCTTTCTGTTTTTCCATCGACAATTACAGGCTGGCACTTACCCTGTGCGATGGGAAAAACATTAACTCAGGCTTACCATAGCAATCCGCAATTCCGCATCCGCCAGCCAGGCTGTGGACAGTATGGTCACCAAGATTGATTGACGGAGCGCCCGATGGAATGGAGGAGTACCGCGAATAAGAGAAATGTCTGGATGCATGCAATTCCCAATTTGACCTGGACAACTACAACATACAGTTACAGTATCCACTTCACTTGTCCTTATCTTTTAAATAATATTATTATTGTGAACTTCTATGAGTGCGACTCTGTGCGTTTGCTCTCTGCTTCAAATTCATCCCTATAGCTATTTGGTAAGTTTCTATGCTATTTTTAAAACTAATGTAATGTACTACTAAGTGCTTATTCTCTCTGAGGGCAGATAGGCAAGTGAAATTGCGTAATTACTGCAGCCCTGTACTGTCTAATTGTTTAGTACTAGTTAGGAAGTTGTAGTAAGTACTACTTTTCAGTAACCTAACCATCCATTTAGCAAACAACTGCATGCATGCACTTCCTTTATGTCCCTTAAAAGATTTATGAATATCTTCGTATCCAAAGATTTGTTTTTCTTCATTTGTTGTTTGTGCATGTTGTGTTTTTTTTTCTCTATCCAAAAAACATTCCCAAAAACCCCCATTCCAATCCATTTTTCAAACCCTAACCCTCTTTCCCCGGACTGTGTGGTTTTCATTGAGGTGTGAGTAAATGACACTAATAATTCCACACGTTTGCTGGGGAGGATAAGGTCAAAAGCAACAGAAAAACAATTTCAAGGCAGGTCAAGGAATCCGAGGATATATTCCTATTCGGCTTGACACACACCCATGAGTATTTGCAAATCAATTCAGAATTTCAGGTTCGCCATCGAGTGGATTCATCAACAACAACATCCTCCTACACGTGACGAAAGCTTACGCTGCTGTGTCCTTCAGTACTAGTTCTTGTACTAGCCATAATCCACGCAACTAGTAGTTAAATTTTGATTGAATACTTTAGCATTGCTTAGGCTACAATTTATGGCACTGTTCTTGTGTTCTATCGTTCTGGTCTAATGCTCCTCTCAGGCCACTCAATGTTTAATTTCCTTTTTTTCATATGCTGCTACTGCCAGTGTGTACCACTACTACTACCACCACACGATGCCATTTCATCCGTCCAGGATTCCTAGCCAACCTTAATCGCCATTTGCCATGCAGCCAGCCCTGTGCCTAACCCTATTCTCAAACACGAATCACAGGTAAGATAAGCATTTTGTGGGAGGAAGAATAATGGAGGAGGAGGAGAGGAGAGACTGACGTACTAGTAAAGTAGTAGGACAATTGAATACGCTAACTCTGTCAGTGGCACTTTTGTACAAATGTGGGCAATTACTTAGACAATTTGAATCAACCAGGCAGTTAAGTTTCAGGAAAACAAACGTACAGTTAACCCCCCCTCCCCCACAAAACAGTAAAAATGCATATGCTATGTTTAAGTGGAAATTAAATAATTATTTATACCCTAACAAAAATAAACTATCCCACAAGACCCGACCCACCCCCCTCCCTAACCCCAACCAATGTCAATGAAAGGTCCCGAAGAAAAGTTCCAAAACCCTAACGCCCAGTTCCCACTCCCCCAAAAGTCTTTAAAAAAGGGGCAAGGGACAGTCTCTCTCCAGTCTCTACTTTGGCCGGTGGTGTCCTGTGGCCAGGTGGTCACGCAGCTCTCTCCGGAGGGCCTTGAGCAGGGCTTTCTGCCTCTTTACCTCCTGCTCAAGGTAGGCCACTGGCAGGGTCAATCGGTGCATACGAGCCTTGCAGGTACTGTGGGGGCAGCTGTTGTTTTCGCTGCTCGGCGGCGGAGGGTGGCTGCCGGACCACGGCGCCATACCGCTGGAGTATTGCACTGGCTGTATGACCCGGGGCAGCGGAGGAGGATGCAGCTGTTGTGGATTTTGACTGCGAGTCATCCTCCTCTTCCTGAGCCACCAGCCGCCGATATTCGGCGACAATTGCCTCCAGCTTCCGTTGCCGGGCCCAGATAGCCAACTCCTTCCTTGACAGTTTAGAAGGAGTATCTATATGAAGAAAGAAAAACATACTGTAACCAAAACTCTTTAAGATTAACACAAAATAATTCAACAGAAAGTTGTGTCACAGTAGCACTAGCAACTTGCGAGCACAGTACATAACATTTGTGGCATGTATCTATCTAACCTCCCACTTCATCGGCCTCTGCTCTAACATTAGTGGGAGTTTCAGGAATTTTACTAGCACTATATGGACTCACTACTTTCAGACTCAGACAGTACACCAGTCTTCTTCTTCTCTCTTGTTTAGCGAAATTAGTAAGTAAACTTGTGGAAGCCAGCATAATGCCATCGCAGTCAGCTTGCACCCAAGAAAAACAGACGCAAGCCATGATGACGCAGACTTGCGTTACTGTTACCAGTCCAGTACATGCAGGTTTTCTATTACGGGTGGCACTGGCCATACTCTGTTACAAGGGCTACTGCTCACTTAATTTAACCGTCACCCTGGCCTGCCCCTGACTACTACAAAAGGAAAATTAAGAAGATAATATGATCATCTATCCCTTCACAGGATATTTGCTTATATAAGGAATGACTTTAGGTGCTTTGTTTTTATTGATTGAGTGAACACAGATAGTGTGGAAAAGTAAATTTTGCCATGTTCTGTGTCCCTACGCCTCATCCATCATATGTTATGTGTGCATGACTAATATGCATATGTTATTCCCCATGTCCGATTAACGACGCAATTCCAGTTGTGTCCGCCTTTAGTATGTTAGTTTCCAGTCCTCGTGAATACTACGAATATCAGGCCTATGTAAAGTTACGTTGCCACGTTTCTCAGTGTGCACGTTATTCCATTATAAAGTCCCCGTTTCCAGGCCTCAACAGGGCCCGGACATCAGATTCAGCTCCTGTCTCCTGAAAGCCTCGCTGAGGAGCGATACAGCCCCCACCTGTATCCTCGACCCTTCACTTACTTCCTGCCTCGCAGTGCCCGGTGCAGCTTGGTTCTGCCTCTGAGTCTACCAAAAGTATGTTATAGTTCCAGCTATCAGTTCAGTCCTCCTCTTCTGCATTCCTAAGCTACTGAACTGCATCAATAGTTTCCGTCATTGTCTAGCCTATTCGGCTCCACGTTAGAGAAATACTGTATTAATGGTCATTTAATATTCTTCATCACGCACTACATGTAGAATAATGCATGGTCCAGTCTTAGAGTCAAGTTAGCTTCTCCCCTCATGACTTCTAGTTTATATCAACATGTTCCCTAAACATCAGATACCAGATAGGGTTTAGGTACATGTCGCTCCGACCCTCCAGACTTTAGTCTCTGCTCCTAGCACAGAGTTCGTAGCCCCCAGCTTCTCCTAGTAATACGTCATTGCCAGTTTTCGCGCACCATTAGGTTAGAGGTCCCGGCTCCTTAGGTAGCCCCCTCCTATGTTTCCGCCCATTCATGACATATTCTGTTACGTTTGCACCACATGTCTATGTACACGCCCAGTTACACCTACCTTTACTGTTATCTTTCGCGACTGCTACGCGTCACGCCTTCTGCTCCACCCACTGTTACGCCTACTGCAATGTAATGCTATGTGTTTGCGCTATGTATATAAGTCAATGTATTGTTATTAAAAAGCTAGCGCGCTCATCCCAGACCCGACCCCAGCAGCTGCTGGGTCATCCTATGCAGGTTGTCCCGATCCTGTCCTTATGCTGTAATAAACCTGCAGAAACTCCTACTACCTCGAATCTTGACTCTTATTTATTGAGCTATCTGTTATTCATTCATACATTCAAAAATAGATCCGGTATTATTTATTTATATACCACATAATGGCGCCCGAATAGGGACTTGCCCTTTTCCCACGCGTCGGTGAAGCCACGCCGACCCCCTGACCCTCTGCAGTCGTGACGGAACTCTTCTGCGCAGTGGCAGATATTTCTGCTCAAGTATCCCTCAGGCCCACGGAGGAGACGGAGGAGGCGGTCCAGCATCCGAACGAGACGGTGGAGGAACGCGGCGAGTCCCGACCAGAGCCCAAGCCAAGAGTCCAAGGTCCGAGGTATCCGGAGGCCCACCCGTAACTGAAGTCCGAAGTCCGTCGTCGTCAGTCCAGTCCAGTCCGAGGCTTTCCGTTCTTGCTGCCCGGTGAGTACCATTGCTGGGGTAGATTCTAGACAGGGTCAGTCTAAATTGACTCTGGTCCGTGGGTTGGTGGTACCCAAGCCCACAAACGAAGTGTTCACCTAGGTGGATACGGGTCTTGATGCGTTCCTTTATGGGACCGGTATGTTCCGTACTGTTATAGCAGTGCATCCAGTAACTCTAGTCTGTTCCGTTCTCGAGAAATTCTTGTATTTCTGTTCTCAGTATTCCAGGTAATATTCTGTTCGACCTGTCATTTATAATGTTGTTCAATGTATTTCCAATGTCGTGGTATGCCTGAATTGTTTTCCCAATTGTTATTGTTCTTTGTGTATTGTATTGTGTTCCGATTCAAGTTTACAATGCCGCTCTTTTCCAAGTTACGTCAGTTAAAAACTAGAAAGGGTTTATTAGAAGAAGCAGTTCCTGTCCCGCCGATGGACAGTCCAGGTCATTTTATGTATCAGAAACATGGCATAAGCGCCATATTGTATCTAGATTTATGGGTAGAGTATACCAAACAGTTAGAAGAAAAGTATAGATGGCCCGTATCGGGTACATGGGATGCCGAATGTATCATGCGAGTAGAAGAAGCATTATGGAAAAAGAAAGCCAGACAGTCACAGAAAGATGCCATCGAGTTATGGCGTAAAGAAGCTCATAAAAGAACGGAAAAGGAAGTCAGAAAGTTGGAGTTAAGTAGAGAATCCCAGGAATGAGCCCAAGAAAGAGAATTAATCGAGATAGGTGAACAAGTCAAAGCCGAACAGTCAGACAGACAGAGGCATGCCCTTATTAAGGGTATGTATCCTCTTCTTGCCGAGGGCTTGCCAAAAGCGACCCCAGAGGCATCCAGTAATTTCCCGCCGCCATTAGTTCCGACCAAGCTACGTCACAAACAGACCGCAGCTGATATTTTTATTTCGTCCTATTTGGACGACACAGTCCCAGAATATGCAAATCCTGTTCGCGCTCCGCCAGTCCCTGTAAATCAGGCACTTCCCGCTCTTCCAGACACCGGAGTACCTGCTACGGTACCCCCGGTCCAGCCAGCGTTTCAACTTCCCGCTCCGCCACGAAGAATGTCAGTCGACGATTCTAGTCTAGGGGCCGCAGGAGGAGGTCCTCCTCAAACCCCGCCGCCACACAAGCGTTTAACGTTAGCCGAATTACATGCACAAGCATCACAGCGTACGCCTAGATATCAGTCTGTTGCAGAAATAAGAAAATCCCTTGCCGAATGTTGCTATGATCCAGTCCCAGGCGAGGATAATATGGTTTTATATTCATTCCGCGTAAGAAAAGTGACCGAGTATCTAGTCACCTTACCGAATATGAAAGAAGATCTAGACAGAATATATTGTTTCATCCGTACAGGGGATGACCCAGAAAGTATTGGCGAGATTATGTCTCAAAGGAAAGCCGAGATTCAGCTCATGATATTAAAGTTCCTGATCAATTGTCTAATAAGAGAACAAGATTACCCGTCTAAAGATTCCGCCGAAATGAGAATCCTGACAAGGTGGAGTGATAATATAGCCGAGGGTAAGCACAAGACCGTCGGCGCTATGGAGAGTATGTACAAGAAAATTCGTAAAGAAATAATAAGGTTACACGACCAGCGTAAAGCAACACAAGTAAGCGAGAAAGAAAGTATCTCTGATCCTGAAGAGGAAGACGAGAATTCCGCCAGAATAGCGTATGTAGGAAAATCTAGATTTCCAGATCGCCATTTACGTCTAGAACCCAAGTCTATTTTCCGCCATCCAGCACCAGAACAAGGTTCTCTAGAACAAGTATTTCAAGCTACCGATCACATTCTGAAATCACGAATCGGTTATAGTGAATTAAGTACCATGCATGAACAGGAACTAGCCCGATCAGCAGTCCGATGGATTACTGATTCTACCACTTTTCCAGACGAAATAGTGGCACAAATGTTTCCGAAATTGCCCCCAGCCGAGCAACGACTGGTGGGTATGTATATGGTCCAGTACCTCATTACTCTGTATGAGGGTCAACACTCTGATCCAGGCCCGTTACACGACATCCTGAACGAGTTACTCCAGTATAGATGGAGAGGTCTAGGTACCGATTTAATTAGTGTCATTCTAGAACAGCGCCACAAATATAGAACGTTCCTGAACCCGCATTTTGTTCATGTCTCACCCCCAGAAAGTAAATCATTCTACATAGACAGACAGAATCCGTTACGAGAAGTCCACCCAGTCCAAGGGGCGGGTGGCGTAATGCAACGAGTGTTTGTATACACTCCAATATCAAAGATGGAACTTCTTGAAATGAAGAAATTAATTCCCTGTCATGACAAAGATCCAGCAGGGTTCCATAGAGAATTAAAAGACATGCTCCGTATGGGAGAATACACTTACCCAGATATCATTAAAATGTTAAAAGTCCTGCTGCCCGCAGGGGTATATGAAAAGTTAAAAGAAAAAGAATGGGAGGTGGGAGAGAAAAAGATCGATTGGGCAGCTCTAGAAGCTGAAGACAAGGCACGAGTACCAGGTACCGGTCTTGGAGATGAATGTAAAGAATTACCAGAATTACTGATTCAAGTTTTACCCAGATTATTGACAACTAGGAAGGAAGACTGGGATGCAATCTCAGCCTGTAAACAGAAACAAGATGAAGATATTAGTGATTTTTATTCTAGATTTGAGAAATGTTTCAGTATCAATAGTGGTCTCAAGACAAGTAGTGAGTCATACCCTCATCTTTTTGTTACCAAATTAGTCGAGAATTCAAGTCCACAAATTAAAAATCGAGTTTTGAAAGTCGAAAGCACCTGGCAAGCAAATACTCCGTCCCAGATGCTCCAGATGCTCCAGTACCACCAGAATAGAATCAGGGAAGAGCAAGAACACGAAAGAAAACGTATGAAAGACACGAAAATGAAAGTGCTAGTTGCACAATCTGTTCCTCAAGACAGTCAGAAGAGGGGTCCGAATCAAGCCAGCCATCCTGCCGCTCCCGTTAAAGGGAACTGCAATTATTGTAAACAGCCAGGTCATTTTATAAACGAGTGTGCAGTTCTGAAACATAACATAGCTACTGGTAAGACTAAAGAAAGACCACGTCCGCCTAGACAAGAACAAGTTTCACAGATTCCTCAGTCACAGAATGCACCACAGACAGTTACAGTACCGCAGCCTATTGCTGCAACACAGCACGTTACATCGCAAATGTACCAGTATGCACAGTCCGAGTATCCAGAGTACCAGCCATATTCATGAAACAGCCTAGAGAGGGAGGTAGGCTTGCCTCTCATCGAGATACCTGTAGATCAAGAAGGTCCCTATGTTCACAGTCAAGTATTAGGGAAAGACAGAAAGTTTTTGATTGATACAGGGGCAAGTAGGACCACAATTAGTCATGCCGAAGTTCCAGGGGCTCCGCTCTCAGGCTCAAGAAATGTTTCCCTTGGATTTTCAGGAAAGCCAATAGTTAATGAGATATCTAAGCCAGTTACTCTAGAAGTAGGTCCATTGTCCCGTACTACTGATCTGTTACTTACTAAGTCATGTCCAGAAAACCTATTAGGTATTAAGACACTGAAAGAATTAGGTGCAGTTATTTGCTGTTCCCCAGAGGGAATACGTCTGTTCCTACGTGACTTTAAGGGTCACTATGTATTACGAGATTTTGATTCAAGATTGTCTAATGTTCCACAGCACTTATGGGCGCAAGGTCCAACTGATGTAGGTTACATGCAAATCACACCCCATCGTGTGACTCTCAAACCAGGTGTAGTGTTACCCCGAATCAGACAGTACAGATTGCCACCTGAGGCTGTAGCAGCCTTATCCAAAATTATTGACGAGCTCATGGCTCAAGGAGTAGTTGTAGAAACTGACTCCAATGTATGCAATTCTCCGATCATTCCAGTCATGAAACGTACTGATCCAAATGCACCCCCAGTATATCGATTAGTGATTGATTTACGAGAGCTTAATAAATGTATTATTCCTCAGTACCCAGTTGTCCCAGACATCTCTTCCCTATTAACAGCCATTGATTCCGAAGCCACGTTCTTCACTGTTATTGACCTCAAGAATGCATTTTTTAGTGTTCCAATTCATCCAGACAGCCAGTTTCTTTTCGGATTTTGTTTAAATGGAAGGAGCTATATGTTCACACGCGCTCCTCAAGGTTTCACAGAAAGTCCTAGTATTTACAGTCAAGCACTCAAGCGACAACTAGACAATATTCACATGCCAACTGACACTGCCCTGCTCCAGTATGTCGATGATCTACTGATCACAGCCCGTTCTGAACGTGACTGCGAGCGAGCGTCACTGACAGTTTTGTATTTCCTTGCCGAGATGGGGCACAAGGTGTCACCTTCGAAGCTTCAATTCTGTGTCCAGCAAGTGGTATACTTAGGACACTTGCTGTCCAAGAGGGGTAGGCAGTTGACACCCGACCGTATCCAGTTAATAGCGAGTCTTCCCCAGCCCAGAACCCAGAAGGAGGTACGTGCCTTTATCGGCCTTACTTCTTATTGTAGACAATGGATTCCTCAGTATGCATTTCTAGCCAAGCCACTGATACAGTTAACGACACAGGAGGCAGCCGTATCGACTGTCCTCCCTTGGACATCTGACCATACACTTAGTTTCAACGAGTTAAAGAAAGCCCTATGTCAAGCTCCAGTTCTAGCTACACCGAACTACAGTAAGCCTTTTACACTTTTCGTTACTGAACGCGAAGGTACAGCATTATCTGTTCTCACACAAGATCAAGCAGGACAATACAAGCCCTGTGCTTATTTTTCGAGCACATTAGATCCAGTCGCCCAGGCGTTGCCTGCGTGCCTCAAGTCAGTTGCAGCCACAGCACTAGCTATCAGACAAAGTGATTCCATAGTTTTAGGACACTCCCTGACAGTACAAGTTCCACACTCCGTAGAAGTTCTTTTAAACAGAACACAAACACAGCACTTGACAATTGCACGTTTAACAGGTTATGAATTGACACTGTTCCAGCCACACATAGAGATTAGACGCTGCAACGTCCTGAATCCTGCTACACTGTTACCATCAGTTAATTCAAATCCAGACACACATGACTGTGTGGAAGTAGTTAACATTACGACAAAGCCAAGACAAGACCTGACAGACATTCCGTTACCAGATCCTGACCTGACACTTTATGTGGATGGTTCATGTATGAGAACTAGTATAGGAGAACTAGTCGCCGCGTATGCAGTGACTACTGACACCGAAGTTATTGAGACACACCGTATTGACACCCTGTCCGCTCAAGCAGCAGAGCTAGTCGCTCTGACACAAGCCTGTATACACGCCAAGAACCTGAAAGTTAATGTTTACACAGATTCACGTTACGCATTCGGAGTTGTACACGACTTCGGAGTGCTCTGGCAGGAGAGAGGTTTCATGACTTCTCATGGAACCAAGATTCAGCATGGTCTCCTTATTCAAGCCCTGTTAGATGCCATACATTTACCGACATCTATTGCTATCATGAAGTGCAAAGCACATACGAAAGTTACTGACATTATTTCTCAAGGTAATGATCTAGCAGATCGCACAGCCAAGCTTACAGCACAGACTCCAGACATTCCAGTTAACATGACACATACTCCAGATCCGACTACATGCATGACAGTTAAGGACCCTACACAAGACGTCATAGATATACAGTTACACGCTACTCCCGATGAAATCAAGAAATGGTCTGAACAAGGAGGGGTCCAGACAGATCAAGGATGGTTAACGAAGGGTAGAGCCACATGGTTTCTCCCCGATTCTATGGTTCAAGTCATTATCAATACCGCACATAGTCCAGCACATTTAGGAGAAAAAGCTATGTTAGACAGTATCCAGAACATTTGGTTCAACAAGCATTTACGAGCTGCAGCCAAGCAGAAAGTCCGTACCTGTATGATATGTTGTCAGTTTAATCCAGGTAAAAGTGTCCCGGTGGAACAAGGTGGTTTCCAGCCCCCTGACCACCCTTTTGAGGTCCTCCAGATGGATTATATTCAGATGGAGCGATGTCGAGGTTTCAAGTATGTCCTTGTAGTTGTATGCGCTTTGTCCAGATGGACAGAAGCATATCCAGTCCCAGATTACACAGCCGCGACCACTGCCAAGCAGTTGGTTCGTGAATTCTTCCCTAGATACGGACTCCCTAGAGTCGTATATTCTGATAACGGTCAGCCGTTCTCCTCAGAGTTAATGAAGCACGTTTCCCTTTTGTTAGGGTACCAGTGGAAGTTTCATTGTGTACGCCATCCTGAAGCAGCCGGTCTGGTCGAGAGACATAATCAGACTCTGAAAATCCGTATTGCCAAAGTTTGTAAAGAAAAAGGTGTGGACTGGCTAGTAGCTCTGCCAGTCGCTCTGTTTTATATGCGCATGGTCGCACATTCCAGATCAGGTCTGTCCCCGTATGAGGTCGTTTTCGGCCGCCCCCCTAACATGTGGGGTACTCCTAGACCCCGAAGTATTACCGATGTTTCATGTAATATGCTGACAGATTACCTAGCTTCCTTGATGTCTGCCCTCAACTCATGTCGTTCACAGGTTGCCGCCGCATTTCCAGACAATACCGAGGTGGCACCGCACGAGATCGTTCCAGGCTCCTTGGTGATGATCAGAAATTTTGACAGATCAAGTCCGCTGGAACCACGTTGGAAGGAGCCACGTCAGGTCCTCTTGACCACCCGTACTGCCGTCAAGTTGGAAGGCAGGAAGGGGTGGGTCCATCTTTCTCATGTAAAACTTTTCAATGGATTGAAACCCGTCTCCAAGAACATTTCCCAGGATTCCCAGGATTTTAAAAACTGTCAAGACATTGTTTTAAAGGACTGTCCCGCAAAAGACATTATTACAACCCCTCCCTGGTTAGAGACAACTCCGCAGCAGGAGTATAAGTTAAAGCTCAGGTCTAGTAAAATAAGTCAGTCAGTTTGATTGTATAAGTCCTCCCCTAGGTGAAACGGTTAGACTGTTTCTGACATGTATAAAATAGACCCCCATAGTGAGAGAGTCAGTAATAACTCAATTCAATGTATCGTTTTTCTGAGTTTCGTATTATTCATCAGCATCTTGATTTCCTGCACCAGTTATGCGTTCTATCTGTATTTTCCAGTTCCTCATGTAAATATGTCTGCTAATGCTACAGTCGAGCACACGTTTAGTGATCTGCCTCCTCACGAATATTCTTACCGCCTTGCTATGCGCAATAACACATTTATCCGTATGTTACATTACTCACACCAGACCAGCAATGCCACTAATTGTTGGGTGTGTGGTCGACTCCCCCCTTTCCAGACACCGAAGGGAGTTCTGCCACTCTTTCCTTATCCATTCTCACATAATGGTTCGTGTGGAGCATGGTCCACGTTAACGTCATCCTCAACAGATATGTCTTTTCTTAACAGTACATGTTTCCCAGACAAGCAAGGTCTCCCCCACAGAACAGGTTTAGATCTAGAAAATGAAGTATATAATTTAGGTAATTATTCGTCGAATTTTATGGTCCTGAATGTTCAGTCTGATACTACTCCAGACTTACCTGCTATTTCAGTATTACCAGTAAAAGGCGAATTATGTGTCCGTAGTTATGGTTCCATACATGTAGGTCATAGTGAATGTACTACTGTTATCCAGTATAGTGACAGTGGGAAATCTGTTTTCAAAGCTTCACGTCATTCTTATTTTATTTGTGGTCAAACTGCATATGTCCGTCTGCCCCTCGATTGGGAGGGAACCTGTTACATTGCTTTCCTACTACCACCTGTTTTCCTAGCCCCATCTGATTATCACCGAAACACACATCTAGTACACATTAGACATAGAAGGGAGTCCCCAATTGTCGATTATACTGAAACTACTCTAGAACAGTATACAGATTTCAATAAAGGTTTCTTCTTCTTTGTAGGACCTGTCCAGAATAGTAAACTGATCCGTAGGTTAACAAGAACCCTTGAAGCTGTAGTAAATGAGACTGCCTCTGCTCTAGGTAACCTAACCGAAGAACAATCTGCTATGAGATTTGTCGTTTTGCAAAATCGTCTCGTCCTTGACGTCATACTGGCCGATAGGGGCGGGGCCTGTAGAGTCATCGGATCTAGTTGCTGCATTTTCATTCCAAATAACGCGCCGTCTGTTTATTCAGCTATAACCAGACTTCATAAAATTGCCCATCTGTTACACCAAGATCCAGGCACCTGGACATGGTCCGGTTGGTTCTGGAATATAATTTCCGCATGGGGATGGAAAGTCCTGTCCTTTTTAGGTATTGCAGTAACGATCATATTTAGCTGCTGCCTCTGTATACAATGTGGCCCTGCGATTTGCAGCATGTGTGCTACCTCTTGTATTCCTAGTCCCAAGCCCCGTTCTAAATCCCGTTCCAAGACAATTCGAGACGAGCAAATGGTACTGTATGAAATGATAGATGGTATCATGAAAATTGATGTTTCCTGATGGAAACGTAGTGACAAGGAGGGAATGTGGAAAAGTAAATTTTGCCATGTTCTGTGTCCCTACGCCTCATCCATCATATGTTATGTGTGCATGACTAATATGCATATGTTATTCCCCATGTCCGATTAACGACGCAATTCCAGTTGTGTCCACCTTTAGTATGTTAGTTTCCAGTCCTCGTGAATACTACGAATATCAGGCCTATGTAAAGTTACGTTGCCACGTTTCTCAGTGTGCACGTTATTCCATTATAAAGTCCCCGTTTCCAGGCCTCAACAGGGCCCGGACATCAGATTCAGCTCCTGTCTCCTGAAAGCCTCGCTGAGGAGCGATACAGCCCCCACCTGTATCCTCGACCCTTCACTTACTTCCTGCCTCGCAGTGCCCGGTGCAGCTTGGTTCTGCCTCTGAGTCTGCCAAAAGTATGTTATAGTTCCAGCTATCAGTTCAGTCCTCCTCTTCTGCATTCCTAAGCTACTGAACTGCATCAATAGTTTCCGTCATTGTCTAGCCTATTCGGCTCCACGTTAGAGAAATACTGTATTAATGGTCATTTAATATTCTTCATCACGCACTACATGTAGAATAATGCATGGTCCAGTCTTAGAGTCAAGTTAGCTTCTCCCCTCATGACTTCTAGTTTATATCAACATGTTCCCTAAACATCAGATACCAGATAGGGTTTAGGTACATGTCGCTCCGACCCTCCAGACTTTAGTCTCTGCTCCTAGCACAGAGTTCGTAGCCCCCAGCTTCTCCTAGTAATACGTCATTGCCAGTTTTCGCGCACCATTAGGTTAGAGGTCCCGGCTCCTTAGGTAGCCCCCTCCTATGTTTCCGCCCATTCATGACATATTCTGTTACGTTTGCACCACATGTCTATGTACACGCCCAGTTACACCTACCTTTACTGTTATCTTTCGCGACTGCTACGCGTCACGCCTTCTGCTCCACCCACTGTTACGCCTACTGCAATGTAATGCTATGTGTTTGCGCTATGTATATAAGTCAATGTATTGTTATTAAAAAGCTAGCGCGCTCATCCCAGACCCGACCCCAGCAGCTGCTGGGTCATCCTATGCAGGTTGTCCCGATCCTGTCCTTATGCTGTAATAAACCTGCAGAAACTCCTACTACCTCGAATCTTGACTCTTATTTATTGAGCTATCTGTTATTCATTCATACATTCAAAAATAGATCCGGTATTATTTATTATAGGCCACCCATGAATGACCGAGTTGAAAAAAAATTATTAACAGAGGTAGTGAGTGGTCCCCGTAATCGCCGGAAGAAGGCACTTGTGACTTGACTTGATAATGTGAACTATACAATATAGATACACAATATATGCTGTGCTTGCAAACTACTGTTAGTCAAGGGAGTATTCTGAAAAATTACAACTTCTACTTTCCTCGGCTTCGCTACTCTGGCACGGACGTGCGTTGTTACATGCTCTTCAAAGTAACACTCTTCATCCAGTGACCGTCTACTCTGTCTACTCTACATACACCTATGCTATCTATGAGGAAGATACCACCCAGGCATCCAACCATTCAAAGTAAATGTCAATCATTCTTTTTAATGTCTCAACTGGACAAACCTTACTTTTTCTCACCGAAAACACCCTTTTTATTTTATTTTGTAAACCGCCAGCCATGCAACGGTGCTTGACTTGCATTTGAATTTGAACAAAGGAAATATTGCGTACACATACAGTTTCTGTTTCACCCACCCAGGCAGTCCTCTTTTCTTTCTCCCTACCACCCATCTGCTTCAGCCTTCAACCGGCCATGCATCAGATTCCTAGCCACCTGTGCCTGCATTCAAAAACACGTATTATTCTTTGCCAGTCATTAATTTAACTCGCTCGTCCTTCCTTACACCCATCTTTCCCTTTTCGTTCATCCCATCCATCAAGTTCATCTCTGATCTGACTTGGCTTCTCGATAAAACTTTAACAGCTGAGTTGAAGTCAAATTTAGAGGAGGCCATTGGTTACTCATCAAAACTCCCGGTGCTAATGCTATTGACAATGCGAAGTCAAGGGTGACTGTCTTCTACCTGGTTGACAAAAACTTAGTTCTAAATTTGTAAGTCTTCTTAACAGTAAAATGTACTTGTACTGTACAACATATACACCCCTGCAGCGAGCCTACTCTGCAATCTCACTAAGTAAGGAATATAATAGCTTACCACTGCCCGCTACTACCGTGGCATCCCCCACAGCAGTTCCTGCTGCCACCGCATCCGCCCCTGGCATGACCACCTCCACGCTGGCCCTGGCACTGATGGTGGGCTGTGCCGATGGAGTTACGCCTAGAAAATACATTTCCTATTTTTAGATGCCATATACACCACTCCCTATTTTGTCTAGGAATGAAAAAATATCTGTTTCTACATAAACAAATGTAATTATTTGTGACTCTCTAGTCTACACTAAAAATTCCCCTTTCAGAAGGGGAGGGTGTTTTCATTTCTGCTTAGCCATAACATGCTACACTTTTTGGCACAACTGATTAATGCTTGCTTTTTAACACGCACCATTTTTCTCATAACAGACAGAAGCTTCCCTTCTACGAACAAGAGCAATATGTTACTCGGAATCATCATCACCACCAAGACTTTAAGTTCCAACCAGGTGAGGGCTCTCTCACAAATAATGTGTAAAATCAGCCACTGTTTTCAAGAGTTCACCGTTTATCTTATATGAAGTTGATTTTAATAATTGTTTTTATATAATGCACAATTGAAATTTAATATACAGAGTACACACAGAGCTAGTTGTTTTACTTTTAATAAAGCTTTAAAACTTGCATTGACTCTGTGGTTCTTGGTCATGAGTGAGTGAGCGAAATGGTTTGCAATTTGCAAGCATGATTCTGTGACTCTGAGAGGTCGGGACTCTGACTCCGTAGTCTTATGTTCTGGGTTATATAATTTGGGGATCATCGCTGCATTCGGGAGCTAAATAATGACTCTGACACACTAGCTAGTCAGTAAGGAGATTGGGGGTTCAACTTCTGTTATGACTGAGGTATGTGGAAAGTCTAACTGCGCCTATTATCACCAATGCCTTATTTCTTGTCCATAGTTCTGTGTGTGCAGAATAGTCCCTGCAACAGTAGTAGTATTATGTCCTCCTATCCAATCAACAAGTAAACTAGTATCTTATTCTTGGTGGCCATTGACATTTTATTGTTGGGAATTGTCAAAGCATAAACATTAAGAAGACTTCAATAGACATTATGGACAACCCAGAGGACTGCACTCAGTGCCTTGAGCTATTGCTGAATAGGAGTTTTGGTTAACACCTTTTGCCAAATGTGCAAGCTTAGCTAGCTACACAGACAGAGTAATAATAATAAATAGTAGTAGCACAGAGAGTCATAGTAGAGACAGGATAAGAATTTAGAAACAGTCTACAAGAAGATCAAAGAAGATTTAGGAAAAAATAGAATTATGATGAACGTTTGGAATAAATAGGTGCTGTAAAAGTTAGGGAAGTATAATTATTATTATTACCAGGAAAACTTACTGGAGCCAGCAGAAGAGCCCTCGGCGGACCGATCCTGGCCTTCCTTCTCTGCCGGCACCGCCACCACCACCTCTGTCCTCTTGCCCCTGGGAGGAGCTGATGTACATGAAAGAAAGACACAAACATGGATGATTGTTGTCAACGAAATCAAACATTTCAAAAAAACAATAACAAATTATTTCGGGGAAATAAACAACAATTTCACTAAACTAATTGACCTATCTGATGTGGTCTACTAGGATATTAGTATTGCTGGATTCGCGGACCATCTACTTGGAAAGTTATGTAACTCACTAAACCAACTACAAAAAGTTTCTACTAGGACTGGCAGCACTCAGCAGCACGCGAAGTGACAGACACATCCGTCATGATTGCAGACCAATAAAAAATGTTATACTACATAACAAGTCATAATATACTCAACCTATCAATCCACCACCACTATCTCTTCTTAGTGGCAGGAGTACAAAGGAAGGACTGGACTTGAGTCTCTAGTCTCTCGATCATTATGCAGTTCTGTAAAGTACACTCATACATAATCATTTAGGCCAAATGAGCCCAAAATTGAAAACAAGTAAGCATAGTAGCACCACCACTGACTGAGCATGCGAGCACCTGCAATCACAGAAGCTTTGGAAACATAATTTACCTGCAATGTAATCGGCAGCATTCTTGCTCTTCGGAAAAAAAATATATTTGCAATATAACACAGAGCAAAAGAAAACAAAGTAGTTATTAAATAGCTACTAGTACTCCCCAAACCTAGGGATCTCGACACCAAGCAGGTCGAGCAGGTCTTGTTCCCGGTCCAGGATATCAGACCACCGGTGCGTCACCTGGTTGTAGGTGCACCGGACCACAGACTCCTGATACATGGCACGGCACACCTTACCCCATAGCTGGTATCGCTCCCGGAAGCCGTACCCGGTACCGGGCCTGCCGCCTGCTGTGAGGGTCTTCGGGAGGTGGCGCTGCACAAAGAAGACCAGTGCGGCCACCTCCACTATGCTGAATATCTCCCTGGGACTTACTGACTCCCCCTTAATCGCCCGCAAGGGAGCCGGCTACGGGGTGCGGGACTCTTCCCCTTTGACTTGCCAACTCCTTTTGCCATGGTCCTGGGTCGAAGAAGAAACGAAAAATAGGAAAGAATAGGGAAAAAAAGTAAATAAAAGAAAAGAGAGAGCTAAAAAAAAGTAGTTATTAAAGTAACAAACACAAAATATAGATGTACAAAAATAGAAAAATAGATAATAAGTAAAAAAGATCCAAAAAAAGTTCAAAGAAACAAAGGATTACAAAGATTGAAACAGGATAGAAAAGGCATGCCCAGAACCATAGCAATGAATGAAAAACAAGATGGCCGCGCCCATTGCAACCACGTGGGTAAGTTTGCGTGATATTTTCCCCACAGGCACTCGAAAACGGACGCGAACACCCAATTGCGCCCCGGGAACAGGAAATGCACAACGCGAGCATGCAACTAGCGACCGGAAACGGAAATACGCAACGCGAACAGTGAAAACAAGATGGCCGCGCCCATATACGACCGCAAGGGTAAGTTTGCGGTAGCCTCCCTGAAAAAAATCCCACGAATACGCAAAAATTAAAAATTCCGCAAACTCGCAAAAGTTCGTGAATTTTGCGGACCGCGGTACGCTTTCACGCGAATTCGCGTACCGCGAATGCGCAAAATTCACCCATACCTAATTGATACCTTCCGCAGCAAAATCGCCACAAACCAGAACCACAACTAATGCTAATGATATACAAACTAGACGTTCCCGTTGAAAAAAACACAAAAACACCACTTCCCCATATTTTCAACAACCAGCCAAATCTGCAATGCTACCTAAAAACAGGCGATAGCCCCACTTACCAGTAACAAATTAACATCAACATTTAACTGGTGTAAAAAGGTTGACTATCTACTGCGTGAATTACACCCAACTCACACCCATATCTAAAGACGAATATGTGATGGAGGTACTAATCATGTAGCTCCGACATCCAACAAAATCACAACACCCAGAGCCACCACCACCACAACCATCCCTCCGGACCACTCCCCCCTACTACCTGTTAGGCAGCGCAAAACAGGAGAACGGACCTTCCCAAAATACCATATCCCCTCAACCGCAATAGCTTAATGTTGGAGATGTGGCAACCAACTATGTATCAGGGAGGGAACTCGCACATCAACAATAATTCACACAATCCCAAGTGTACCGGTAATATGCTGTACACACCTCACTATACAAACAATAAACCTTTCCATGTGGAGATATAGTATTGATACATGTAGTGTACTGCACAGTGGACTCAACCATATCATCTCAGACACTGGGGAATATCTAGCTGTGTTGTCCCCTCCTTGAAGCGGAAGCGGAGTGGGCTGATCCAACTTACACAACTCCAGCGTAAGAGTATAAATAATAGGCCATGCCCTGGGCGTGGTTCACTTGTGCAAAGACAAGAGAGTCTGCCAGAGCGGTGGGCCTCACCCTGCCACGTGGCTGCCTACATGACCACAGGCCTCCTTGACACAGGCCTCCTGCGAACCCAGCACACAGCATCACAGACTTATGTCTGTATCGACTACTGCCTTCGATCTACACTGCGAACAGCTAGGTTCACAACTTGAATTCAGATTTGGATCTACACTATGGACAACATTGAATTTAGCCTTGATTTTTTTAATGCAGAGACAATTGTACTCTATGTCCTCAGATTTTGTTAAATGTGACAAAAGTCATTCCTCGATGTCTGTGCTGACTACTGCCTTCGATCTACACTGCGGACAGCAGCGTTCACAACTTAAATTCAGCTTTGATCTACACTACGGACAGCATGGAATTCAGCCTTGTTTTATTTAATGCGGAGACAATTATACTCTATGTCCTCAGATTTTGTTAAAGGATGTGACAAAAAGCATTCCCTGATGTCTGTGCTGACTACTGCCTTCGATCTACACTACGGACAGCAGGGCTCACGATTCAGGTGGAATGGCGATTGCAGATGACGCAGTCCAGTAGGCATGACACATTGTACCCGCCCGGACCACACATCATCTCAGGGTGAGCACACACTGAGTTCTTCAGGTGCCACTAACGCACTGCACCACAAGTCATCGCCACGTGGCCTTATTGTTGCACAATTCTTTGGACAGAGGACATTGCTCCCAGTGCGGCCCGCCTGGACCACGCATCATCGCAGGGTGCGCACACGCTGAACGCCAGGAGTACCACTAACTCAGCGCACCATAAATCATCGCCACATGGCCTTATTAAGGCAGAATTCACTAGGCAAAAAACATTGCTACCAGTGCAGCCTGCCCGGACCATGCATCATCACAGGCTCCACAGAAGATGGTTGCTTTAGGTGCCACTAACTCAGTGCACCACTTATCATCGCTGGCTGCACACACGCTTAATTGCAAATACTGTGCAGTTCTACTCAACGCCACGTGGCCGTGGGCCCTTGCTAACCCCTGCCTCCTGCCTACACTGCGGTCATCGGGGCTCACAATTAAATTGACTCTTCATTCATTAATTGCAGAGTGCAGTATGCAAACTAAGTATAACGTCCCGCAAACCTACACAATATCCTTTCAGTATCCTTGCTTCAAGAACTTATTTTATAATAGTTATAGCTTTAGTGCAATAACTAAATTCATCTTGTGAGTCCAAAAGAACACTGAATGGTAGTCTACACTGCGGACAGCACTGCTCACAATTTGAACTATAATGTCCCTGAAACGTACATATGTCGATAATGTATTCCATACATGTTTCATCTTTTGTTCGAATCCCGATTACAGATGATACAGTCCAGTAGGCAATAGACAATGCTCCCAGTGCGGCCCGCCCTAACCATGCATCATCGCAGGTTGCGCACATGCTGAGCGCCTGACATACCAGTAACTCAGTGCGCCATTAATAATCACCACGTGGCCTTATTAAGGCAAAATTCAGTAGGCAAAAGACATTGCTACCAGTGCGGCCTGCCCAGACAACACATCATAGCAGGCTCCACACAAGCTAGTTGTTTCAGGTGCCACTAACTCAGTGTATCATTATCATCGCAGGCTGCACACATGCTGAATTGCCAATACTGTGCAGCTCCACTCAATGTCACGTGGCTGTGGGCCTTGCTAACCACTGCGTCCTGCCCACACTGCGGTCATCAGAGCTCATAATTTAATTGACCCTTCATTCATTAATTGCAGAGTGCAGTACGAAACTAAGTATAACGTCCCTCAAACCTAAACAATATCCTTTTAGTATCCTTCCTTCAAGAACTTGTTTTATATCAATTATAGGTTTAGTACAATAACCAAATTCATCTTGCAAGTCCAAACAAACACTGAATGGCAGTCTACACTGCGGACAGCACAGCTCACAATTTGAACTATAATGTCCCTGAAACCTACATGTTTCGACAATGTATTGTATACATGTTTCATCTTTTGTTCGAAATGCGATTACAGATGATGTAGTCCAGTAGGCAACAGACAATGCTCCCAGTGCGACCCGCCCAGATCACGTATCATTGCAGCATATTATGAACCCCTTATCGCTGCTTTAGCAGCGGTTTCCTGCCGCTAAAACGGTGATAATGTTATCGCCCTTCCTTCTTAGTATGGCCCATAATCTCTGCCTTCATGTATTTAATTTTAAGGACTTCTTAAACCACAGTCTATCTTGCTGATCCCTGCGTCCTAGACAAACGGGTGACAAAGGGTAAACACTAAGGGCTGAGTGAAATAGGCCGATGCTCTGTCTCCTCCTGCCTCTCTTCTTTTAACTCTCCCTCCCCTTCTCACTTCCACCCACTGCCCCTCCTTTCCATTTTCACTATTGTCCTTTCATTCGAACTAGCTTTCTTTACCTCTTCCACATAGCACACATACTTATGTCGGAAGGCGACCGCGGTGGAAAATCTGCAGACTGAAAAAATATCCCCCAGCCATCCTAATCTGGCGGGGGGTCTTTTTACAGTCCGCAGAGGATAATCCGCATCCTCCGGGCCGGCGGTGGCTTCCGCCGGCCCGGAGGATGCGGAATATCCGCTATCAGAATCGGCCCCCAAGTTTGCTATGGCAGGGCGGGAGCCTCGGCTCCCACCCCACCATAGCAAATAGCAGTGTCCCAAGGGTGGGCACCCGGAGACACTGCAGGAGCTGCCCCTGGGTGGTGCCGGTCCCCACGGCCCTCGACGTCTCCATGAGGGGGGCCTAACGGCCTCCCTCCTACAATCTAAAAAGACCGGGTGGGTGGTGATCCCCAGGGCTTGGTGGGGCCTCTGAGCCCCCACCCATTTTTTTGAAAGCCCCAGAAAGTAGCGGTCCCAGGGGCTGGGGGAGCCTTTGAGCCCACCCACCCACGTATTTTACTGGGGGATTGGCCTTTGAGCCCCCCACCATTTATTTTGTAGCCCTGAGGGGTGGCGGTCTCCGGCGCTAGTGGGCCCTCAAATGTAATATTTTAACCCCCAGGATTTGGCCCCCCTGGGGTCTAATTATTAAAGAAGCACTTCATTTTTATTTATTTTTTACGGCAGGATCCGCGCACCCTGCATGCATTTTGCCATTTTAAAAAAAAACATTTTTGGACCCTGAGTGTCCTTGTAGGACCCCCTAAGCAGGTCTAGAGTGTCAGGGTATTTCTACCCTGCCCCCTTTATACGTTTTGCACACTTGTTCCACTGATTTCTTCAACCTCGCTTCTACCGAGGCACAAAATGGCTGCCAACACTTCCTGGTTTGGAATGTTGACAATCAGTTGACAGCCAATTAGCATGCAGCGCTTGATCAGGACGGTGCGTGCAGGGTGCCCATTGGTTTCGCAGATCCACCGCTGCCATAGATCTATCTATGATTTTACTCTTGTTTTTCTCAGCAACTACTGAATAGATTTACATCATTTAACCAAAAGGCACGGGTCTAAACCAAGGGCTACCTTTTTGCCAAATTTGGTGTAATTCCGTTAAGCAGTTGGGGCTGTAGCTGCGATTAAATGTTCCTATGGAAAATTGCATGGAGAAACACGTTTTGGGACCCCCCCTTTTTTCTCAGCCCCATCTTAACAAATCACCCTGAGAATATCAAGATAGGAGCAGACCGGAGCGGGCCACCAGTTTTGAAAATTTCGTGAAGATTTGTCAACCGACGCCAAAGTAATTCCAAATAGAATGTTGCGGATTTCCTATAGATAATAGGTCCTAACTATAACTACCTACTGGCAACCGCCAGTAGGTAATATGTATGTATATGTTTATGTATACATATATATGCATGCATACACACTCGTTTTAGGATTGATCTTGTAAGTGGTCCTGCCAGTTCTATCTGTGGCACAATCTGTACTCTCCAAGCCCCATTTCTAGAGACGACACTGATAACTACAACCTGTGGTCTCATGTTTAGAAAACAGGTTCCAATAGATACGGAAAATAAAGAAATTAATGAAAGAGGATACAAAGGGATTCAACAAGAGCAAAGTTCTAGAACAGGCCTCACACAATAACTCAGAAATGTCAGTATATTTGCAGAATGCTAAATTTTAAAAAAAAACAGGCGAGTCTGTCCCTAAAGAATGAAGCTATGCGCACAGAATTTTACAGTGGCACATTATTTTCAGTTATTCTGGAGCATGTTTATTATTATCACGCGTAGGAGTCATACTGACATTCTCCCATGCTCCTGTACTGCAAAGAAAATAAATGTGAAAAACTGAGGAATCCTAGGGGTGAATAGTTTGAATGATGAATCGTGTATGGGGCTTGCATGTTATTGGATCAGTGGTCTTCTGTGGTGTGACTTCATGAAGTGATCAATACTTGCAGAACTGTGGTTTAATTTTTTCTTTATTATTGTGCTCAGGGACATAAATAATTCATTTTATCAACAGCACCTGAAACAAATCCATTTCGAGGTAATACGATCTTACTGTTTGATAGATTATGACACTGCCAGAGTGAGATGTAGAGTTTTGATTGAATAGAAGGGAGCATTTCTTGGGAAACTGAGGTGCTCTGGTAATTAGATTTTTTTCCTCCATTCGTGGTGTTTTTGCATTTACCATCTGGTTAGTAGAAATTGCAGACATTCTCTTTTGAAAGACATCAGACCCTAAAATATTGAAACAATTTTCATATAATTCAAGTCCAGGGTTTTATAAGATGTCATTGTTTCATTTTGTGTTATCTGAAGAGAGACATACTTAAGCAGACAGATCCACTAGCGAAACAAATTGTGTATTTCGAAGGGGTGAATTTTTGGTAGGTATTTACAAAATAAAATGTTTCGATGACTCAGGAAAAAAGATTGCAGTTGTAAGCACCATAAGAAGAATACCCGAATTTAGTTGTGCCATCATTAACTAAGACCAGGAGGCCACACTCAAAAGAGGGCATTCTGTATCCGTTTCTATACTTCAAAGATTCATGGTCCTTTCATTTCTTGTTTATGCTATTGACTCACGGTCGTTAGAGGTTTCATGATTTTCAGCTCCTATCTCATTTTGTGCTTCTATGAGTACTTTATTGAAGTACAGCATTTAGATCCAGATGTGCACAACTTTTTCACTGTTGAAAACACTGATTAACAGTTTGCTACTGAAATATTTCTAATGTAAGAAAACCATTTTAGGAGTTGGTATAGTTTCATCGACCCCTATGATGGGTTTACCAATGGTTACCGAACATAAATTTGGAACAGGACTGGACTGTTGTGGGCACCCCTTTAAAATTGCGATTTGGTTACGCATGTTTCAATGTTTTGCGTCTGGAGTGCCTGTCGCAAAACATTGAAAAGTTACCACCTGCCACGTTGGGGTAGCAATTTATTGGCACAAGAGAAGGCATCCCCTTTGGGTTCTTTGTCATTTGTGAATTACTGTAAACTTCTGTGGGGTGGGTAGACAATTGTTTAGGTGATCAATTCTTTTGAAACTTTAAAAAAAATAATCTTTTATTAAAGCAGCCACATTTCCTTTAAAGGAAGTGAGGCAGCTTTAAAAATGTTTACTTTATTTAAAGTCAGTCACTGACATGGTGATACGCTGACCCTTTCAGGCCACCATCCATGTGATAATGACCAATTGAAGTAAGTTGCAATTCACAACCTACCTAATGAATTTTATTTAGGTAGGTCAATTTCAACTCACTCCAAGGGACAATTGTAAGACCATTCTGTTTTATGACTCGCAATTTGAGACTCGCAAAACGGAATGTACTAATACGTTTTAGCCAGATTTAGCGATTCCAAATGGGGTTGCAAATGTCCTGCCTCATCAATACTCATGAGGCAGGTTGTAATTTATAACCCATTGGAAAAGCGCTATGATTACAGGGATAGTGGCCTGCTGGGGACAGCAGACCACCATGTCTGTGTTTGCTTTTTAAATGAATGCATTTTTGTTTTCAAATGAAGGAAAATGGGTTCAGTTTAAAAGAAAAAAATGAATGGCCTTATTCACATCAAAGTGACTGCAAACCATTTTGCTGCACCACACTGAGCCACTTACAAAACACAAGGATGCCTCATATCTACAACGATATGACGGATCCCTGTGCTCCCCCCTGCGCTGGTGCGCAATTGGCTGCCTTGTGCCTATGCAGGAACCCTTGCACCATGGTACAAGGGTGTCTGTGTTGAGGAGTGATTGTTTTTGTGCAGGAAGGGACACCTTCCTGCACAAAAACGATCATGAGAGGTGATTTGCTTTTTCTATGTGTGCTGCAGAATGCAGTACGCATAGAAAGAGGAAAAGGTGGAGAAATTAAAGCATTTCTCCTCGTTACACCTCCCTATGCCTCCCCTGGGTAGGTGTAGCATTATGGCACACTCCCAGGTTTATGATTTCTCGCAAATCTGGGAAAGCATCAAGTTCCATGGGTGTTGTATGGGAACACCCACAGCAATACACATATACTGACCCTTTCATGCAAAGTGCTGTGTATAAAGGGTCTATATTTTCAAGGTCAGAAAAAGCCATGCAGGGTGGCTTTTTGTGTCCTTTTAAATCTGAGGCAGCAAAATGTGCTGCAGGTGCATCACAAAAAGTGTTGCACCGGTGGAGCAAGGGGCTTTTAAATATGCCCCAAAATTTTTGTTTTCATTTTTTAAGGGCAGGCAGCGGTCCGTGAGACCACTGCCTACTCTTAAAAAATATTTTCGCATACATTCACAAATTGGGAAAGGGTCCCCTAGGGACCCCTTGACGTTTGCGGACTGGGTTACCACCTACTAGAAGTCGGTGGTAAACTGTGATTGTTTTGCGACACCATTTGCGGTCACAAAACAATCGAACATCCCCCTGCGACTTGCTATTAGGAAGGGACGCCCTTGGCAATCCAAGGTTACCAACTCACAAAACAGGGTTTGTACCTACTACAACCCTTTTTAGCTGTCGCAAAAAGCCTGATTTTATCTAGCCACAAATACTTATATATCTATATCTATAGAGATATATCTATATCTATATTCACTGAAAAAACCATAGGTTTCACACCAGTTATAGTTAGGAATTAGCATTTAAAAAACCTTTGAAATTCACTGGAAAAAAATAGGTTTCACACCAGTTATAGTTAGGAATTAGCATTTAAAAAACCTATTAAATTCACTGACAAAACCATAGGTTTCACACCAGTTATAGTTGGCTGGAAATTTTACTCGCATAAAACCATTGAAATTCCCACGTTATAGTTAGTTGGACTCACTATAACTTGCGCGTGCAATGCACTGCTGATGACGTCACATATTACATCACTCATGACATGGTCAGTGACATCACTCATGACATCACTGATGACACCATCCAGTGAATGTGTGTCTTTCTGAAAAATAAATATGTGTTATATATGTATATGTAAAGGTTGATGGAAGAATACATGTTTAAATAAGTGTTTACATGGATGTTTTTTTTTTAATTGATTGGTTAACTGGTTTATTAAGTGTATCTTAGTGAATACATATATTAGAGAGTAATGTTTAAATATTCAAATATATGTGTTAGTGTTTCACTTTGTGTATAAGTGGCTGCATGGGTTGGTGAGTAGCTACATGTGTGTGTATATGGGTTATTAGATTTTTTTTTAGTATCAGTATGAGTGTCTGTATGGTTTGGTGGGGGTATTACTTAGCACATGCATGCATGAATGACTGACTCTCTCTTTGTATGTGTTTTGAAGACAGCATATGTGCAGGACTGTATGGGTGGATGAGTGTGTATATGTGTGTGTTAGTGGGTGAATGATTGGCTCACTAGTGTCTTTATCAGTAACTACATATGTTTTAATCTAGTATATGTGAATATTGATGTATATAAGTGAGTATATGTGAGAGTGAGGGATTGTAAGAGTTCCTGTTTAAATTAGTGTGTGTTTCTATAAGTGATTGTTTAAGAGAGTAAGCATGTGTAAGTTTATTTAGAAGTAAAGTGGTAGTGTGTGTATAGCTGTATATGCAAATAAATGGATGTTCAATAGTTTATTTACATGTGTGAGTATGTGTGAGAGTATCTATTGGATGACTGTCGGTGTGTAAGAGGATGTATAGGTGTATCACTACATATGATGAGTGAGTATATGTATGAGTGACTATATAGAACTGTTGGTGAATGAGTGGATGTGTATATAGATGGTGGAATTATTGAATTGGTTGTTGTAACTGGTATGGCTATCTCCATTTTTTTGAAAAAGTTAGTTTCTATTTTTGAATATGTGTTTCAAGGGTTACATTTCAGTGAAAGGAGGTCTGTCACTCTGTCACAAGGATGGTGTCATCAGTGATGTCATGAGTGATGTCACTGACCATGTCATGAGTGATGTAATATGTGACGTCATCAGCAGTGCATTGCACACGCAAGTTATAGTGAGTCCAACTAACTATAACGTGGGAATTTCAATGGTTTTATGCAAGTAACATTTCCAGCCAACTATAACTGGTGTGAAACCTATGGTTTTTTCAGTGAATTTCAATAGGTTTTTTAAATGCTAATTCCTAACTATAACTGGTGCGAAACCTATGGTTTTTTCAGTGAATTTCATAGGTTTTTTAAATGCTAATTCCTAACTATAACTGGTGTGAAACCTATGGTTTTTTCAGTGAATTTCATAGGTTTTGTAAATGCTACTTCCTAACTATATATAGGGCCTAAAACCTCTGTTTTTTTCAGTGAATTTCATATGTTTTTAATAACTAATTTCTATAGCTATAAAATATAATATTTCTTATAATAAATCCTATATTGTATATTTATGTAATACTATTTTTTTTATGAATATTTTTTAATGTTTTTTTATTTTTATGCCTTGGTGCCCTCCAAGTGCGTGTACCGGTGAACGCACGGGTAAGCGCAGTGTTATGGCGCGCCCTGGTGCGCGTACCAGTGAGCGTCCCGTTAGCGCCATTGCCGCAAACGAAAACATCATCGTGACGTATCGCGAAGGGGCGTGATGCGTCTTATGATGCACGGCGTCAGCGCACCCGGAAGCGCCTGAGCGCATACGATTGCGCAACGTAAGCGCCCCCGGGCGCGCACCGGGGCACGTAGCGTAAGCGCGTCGGGTAATGTGACCTCAAAATAACACTTTTCATTGGTTCAGAACACTTTTGGTTTCCAAATGATGAAAGCCCGGGTCATGTGGCCTGAAAATAACACTTTTCATTGGTTCAGAACAGTTTTGTTTTCCAAATGATGAAAGCCCCACCTTTTTTCTTCATTCTCACTTTGTTCTTTGAGTGAGGAAGACCTGCTTCTATTGTTAGAGAAATGGCTACATTAGCAGCAGCAGCTGGAGCATCTGCACCACCACCACCACCACCACCACCACCACAAGGACCACCACAACATCACATTGGTGGTCAAGAAGAAGAGGAGGACGAGGAGGAGGAGGATGAGAGAAGGCAGTTCCTGCCTGAAGACAATCCCCCATATAAACCTAAGGAGCACTTTATATGGGAGTTTTTTAAAATACCAAGGGGTGCAAAGCAAGTTAATGCTGCAAAGGTGACCTGCCTCATCTGTGGCGCAATACTTTCCAGGGGGAACCCTGCAAAAAAATATTCATTTGGAAATCACACAATGATTCGGCACATGCAACGAAAGCACCCCAATAACTATTCTGCAGCAGAGGTCAGAGAACTGACCAAAAACCCTCCCCAATCTTCTCCGAGCACCTCTAAACAACCCACTCCATCGGGTCCAGAAACTAGAGAGATGGTCCCAAACATACAACGCAAGTTTGGAGATTACAAGATTACTTGTATATTTTGTGGGACTACCATTTCTTATGGGGAGCAGAGCATCACACTCATAAACCGTGCTGGAGACAACCATCGGTGCCGAAAGAACCCTTAATTCTTTCCTGTTTTTTTTTGCTCCAGTTGAGCCATTTACAATTCCCTGTTTTTTGTTTGTTCCCATAAAAAATACAAAAAAATTATAAAACTGTTCATAAAAGCCCAAAAAAGTAAAAAAATTTCAAAAAATCAAAAAAAATATAAAACAACAAAAAGAATAAAAAAACAGTTCTTTTTAGAACTACCTCCAATTCATAAAAAAATGCTACATTTTAAAAAAAACTGTCATTATTTTTTCCCCATGGTACGCTCCCCGGTACTCTCCCTGGTGCTCGTACCGGGCGCTCCCCCCGCAAAAAGCGAAAAAAAAATTAATATTTTTTTTTGCCCCGCAGGGCCCTTTTATGGCCCCCACATCAAACCTAGGGGGTCAGGGGGGGTCTACCCTGCCCCCTTTTGATCATTTCCACCTTTGTTTTTGCCACCTCTTGTGTCTCGATCCTACCGAGACACAAGATGGCGGCCGCTCCGGACTGTTTGGAATGTTGACAGACACCCGAGAGCCAATCAGCTTTCCGCGCACGAACTCGCGTAGCGCGCTGGTACGCGCCCCGGTGCGCGTCCTGGGGCGCGCTTATAGATATATATATTTTTTTGAACCTAAATTACTCAAAATCCACTGGAGCACATATCTTGAGACATAGCAAAGGCACATCGGGCTACCAGTCCCTACAATTTTGCCAAGTTTGGTGGGAATCCATTCAGCCGTTCGGGCTAAAAGTGAGTCCAACCGCCCTATGGAAATTAACATGGGGAAAACATGTTTTGGGACCCCCCTTTTATCTCGGCCCCCACTTGACGAATCCCCCCCAAACTTTCAGGGAAGGAGCAGAGCGGAGCGGGCCATCTAATTTGAGAAATTCGCGAAAATTCGTCCACCGGCGCCAAAGTTATTCCCAATAGAATGTTGCGGATTTCCTATGGAAACTAGGTCCTAACTATAACTACCTACTGGCGACCGCCAGTAGGTAATATATATATATATATATATGTATCTGTGCGCAAAAAGATAATGATAATGATAATGATATTTATAAAGCGCGCAAATACCAAAAATGGTGTCTCGGCGCTAGAACCATGAGCAGAACGCCAACCGACACCCCTCACTGGAAAAACCAGGTTTTCAAGTTTTTTCTAAAGATCATAAGAGAGCTAGCCTTCCTAATCTCGGGTGGCAGCAGGTTCTACAGCTTAGAAGTGCCGTGATGGAAACTCCGTCCTCCCCAATGCAAAGTCCGAATTTTCGGCACTGTTAGTAGTTTTGCACCCGTAGAGCGGAGTGATCTGCCTGGCTGATACCACACAAAAAGCTCCTGCAGGAACAATGGACCCTTCTGTGTCAGGGCTTTGAAGGCCACACAAAGCTCCTTGAATTAAATCCGTTGTGCCACTGGAAGCCAGTGCAGCTTCCGGATCTCTTCTGAGATGGATTTATACCGGGGTAGGCTCAGCAAAATCGAGCCGCTGAATTTTGAACTGCCTGAAGTTTTCTCAGGCACTGCTTCTGGGCATTCAAATAGAGCCTGTTGCAATAATCCAACTTGGACAGTATAAGGGAAGTGATGACCACTTTCTAGGTTTCCTCAGGGATATAGGGAAGTACCTTTTTGATTTTTTTTATCAGAAAGTAAGAAGCAGACACGATGGCATTGGTTTGTTGAATGAACGTCAGTCTATTGTCGATCAGAATGCCCAAATTTCTAGTCTTTGCCGTTGGAATGGGCGGTAGGCCCATTTCTACAGGCCACCAGAGATTGCTCCAGGAAGGTTGTAAATTGCCAAAAGTCAACACTTCTGTCTTCTCGGAGATTAATTTAAGGCAGTGACTACTCATCCAGATGTTAATTGTGGCCATGCAGTTATGAAATTGCGCAGCAGGGGAGCTCTGTTTTTTATGAGCTGCAACCACAATCTGAGAGTCATCTGCGTACGATGTTAATGAGAAGCCATAATCTCTGACCAGCAACGCAAGTTCAGTGACATAGACATTAAACAGCAGTGGACTCAACGAGCTTCACTGTGGAACCCCACAAGGCAGCACGTAAGGCTGCGAATTAAACCCGTTGAGTGACACCGTTGATCTCCTCTCTTGCAAAAAGCAGGCTAGCAAGGCCAATGCTGGGCATTCAAATAAAGCCCGTTGCAATAATCCAACTTGGACTGTATAAGGGAAGTGATGACCACTTTCTTATTTCCTCAGGGATATAGGGAAGTACCTTTTTGATTTTTTTTATCAGAAAGTAAGAAGCAGACACGATGGCATTGGTTTGTTGAATGAACGTCAGTCTGTTGTCAATCAGAATGCCCAAATTTCTAGTCTTTGCCGTTGGAATGGGCGGTAGGTCCATTTCTACAGGCCACCAGAGATTGCTCCAGGAAGGTTGTAAATTGCCAAAAGTCAACACTTCCGTCTTCTCGGAGTTTAATTTAAGGCAGTGACTACTCATCCAGATGTTAATGGCGGCCATGCAGTTATGAAATTGCACAGCAGGGGAGCTCTGTTTTTTATGAGCTGCAACCACAATCTGAGAGTCATCTGCGAACGATGTTAATGAGAAGCCATAATCTCTGACCAGCAATGCAAGTTCAGTGACATAGACATTGAACAGCAGTGGACTCAACGAGCTTCCCTGTGGAACCCCACAAGGCAGCACATAAGGCTCCGAATTAAACCTGTTGAGTGACACCGTTGATCTCCTCTCTTGCAAAAAGGAGGCTAGCAAGGCCAATGCCATCCACACCTAAAGTTTTTAATCAGTGAATCGAGAGAGTATGATCAACAGTGTCGAACGCGTCAGAGAGGTCGACTAGGATTAGTGCCGCGGTACCTCCACTGTCCATAAGCGCTCTAATTTCTTCGGTCGCCTTAATAAGTGCTGTCTCGGTGCTGTGTTCCTTGCGGAAGCCAAACTGAGAATGGTCCAGCAACCCATTGTCATCAATAAACTGCATCAATTGGACGTTCATAATTTTGTCCATGATTTTAGCAGGAAGAGGAAGCCGTGCAATGGGGCGATAGTTTGATGTCATGGATGCATCTAAAGTAGGTTTCTTAAGAAGCGGGAGCACAGAGGTCTCCTTCCAGGTAGTAGGAGAGCTTCCTGAGGAAAACATCCTATTAAAAATGTCTGCCAACACAGGACTCACCAGGTCTACTAGTTCCATCAGAGAGGCTGACAATTACGGGTCCGAAGGGGAGCCCGATTTAGAGGCCAAAATATAATGGCTCACTATATCAATCGACACGGGGGAAAACTCGAGAAATATGCTGGTGCCAGCAACTGTCGCCTGCGTGCTAGGGGCCGACTGAGCACCTAAGCAGTCCTTAAAATTGCAGACAATATCCAGAACTTTGCTTTTGAAATTGGACGCCATATCGTCAACAAACTGTTGACTGCCCAGTTTATTCAAAACTTTGGTAACCGTTAGTTTGTTTATAACTGCAAACAGCTCTTTAGAAGAATATTTTGCAGAATCAATCTGAGATTTAAAATATTTGCTTTTTTCTGTGATCACAAGTGCTTTATAGGACCTGAGGGCTGTCCTATAACTCTGTTTGTCAGAGTCATGGTAGTTCAAACGCCAACGGCGTTCCATACGACGGCATTTCTGTTTTTCATTGCGAAGAAGATCAGAGGACCATGGTGCGGATAGCGCCGCCCGGTTGCCAGAAATGTTCTTGAGAGGAACAGTTATGCTGATGGCATCGGATAACCAGCTATTGCAATTATTAACTGCTTTGTCCATGTTGGCAGTACCTGGGGGAATGGAGCATACCAGTCTAGTTCGGAGAGCAGATTTATCCACTTTACTCCAGACTCTACAGGGAGCTGCTTGAAGCATAGCCTTACTATCCTGTCGGCGAAAACTTATGGGGAAGGTAAAACTAATGAGTGAGTGATCCGACCAAGGAAGTGGAATCCCTTCTATAACTTTAAGCCCGTAAAAAGAAGAGAAGATCCCATCCAGCGTGTGCCCTGCTTCATGAGTGGGAACACCAACCAGTTGAGCCAACCCTGCTGCACCCAGATTGTCTAGAAGCATAGCAGTCTCTTTATTAGCAGGGTCCTCTAAATAGTAATTAAAGTCTCCCAGAATAGTAAATTCCTTGTTAACTAGCACTGTTTCAAGCATTTCGTCAAGATTATTTAAAAACGTATCTTTAGCCCCAAGTGGCCGGTACACGAGAATACCCTTAAATGAAAGGTTGACACTAAGTTTGGCAGTGAAATGTAATGCTTCACAACCAGAGAACTGAACAGGATGGACCGTAACAGTGTAGCAATCTCTAAATATGATTGCTACTCCTCCTCCTCTCCTGCCCAAAGGCCTATCCATCTTTACAAAGCTGTATCCATCTGGGGTGGCGGTAATAAAATCAGGGTCCGAGGACACATCGGCCCATGTTTCTGTTATGAAAAGCATGTCCAGTCTCATATTTTCAATTACTTGAGCTATTTCATACCTATGTTTCCCCAGTGAATGGGCGTTGACAAGCCCTCCCTGCAGTAAAATCTCGGAACGCCGGCTGCCCGCTCCGGTAGGTAAAGTAGCTGCGTTCAAGGTCGAGAAAGCAAAACCACAGCCACTGCATCTACAGTTAGCATTGAGAGGACATACCTCACAACCCTTCTTTGATTGATTGAAGGTGTGAAGTTCCTCCTTCAAGTACAATAACCTATTTTTCTGCAAACTGGCAGAATTCCGTGCGCTCGGCACGGGCCAGGCGCAGACCGGCACAGACGGGCTTGCCTTAGGCGCGCCCGAGGCTCACCCGCTGCGTGCGTCCAGTGCATGTGTGGCTAAATACCTTCCTTCCGGGGGACGACTAGACCGCGTCCTGCAGGAAGTAGGGATTGTGTGGAAATTGGCGGCAACCGCCCTCCGCACAAACGGCACAGCAGCCGCGGTGGACCGGGGTCAGTTCCAGGAGAGTAACAGAGCAGTGGATATGTTTTTTAAATGCCCCAGGTACACGTTTACAATTTTAAGATTTTTCCCGATTCAATTAGCAAAATACAAAAAGCCCCAGATTCACGTAACAGTGTAAAAGTGCCACAGGTTAAAATATATACAGTCTTTAAAACTATTAAGATCGCTCCAAAATTGCGGCGACAGCAGTGCTACTCACAGTCCGCTGCACGACCGCCGAAGATCTGCCTAAATACCTTCCTTCCGGCGGACGCCTAGACCGCGTCCTGCCGGAAGTAGGGATTGTGTGGAAAATGGCAGCAACCGCCCTCCGCACAAACGGCACAGCAGCCTCGGTGGACCGGGGTCGGTTCCAGGAGAGTAACAGAGCAGTGGATATGTTTTTAAAATGCCCCAGGTACACGTTTACAGTTTTAAGATTTTCCCCGATTCAATTAGCAAAATACAAAAAGCCCCAGATTCACGTAACAGTGTAAAAGTGCCACAGGTTAAAATATATACAGTCTTGAAAACTATTAAGATCGCTCTAAAATTGCGGCGACAGCAGGGCTGATCACAAATTGTTTTTTTGTGACTAGAACAATAGTATATAAGGCCCTTATGTTTTTGCCTCATTTCCAACAAAAATTATCTTGTTAATCGGTTTGGAAATATGTCTCAGGTAAACCGAGCCTTGAACCAAGCCATGAACACAAAACCGTATGTAGTTAACTTTTACAGAAGACAGGTTTTTTTTGTTGGCCACAGCGTCAAGGGTGTAAAACTAGCTCAACAAGGTAGTCATGGCACAAAACAAATACACGTATACAAAATGCAAATACACAATGGAAATAATTAAAATAAACAATAATGCGGTTTTGACAGGATTACCAAATGATTCAATACTACCCAGACAGTGTGGGCCCTATTCACAAATGGCATTTTGCAGTACATAAAACAGGAATGGAGTAGTGCTACTTAATTACTATGAAATAGAATTTACACACCTTCGGATGGAGAGTTCCAACTACACATCTAATTTTTATATGGGGATATCTGCACACGTGCTAGTTCAGCCTTCAGTATAAATGTGGGAGGGTCCAGTTGGAATGGTGTAACAATGGTGAAATCTATTATAAAATGGGAGCGGTTTAGGAAAATGTTAGGAGGATGTAGGAGAGTAGGGTCTGCTTTCCTATGGTCACCCCAATTTTTGCTTTTTGCTTCACTGGTTTTCGACTTAATGTAGCTGTGGGCCTGCTAATCAGACCCACAGCCTGCTGTTCTCTCTCTAAATTCACATACATGTACTATAGGTACATCACCACTTGGGATTGGATCACCTTATTAGCCCCTGTACAGTGTACTATAGGTACCCAGGGCATAGGTGCATCCAAGGCCTACCAGGGGTTGTAGCATATCTTTTGCCAACCCTGGCTGGCCATCCAAACAGACACAACTGGCTGATCACTCAGCTGGGGCAAGGTCGTGTAATCACCCCTTGCTTAGATATAGTATACCTATGTCTAAACCTATATCTGGACACATATACACCTATAAGTCACTCCTATGGCAGGCTTTAAAAATCCTGGAGGCAGAGTGCTTGGTTTTATGTGAGATGGTGCTCTAGCATGAGCTGAGTCTGTCTGCAGCTTTCGGAACCATTTCCTTATAGCTGTTCCAGGGTATTGCCATACCATATACTCTTAAGTGCATTATAAACCTCGCGGTTATTGCTAACTTTGGTTTGGCTTTGCCAAAACATGTCGTGTAAGGTGTCATACACTTTGGAATACTACCCCCTCACCAGTTCTGGTGACGGGGTAGCATTCCACCCTTCTAGAGGGAGAAGACATGTTACTTTACTTAAACGCGGTTAAATCTAACCAGAGCCCCAGCATCACAAAATGGATGCTGCTGCCACAGACACAAGTCTGGACTCCTGCTGCTGACCGAAACTCCGGCAGGGGAGGCCTGGACAAATGGTATCCTCTCACAGGGAGGTGTTACACCACCCCAGACAGGAGATAGTGGATTGAGGCAGGCAGGGCGAGTGAAACTAGACCCTGCCTGGGGCACACAAGGCTCCCCATGCATAGCCCAGTTCAAACCGGTGCGGGGGCACTCCAGCCCCAGCTCTGGCATGAAACTGGACAAAGGGAAAGGGGTGTAACCACCCCCTTCCTGGGTCCCACCCATAGGAGGGACCTAGCAGGTTATCTAGCCCCTTGATTTGGAATAAAGGTAGGAGCTGTGCCCATAGACTTTAGATAATCCTGACTGAAACTTTGAAACGAAACTCTGGACCCTTCGACATCCCACTCGACGTGGAAGACTGAAGAATCTCCCTTGTGGCCAAGGAGTGACCACCCTGTGCAAACAGGCACCATCCAGCGCCCAACGGTTTGCTTTGTTGCAGCTCCCGCCGGAGCTCAAGCAACAGAGATCAACAAGAACCGGATTTCCAGACATCCAATAGCCCGATCCACAGCCACAGCAAAGCTGAGACCCATGGAGGCGACGTGGGACCGGCCATCTTGAAAAGACTGCAAAGTGCTGACAGTGCAGCTCCCGAGGCACCCTCGAAGCTGTGCATTGGAGTTTGAGAAGCCCCAGCCCCGAGCAGCTCGTGCACTGAAGATCATCCTTCCACACTCCCCGAGTGCTGCGTGGGGCCCTTTTGCATTTTCCTGCTTGACGCGTCTGTCCGGTCACTTGCCCCTTGGCTAGTGGCCTCTACGACGACGAATCTTTAAAACTACTCTGCTGGTCTGATTGCTCCAGACTGGTCCTCGTTCCCCTGAAAAGGAGCAGTGTCTCTGACCTTGCTGGTCCGAGTAAGAAGCGATCTTTGAATCCTGCATGGTTTGCATTTGCCAAGGCCTGTTGACTCCGATCCGGAAGCCGATACCGCCGACAGCGAGAGCTTTTTTGGGACAGCCAGTGATCCACTCCTGGTTATTGTCGATGCCCCCGAGTTTACGTGGCAGCGGAGACAAGCTTCTTGACAACCACCTGATTGCGCCTGATATCGCCTGGTTCCTTCCTGGTTCCATCCTGGTCACTGGCTAGTGACCCAGACTCTGTCCCCTCTGCTTTCAGGTACTCTACATCTTCGATCCACCCTTGGATCCAACCGGACTCTTCTCTCCTGGCCACCTGCAGCATCTTCATCTCCAGGCTCCATAAAACTCCACGACGAAACCCGACACACTTTGGCACCTATGCACCCGCTTCCTGTGGGTGAGGTAACGATAAAACACCAGTGCTCCTGTAGTGGTTTACACCTCTAGTGTCCTAGTTTTAAGTGGCTAAATTCTAGTCCAGTCGGAAGACTTCCAAAACAGTAACTTTGTAACTTTTACGCATTATTGACTTTGCATTGGTGCTTGCGTGTGCTTTTAGCGCTGCACCCGAATCCCACGGGCCTCTCCCGTCCTAACTACTGTTAGACCAGTTTAGCCCCAGCGATTCCCAAGGCCCTAGGCCTTACCATTGTTCGAGAGGTGGTACTTATAGCATTATTTTAGTATATGGTTTTAGTGGCCACCGGGCCTATCAATAATTGTGCAACTTCTGTATCTTTAACTGTGCTTTTGATAAAACACGTGTGCCTCTGTCCTCATAAAGAGTACAGAGGATTATTCTAGTAATTAATAAATATATTTTTATAATATATAACTTGTGTGGTGTCCTTTCATTTGGTATTAAAAGAATTGCATATGCTAAAACAGCTGGCTTCACATGCCCTCTTGAGTTAAGCCTAAGACTGCTTATGTCCATGCTACCCCTAGGATAGCTTGTCTATAAGGTTGACTTTACAACCACCACCATAAGGGTTGTTTGGACTGATACAAGGTGCTCAATAGAATAGTGAACATCATACATCAGGCCAACTTCTCGCAGAGGGATTTACCGAGAGGCAGGCTACTACAAACAGTCACCCACAGTAAGCACATTGACATTTAGGTAACCATATAATATGGTTCAACATAGCCATTGAGGGGTACTGGTGGCTTCATAAACTATGAAGCAGAAGATTGAGTGATTTTTTACATGTCACTAGAAACCCAAGGTGGCAATGCTGGACCATATTATATGTTATCCACCATGTATATTTATGTTTTTTTTATATATTCAGTTTTTTTTGGGATAGTGCCCTTGAAAAATATGTTTTCTTCAAAGAACAACTAACAGTGTGCACTTACTGGAATTAGTATGTTTAGGTTTTGTTTATCTTTCTTGAATACATTGTTGAGGAATCAGAAGTCCATGGTGAGGTTCAGTAGATTTACCCATTTCCGGGGCTGCAGTGTTTACTGTATAGGTATGAATTTAGTGTAAAAACCAAACCATTTGCCTAATAATTTTAGAAATGTGCAGATTTCCACCATACATGTTGTTTTTAGTTTCAGTGGATGAAAGCAGTAACACCAGAGAAAGTGCTGCACAATTTTATTTATTCTTGCCTCAAACTATAGATAACTTTAGAACCAGGCAGAACCAGGCAGAACCAGGCAGAACCAGGCAGCCAGACTTGTTCTTAAACAACCTAGGCGGTGTTCCATCAGGCCTGGCCTAGAACAATTACACTGGCTGCCTGTATCTCAAAGAATCATGTTTAAGTCCGGCTGTATCATATATAAGAGTCTACAAAACATAGGGCCTCAGTTCATCAATCAGTTGGTCTCCAAATACAAGCCCACTCGCAATCTTAGATCCATCAATAAAGACTTGCTGGTTGTTCCCTCTTACAGGAGAAAGCGTCAGGGCGGCAGCTGTTTCCATTACTTAGCTGCTGTCCTATGGAACTCCCTACCACTTTCCCTTTGGCTCAGCCCAGACTTTCTAACTTTTAGACGTTCTTATAAAACTTGGCTGTTCAGACAGGCTTATTTTCAGTAAGTTGTTGTGTTAGGTTCCTACTTCAACAGCGCCATGAAGCCCACGGGCGTACGTGCGCTTTACAAAAAAACCGTAACATAACATAACATAACTTTGCCACATAATTTGGTCCACCATATTAGTACTGGCAATTTGTAAAGCTCTACTGAGTTGTTTAGAGGCTGTCATTAAGATGGTGAAATCCACATTTCACAAACAACCGGAAAATATTTCCCAAAATTCACAGCTCCGTGGGAATTCTGGGATTTTATACTGCTTAGGTTTGTGCAATAAAAAGCACTAAAATATGTAGCGCAAGCACACACACACACATTTTACATCTTGGGAGAATATGTGGTAATCTGTATAAACTCCTGTTTGCTTACTTTCTGATGTCTGGAAGTTGAACATCTGATGTATAGCAAGTCTTCATAAAGCAGTCTGGCACACTGTGACCTCTGTTTATATACGTTTATAAGCTAGAACCTGTACAGCCCTTCTTTTAATATTAGGATACTGCCCATGGAAAACTAGGGTAAGGAGCTCTGGGCGGACTTCAGGGGATATGTATGTTACATGTGTGGGTTAGGAGGAGCAATGCGTACCTCTGTACTGTTTCAATGGCTGGAAATAGGATTCCATTATACATACCATGTTTCTGAGTGAAAAAAAAGAAAATGGGGGGCGTAGAGGAAGGCCAGGCAGGGAAGGAGTCTGTAGGAAGATTCCTTAGGTTCTTTGAAGTGAGCCATTCTCGAAGGAGAGAGACAGATGTGTAGGGACAGTATCAGCTCCCATCCTATTTTATTCCCCCGACAAAAGTGTTACCCCGTGACAGACCAAGATGTAGCTGAGAGACCCATCTTTTGTGCCTTTGTTTTGAGGTTGTGTGACAGACAATTCAAAGTCCCGCCCTCTTTTTTTCTGACACATAAGTACAAAGACTGTAGCTTGACCAATCTGGCAGGGATAGCCACATGTTAGAAAGTGCCTGAAACTGGAGGCAGAGACAAGCTAGTAGAATACCCATTTTTGTCTACAAAACTCGGATTAATAGTGGGTAGAATTCCAGGTCACTGTACCAGAGTACTCATGGGCCAATGACAGGGCTCATCCAGGAAGTTGATCTCCAGAGCCAGGATCTCTGATCCCAGTTGAGATGCCTGCCTTATGGAGCCATAACCCCTATTGTCTTGTGACCAAGGTGACCAAGGGGCCTTTAAGGATTTAGGTCCTAAACCGTATCAAATAATAATATCTGCCTTGAGGGAAGAGGCTGCCTTAACCTGGAATGAGTGCTGCCAGAGTGTCTTTCATGGGGGCATCATCCAGAAAATGGGTGCCCAGCAATTCAGGAAGGAGAGTGAAACTGGCGGTTGGAGCTTATCACCTGGAGCAATAAGCTGAACACCCAGTGCAAATTTAAGTGAGTCGAGAGGGATTTATAAAGGCCAACATTGATTCCGCTGAGGTATGGTGAAAAAATAAACTGCTGAGGAGCTAGTTGTGGCGAATGGAAGAGCCCTCATTTATCTGGCTTTGTGTGTGTTCCCCATCCAGGCCTTGAGGGATGAGAAAACCACTGCAGTAAGGAACTCCCAACTGTGTCCAGCATTTTATTTGACATCTCCTGGGGAGTGAGGATGCCCCCGGGGGCCTAACATACCCCTATTTGAAGAAGGTGAGGAAGCTGCAGCATTAACATCCAGCTAGTGAGCCAATGGGTCTGTGCAAATTGACCCTGTTTAGAAGGAGCTTTCTCGTGCAAATGAGTGGTGGCCAGTCTCTCCCTCATTTGTCCATGCTCAGAGAAGCAGCTTAGTGGGCACGCAGAGAGAGCAGGAAGCACTAGTAAGGATACGATGTGTTCATTACCCTTGTGGCCAAAACACAAGTGTGCATAGGAACCCCACATAACAGGCAGGGACACCCACTTTAAGTTATCATACCAGCAACAAAGCAATCAGAAACAATAGAAAAGCTTTATCTGCAGGTACATAAAAGAAGATGGCCTTGGACAGGAGAAATAAAGGGTCCATGAAGCGCATGATGTTTGATTCAAGCAGTCTCTGAACCTAGCTTAGGTGAAGGTCTTGGGAGTGTAGATTCATTGTGTTTGTGGTTTTCAGAGGTTGCTAGGCAACCCTAAAATGTGGTTTGATAATTTAATGTGCCTTTGTGGTGAAATGTTTATTTCAATTGATGGTATGAAAACTGTGTCAATGTCACGCCTGCAGGTTTACGTTTCATTGGTTATCTGAAGGGTCTTCATTAGAAGACATTTTCAAATGTTCACTCTTTCCTTGCGATTACTGTTTGGTGTAGTATTTTGGCAACTGTGTGCTGAGTGCATATTAGATTTTATATGTAGTATTTACCTTTATGGGCATTCAAGTAATATTCCTATTAAAAGTGATAGCATTGACTGTGCAATGACTTATTAAGTATTGTTATGTAAGTCTGAACTCCGAGTTTCCAACCAATATCATCTCCCTGATGCAGCCTTTTGCTGCTCTATCATGCCTACCTTGCGATTCAAGTGCTGAAGGGGTGACCTTGTTTTCAATGAGGAGTGATAATAGTATGGGGGGGCGGTTTTTCTGTAAAACATTGATTAAAAGTCTACCATTTTATAAACTGGGTGGTGCTCGGCTCGTATGAGAGATGCGCTCCTCAACCCTACTTATTCACCCACATAACTGCACCCGTCCAACAAATGCTCCTAAGAGTTCGGCTGGGAACCTACATTTCAAAAGATCAAACCCCTGCATGGAAGCAAACATGGCCGACATCACTCTGCAGACTATGTGGCCAATCAGATGAAACACTGACTCATATATTGTGCATTTGTCCATCTTTGACTAATTTGAGACGTTATTATTTATTGCATATATTTCGTTTATTCCAAAGCAGATCATGTCGGCCTGCGGTCATGTTAGCATTGAACAGTCATCAGCTGCAGACAGCTTGCAGGGCCACCAGATTCTTACAGAAGGTGAGCCTCCTAATTCTGAAAAACGAACAAACGGTGACCAACGGCACAAATCAGAAGGCATGAACTGTAATTAATGGCCAAGAATATAGACTAAGCAATATTGCTTTTTATCTTTCTTTCTTTTTCCTTCAAAGCATAAGGACATCTTAGAATGTAACCGCACTTTTATTCAATGTTAGTTCTAATTCTTTTTTAATTCTAGCAAAATTGTAAAGGTTTTGATTAACCATACACAATAATTTTACTTTACCTTTACCATTTTATAAACAGCATAAAAAACACAATTTTGAGTAGAATCTTCTTTAATAGAAATCACGATATTTTTTCAACTAAAAATATGGAAATGGCAACACCAATGTGCACAGTCATAAAGGCAGTGAAGGTCGGCTACCCAGAAATGGTGGCTGCAGAACCTGGCTATAGGCTAGCCCTTGCATCCAAACCTCACTACACACAACCAAAGGCTGAGCATAGCAGGGGTAGGTCTCCCAAGAATGGATTTCCCATATGCACCAAAGACTTGCAGAGTGGAAGTTGAAAACTTGTCAGTCAAATTTGCTTAATTCGAGATAAAAACTCATAAAAGCATGATTATTAAAAAACATTCCTTTGTTACTACAAGGTGTTTACAATTTCCAACGTTTGGCATATTTGATAATACAATTAAAAATTAAAAAAGAGATGAATTTATCAAGGATAAAAAAGCATTTTGACAACACTAATTAAAAAGAAAAAAAACAGTGAAAAACAATCAAAATTCCTATGTTCACGGGATAATACTAGTGGACGCCCTATAGGCTCTTTCATTTGTTTTAAAAACATGATTAAACATTTAAATTTGCCAAAAGCATGTACAAGCTAAGGGGGCGCAAATTAATCACAGCAGAAAATCAATCACAACAGAAATTTTTTCCTGATCGCCCACGTCCACCCCAGGTATTTAGCAACCGCAACTGTGATTACCGGTAAAGTGCTAGTGCAGATTAATCTTAATGCCACCGTGCTATCCCTAGTACCTAACAATTTGCACATTGCCTTTAACCAAATACCCCTGGGGGTTGTATACGCTCTACACACAAAAAAAAGATGGGCGATGGTCTCTTTTTCATTTTTACAAGCCGGGCACATATTGGAATTACCTTCAGCCCATCTACCGGTTAAGGATCTTATAGGGAATGACCCTGCTCTGAGCTGAAAGTAGAGCTTCCTGTCTCCGGGTTTTGTGATGCCATCCCAATAGGGCTCTAGACTGGGCGAGGATTTGATTTCCAGGAAACAACCCTCCGTAGTAGCGGGATCAGCGCCATTCCAATTCCGGTAGGCAACCATTTCCCAGTACTTTTCTTTTAGGGTGTTTTTAGATGGAAACAGAGCTACCTCAGGGTTCTCCCACAACCCCTGCATGCCCATTTCCGCTAAGGTTTTACCGAGCTCCTTCAGCCAGATTATCTTGTGGAAATCATCTCTTTTGATTACGTCCAGGAATCCCTGGGCATAGTGGGCAAGTTCAGGATTGACCCAGATGCGACGCCAATATAGTATAGGCCGTAATCTAGCCATATCTACTAGGGCCTTCCTACCTAGATCATATCGCAATGGTTTCATCGGTGTGCTCTTAGGGAGACTGACAAGATTGCGCAAAAATTTGTTTTCTATAAGTGTTAATGGTATTAAATTATCATAGCCCCATATCTCAGCACCGTAGAGTGCCAAGCTAAGGGCTTTCTTGTGCTCTCGAATTATAGCTCCCGCATTTTGGAGCAGTTTTAAAGTCGCCATTTCTATGTGTTTCTTCCACTTAACACCCTTTGCCACATGGATGCCCAGATAGATGAAGTCCGACACCATTTCCAACTTTTGCCCATTCATAAAGAAATTCCCTTTGAAACTGTAATGCGGGTTGAACGCCATGAGCTTTGTTTTAGCTACATTGACTTCCAGCCCACGGTCAACACAAAATTCCTCAAAAATCTTCAGGGCTCGTTGAAGGCCACTAGGAGTTTTAGATAAAATAAGCGTACCATCCGCAAATAATGAAATAGGAGTCTTCACTCCAGCCAAAGTAGGGGCAACTACACCTCCCAGAAGCATACGTTCTACTACCCCGTTGATGTACAATGAAAAAAGCGTGGGGGCCATAGCACAGCCTTGGCGCACCCCACGCTCTACCGGAAATTCGGGAGTAACTTGCCCATGTCCCCCCACTGGATTTTTGCACGGTTTGACTCATGCAGCCTCATCACTAGCGTTAAAATTTCTGGTGGCATGCCCACCTTGCTTAACACAATCCACAACTGAAACCGTGGCACCAGGTCAAATGCTGCCCGTAAGTCAATAAAAGCAGCGTAAATGCTGCCTTTTCCTAGTACTACAGTCTTCCAGTGAAGTAAGGTAAAACGAAATATCTGGTCAGTAGTGCTAGTTAATTTGCGAAAGCCAGCCTGGAAGGGGGACAGGATGTTTTCACCTTCTACCCAATCTAATATTTTCTCTAGGGTCATTTTTCCAATCACCTTTTGTACCATGTCAATCAGGCTAATAGGAGAAAGTGTTCCCTGGGTTATGTTTACTACTGGGGAATATTGTCACCACGTCCACATACTATTCCTATCTATGCCTAAATCCATCCGCTTCTCATTCATGCAATACTTGTTGAGTAATAGTAGAACCACAAAGGCAAAATTTATATGAAAAAATCACAGTATTTATTGGAAATATATTGCTATTAAAAACACATGAATTCATCAAGTTAAAATTTAAAAGTTAAAAAATGACACTTTCTTAATACAGTGCCTAATGCTCATCAACAATTCAAGCACAGTGACTTTCTCAAAATATACAAAACAAAAATTAAAACATTTTATATTTATCCCCTTAGGTTGCCGACGCGTTTCGGTGGATTCGGCTGTGCGCCCCACCTTCTTCAGGACTATTTAAAAACACAATAATCTGTGAATAGAGAAATCCAGAATAAAAATACATTCTATGGTGCCGTGTATATTTTACATATCTGCATCTCTGCTGTTTGTGGTCCTGCTATCTGTATTAGCCCAAAACCCTCTACGTTCTACCCCTTGGGGCCAATACTGTAAATGTAAAATATAAATTGATACTTGTATAGCGCACTACTCACCCGCAAAGGTCTCAAGGCGCTTGTACGAATACCGCTGTGGAACCCATCCTGGCTTTCCCTGTGAGGTGTCCACTCCTGGGCACCCCAAGGTGGAGGCCATGCATCCTTAGCGTTGTGGAGGCCGTTGTGTAGATTAAGCAAGCTATTGCCCAGAGTTGCAGAGTGGGAATACATGATAGGAATAGGCACCAAGGCGAGAATTATCAGGTCCGTGGAATTTTTGAGCCCAAGACGCGCCGAGGCGGGGAATTGAACCCTGGTCCCGGGCTAGACCTCTGCATCAGGGTCTGCCGCTCTAACCATTGAGCCACACTTCTCCAATACTCAATCATACCTCCTTTCTTCTTCATATTCTCTCAATTTGATGCCCCTGTTTATCTCTATTGTTATTTCCACACTCATTCGCTTCCCTCATTCTTCCACAAAGAAGATTTTATAACGGTGCATACCTCAACAAAATCTGATACGTATCCCTTTAGTCAATTTTAGTTTTTCTTCCCCACGGGTTGTATTCAATCACACACTTAGGGAGATACATCTCATTAATCTCTTGCTTCTCTATTTTCGTATTCTAATAAGTAGCAGACCTTACTCAAAACACACCTGTAGTGTTCTTTTCTTGATATATTGCGGTTCTTTCTTTATAGTAGTTTCCGCTTTTATTTTCAAACACGATCTGAAACTATGAGGGGAGACTACTCAATTATTCAGTTCCCCCATTTCCAAGTAGTTGCTTTCTAATGATTATTGTTTTTTGCTCACCTCATTAATTCAATTCACCTTCTGAATTTTATGTGCAGTCACCCGATATTTCTTTTTGCAAAGCTAGTAAGGTAAAGGAAATGGATGCTTTTAATCCCTTATCTCCTTCTCTATCAATATGCCATATTCTTATGATTCCTAATTATTCATAAACGCTCACCTTTTCTATTTCAGTCCGAAAACCTTATTTAGATTCCTTCTAGGTTTTCTGTTATTTAGGGCTTTATTCGTTATGCCGCAACATGGGAGTTCTTTACCTGAAAGACATACATTCAGTCGTTTGTCTCCCTCACGCTGATATGGCGCCAAGGGGAATTCCGCCCGCACGCATGCGGTTAAGAAAGCTTCATTTTTTAACTTGATCAATCATGCCATTTGTTTAGCGCACTACTCACCCGGGAGGGTCTCAAGGCGCTTGGGGGGAGGGGTATGCTACTGCTCGAACAGCCAGGTCTTGAGTTGTTTCCTGAAGGCGAGATGGTCCTGGGTCAGCCGAAGGTGGATGGGGAGGGAGTTCGAAGTCTTGGCAGCCAGGTAAGAGAAGGATCTTCCTCCGGCAGTGGGTCTTCGGATGCGTGGTACGGCTGCGAGGGTGAGGCTGGTGGACCGTAGCTGGCGGGTGGGCGTGTAGAAGGTCAGGCGGTCGTTGAGGTACTTGGGGCCCAGGTCGTGGAGAAACTTGTGTGCGTGGGTGAGGAGCCGGAACGTGATCCTCTTGTCGACGGGGAGCCAGTGCAGGTTCCTCAGGTGGCTGGAGATGTGGCTGCGTCGGGGGACATCCAGGATGAGTCGGGCGGAGGCGTTCTGGATGCGCTGGAGTATTTTCTGTAGCTTGGCTGTGGTTCCGGCGTAGAGGGCGTTTCCGTAGTCCAGTCGGCTGGTGACGAGTGCCTGGGTGACAGTCTTCCTGGTCTCGGTCGGGATCCAGCGGAAGATCTTGCGAAGCATACGCAGGGTGTTGAAGCACGATGAGGAGACAGCGTTGACTTGTCTGGTCATCGAGAGGGAGGGGTCCAGGATGAAGCCCAGGTTGCGTGCGTGGTCGGTTGGCTTGGGTGCGGTGCCCAGGGCTGGGGGCCACCAGGAGTCGTCCCAGGCGGAGGGCGAAGATCCCAGGATGAGGACTTCCGTCTTGTCCGAGTTCAGTTTCAGGCGGCTGTCCTTCATCCACTCGGCGACGTCTTTCATCCCTTCGTGTAGGCAGGTTCTGGTGGTGTCGGGGTCTCTGGTGAGGGAGAGGATCAGCTGGGTGTCGTCGGCGTAAGAGATGATGTTGATAAATTCATGTGTTTTTAATAGCAATATATTTCCAATAAATACTGTGATTTTTTCATATAAATTTTGCCTTTGTGGTTCTACTATCACTCAACAAGTATTGCATGAATGAGAAGCGGACGGATTTAGGCATAGAATGGAATAGTATGTTGATGTGGTGACGATATTCCCCAGTAGTAAACATAACCCAGGGAACACTTTCTCCTTTGATCATACTCTACCCAGTTCCTGTGGGTCCAAAGGGTACTCTCTTTCCTGTAATTCCCAGGCTGTGTTTTATCGCCTTTCTTATATACAGGGATTATTACGGCCCTTTGCCATGACTTTGGTACTGGCGCCCCTAGAGCCACGGCATTGGCCAGCTTCATGATATACAAGCCCCAGTGTATTTTATCGTGGAGAAAAAAATCCTCTGGAACCCCGTCAGGTCCTGGTGCCTTTCCCCTCGAGACAGATTTAAGGGCCACTGCTACATCATTGATATTAAAGGGAGGGTCTAGACATAAGGTGTTATTAACAGATTCTCTATACCTATCCTCAGTGCAGCATGCATATTGGGGACCAACATGGTCTACCCAGCTATTCTGTGTTACATAGTTTATAGGTGGGTCTGGGCGGCCTCCTTGCCCCCACTTAACAATACTCCAGAAGAGTTTAGAATCCTTTGCAGTACTGGCTAATTTAAGGTCTTGCCTGTGTTGCTCGTCCCATAATTTTTTTGCCGTATATAAACTTTTCTTATAATCCTGCCTGGCTATTCTGACAGCATGCGGGTCTCTTCTTTTAATTGCAGTTCCTAGGGATGTTCTTGCAGATCTACAAGCATCGTTGTACCACCCCACTCTTTTTGGACGCATATTTTTGCCCCTTGGCTTTGTTACTACCTTAAAGAAGTGACCCCTTATGTTTTCAAAAAAGCTTTCTTGGAGATTGGTAATTTCCCACAGGTCACTCTCATTCTCTGCCCTAGCTTTGATACCCATGGTGGAAATAGTTTTATTCAGCTCCTCACTAATATTCTTCAAAACCCTACTATTCATCATGACTTGGGCCCACCTGACCTGCCACATGCCATTTGTTGGGACAATCTCAACTAGGGCCTCCTCGACCTTAATCAATCCCCCTGTCTCCCCCCCCCCCCCCACAGATGATGGATAATGCATAGGGGGTTATGATCACTCTCTTGCCTAGCAACTACCTTCATGTCCTTCATAAGATGCCAAATTGCCATATTACAGATAACATGATCAATCCTGCTTTTTGAGCGACCATTGTCAAATGTGTTTTCACCTTGTCCGTCACTCACAGTTCTACCGTTCAGTGCTCTAAGCCCTCTTTCACAACATATTGCATTAATCTGGATTATACTATCTGTCCATCTGTCTATCGGTTTTAGATCCAATTTAGGAATCCCCCACTGGGAATCCTCTTCTTCTCCTGAATACCAATCTTCTACTGTAAGTGGCTCAAAGGTCATGTTTAAATCGCCAGCGATTATCAGATTATTCTTGCTTGGCTGTAAGCCAATGAGGTGATCTAAGGCTGCCAGGACCTGAGATTTCCCTCCACCTGACCCTCTAACATACAAGTTGTAGATGTCCAAAGTACCCAAAGAGCCCGCTGTTAGCCCAATCATTTGGATATCTCTGTTCTTAGTCAGGAGCTCGACTACTCTATTAAATAGATCTTGTCGTAACCAGATAGTTAGCCCCCCTTTCGGCAGCCCTTTGGGTCCTTTAAGTGCAGGCACGAAAAAAATCAAGAAACCCTGAAGGAACTGGGGCTCGCAGGCCCAGGTCTCTTGGAAGAGACAGATATCAAAACCGTTTATAAAAGAAAGCCGTTCAGGTGATTGTAATCTTGTGCCCAGTCCCGCAATGTTTCAAGAGATTATCTTATCCCCATCCCCATTAATGGCTTGCAATGGTCCTGTGGTTGCTAAAATAGGTATACTGAAATCATTTACCCTTACAGGTTCCATTCCTATGTTTAGAACTAGGTCTGGGGAAGAGAATACCATCCCAACCATAGCGCTGGGCTCATCGCCATTTGCTAGGCGATCCCCTGTCTGACCCTCATAATTAATCCCCTCACCCCCCATGTAGGTGACATCAGAATTGCGCTCTCTATACCCCGATATTTCGTTAGACATTTCACCAGTCCCATTATTTAGCTGTCAATCTATGGCTTCCAGCCCAGAGCTGCTATTCCTGAGCCTGTTTTTAAATGAAGACATAAGGGGGACGCGTGAAAATGGAAGAGGGGGCACCTTCCTCAGCTGAATGCCTGAGAAAATTGGCGGGCTAGATCTAAATTCTAGTTGGAATAGTTTCTCAGCTAAATCCTCGGTGCACAGTGTTAGTTCAATGACATCATGACTTTCCCCAGGGTGACTCAGTCTCGTTGCTTTTACTATGTCGTCTCTTATGACCGATCGACAGCCTCTGACGTAACACAGCCAGTGTATGTCTTTGTTCATCAGAGAATCTACCCCTTCCCTGAGGCAATTAATCCTCCTGTCTTGCTTCGGGACGTTAGTCATTTAAATTTTGTTAGTAGGAAAGTTACCCTTCATATGCACCTCCCCCCTGTCGAGCTCCAAACTACAATTTGATGTCCCCTTTCTTTGGTAATTAGGGATGCTACTTTGTGGTGCCCCTGCCGTTGATCCTGTTGCCTTTTGTTGAGCAGACCCCACTGGGCCACTGGTCCCCCTAGTGCTCCTCAGGCTCCTCTGCTCACTAGTTATAGACTGATTTTCTGGTCTACTTTTCATCGGGGAACCTTGTCCCCTACTTGTGGTGGCTTTAGTGATACATGGCCAACTTTTCGCATCTCCTTCTACAGGACGAGTCGGGCGTACTTTACTACCTATTGAGTCACGTTTCCCTAAGGATAAATGGGTTCCTTGGGTGGGTTTGGTTGGATAGGCAATAGGTTTCTTTTGAGCGGCCCCAGATTGAGACCAGGGATCGCCAGGGGTAGGTTTTATTGTTGAGGTTAAGTTAATAATTAATGTTTTCATGACCTCAATCTCATCTCTCAGTAATGAGACTAATTTGACTAAGTCGCTAATAGTTCCCAAACTATCTTTAGTGCTTATGAGATCACAGTCATCTCCTGTTCTTGTAGTTTGGGGGAAGTTAGCTTCTCGACTAGAGATAGTATTCGACTCCCCATGCTGTATGTCCGCTAGTACCGTAAATCTGTTAGAACATAGAATGGTGTCATTATCAGTTACAATTTGGACAGTAGCTCCTCCATCTTGACCAGGGCTTCTATCGCCAGAATAACCACCCTTCCTGCCCCCCCGGGAAAATCCTTTCTCTCCTTGACGTGGTAGATTAACTACAGCGGATTTAGTCTGTGATCGAAACATGTCGGGTATAGTGATAGGTGGACCTACTGGCTCTTGCACAACAGTCACCACCCCACCCACCACTTCAGTAGAGCCCAACATCCTGGGGGTCCCCATTTCCACAGTCAAAATTTCGTGGCATTCATCGACAACAGAGTCAATCCTGTCAAGGATACAGTTCATGGCTGCATGTTTTGGTGCTCCCTTCGATTTCTTTCTTTTACTCTGTTTTGGTGGTTTCGCCGACTCACTCGACCCCCCCCTCCTTCCATTGATTTGCGCTTACCCATGTCTTAACCAACTTTCAAAGAAGACGTGGTTTTTGTTCGGACCATGTTGTGACCCTGCTTAACTTAGAGTTAATAGCAAGAAAGTTTCTCTGGGGAGCCCTTCCAAGCCCTGAATTCCCCTGCTGCCTCACCCAAAGGCTTGCAAACGCCGATTGGTGGGCAGAAGTATGGAGATGTTAATGGTGTAGCCCGGCCCGTCCTCCTACGTCCTCGGATGGCCACAGACTAAGCATGGGCGGATTTTGCGAATTGGCAATCCGCGAAATTGCGTATTTACGGATTGGCAATCCGCAAAATCCACGAACTCTCGCAAATGTGCGGATTTTTTTTTTGTGTTCGCAAGGGTTTCTGCCAGTTCGCGAGGGTTTTGTACCAGTTCGCAATTGCGAACTTACTTGTCGGCTCGCAACGGCCGCGACTATGTTGTTTCTACGTCTGGTTCATCAGCACAGGTTCACAGCACCCTTTGTTTCACCACTGCCACCCTCTGGTACACCCATGCCACCCTCTGGTACATCACTGCCACCCTCTGGTTGGTTTATCACTGTAGATTATGGGGGTCAAAAAAAGCAAGCACACCTGCCCTGCTTCAACTGACATGAATTAATTTGGGGTTGATTAATGTGTCACTGAATTTAAACTTCCAGTCTGGCTGGCACCTGCTTCCTTATCTCTAATTTGCTTTCTGTTGCAGTGCGCAGTTTCACAGGACCTTTGTGGCCTATAGTTGCAAGTAGGCAACTGATCTCTGAAGGGGCCCCTCAGGAAGCACTACAGGGAATGGTTGCTAATGATTAGATTGAACTTTTGCACCTGCTGAGTGCTTTCAGTGTTGTCTGTAATTGCTTTCTGTTGCAGTGTAATTTTTTTAACAGGACCTTTGTTGTATACTTGTAGCTATTCTCTGAGCCTGCTGTGAGGGTCAGAGCAGGGTCATAGAATAGTTGCAAGTAGGCAAATGAACTTTGAAGGGACCCCTCAGGAAGCACTACAGGGAATGGTTACTAATGATAAGATTGAACTTTTGCGCCTGCTGAGTGCTTTCAGTTTTGCAAAAATCCAAATATCCAGCAGCATCCACAAAAAGTAATCCTTCCAGGTCAAGATCCAAATCAAAGTGACCAGCACATATAGAAAGCACTGGGAGGAGACTGCTGGACAGGAACAGGAAGTTGAAGACTGTGGGGCACTTCCTTCCACCCCCCCCCCCAAAATGGACTCCTTGCAGAGAAAAAGTGCAGGCAAATGTCAACCTGAGGAGTTATTCTGATAAAAATCATAATTTTCAAGGTTTATGCTGCCTGCTGGTGGATTTCTCGTGCGAAATTGCAAATTTTGCAATCTCGCAATTGCGAGATTGTCGCTGCCCGCCGCATCTACGTGTTCGCAAGTGTTTACTTCCGCGAAATTGTATAGTATTCTAGTTGGCAAGTGCGACCAAGCAAAAAATCCGCTTCGCACGGATTTTACGAGTTTTCGGTAAGTTCGCTAGAGTTTGCGGATTGCGAATTTGCCGAAAATCCGCAAAATCCGCGAGCGGAACGGATTTTATGCCCATGCTTACCACAGATGGCCTGCCCTTTGCCCGGGCTTCTCCCGGGATGCTCCCACACGCTCCCGCGATGCGGGTGATAACGCCGTGCTTTAAGCGCCTCCTGGCGCGATTATCCCGTTGGCGGCTTCCGGCCGCGTTGCAAGCTGGAAGTGGTAGTTCCCTGCTCACAAGGCCCCCCCCACACAGCGGCCGCACACAGATGTTGCTAAGGAGCGGCGGCGGGGGGAGAGCGAGTGCTGCGGCACAAGGCAACGGGACCGGCAGGAAAAGCAGAAGCTGGCTCCAGGTCAAAATGCCCCCAATAAGACAGGTAGGGGTCAGCAGTGATCAATGGTGGTTCTGACAAGGTCCCCGCTCCCTGGTGGTAACGCTGTGCTTTAAGCGCCTCCTGGCGCGATTATCCCGTTGGCGGCTTCCGGCCGCGTTGCAAGCTGGAAGTGGTAGTTCCCTGCTCACAAGGCCCCCCCCACACAGCGGCCGCACACAGATGTTGCTAAGGAGCGGCGGCGGGGGGAGAGCGAGTGCTGCGGCACAAGGCAACGGAACCGGCAGGAAAAGCAGAAGCTGGCTCCAGGTCAAAATGCCCCCAATAAGACAGGTAGGGGTCAGCAGTGATCAATGGTGGTTCTGACAAGGTTGAAAACTTGTTAAATACATGAGTATGTGGCATATGACCTTTTCCAGACTTGCTACTGTATCTCTTGTGTCTGGACTTCACTTATGTTTTCTTTTCTCAGGCGCAGAAAACTTAGTTGCATACACGGTGGCAAATGAAATTGTTTCACCCCACCAAGTGGAACCCTCACCAACAGAATACGGTAAGGGTGGAGCCCATTTAAGCATTATAGATCCTGATGAATGCCACAGACCCTTCGGGACCAGTAGGCAGAAACATGTTGACCACTTGTAGTATGGTGGGGGGACAATAAAATCCCCATCACACCGACCATTGTTTTTAAACACCATACAGATGCCAGTTACATTAAAATAAGTATGACACCTGTAATGGTTTTTTAACTTCACTTTTTGTAAGGGCCCCCACTTAGCTTTAGAAGTGTATACCTGTCTTCAGGTGTATGCCCGCCCTCTATCAATCCAAATTTTTCGAGGGCGAGGACTGGTTAATGATAAAGCATGACATCAGGTGGTGTGTGAGATCAGTATTTCATTTTTTGTGAGATGCCTGCACTCACAAATCAATAGCGGTACACAATAGCACTTAGGTCACTATACTAGGAGTGGCTCTTTTGTGGTAAACATTATACTTTGGAGGCCGCCTCTCCTAGCACCCTGTGCCTCTAGTTCCCTCCCTCAGGTCCCCTTTGAGTTTTTGTGGTAAAATGCTATATTCTGTATGCCTGAACACAAAGGTGCTCAGGCGTATGTGTTTGCTTTCTGCACTCAGGGGCCAAATTGGCATTACAGAAGGCAGCACAGATACTTGCATTGCCCCTAATGCAGCACAGATAGTGTCAGTGGACATGTGGTTCCAATGGTATCCTAAATGAAGATTCCCTCTTGCATGGAAGTGGGTGCCACCTGCACAGTGAAAGATGGACCAGCTCATTGACTCAGGCGGCCTGCCTTTCACTAATGCACTGCTCCTGGGGAAGTGTGTGTTGGCAGATGCCCTGGGGCAGCACTTTATCAGTAATAGGGGGCACTGTCCCTGTTTGTGCCCAGCGCACTTAGTTAAGATGACCACAAACCGTGAGCGTGCACCTTTACGGTAATATGGCCCCAGGTTGTTCATGACGTTTTGTTTCAGGAAGAAAATTATGTAATTTGGCTACAAGATGTCCCACCAAATCCTGTCCCAGTCATGTAACACTGCAGGACCCACTTCTCCGTCCTGTGGGTTGAAGGACTTTGAAGCCAATTCGTCAAACCATCATGTTTCTGGTCGTGTAACCTAGTTAACATTCATACATTTGGGATGAATTTTTTGTTCCTTTTACCCTGCCAGTGTACTGCCATTATACTGGCCCTTAATGATTTGTCATTTTCAGGACTTACTGGTTGTTCCCGATGACTCCATGGTTGGCAGAAAGTTGTACTCTGGTTCTTTAATGGTTGATTTCTAAATACAAGATGGTTGCTATTGACTTCTGGGTTAATGGTCCTTCACTTCAGGGTTAAAAGTGGACCTGACATCTTTTAAGCCAGTGCTAGCTTCTAGTTTAGTAGTTGGTGGATTGTTCCTCAACCAACTACTTCCCTCACTAGGCTCCCTTCTTTTGTGTGCACCTTTTTGTGCTTTTAAAGCGCAATTCAGGTTCTTTTGTTGTTGCTTGCTGCATAACTCTCTCCAGTTTTTTAAATCTTTACCACTAGGCGCAATTTACCAGGTGCCACCTGTTTCAGGTTGCCCTCAGGACACATTTTGATAAGAATATCTGCTTTTGGTTTACCCTGAATTCTATTAAGTTTGTCTTGTGTTATTATGTCCTTACATTACAGGAGGCGGTGTGCTCATGACCTACCAGAGATGCTGGATATTTTCTCTGCCCCCCCAACCCTGTTTACCCTGTATCTCTTTATCGTTCATTCCGACCTTCTAGAGAGCAAATAGGTTGAGAGCTTTAGGAAATTGGGAGCCTCGTGGTTAATCTGCAGAGTTCACTGCGCTGATCATCGCAGGCCCTTCACGTGTCCATACGTCCAGCAGTCACTGATGGTTCCAGGCTTGGAAACATTGCTCAGTAGATCACTTCTGGTGGCTTGTGTAGTTCGAATTTGTCGCTTTTCTCATGTTTGCTACAGCCCCAGCCTGGTGGGCCTTGCACAGAGCCTCCACTAAACATGCCGATTATCTAGCAACTCTACAGATCTGACAGTATAATCACTATTTGTTCCCCTTTGCCGCATATCCTGAATACATAACACTTTGTGCACAGAAAAAGAGTTATTTTTGTTGTTTGTAGATGAATGTGTTTGCATCTTTTGTAATCATTAGAAAGTTTTAAGGACTGAAAAGACAACTACAGGACATAATCACTCAATGCTTTCAATAACATCATACAACAAGGCATGTGTACTTTAAGTATTTCATTGTCAGGTTGCTTTTCAGCCTACACAAAAGCGTATGTTTCGCATTGTTTTCTGCCCAGGAGTGAAGTGCATCTATATTAAAGGAAGGAGGACAATGTTCTTTTTAACAGCACTCTGCGAATGCTTACAATAATCTCTTTTGAATGCAAATGGATTCATCTCCAGAAAAGTTTTGATGGGAGGAGGTGGTGAGGGATTGGTTTGAAGCAAATTGTCATCCATAGAGTAGATGTCAATAACAGATGCTGATGTTCAACTTTCCTTTCCGAGGAAGGGCTTGATTTGCTGAACGAAAGACCCTTCTAGCCATCTTCCATTGAAATCATCAAAACATGCTCTGTTGGAGATATCAGAATAATTTCAGAAAAGTATAGACTAATAATCATAGGTATGTATGCCCAGGGCCGGACTGGGAACCTCAACCGGCCCTGGTAAAGTGCTTGGCTGCCCCCCCCCCCCCCTCCCCCCCACTCAGGGGGGTGGTGGGAGGTGCCGCCGAGCTCTTTGCTGGGGCCGGTTTTCAGCCGATTTTGTTACAGGGCCGATTTTGCAGCTAATGGCCCTGTAACAAAAACGGCCCCTAGGGGCTCAAAACCAGCCCCCACCCGTGCGGCGCAGGTGGGGATTGCCCAGTGCCCGCTATGGTCAGTCAGGCCCTATGTATGCCTCATGCAACTCACACTGGCACAAATTAGTTGAGATAACACCATATTTCTCTGTTGTAAGACGTAGGAGAAGCTATATCGTTCGCCCAAAAACATTCAGGGCCAGATTTATCAACGGTTTTGCATCCCTCTTGCAAGGGGGTGCAAGGTGACACAAAATATAGAATGAGATTTATCAAGCCATGCAAGGCCACCTCACGTGGCCCGGCGAGGTTCGGTAAATCTAGAGTAACGCAAGGCTGCACCAGTTGCTGCCTTGAGTTACTTTGCCCAGGGAAACGTTCCATGGATGAGTGAGGGTGCTCCCATGCATCCACCAATTGATTTTGGTGCATTGCCAAGACCTGCAAATGTTTCAAAATGCTACGTCTCACGGGAGGCGCAACAGAGAGAACTATGTTGCTTATTCTTAGTTTTTTCCTCTTTCTGCATGTGCAAACTTCTGCAGCACACATAGAAAGAGGAAAAAGCATCAGAGGATTCTTTTTGTGCAGGAAGGTGTCCCTTGGTGCAAGGGTGTCTACGTTGGCACCAGGCAACACATAGTGCACCAGCGCAAGGAGGGGACAGGAATGCACCATATAATGTTAAATATGGCACTTTCCTGTCCTCTTACTGTCAAGCAACACAGCGCAGCAAGGTGTCTTGATGCTCTGTGTTGTGTGACATTTTGATCAATATACCCCTCAATTCTAATTACACACCTCCATAGCAATAACTGTAAAACAGTCAGCAAACATAACTTCAAACAACATCCACTGGGGTACCATCTTAAGCCCCATCCTTCATCAAACGAATTTGCAATCTTTTTTAGTGCAGCACTAACACAAATTCTGCACAGGTTGTAATGTTGTATCACCTTTAAGGATAATTCATCGAGAACGTCCGTAAAAATAAGTTATGGCCAATGTTCTAAATATAAAGTACTAGTGGTTGGGAAAAATCAAACTCAGGAGACAGATGCTTTTAAAGGGCAAGAAATAAGATAAGGTCAAAGGGCCATATGTATCAAAATCCTCATTTGCGATTCTCAAAAAGCGATTTTTAGCGAACCACTATTTGAGAATCGCAAAATGCTATGTATGTAGGATTTCCAATAAATTTTGCGAATCCTACATATTTCTTAATTGTGAATCTCAAATTGCGATTCGCAATTAAGGAATACCTCCCCATTCATTCCTATGGGCCTTGAGGCCCGTAGCAATGAATGGGAAGACATTCTCAATTTGCGATTAGCAAATAGAGAATCGCAAATTGAGAATGCAATTTCAAGGGTGCAAGGGTGTCAAAAGGACACCCTGTTGCACCCCTGAAATAAGCATGGGTGCACATGTGGGTGCACATGTGGCGCACATACATGCCCTGGTGGTATTTTGCTATTTCTTAAGGCCAAATTGCACTTTTTTGGTGCTTCTTACATTGCATTTAAGGAATCCTTAAATGTAATCGCAAAGTAAGGAATCTCAAATTTTGCAATTCCTTATTTTGCACGCAGATTTGCCTCATACATACCACTAAGCAAAATTGCGAATTTCGGCATTTGCGATCACAATTTCGCTTGATACATATGGCCCAAAATCTTTGATTACTTGAGTATATGTTTTTCGACCCCCGGTAACTGGTCGGAATGGGTTCTCAAGTCCCAGATTATCTTTCCAGCATTATAATACCTTTACAAATTCAAAATGAGCAATCTGATTGTAGTTGCGTAACATAATATTTAAAGTCCCCCTTCAACAGAACGTGATGAGGACTCCTGAGTCTCCCATACGTCACAGATATTCATTGGCCTTAATTGATGTCCATGGGCAGGCATCACCAATTTATTTTTCTCTATTTGTAAATCATTTCTTTTTGCTTGTTGCTTGAGGGCTATGAGTCCCAACTGGGGGACGCAGGGCAGGCCCATCCGGGGAGTAAAGAAAAATAATGGAATGACAATTCACATATTGGGGTGGTGGAGGCCTCGGGAGGTGTTTTCTCTTGTCCTTGTCTTTTTGGCCAGATTCATTGTTACTGTACAGCTGATTTGCATTGCGAGTGGGAGGCCTCGGTGCAGACGGGCCCATTTGCACTTGTAAAGAGCACAAACACTTGAGTTCAGCGCCCTTGAGCCACACTAAGGGGCTTATTACAATGTTGGGTGGACACTGTCATTGATAGAGGTCCAACCGACCTCTGGTCAGCGGTCCCGACCGCTTAATTTTGATGCAACCGCTCATAATGTGGTCACAAGCTCCCATAAACAAAGGGAGTTTGTATTCATCCCTGCACCACGTGGCAGGCACCTCACAATGCTTGCCACATGGTGCAGAGATGAATGGGAACGGGTCACAGCTGCGACCCTTGGCTTGCCCTTTGCGACCCCTGGGACTGTACTTGTGCCCCCTGGCTCAGAGGAAGCAAGACTTGAGACCCTCACGGGTATGTAGCACGCTTTACAAATGGAAATGATTGATTGATTGAAGACAACATCAAGAACAGAAAGAGTAGATCTCACCCTTGCCCTACCCTACAGCAGCATGCCTCTGAGTAAATCTTTAGTTTCCATAACTTTTCATGCAATGGCCTGCCTACAGTAACCTGATCTGTCTCTCACTGGCTAAATTAATCTGGGGCAGGGCACCGTGCATCATGCACCCTCTTTCCTTTGTCTGCCGTATTGGTTAACCTTTATGGACCCCTCTGTAGTGTCTTAGATAAGGGCCTTGCTAGACAAACACACTGAGGCATACAGCACACGTCAGGTAGTGACCGGCAACTAACTGGCCACGTCCAGGGACCCCGGGCTATTTATTAAGTTACACACGTGCTGGCGGAGCGTACGCTGGGCCAGCCTACTATCATTACGTAGCCGGATCAGAGTGGACGGCACCCCTTTCACAGGGGTGACATGGACCAGTTCACAGGGGACAACATTACATTCCTCCTTTACCCAAAGAACAGAAACCATCACATTGCATTAAGAAACAAAACATCAAATGTAAACATAAGTCCATGACAAACTGAGTGTTTATGGAACAGTCTTACTTGATCTGCTGGTATCACTGTGTCTCCCGTCAGGAGGGCGATATCAGGCAACAAAGTCTTGGTACTTCTGAGACGGCTTCGGGTGAGGCCGCGGCTGTATCTGATTGGGGAAGACGGGTATGCTTCGGCTTGGTGGTCATTCTCTTGTGTTGGCTGACTACCTTGAAGGTCCTGATCTTGGGCTTTGTCAGGAGCGGGGGCATTTTGACCAGTTTCTACGTTGATGACTGTGGGGCGGTTGTTACTTCCTCCGGGCCGGTGAAGGCTGCCCGGCTCCACCGTTGCTGGTTCATCGGGTAGTGGAAACTCCTCCACATTGTCATCTAGGATCTTTCTGAAGAACAATATGTTAAGGGTTACCTTTTCAGGTCCCCGGGCTGCCGTCACCATAGTGCCTTTGATGTTGGTTACAGTCCATGGGTCCAGTTCAAGTGGCATTCTGAACTTTCCGCCGGAGTGAAGGTCCCTCACAAGCACTCTGTCGCCGACAATGATTGGGCTTTCCGTTACATGCCTCCTCCGGGATGCCTCCTGGTTGGTCTTCGTCCGCTGTGTTAGTGATTGGTTCGGATGATCCGGGGGTTCTGCCCACAATGGATGGTGCGGGATGGTGTGGGATGGTATCCGTCACCACTCAACCAAAACACAGGCAGCTCGGGGAGATGCCGGTGGTGCAATGGGGTGTGAGGCGATATTCTCAGAGGAACTGGTACAAGGCTTGTTCTAGGATGTGGCCATCGGCTAAAGCTATTTGGATCGTATTTCTTAATGCCCACATCAGCCGTTCCACTTCCCCATTCGCCTGGGGCCACCTGGGGGTCACCCGGCGGTGCTTGATCCAATGGGATGATAGGAACTCAAGTAGTTCAACGCCGGTGAATGGTGAGCCATTGTCTGTACGGAGTTCTCCAATTAAGCTCTGGGTTGCCACGATTTTTTCTAGTCTGGGAATGACTTCTCCTGCTGCTGTGGAGGAGACAATTTCGATCTCCGGATATCTAGAGAAGTCGTCCACTACTACTAAGATGTATTTCCCTCCTGGTAGGCTGCCAGAGTCTGCGCTGGCTTTCTCCCATGGGGCATTGAGGCCTGTTTCCGTGATGACTGGTGCGGGTCTGCAGGGCAGGCTGGTTGCGAGGCAAACTAGGCAGCGCTGCATAATTGACTCAACTTGTTGGTTCAGGCCAGGAAACCAGACCTTGCTCCTGAGGCATTTCTTCGATTTCACAATCCCCTGGTGCCCCCCGTGTGCAAGGAGGGCAGCCTGGTGAGTCAGGCGCTCCGGCAGGACCTCTCTGGAGGCAGCCATTGGTGGACACGGACAACTTGTGGCGCACTTGGTGTAGAGCTCTCAGAGTGGTTTGGGCTTCGGTTGTGCGAAATGGTGTCGGGTTTTGCAATGGTCTCCAGTCTCGTTGAGGTGATCACCTGGATAGCGATTTGAGGGCAATCGTCTTCTCTTGTGGCTTGTATCACTTCCTCCAGTGAGATGGGAAGCGGTCTGGATCGTTCAATGATCATCCGCACATAGTCTTCGGTGGCTGCCGCCTCTGCGGCTTCTGGCTCAATCACCGGTCTGGCGTGCCTGGATAGGAAGTCCGCTGGATGGCGGGTGCCTGGCCTGTATATTCTACAGTGAACTGGAACTCTTGGAGCTGCAACACCCACTTCTCTATTCCTGCGGGAGGGCGCAACAAAGACCCTTGAAAGAGCGGAATGAGGGGTTTGTGGTCGGTCACAACCGTGAATGGGTGTCCGTTCAGGTAAATGTGGAAGTGGTGGCAACCCCACAGAATCGCGATAGCTTCTTTCTCAATTTGAGAATAGCGTTGCTCCATGGGTGTGAGGGTCCTGCTGGTGTAGGAGACAGGGGCCCATTCTCCTCAGGTTTGTTGTTGGGCCATGACAGCCCCTAGGCCTGTGGGGCTGGCATCCACCACCAGCTGGGACTTGTTCGGGGATCAAAATACACCAGTGTCGTGTCAGCTGATAGGGCGACTTTTGTGAGGCAGAACGCCTCCTCTTGCTCTGCTTCCCACACCCAGTGGCTGGTGGTTTTGGTGAGGTCTCGGAGAGGTCCGGTCAGATCAGATAGATTTCTGATGAAGCGACCATAGTATGTGACCATTCCTAGGAAGCTGAGGACGCCGTACACTGACGTCGGGGCGTGGGCATTCTGTATGTCTTTCACTTTGTCTGGATCAGGCCCAATGCCCTTGTCGGAGAAGCGATAGCCAAAGAAACAGATGTCCCTTTTTAAAAATGTGCACTTCTCACGGTGGAGGATGAGTCCGCTGTCTCGGATGTGGGAGAATACGGCTTGGAGGCACTGGACTTGTTCCTCCAGTGTGGGTACTTGCACCAAAATATCATCGCTTATGTTGAGTACACCTTGCAGCCCCTGGAGAACATTCTTGACTATATTTTGGAAGACTTCGGCAGCACTGGAGATTCCGAAATTGAGGCGAGTGTAGCATCAGAGTCCTGCATGGGTGGAAAACGTATTGATGGGGCGGGAGTCCAAATGGAGTGGAATCTGGTGATAACCGGAGCGAAGGTCCATCTTTGAGAACAATTTGGAGCCAGCTAGCTCTCCAATGATATTGTCAACAGTCGGGGTCAGGTGGCGCTCACGTTTGATGGCGAGGTTTGGAATCCTCATATCCACACAGATGCGGACCGCTTATGGTTGCTTTGGTTTCTTCGCCAAGACAATGGGCAACACCCAGCGGGTGGGGCCATGCACCCGTTCGATGATTCCCACCTTTTCCAGCAGGCGCAGCTTTGCTTTCACTTTGGGACGAAGATGAAAGGGCGATCCTCCTGTGACAGAGGGCCATGGGGGCAACAGACCTGTTGATGTGTAGTCGGACTGCTGGACCTTTCTGGCATCCGTTTCCTTCGAATAGCATTCTGAAGCCTAGCAGCAGGTGGTCTAGGCCGATGGCATGTACGGTGAATGCACAGTGAATCAGGTTGAGATTTTGTGCAGTCCAGCAGCCCAGCAGAAATCCTGAGCCTTCTCATAACACATAGACTTTAGCATGTTGGTGTGCCAATTTGTGAGAGAGGTTGGCTTGGAATTCTCCACATAGCTTGAGTGGAGACCCGGTGCCGTAGGCATAGACCTGTATCCTGGTGGAGCGTAACGTAGGGGAGGTCGGCAAACCCTCGTAGACGCTGGCAGCCATGAGGTTGATGGTAGCCCCTGTGTCGATGAGGGCATCTACCGCATGTTCCTGTACTTTGACTTTGCACATGGGTGTATCATGTTAGATGACCAATAAAGCCTTCAGCATTCTGACCACTTGGACAGTGGCAGCATTGGCCTCCTCGTCATCCATGTCGCTGCTAGCGGGACCATCAGGGGGTGGTTCAATTGCGCAAACTCGACGCGGCGGGCCATATTGATTCCTCCTCGGTGTTGATCGGCAAACTTTGAAGAAGTGATTTACTTTCCCGCAGGTGCTGCAGGTCTTGCCCTGCACTGGGCATGCTCCGTCGTGAGGTGATGGACCCCCACACCACCCGCACGGGCGACTATGCTGGCTTTGCTGGGACATTGTGTCCTTGGGCCTGGTAGTTTTCGGTCATGTTTCTTGAATGTCAGTGCAAATGGCGCATACCGGTTCTTCTTTGACAGTGGCGACCGGCTTGGGGTCTATATGCGCTGCTCTGGCTTTAGACAATACTTTGGAGCGGCCAAGCATCAGGATGTCCCTCTTTGGCATATTGTGTTCTTGCAAAACCCATTCTCGCAGTTTGGACGATGGGCAGTCTTGAATGAACTGGGCCCGGATCTCGTGGTCCTCGTCGGGGAGGGTGCAGTTGCTCGCCAGTTCTTTTAGTCTTGCATAGAAAACATAGACGGACTCCTCAGGTAGTTGGAGGGTTTGGTGGAGCAGAAACCGCTAGTAGTCTGGGTTGGCAAATGGCTCGAAGTAGGCTGTGATGGCGTCGCGCATTGTGGCATAGTTCCTTGGGGGTCCAGCCTCCCATAGAGTCTTGGACATTTTGTGGATTTCCGCCCCTCCAAGGTGAAGGAGCATGGGCCTCCACCGTGGCGCCGGGATGTCTGCAGCAACTAAATAAGTCTCCAGGCGCTCAACCCATGCCTTCCAGCGCGCAGCCTGGGAGGGTGGGGGGCCGGTGATGGTAAATGGCTCTAGAGGAGGAACAGTCGCCATGTGGGCGCAGCAGTGTACGTGACTGGGGTGGCATATTCCTTGCTTCGAGGTCCAGGTGGGCAGAGAACGTGGTCCAGAGTGGCCTAGAGTGAGGCGCTATGCGGCGGCACAGGCGGCGACTTTCTGAAGGCAGCAGCGTGGTCAGCAGGGCGGACGAGGTGTGGCCGGTGAACGCACACAGTCACAGGAGGGCGCTGCAGAGTGGGCCTAGGTGAGCTCAGTCCAGGCACTGTGTAGCTTTGCCAGGTGGGAGCGTGTAGTCCTGAGGCACCACCTGACTGTAGGCAAATGCTGGCAAGTCGGCATCCTGTGGGCAGTAATGTGGGCTGAGCCTAGCGAGTGTTATGCCCCAAAAGTGCGTGGCTTGGAGAGCGCTGTGTAGATGCAGATAGGGAGCAAGTGCCAATGCTCTTCCCGTTGCCTGAGGACCGCAGTAGGTCTGAAATGCTGAGGACGGGAGGCTGGCGGGTGCTGAAAGGGGCCACACACGTGTGCACGACCTGCCGAGATGCTGGAGCCGGGAAGGAGGACGTTGGCCCCTGGTGCAGGGCTCCGTGAACATGGCAGCAGGAGCACGACCAGGCGCTCAGGGAGTCTGGCAGATGGCATGGGAGGCACGGCAGAGGCATCTTCACACAGACAGTGCAGGCGGCAGGCATGGTGAGAGTAGGCGGGGTGGGGAGACCAATCTCGCCGCAAGTGTAGCGTCTTGGCTAAGGGCCTTGCTAGGCGAACACATTGAGGCATACAGCACACGTCAGGTAATGGCCCACACCTAACTGGCCACTCCCAGGGACCCTGGGTTATTTATTAACTTATACACGTGCTGGCCGAGCATACGCTGTGCCAGCCTGCTATTTTTTCGTAGCCGGGTCAGAGTGGACGGCACCCCTCTCACTGGGGTGATGTGGACCAGTCCACAGGAGACAACATTACACCCTTTGGCCTTTTCATACCACTTCTCTCCCAATCCCTTTGAGGTCGGCAAGCGGCTGCATTTTAGATACTCTGCTGCAGGCTCAGGTTCATGGTCCGATGTTGCTGCAGCCTATAAAAGTGGCGGCAGTGACTTAACCAATTGTATTGGTGGCGTGCTGCGTCCCATTGCCCCATCACTGCTCTCCACTCCAAGCCCCTTCACCATGCCATGAATCAAAGTAACTTCTGGCTATTTCCCTCTGGCTGACCCCAGTAAGATCTGCTGTCGAAAGATGTACAAGTAGTAAAAAAATGAAAAATCCAGTTCACGTTTTGTAAAGAAGTCTTTCTTTTAGAAGCTGACCGAACACATTTGAAAATACCACCGTCTGTCTGAAACTGAGAAAAAGAAGATCTGCCGCAGCATGCAGAGGATCAATGATTCGCTTTATCCTCTCCAGGGTAATGGACACGGACCTACCCTGGAGAGGATAATGCAAATCTCACACACAAGATTCTGGAGCTAGGATTACTTCCTGACTAAGACATACCCGTCTTCACACTCGTGTCCCGGTTACCAGGGGACACATGGAATGATTTTTCCAACCTTTCCGGCTTTACTCTTTCTTAACCCATGTCGATACCGGGACGGAACAGTGTATTGAGATGACACTAACCCTTTTGCATAACATACAGTCCTGAAAAATCACAATTGTACCACGTTGTGAAGAAACACGTGTCGGCTGGTTTGTTTTTTCTGTATTGATCTGGATTGACATAAAAATCCTTATTTAAGATACACCTGATGTCGACTTCTATAATTTCGGCGACGAAGAATGAATGACATTCATTTCAAAATTTATTCAGTACACTTGAACATTATCCATATACGTGTGCACTGGACTTGGCTCTTAACCTTGGGATGCCTTGTGGCACCTCTGGCCAGCCACGCACAGGGGCAGGAAATTACATGTAACTGTTACCCAAACATCTTACATGTACATTTCAGTTATTTTCTATTGGTGACGAAACCAATTTATTTTCCCGTAATTATACTAAGGTTACTGATGGACATGTAGTCCTACTTTACAAATGGATGTGTGAAAATTAAACACCCATTGGCATTCACAATTACTCGTGTCTTTTATACAGCTGAGTGACTAGCTGGTGTGTAAGTACCTTTCAGAAATAGTTGTTTGCAATCTGGTCCCTGCAGCACTGCCATCCCTTAGTTGTTGGGCAGGTGGTCTCGGTCCATCATCCTCAGAATCTGTGTCAGACACATCCATGGGCAGTCCACCCCAGCAGGCCAAGTTGAAAAGCATGGCACATGTGGCCACAATTTTACAGACTGTCTCTGGCACATACTGCAGAGCTCCCCCACTCTTATGTAGGCATCTACAGCACAATTTCAGTATTCCAAAAGTACCCTCAATCACTGTCCTTGTGCGCCTGTGCGCAGTGTTGTACCTCCTTCCCTGGATGTTGGTGGGCGACAGTTACAGTGTCACGATCCACGGTTGAAGAGCATACGCACTGTCACCTGTTGTGAGACATATGATGTTGATGTTGAATGCTAACCGACATACTATGACTTTAACATAAGTTTGGGAACAGGTGATAACATTACGTAGGAGGTATCCATCACCAAAGTTTCTAACATTTGATGTAGGTCACTGTGGCGGAAAATGAATGCATAATGGGTGCTTCCTAGGTATTTAGCTACAATATCTGTTATGATGTTCTTTGTGTTAGACATTAGTTGGATATTGAGGGATGTGTACTTTTTCTATTACAGAAAATATATTCGATGCAGGATGGTGGAGAAATGGGCACATGTATCCCATCTATGCACTCTATTACCTGTGGGAATCTTGTTAACCTGTAGAATTACAATTTTGTCTGGTCTAATTCCTGACTGTCACAGGGCATGTATATGTGTTGATGTATGTGGTGTAGCATTGCGTCTAGGAAGTAATGGAAGAAACGAGAAAGCGCTCTTTGAGATACACCACCAGCCACTGCTATGACATCCTGGTAACTACCAGTGGGCAAGAGGTAGAGGGAGCACAAGCCCTGCACATGTGTGGGAATAGCATTGCTGCACATGGTACTGCTCCCAAGTTTTGGCTTCATGATGACAATGAGCTCTAGCATGACCCTGCTACTTAGCCTGTACTGATCATATATCTCCTCTTCAGTCTTATCCAACAATGTCAGCCTGACTCTGAATGTCCTCTCATGTCTTCTTCTCCTCTGCCATGCCACCATTATCCACCTCCTCTTTGCTAGCCAATACAGGGCAGCCATTGTGGAAAGGTTTGTGATGCATTCTGGGTGTCTTTATATGGGTTGGACCTGATTACCGCCTGTTGCTGTTTAGTGGTAAATTGCATGCGCAAAATGGTCTTTTTGCGTATTTGTCCAAATTTGCAATTGGTATGTACATGCAATTTAGCAACTCGCAAATTGCGATACACAATTGGGTAGTCGCAAATTGCATGAGCTATTGTTGTATGTCGGTATTTAGTAGCAATTTTATTGAGGCAATTGCAAGTGGCTTTTGTACATAGTAAACGGCTATTTTAGCATGCGCAAATCATTTTGCGAGTGATTTTGCACATGCAAAATCGTCGTACATCTGGCCCATGATCTCCAATGGAATCTTAACTCTGTGTCTGTTAGCATACATTGCCACTCCATTCCCCACACTTGCTGCATGTAATAGCTACTGAGTGCCTGCACTTCTATTTCTAAAGGAGAGCACCAGCACTTCCCTGCAATGAGGCAATATTGTAGTGTCCTCCCTGGCCTGGGTACTCGCCAATGACTATGCCACACATGGAGCTTAGTATAACGAGTCTTTATTCTTCTGTGTGTAACTACGAACTCAACATTCTATGCCTCCCTTCACCTCACTACGCTCTCATTCTTACATCACAGTTCTACTGAGTCCATCAGGAGCTACAAGGGTTTGCAAACTCACACAACAATACATCTCACCCTCTGATAAATAAAAAGTTAACAGTTTTAACAGATATCATGGAGCGTTGATCACACGCTAAATCCGTGTCTTCGGAAAACTGGGAAAAGGCAGTCGAAGTGTCCATGACCGGCATTGGGGATGTAGGAATAGCAGTAGTCAGGGGGTCTTCTAATGTCGTTTCAGGCCCAATCTCTATATTGACATTGGTGCCTGACGAGTGATGAGCCATGTGTCGGAAATGTGAGGACTGTTCCATAATGGACTTCCCAGGTCATTAGGCGGTCACCATGTGTCCTTTGCTGGTCAAAGCATGGAATGGTTTAGCATAAGAGGGAGCAACAGACTTTAATTTTCTATGCTAGCGAACAAACACTCAAACTCCTCGAATGAACATAACGTTTTTTGCATGTCAACACTTGTTGACGCAGACCTTGATTTTCTTAAGAGTACGCATGAAATATTCCACCAGGCTTTTGGTCTGGGGTCAAAGAGGTGTGCTCTTCTGCAGCCGCGGTCGGTAGAGGGAGTACCTGCTGGGCGGTGCATCGCATTTGGGGGTGCAGTGCACGCAACAAAATTCATTTTTATTTATTTATATGTTTACTTACCTGTAAACCTCCAAAATCCATAGATTACTACCTCCCACCCTGCCCCTTCCCCTCCCCACGTCACCGCCGGCAGGTATTCCTACTACCGACCGCGGATGCTCTTCTGATGCTTCACATTAAGTTGACTGAGAAAGACTCTGACTTGTTGACTGTTAAAAGGTGGCTCTTTGTCAGATTTCAAGATCGCAGAAACACCCCATATCACAAAGATGGCATCTAATCTCTCGATGACACTCTCTTGAGTGATAGATCGGAGATCTTCTATCAATGGAAAATGGGAGTATTCAGCAACGATCACCTTTACGTGATGTTCATTGTCAAGAAGATAAAAGAAGTCAACGGCAATTCTTTCCCATGCATGCTCTGACATGCTTAAGTTGTGTTGAGTGCTTTTCAATGACAGGCACTTGCATAGATGACAGGGCTTCAATTCTCTTTTAACTCTCACATCGAGATGTGGAAACCAGACTCTGTGTCGGAGAGCTCATTTAGTGGCAACAATTCCACAATGTCCTTCATGGACCACTTCAATTATCTAATGTCGCAGACTATCCGGAATGACAATTCATGCACCTCTTAGAATAATACCTAACTGTGGAGCAAGCAGTTCATCTTTGACATTTTTAAACTTCTGTCATTGGTAAGAGGTCAAGGGTGTGGTACCAAGACTGATGTGTAATAATGTCGTTCAGTTTTATCATGTCACTATCTTGACTCGTTACAGTGACAATTTGTTCCAATGAAAGGGGAGCTTGGGGGCTTGATTTCACTATAAAATGTAGGTAGGCTTCAACTGTCTTAGAATGGGTGCCAGGGCGCAGTAGAGGCACTCACGAGAAGTAGTCGGTAGGGATCTAATCTTTCCCTGGAAGATGCACAATGGTGTACTTGTAATATTGAAATCACAGACTCCAGCGTTCAATGTGGGGAGGCATTTTTGCCTTTGGATTGCCAAAGATAGTCAACAGTGCTTGATGATCAGTCACAACCGTGAGGTGGTTCCATACAATATGTGTAAATGTTCACAAGTCCACATCACTGCTAAGCTTTCTTTCTCAGTTTGTGAATAAGCAACTTCAGTTTGGTGCAAATTCCGACTTGCATATGTCACAATCAGTGTTCCTTGCAAGGTGCGCGTATTTTCTTGCCCGCGCACCTCAGTGACCCCGAGCGCGCTCTGTCCTTAGTGAAGCACGCACATCCCGGGAGAGCATTTGTGCACAGCTTTTAATACGCGAGCTGTGCGAAAACCGGTAATTTTTAGGTTGCGGGAACGCGTTCCATAGCAAGTGGCCTGCACTTGCTACATTTCTTTCCTGATGGGCCACGGCTGCAGGCTGATTGTGGGCCATTGTGAAAATATGTGTTAATTGCAGCGCAGTAGGGTGCTGCAAATAACAGATATGCATCAAGCTCAAAAGTATGATGTGTAAAGCACACATAGTGCTTTTGGGCTTGCTGCATTTCTTCTCTTAATGGAGCACGGCTGAGGGCTGATTGTGGGCACCTGTGACAGTATTCTTGTTAATTGCAGCACTGTCCTGCACTGCAATTAACAGGAATATTTTCACAATGTCCCACAATCATCCCTCAGCCTTGCTCTATTTGGCACTCCAGTGAGTGCTGCCACAGAGGCTGGTGGACAGACTCAGCCTGGTGGTGCCTGCTACCTGATATGGTCATGCCAGGTGAGTCCGGGCTGAACATGGCTGCCGGAGTTTATTTGATGCCTGCAGCCTCTCATAACGCTGGCCCGCCGGTACCCAGAGGAAGAGTTTTAAAAGTGTCACCAGGCCTAGTCAGCGCTGCCCAGCCCAGCAACCTTAGCAGTCAGCCTAATCAGTTTTTTACATGTAAGTTTTACATTTCTAGGCAAATCACTTAACACTTTTTTTTATGGGTAAGCCTATAACGTAACTGGTGCTCATGTAATGCGCTCTGAGCCCTCCGGGTCGAGTTTGCGCTACATAAAAATAAAAAATAGAAAAAAGGGTACAAAGCTTCACATTGTTCAAGTTGTCAATCACACTTATTATTTTCTTTTAAACCACAGGGTACACATGCATGAATGTGCCTATTTGCTACATGTATTAGAATAACTTTGCCAAGTATTATTAATATAAGTTCTGTTTTTGAAAAATGTTGTCATAAATACACCAGGAAGGTGGCTGGGTGTGCGGAACGCTTGTCGCTGGCTAGTGTGATGTTTTGGAATTTAAAACTGGGTAAAAAAGACTCATCTTCTCATCTTTTCAATGTGAGTACCCTAAACTATGTAATAGTAATAACTGCTCTTTTCTTACCTTATAAATGGCGGAAATGTGGTGTTTACTGCGGTACAAAATTAAACTTTAATGATGGTATCCTAGATACTGGTTTTAAAGATCTGAAAAGTGACCGATTAACGACATTTGTTAAGAGAAACTCCTCAAATGCATCATTGCCAGATCCTTTCATTAACAGGCAGAAACAATCTTACTGCTTTTCAGAAGCACAGTGACTGAATTCAGGAGCGTGTTAACATTGTGGATGGGAAGAACAGTAGCTGTATTGCTAGTAGCAGCCCACTCATCCCTGGGGCCAAATCCATATATTGCTGAGCACCTGAAAGTGACAAGTAGAACAGCTCGTAAAGGACCCAATGTTAAGGCATAGCAAGCAAGTGACAAAAACACATTCGCCAATAAAAGGCAACCAATTGGATATTGTATGCCTTGAATTAAATAAGTCACTGTGCACATTTAAATGTGAAAAGAAAATCTTGGACATGCAGTTATAGAATTTCCAGCTGTTGTGCCTGTGATGCATAGAATTGAATTGTATTTTGTGAAGCGTGCTGCATCTCACAGTTCAGCATCCAACTGAAAGCTGGAGAAAGAAAAGAGAAGAATTAGTAAGTGGACTAGAGTTCAAGTTTCTATCTGTAAACAGATTCAGAAGGAAATAGACCAATATTTGGGGGTAGAGGGCTTATTACAGAGCCTAGGAGACAAGAAACTCAAAAAATGCCTCCATGTCTCGCCTTACTAGCGTGGAATTGTGACCAGCTTACCATGGACAGAGCGAAGGTAATGATTAGGTTTATATAGACTAACCTGGTTACAGAGATACTTAGGGTCTGTTTTGTGAATGCTCTGTACATCAGACAAAGAGCCTAGAAAATCCATAGTTTCACAACAAGAAGCCAGTGGAAATCAAACAGGTGACCAGAGGTCAGGTGATGATGATGGTGGGTGATGAGAAGAAATCTGGTTGCAGCATTCTGGTGATCTGGAGGTGCTTGATAAAACAATTTGGTAAGCCAAACTATTAGAATTGCCGTAGAGTAGGTGAGAAGTAAGGAGTGCCTGGGACCAGGGTGCCCTGTAAGGTGCGGTCGCACCCGTGCTCCTCAGTGACCCTGAGCGCACAGTGTCCTGAGTGAAGCGTGCACACATCTCGGGAGAGCTTTCCGCCGCCACTTTTAAAACTTGAGTGGCGCAAAAATCATTAATTTTCTGGTTGCCCTGCAGAATTTCTTTCTTAATGGGCCCCGGATGTGGGCTGTTTGTGGGCCTTTATGAAAATATTTAATTACAGCAACGCCATGCGCTCATATATTTGGATGAACTGGAGTAAATTGAAAGTGGACAATTTTTCTTAAAGGAAAATCATTGTCCCATATATTGCATATATGTTTGCTATCATCCCAGACTCAGCGGTGTAGCTTCCCTTGGTGCAGTAGGTTCAGTGGCCCCCAGGGTTCAAAGGGGCCCACGAAACCCCGATTATTGCTGTATTTTGTCATTCAGATTGCAGCTGGGAGCTTCATTGCTTTCTCCCTAACGCCCATGACAGTGTATATGATACTTGACAGCCTTGAAACTAATTGAGTTCTATATCACTGTATCCAAAACTACTTTGTCCTCTACATTACAGCCAAGGTACAGCAGGGTCTCAGTTAAGTATAAGAAAAGGTAAGTGATCAAAAGAGGCACAGTGATTTTGATAAGCACTTCTGATAAAGGAAGAACCTCCTCCAGTTACTGCCCAAACAGTGGGTGGATGACCTTTGTTCTATATGTATCAATTGTAGGAACCCATAGATGCTGAAAATGGTACTTCGGTTATTCCTCTGAATACAGCAAAATCTTAGTGAAACCAAGAAATGAAGTGCATGGAAAGAGATAAATATTGGAAATTACACCCTTTTGATCAACAAGACCTACATTATCTTGAAACTGCTTCAAACCCCCTGAAATGGAAAGTTAGGATACTGATATGATTTGTGTGTCCATAAGATATAAAAGTAAAGAAATAATCCTAAAATGTCTCATACCCCCATGCCTTTGCACTTTATTGCACCATAATACAGCAAAGCACATCCTGCTGAAATCAAATGAACACAGGGCAGATATGTTGATGTTGCAGACAGTAAAATAAAAAGCAAAATCACTTAAAGCTGGAATTTTTACATTTTATCTGTACATAATACAAAGAACAAATATGAATAGAAAGCTATTTTAAAAGTGTTCTGGAGGTGATCTATGAGTGACTAACACTTAAAGTAAAAAATACAGAAATGGCACGTTCCAATGAATACATTCAATTTTATATTCAGTCCTATTTAGTATCAGATCCAGGCCTTTGCAGATTCTTTGAATAACAACTAATGGCCAAGTTTTCTCTGGAAAAGATATCAAACCTAGGGTGAGTTACCTGACTGCTGCTTTCCACCAGTGCCTGAGAGCAGCTTTGTTTTCAGTCTTGAAGTAAGGTGTGATTTGGTGCTTCAACCAGAGAGGAAGGAAAAAGTCTATAGCTGCAATTTAAAGATGTGTCAGAGAGCATGGAGAGCCACAGGCAGTTCTCCTCATGGTTTATCGCTCTGGCTCACTGCAATTTTCAATTCTTACGGGGCACCTTGCATGCTGTTTTATGGGGCCCAGCCGCCAGCCCAAGCAGCCGGCCCAAGCAGCATCAATGCCTTCTATGGTGATGCTAGTAAAATGAAAACATCCTGCATAGTCTTAGTCACCGACGCTGACAACACAGTCAAGTCCTGTAAGCACGCACACAGTGTATTCGGCTACACATTAAGATTTGGTGCTAGAATACACAGCAGGTAATTCAACAACTCGTATTCTAAAGTTTACACCGGCGATAGCAAGTAGGGCGTACTACGGTACCCTGTATATGGCTTACTGCTTTGACGTTCCTCAATAGGCCTAATTGATCAAATGAATGTTCAGGCATGCTGGGATTAGTAGTTCAGAAAACAATCACTTTGCCCTGAGTAGGTGTACTGCACTGAATGTTTGTTCATAATTAATACCTTTAAGTAAGGTCCGGATGCACAGAGCGAGTTCAATTAAATGTGGGCATGCTGCACTGTTTTTGTGTCCGATCAGTTCCGACCACAGCCTCTCTCTTCAATTGCTGAGATGGTGCTCACCAGCGCCGCACAATTCATGAAACACAAACTGCCCGGGGGGCTTGTTTTTAGGGGTCACAACAGCTTGCCTGCCATCCGGCTTTGTTTCTCACAACTCACTCCTGCTCCAGATTCATAGACTGGCCGACGCGTTTCGAGGACATCTCCTCTTCTTCTTGGGCTCTCAAACATAAAGTGCAGTGTGCTTTCGTTAGTATAATTGATTGCTATATTTATAATCATGCCTCGTCCTCAGTGGGCCTAATTGATCACATGACTGTTCATTCATGCTGGGATTAGTAGTCCAGAAAACGATCACTTCGCCCTGAGTGGGTGTACTGCACTGAATGTTTGTTCATAATTAATACCTTTATGTAAGGTCCGGATGCACAGAGCGAGTTCAATTAAATGTGGGCATTCTGCTCTGTTTTTGTGTCCGATCAGTTCCGACCACAGCCTTTCTCTTCAATTGCCGAGATGGTGCTCCCCAGGTTGGTCGGGCGCCGCGCTATTCATGAAACACAAAGTGCCCAGAGAGCTTGTTTTAGGGGTCACAACAGCTTGCCTGCCATCCGGCTTTGTTTCTCACAACTTACTCCTGCTCGAGATTCATCGACTGGCCGACGCATTTCGAGGACATCTCCTCTTCTTCTTGGGCTCTCAAATATGAAGTGCAGTGCGCTTTTGTTAGTATAATTGATTGCTTTATTTATAATCATGCCTCGCCCTCAGTGGGCCTAATTGATCTCATGTCTGTTCAGTCATGCTGGGATTAGTAGTCCAGAAAACGATCACTTCACCCTGAGTGGGTGTACTGCACTGAATGTTTGTTCATAATTAATACCTTTAAGTAAGGTCCGGATGCACAGAGCAAGTTCAATTAAATGTGGGCATGCTGCGCTGTTTTTCTGTCCGATCAGTTCTGACCACAGCCTCTCTCTTCAATTGCCGAGATGGTGCTCCCCAGGTCGGTCGGGCGCCGCGCTATTCATGAAACACAAAGTGCCCAGAGAGTTTGTTTTAGGGGTCACAACAGCTTGCCTGCCATCCGGCTTTGTTTCTCATAACTCACTCCTGCTCCAGATTCATAGACTGGCCGACGCGTTTCGAGGACATCTCCTCTTCGTCTTGGGCTCTCAAACATGAAGTGCAGTGTGCTTTCGTTAGTATAATTGATTGCTTTATTTATAATCATGCCTCGTCCTCAGTGGGCCTAATTGATCACATGACTGTTCATGCATGCTGGGATTAGTAGTCCAGAAAACGATCACTTCGCCCTGAGTGGGTGTACTGCACTAAATGTTTGTTCATAATTAATACCTTTAAGTAAGGTCCGGATGCACAGAGCGAGCTCAATTAAATGTGGGCATGCTGCGCTGTTTTTGTGTCCGATCAATTTCGACCACAGCCTCTCTCTTCAATTGCTGATATGGTGCTCCCCAGCGCGGTCGGGCGCCGCGCAATTCATGAAACACAAAGTGCCCGGGGAGCTTGTTTTAGGGGTCACAACAGCTTGCCTGCCATCCGGCTTTGTTTCTCACAACTCACTCCTGCTCCAGATTCATATACTGGCCGACGCGTTTCGAGGACATCTCCTCTTCTTCTTGGGCTCTCAAATATGAAGTGCAGTGCGCTTTTGTTAGTATAATTGATTGCTTTATTTATAATCATGCCTCGCCCTCAGTGGGCCTAATTGATCTCATGTCTGTTCAGGCATGCTGGGATTAGTAGTCCAGAAAACGATCACTTCACCCTGAGTGGGTGTACTGCACGGAATGTTTGTTCATAATAATACCTTTAAGTAAGGTCCGGATGCACAGAGCAAGTTCAATTAAATGTGGGCATGCTGCGCTGTTTTTCTGTCCGATCAATTCTGACCACAGCCTCTCTCTTCAATTGCCGAGATGGTGCTCCCTAGGTCGGTCCGGCGCCGCGCTATTCATGAAACACAAAGTGCCCAGAGAGTTTGTTTTAGGGGTCACAACAGCTTGCCTGCCATCCGGCTTTGTTTCTCATAACTCACTCCTGCTCCAGATTCATAGACTGGCCGACGCGTTTCAAGGACATCTCCTCTTCTTCTTGGGCTCTCAAACATGAAGTGCAGTGCGCTTTCGTTAGTATAATTGATTGCTTTATTTATAATCATGTCTCGTCCTCAGTGGGCCTAATTGATCACATCACTGTTCATGCATGCTGGGATTAGTAGTCCAGAAAACGATCACTTCGGCCTGAGTGGGTGTACTGCACTGAATGTTTGTTCATAATTAATACCTTTAAGTAAGGTCCGGATGCACAGAGTGAGCTCAATTAAATGTGGGCATGCTGCGCTGTTTTTGTGTCCGATCAATTCCGACCACAGCCTCTCTCTTCAATTGCTGAGATGGTGCTCCCCAGAGCGGTCGGGCGCCACGCAATTCATGAAACACAAAGTGCACGGGGAGCTTGTTTTAGGGGTCACAACATCTTGCCTGCCATCCGGCTTTGTTTCTCACAACTCACTCCTGCTCCAGATTCATAGACTGGCCGACGCGTTTCGAGGACATCTCCTCTTCTTCTTGGGCTCTCAAACATGAAGTGCAGTGCGCTTCAATTAGTATAATTGATTGCTTTATTTATAATCATGGCTCGCCCTCAGTGGGCCTAATTGATCACATGACTGTTTAGGCATGCTGGGATTAGTAGTCCAGAAAACGATCACTTCGCCCTGAGTGGGTGTACTGCACTGAATGTTTGTTCAAAATGAATACCTTTAAGTAAGGTCCGGATGCACAGAGCATGTTCAATTAAATGTGGGCATGCTGCGCTCTTTTTGTGTCCGATCAGTTCCGACCACAGCCTCTATCTTCAATTGCCGAGATGGTGCTCCCCAGGTAGGACTGTCGCCGCGCTAATCATGAAACACAAAGTGCCCAGAGAGCTTGTTTTAGGGGTCACAACAGCTTGCCTGCCATCTGGCTTTGTTTCTCACAACTCACTCCTGCTCCAGATTCATAGACTGGCCGACGCGTTTTGAGGACATCTTCTCTTCTTCTTGTGCTCTCAAACATGAAGTGCAGTGCGCTTTCGTTAGTATAATTGATTGCTTTATTTTTAATCATGCCTCGTCCTCAGTGGGCCTAATTGATCACATGACTCTTCAGGCATGCTGGGATTAGTAGTACAGCAAAAGATCACTTCGCTCTGAGTGGGTGTACTGCACTGAATGTTTGTTCATAATTAATACCTTTAAGTAAGGTCCGGATGCACAGAGCGAGTTAAATTTAATGTGGGCATGCTGCGCTGTTTTTGTGTCCGATCAGTTCCGACCACAGCCTCTCTCTTCAATTGCCGTTGATGGTGCTCCAAGCGCTGTCGGGAGCCGCGCAATTTATAAAACACAAAGTGCCCAGAGAGCTTGTTTTAGGGGTCACAACAGCTTGCCTGCCATCCGGCTTTGTTTCTCACAACTCACTCCTGCTCCAGATTCATAGACTGGCTGACGCGTTTCGAGGACATCTCCCCTTCTTCTTGGGCTCTCAAAGATGAAGTGCAGTGCACTTTCGTTAGTATTATTGACTGCTTTATTTATAATCATGGCTTGCCCTCAGTGGGCCTAATTGATCACATGACTGTTCAGGCATGCTGGGATTAGTAGTCCAGAAAACGATCACTTCGCCCTGAGTGGGTGTACTGCACTGAATGTTTGTTCATAATTAATACCTTTAAGTAAGGTCCAGATGCACAGAGCGAGTTCAGTTAAATGTGGGCATGCTGCGCTGTTTTTGTGTCCGATCACTTCCGACCACATCCTCTCTCCTCAATTGCAGAGATGTGCTCCCCAGGTCGGTCGGGCGCAGCGCTATTCATGAAACACAAAGTGCCCAGAGAGCTTGTTTTAGGGGTCACAACAGCTTGCCTGCCATCCGGCTTTGGTTCTCACAACTCACTCCTTCTCCAGATTCATAGACTGGCCGACGCGTTTCGAGGACATCTCCTCTTCTTCTTGGGCTCTCAAACATGAAGTGCAGTGCGCTTTTGTTAGTATAATTGATTGCTATATTTATAATCATGCCTCGCCCTCAGTGGGCCTAATTGATTACATGACTGTTCATTCATGCTGGGATTAGTAGTCCAGAAAACGATCACTTCGCCCTGAGTGGGTGTACTGCACTGAATGTTTGTTCATAATTAATACCTTAAGGAAAGGTCCGGATGCACAGAGGGAGCTCAATTAAATGTGGGCATGCTGCGCTGTTTTTGTGTCCGATCACTTCCGACCACAGCCTCTCTCTTCAATTGCAGAGATGTGCTCCCCAGGTCGGTCGGGCGCAGCGCTATTCATGAAACACAAAGTGCCCAGAGAGCTTGTTTTAGGGGTCACAACAGCTTGCCTGCCATCCGGCTTTGTTTCTCACAACTTACTCCTGCTCGAGATTCATCGACTGCCCGACGCGTTTCGAGGACATCTCCTCTTCTTCTTGGGCTCTCAAATATGAAGTGCAGTGCGCTTTTGTTAGTATAACTAATTGCTTTATTTATAATCATGCCTCGCCCTCAGTGGGCCTAATTGATCTCATGTCTGTTCAGGCATGCTGGGATTAGTAGTCCAGAAAACGATCACTTCACCCTGAGTGGGTGTACTGCACTGAATGTTTGTTCATAATTAATACCTTTAAGTAAGGTCCGGATGCACAGAGCAAGTTCAATTAAATGTGGGCATGCTGCGCTGTTTTTCTGTCCGATCAGTTCTGACCACAGCCTCTCTCTTTAATTGCCGAGATGGTGCTCCCCAGGTCGGTCCGGCGCCGCGCTATTCATGAAACACAAAGTGCCCAGAGAGTTTGTTTTAGGGGTCACAACAGCTTGCCTGCCATCCGGCTTTGTTTCTCATAACTCACTCCTGCTCCAGATTCATAGACTGGCCGACGCGTTTCGAGGACATCTCCTCTTCTTCTTGGGCTCTCAAACATGAAGTGCAGTGCGCTTTCGTTAGTATAATTGATTGCTTTATTTATAATCATGCCTCGTCCTAAGTGGGCCTAATTGATCACATGACTGTTCATGCATGCTGGGATTAGTAGTCCAGAAAACGATCACTTCGCCCTGAGTGGGTGTACTGCACTGAATGTTTGTTCATAATTAATACCTTTAAGTAAGGTCCGGATGCACAGAGCGAGCTCAATTAAATGTGGGCATGCTGCGCTGTTTTTGTGTCCGATCAGTTCCGACCACAGCCTTTCTCTTCAATTGCCGAGATGGTGCTCCCCAGGTTGGTCGGGCGCCACGCTATTCATGAAACACAAAGTGCCCAGAGAGCTTGTTTTAGGGGTCACAACAGCTTGCCTGCCATCCGGCTTTGTTTCTCACAACTCACTCCTGCTCCAGATTCATAGACTGGCCGACGCGTTTCGAGGACATCTCCTCTTCTTCTTGGGCTCTCAAACATGAAGTGCAGTGCGCTTCAATTAGTATAATTGATTGCTTTATTTATAATCATGGCCTGCCCTCAGTGGGCCTAATTGATCACATGACTGTTTAGGCATGCTGGGATTAGTAGTCCAGAAAACAATCACTTCGCCCTGAGTGGGTGTACTGCACTGAATGTTTGTTCAAAATGAATACCTTTAAGTAAGGTCCGGATGCACAGAGCAAGTTCAATTAAATGTGGTATGCTGTGCTCTTTTTGTGTCCGATCAGTTCTGACCACAGCCTCTCTCTTCAATTGCTGGGATGGTCCTCCCCAGGTAGGACGGGCGCCGTGCTAATCATGAAACACAAAGTGCCCAGAGAGCTTGTTTTAGGGGTCACAGCAGCTTGCCTGCCATCTGGCTTTGTTTCTCACAACTCACTCCTGCTCCAGATTCATAGACTGGCCGACGCGTTTTGAGGACATCTCCTCTTCTTCTTGTGCTCTCAAACATGAAGTGCAGTGCGCTTTCGTTAGTATAATTGATTGCTTTATTTTTAATCATGCCTCGTCCTCAGTGGGCCTAATTGATCACATGACTCTTCAGGCATGCTGGGATTAGTAATACAGCAAAAGATCACTTCGCTCTGAGTGGGTGTACTGCACTGAATGTTTGTTCATAATTAATACCTTTAAGTAAGGTCCGGATGCACAGAGCGAGTTAAATTTAATGTGGGCATGCTGCGCTGTTTTTGTGTCCGATCAGTTCCGACCACAGCCTCTCTCTTCAATTGCCGTTGATGGTGCTCCAAGCGCTGTCGGGCGCCGCGCAATTTATGAAACACAAAGTGCCCAGAGAGCTTGTTTTAGGGGTCACAACAGCTTGCCTGCCATCCGGCTTTGTTTCTCACAACTCACTCCTGCTCCAGATTCATAGACTGGCCGACGCGTTTCAAGGACATCTCCTCTTCTTCATGGGCTCTCAAAGATGAAGTGCAGTGCGCTTTCGTTAGTATAATTGACTGCTTTATTTATAATCATGCCTCGACCTCAGTGGGCCTAATTGATCACATGACTGTTCAGGCATGCTGGGATTAGTAGTCCAGAAAACGATCACTTCGCCCTGAGTGGGTGTACTGCACTGAATGTTTGTTCATAATTAATACCTTTAAGTAAGGTCCGGATGCACAGAGCGAGCTCAATTAAATGTGGGCATGCTGCGCTGTTTTTGTGTCAGATCAATTCCGACCACAGCAACTCTCTTCAATTGCTGAGATGATGCTCCCCAGCGCGGTCGGGCGCAGCGCAATTCATGAAACACAAAGTGCCCGGGGAGCTTGTTTTCGGGGTCACAACAGCTTGCCTGCCATCCGGCTTTGTTTCTCACAACTCACTCCTGCTCCAGATTCATAGACTGGCCGACGCGTTTCGAGGACATCTCCTCTTCTTCTTGGGCTCTCAAACATGAAGTGCAGTGCGCTTTTGTTAGTATAAATGATTGCTATATTTATAATCATGCCTCGCCCTCAGTGGGCCTAATTGATTACATGACTGTTCATTCATGCTGGGATTAGTAGTCCAGAAAATGATCACTTCGCCCTGAGTGGGTGTACTGCACTGAATGTTTGTTCATAATTAATACCTTAAGGAAAGGTCCGGATGCACAGAGGGAGCTCAATTAAATGTGGGCATGCTGCGCTGTTTTTGTGTCCGATCACTTCCGACCACAGCCTCTCTCTTCAATTGCCGTTGATGGTGCTCCAAGCGCTGTCGGGCGCCGCGCAATTTATGAAACACAAAGTGCCCAGAGAGCTTGTTTTAGGGGTCACAACAGCTTGCCTGCCATCCGGCTTTGTTTCTCACAACTCACTCCTGCTCCAGATTCATAGACTGGCCGACGCGTTTCAAGGACATCTCCTCTTCTTCTTGGGCTCTCAAAGATGAAGTGCAGTGCGCTTTCGTTAGTATAATTGACTGCTTTATTTATAATCATGCCTCGACCTCAGTGGGCCTAATTGATCACATGACTGTTCAGGCATGCTGGGATTAGTAGTCCAGAAAACGATCACTTCGCCCTGAGTGGGTGTACTGCACTGAATGTTTGTTCATAATTAATACCTTTAAGTAAGGTCCGGATGCACAGAGCGAGCTCAATTAAATGTGGGCATGCTGCGCTGTTTTTGTGTCAGATCAATTCCGACCACAGCAACTCTCTTCAATTGCTGAGATGATGCTCCCCAGCGTGGTCGGGCGCAGCGCAATTCATGAAACACAAAGTGCCCGGGGAGCTTGTTTTCGGGGTCACAACAGCTTGCCTGCCATCCGGCTTTGTTTCTCACAACTCACTCCTGCTCCAGATTCATAGACTGGCCGACGCGTTTCGAGGACATCTCCTCTTCTTCTTGGGCTCTCAAACATGAAGTGCAGTGCGCTTTTGTTAGTATAATTGATTGCTATATTTATAATCATGCCTCGCCCTCAGTGGGCCTAATTGATTACATGACTGTTCATTCATGCTGGGATTAGTAGTCCAGAAAACGATCACTTCGCCCTGAGTGGGTGTACTGCACTGAATGTTTGTTCATAATTAATACCTTAAGGAAAGGTCCGGATGCACAGAGGGAGCTCAATTAAATGTGGGCATGCTGCGCTGTTTTTGTGTCCGATCACTTCCGACCACAGCCTCTCTCTTCAATTGCAGAGATGTGCTCCCCAGGTCGGTCGGGCGCAGCGCTATTCATGAAACACAAAGTGCCCAGAGAGCTTGTTTTAGGGGTCACAACAGCTTGCCTGCCATCCGGCTTTGTTACTCACAACTTACTCCTGCTCGAGATTCATCGTCTGCCCGACGTGTTTCGAGGACATCTCCTCTTCTTCTTGGGCTCTCAAATATGAAGTGCAGTGCGCTTTTGTTAGTATAATTGATTGCTTTATTTATAATCATGCCTCGCCCTCAGTGGGCCTAATTGATCTCATGTCTGTTCAGGCGTGCTGGGATTAGTAGTCCAGAAAACGATCACTTCACCCTGAGTGGGTGTACTGCACTGAATGTTTGTTCATAATTAATACCTTTAAGTAAGGTCCGGATGCACAGAGCAAGTTCAATTAAATGTGGGCATGCTGCGCTGTTTTTCTGTCCGATCAGTTCTGACCACAGCCTCTCTCTTTAATTGCCGAGATGGTGCTCCCCAGGTCGGTCCGGCGCCGCGCTATTCATGAAACACAAAGTGCCCAGAGAGTTTGTTTTAGGGGTCACAACAGCTTGCCTGCCATCCGGCTTTGTTTCTCATAACTCACTCCTGCTCCAGATTCATAGACTGGCCGACGCGTTTCGAGGACATCTCCTCTTCTTCTTGGGCTCTCAAACATGAAGTGCAGTGCGCTTTCGTTAGTATAATTGATTGCTTTATTTATAATCATGCCTCGTCCTCAGTGGGCCTAATTGATCACATGACTGTTCATGCATGCTGGGATTAGTAGTCCAGAAAACGATCACTTCGCCCTGAGTGGGTGTACTGCACTGAATGTTTGTTCATAATTAATACCTTTAAGTAAGGTCCGGATGCACAGAGCGAGCTCAATTAAATGTGGGCATGCTGCGCTGTTTTTGTGTCCGATCAGTTCCGACCACAGCCTTTCTCTTCAATTGCCGAGATGGTGCTCCCCAGGTTGGTCGGGCGCCACGCTATTCATGAAACACAAAGTGCCCAGAGAGCTTGTTTTTAGGGGTCATAACAGCTTGCCTGCCATCCGGCTTTGTTTCTCACAACTCACTCCTGCTCCAGATTCATAGACTGGCCGACGCGTTTCGAGGACATCTCCTCTTCTTCTTGGGCTCTCAAACATGAAGTGCAGTGCGCTTCAATTAGTATAATTGATTGCTTTATTTATAATCATGGCTCGCCCTCAGTGGGCCTAATTGATCACATGACTGTTTAGGCATGCTGGGATTAGTAGTCCAGAAAACGATCACTTCGCCCTGAGTGGGTGTACTGCACTGAATGTTTGTTCAAAATGAATACCTTTAAGTAAGGTCCGGATGCACAGAGCAAGTTCAATTAAATGTGGCATGCTGCGCTCTTTTTGTGTCCGATCAGTTCTGACCACAGCCTCTCTCTTCAATTGCTGGGATGGTCCTCCCCAGGTAGGACGGCGCCACGCTAATCATGAAACACAAAGTGCCCAGAGAGCTTGTTTTAGGGGTCACAGCAGCTTGCCTGCCATCTGGCTTTGTTTCTCACAACTCACTCCTGCTCCAGATTCATAGACTGGCCGACGCGTTTTGAGGACATCTCCTCTTCTTCTTGTGCTCTCAAACATGAAGTGCAGTGCGCTTTCGTTAGTATAATTGATTGCTTTATTTTTAATCATGCCTCGTCCTCAGTGGGCCTAATTGATCACTTGACTCTTCAGGCATGCTGGGATTAGTAATACAGCAAAAGATCACTTCGCTCTGAGTGGGTGTACTGCACTGAATGTTTGTTCATAATTAATACCTTTAAGTAAGGTCCGGATGCACAGAGCGAGTTAAATTTAATGTGGGCATGCTGCGCTGTTTTTGTGTCCGATCAGTTCCGACCACAGCCTCTCTCTTCAATTGCCGTTGATGGTGCTCCAAGCGCTGTCAGGCGCCGCGCAATTTATGAAACACAAAGTGCCCAGAGAGCTTGTTTTAGGGGTCACAACAGCTTGCCTGCCATCCGGCTTTGTTTCTCACAACTCACTCCTGCTCCAGATTCATAGACTGGCCGACGCGTTTCAAGGACATCTCCTCTTCTTCTTGGGCTCTCAAACATGAAGTGCAGTGCGCTTCAATTAGTATAATTGATTGCTTTATTTATAATCATGGCTCGCCCTCAGTGGGCCTAATTGATCACATGACTGTTTAGGCATGCTGGGATTAGTAGTCCAGAAAACGATCACTTCGCCCTGAGTGGGTGTACTGCACTGAATGTTTGTTCAAAATGAATACCTTTAAGTAAGGTCCGGATGCACAGAGCAAGTTCAATTAAATGTGGCATGCTGCGCTCTTTTTGTGTCCGATCAGTTCTGACCACAGCCTCTCTCTTCAATTGCTGGGATGGTCCTCCCCAGGTAGGACGGCGCCACGCTAATCATGAAACACAAAGTGCCCAGAGAGCTTGTTTTAGGGGTCACAGCAGCTTGCCTGCCATCTGGCTTTGTTTCTCACAACTCACTCCTGCTCCAGATTCATAGACTGGCCGACGCGTTTTGAGGACATCTCCTCTTCTTCTTGTGCTCTCAAACATGAAGTGCAGTGCGCTTTCGTTAGTATAATTGATTGCTTTATTTTTAATCATGCCTCGTCCTCAGTGGGCCTAATTGATCACTTGACTCTTCAGGCATGCTGGGATTAGTAATACAGCAAAAGATCACTTCGCTCTGAGTGGGTGTACTGCACTGAATGTTTGTTCATAATTAATACCTTTAAGTAAGGTCCGGATGCACAGAGCGAGTTAAATTTAATGTGGGCATGCTGCGCTGTTTTTGTGTCCGATCAGTTCCGACCACAGCCTCTCTCTTCAATTGCCGTTGATGGTGCTCCAAGCGCTGTCAGGCGCCGCGCAATTTATGAAACACAAAGTGCCCAGAGAGCTTGTTTTAGGGGTCACAACAGCTTGCCTGCCATCCGGCTTTGTTTCTCACAACTCACTCCTGCTCCAGATTCATAGACTGGCCGACGCGTTTCAAGGACATCTCCTCTTCTTCTTGGGCTCTCAAAGATGAAGTGCGGTGCGCTTTCGTTAGTATAATTGATTGCTTTATTTATAATCATGCCTCGCCCTCAGTGGGCCTAATTGATCTCATGTCTGTTCAGGCGTGCTGGGATTAGTAGTCCAGAAAACGATCACTTCACCCTGAGTGGGTGTACTGCACTGAATGTTTGTTCATAATTAATACCTTTAAGTAAGGTCCGGATGCACAGAGCAAGTTCAATTAAATGTGGGCATGCTGCGCTGTTTTTCTGTCCGATCAGTTCTGACCACAGCCTCTCTCTTTAATTGCCGAGATGGTGCTCCCCAGGTCGGTCCGGCGCCGCGCTATTCATGAAACACAAAGTGCCCAGAGAGTTTGTTTTAGGGGTCACAACAGCTTGCCTGCCATCCGGCTTTGTTTCTCATAACTCACTCCTGCTCCAGATTCATAGACTGGCCGACGCGTTTCGAGGACATCTCCTCTTCTTCTTGGGCTCTCAAACATGAAGTGCAGTGCGCTTTCGTTAGTATAATTGATTGCTTTATTTATAATCATGCCTCGTCCTCAGTGGGCCTAATTGATCACATGACTGTTCATGCATGCTGGGATTAGTAGTCCAGAAAACGATCACTTCGCCCTGAGTGGGTGTACTGCACTGAATGTTTGTTCATAATTAATACCTTTAAGTAAGGTCCGGATGCACAGAGCGAGCTCAATTAAATGTGGGCATGCTGCGCTGTTTTTGTGTCCGATCAGTTCCGACCACAGCCTTTCTCTTCAATTGCCGAGATGGTGCTCCCCAGGTTGGTCGGGCGCCACGCTATTCATGAAACACAAAGTGCCCAGAGAGCTTGTTTTTAGGGGTCATAACAGCTTGCCTGCCATCCGGCTTTGTTTCTCACAACTCACTCCTGCTCCAGATTCATAGACTGGCCGACGCGTTTCGAGGACATCTCCTCTTCTTCTTGGGCTCTCAAACATGAAGTGCAGTGCGCTTCAATTAGTATAATTGATTGCTTTATTTATAATCATGGCTCGCCCTCAGTGGGCCTAATTGATCACATGACTGTTTAGGCATGCTGGGATTAGTAGTCCAGAAAACGATCACTTCGCCCTGAGTGGGTGTACTGCACTGAATGTTTGTTCAAAATGAATACCTTTAAGTAAGGTCCGGATGCACAGAGCAAGTTCAATTAAATGTGGCATGCTGCGCTCTTTTTGTGTCCGATCAGTTCTGACCACAGCCTCTCTCTTCAATTGCTGGGATGGTCCTCCCCAGGTAGGACGGCGCCACGCTAATCATGAAACACAAAGTGCCCAGAGAGCTTGTTTTAGGGGTCACAGCAGCTTGCCTGCCATCTGGCTTTGTTTCTCACAACTCACTCCTGCTCCAGATTCATAGACTGGCCGACGCGTTTTGAGGACATCTCCTCTTCTTCTTGTGCTCTCAAACATGAAGTGCAGTGCGCTTTCGTTAGTATAATTGATTGCTTTATTTTTAATCATGCCTCGTCCTCAGTGGGCCTAATTGATCACTTGACTCTTCAGGCATGCTGGGATTAGTAATACAGCAAAAGATCACTTCGCTCTGAGTGGGTGTACTGCACTGAATGTTTGTTCATAATTAATACCTTTAAGTAAGGTCCGGATGCACAGAGCGAGTTAAATTTAATGTGGGCATGCTGCGCTGTTTTTGTGTCCGATCAGTTCCGACCACAGCCTCTCTCTTCAATTGCCGTTGATGGTGCTCCAAGCGCTGTCAGGCGCCGCGCAATTTATGAAACACAAAGTGCCCAGAGAGCTTGTTTTAGGGGTCACAACAGCTTGCCTGCCATCCGGCTTTGTTTCTCACAACTCACTCCTGCTCCAGATTCATAGACTGGCCGACGCGTTTCAAGGACATCTCCTCTTCTTCTTGGGCTCTCAAAGATGAAGTGCGGTGCGCTTTCGTTAGTATAATTGACTGCTTTATTTATAATCATGCCTCGACCTCAGTGGGCCTAATTGATCACATGACTGTTCAGGCATGCTGGGATTAGTAGTCCAGAAAACGATCACTTCGCCCTGAGTGGGTGTACTGCACTGAATGTTTGTTCATAATTAATACCTTTAAGTAAGGTCCGGATGCACAGAGCGAGCTCAATTAAATGTGGGCATGCTGCGCTGTTTTTGTGTCAGATCAATTCCGACCACAGCAACTCTCTTCAATTGCTGAGATGATGCTCCCCAGCGCGGTCGGGCGCCGCGCAATTCATGAAACACAAAGTGCCCGGGGAGCTTGTTTTCGGGGTCACAACAGCTTGCCTGCCATCCGGCTTTGTTTCTCACAACTCACTCCTGCTCCAGATTCATAGACTGGCCAACGCGTTTCGAGGACATCTCCTCTTCTTCTTGGGCTCTCAAACATGAAGTGCAGTGCGCTTCAATTAGTATAATTGATTGCTTTATTTATAATCATGGCTCGCCCTCAGGGGGCCTAATTGATCACATGACTGTTTAGGCATGCTGGGATTAGTAGTCCAGAAAACGATCACTTTGCACTGAGTGGGTGTACTGCACTGAATGTTTGTTCAAAATGAATACCTTTAAGTAAGGTCCGGATGCACAGAGCAAGTTCAATTAAATGTGGGCATGCTGTGCTCTTTTTGTGTCCGATCAGTTCTGACCACAGCCTCTCTCTTCAATTGCTGAGATGGTGCTCCCCAGGTAGGACGGGCGCCGCGCTAATCATGAAACACAAAGTGCCCAGAGAGCTTGTTTTAGGGGTCACAGCAGCTTGCCTGCCATCTGGCTTTGTTTCTCACAACTCACTCCTGCTCCAGATTCATAGACTGGCCGACGCGTTTTGAGGACATCTCCTCTACTTCTTGTGCTCTCAAACATGAAGTGCAGTGCGCTTTCGTTAGTATAATTGATTGCTTTATTTATAATCATGCCTCGCCCTCAGTGGGCCTAATTGATTACATGACTGTTCATTCATGCTGGGATTAGTAGTCCAGAAAATGATCACTTCGCCCTGAGTGGGTGTACTGCACTGAATGTTTGTTCATAATTAATACCTTAAGGAAAGGTCCGGATGCACAGAGGGAGCTCAATTAAATGTGGGCATGCTGCGCTGTTTTTGTGTCCGATCACTTCCGACCACAGCCTCTCTCTTCAATTGCCGTTGATGGTGCTCCAAGCGCTGTCGGGCGCCGCGCAATTTATGAAACACAAAGTGCCCAGAGAGCTTGTTTTAGGGGTCACAACAGCTTGCCTGCCATCCGGCTTTGTTTCTCACAACTCACTCCTGCTCCAGATTCATAGACTGGCCGACGCGTTTCAAGGACATCTCCTCTTCTTCTTGGGCTCTCAAAGATGAAGTGCAGTGCGCTTTCGTTAGTATAATTGACTGCTTTATTTATAATCATGCCTCGACCTCAGTGGGCCTAATTGATCACATGACTGTTCAGGCATGCTGGGATTAGTAGTCCAGAAAACGATCACTTCGCCCTGAGTGGGTGTACTGCACTGAATGTTTGTTCATAATTAATACCTTTAAGTAAGGTCCGGATGCACAGAGCGAGCTCAATTAAATGTGGGCATGCTGCGCTGTTTTTGTGTCAGATCAATTCCGACCACAGCAACTCTCTTCAATTGCTGAGATGATGCTCCCCAGCGTGGTCGGGCGCAGCGCAATTCATGAAACACAAAGTGCCCGGGGAGCTTGTTTTCGGGGTCACAACAGCTTGCCTGCCATCCGGCTTTGTTTCTCACAACTCACTCCTGCTCCAGATTCATAGACTGGCCGACGCGTTTCGAGGACATCTCCTCTTCTTCTTGGGCTCTCAAACATGAAGTGCAGTGCGCTTTTGTTAGTATAAATGATTGCTATATTTATAATCATGCCTCGCCCTCAGTGGGCCTAATTGATTACATGACTGTTCATTCATGCTGGGATTAGTAGTCCAGAAAATGATCACTTCGCCCTGAGTGGGTGTACTGCACTGAATGTTTGTTCATAATTAATACCTTAAGGAAAGGTCCGGATGCACAGAGGGAGCTCAATTAAATGTGGGCATGCTGCGCTGTTTTTGTGTCCGATCACTTCCGACCACAGCCTCTCTCTTCAATTGCCGTTGATGGTGCTCCAAGCGCTGTCGGGCGCCGCGCAATTTATGAAACACAAAGTGCCCAGAGAGCTTGTTTTAGGGGTCACAACAGCTTGCCTGCCATCCGGCTTTGTTTCTCACAACTCACTCCTGCTCCAGATTCATAGACTGGCCGACGCGTTTCAAGGACATCTCCTCTTCTTCTTGGGCTCTCAAAGATGAAGTGCAGTGCGCTTTCGTTAGTATAATTGACTGCTTTATTTATAATCATGCCTCGACCTCAGTGGGCCTAATTGATCACATGACTGTTCAGGCATGCTGGGATTAGTAGTCCAGAAAACGATCACTTCGCCCTGAGTGGGTGTACTGCACTGAATGTTTGTTCATAATTAATACCTTTAAGTAAGGTCCGGATGCACAGAGCGAGCTCAATTAAATGTGGGCATGCTGCGCTGTTTTTGTGTCAGATCAATTCCGACCACAGCAACTCTCTTCAATTGCTGAGATGATGCTCCCCAGCGTGGTCGGGCGCAGCGCAATTCATGAAACACAAAGTGCCCGGGGAGCTTGTTTTCGGGGTCACAACAGCTTGCCTGCCATCCGGCTTTGTTTCTCACAACTCACTCCTGCTCCAGATTCATAGACTGGCCGACGCGTTTCGAGGACATCTCCTCTTCTTCTTGGGCTCTCAAACATGAAGTGCAGTGCGCTTTTGTTAGTATAATTGATTGCTATATTTATAATCATGCCTCGCCCTCAGTGGGCCTAATTGATTACATGACTGTTCATTCATGCTGGGATTAGTAGTCCAGAAAACGATCACTTCGCCCTGAGTGGGTGTACTGCACTGAATGTTTGTTCATAATTAATACCTTAAGGAAAGGTCCGGATGCACAGAGGGAGCTCAATTAAATGTGGGCATGCTGCGCTGTTTTTGTGTCCGATCACTTCCGACCACAGCCTCTCTCTTCAATTGCAGAGATGTGCTCCCCAGGTCGGTCGGGCGCAGCGCTATTCATGAAACACAAAGTGCCCAGAGAGCTTGTTTTAGGGGTCACAACAGCTTGCCTGCCATCCGGCTTTGTTACTCACAACTTACTCCTGCTCGAGATTCATCGTCTGCCCGACGCGTTTCGAGGACATCTCCTCTTCTTCTTGGGCTCTCAAATATGAAGTGCAGTGCGCTTTTGTTAGTATAATTGATTGCTTTATTTATAATCATGCCTCGCCCTCAGTGGGCCTAATTGATCTCATGTCTGTTCAGGCGTGCTGGGATTAGTAGTCCAGAAAACGATCACTTCACCCTGAGTGGGTGTACTGCACTGAATGTTTGTTCATAATTAATACCTTTAAGTAAGGTCCGGATGCACAGAGCAAGTTCAATTAAATGTGGGCATGCTGCGCTGTTTTTCTGTCCGATCAGTTCTGACCACAGCCTCTCTCTTTAATTGCCGAGATGGTGCTCCCCAGGTCGGTCCGGCGCCGCGCTATTCATGAAACACAAAGTGCCCAGAGAGTTTGTTTTAGGGGTCACAACAGCTTGCCTGCCATCCGGCTTTGTTTCTCATAACTCACTCCTGCTCCAGATTCATAGACTGGCCGACGCGTTTCGAGGACATCTCCTCTTCTTCTTGGGCTCTCAAACATGAAGTGCAGTGCGCTTTCGTTAGTATAATTGATTGCTTTATTTATAATCATGCCTCGTCCTCAGTGGGCCTAATTGATCACATGACTGTTCATGCATGCTGGGATTAGTAGTCCAGAAAACGATCACTTCGCCCTGAGTGGGTGTACTGCACTGAATGTTTGTTCATAATTAATACCTTTAAGTAAGGTCCGGATGCACAGAGCGAGCTCAATTAAATGTGGGCATGCTGCGCTGTTTTTGTGTCCGATCAGTTCCGACCACAGCCTTTCTCTTCAATTGCCGAGATGGTGCTCCCCAGGTTGGTCGGGCGCCACGCTATTCATGAAACACAAAGTGCCCAGAGAGCTTGTTTTTAGGGGTCATAACAGCTTGCCTGCCATCCGGCTTTGTTTCTCACAACTCACTCCTGCTCCAGATTCATAGACTGGCCGACGCGTTTCGAGGACATCTCCTCTTCTTCTTGGGCTCTCAAACATGAAGTGCAGTGCGCTTCAATTAGTATAATTGATTGCTTTATTTATAATCATGGCTCGCCCTCAGTGGGCCTAATTGATCACATGACTGTTTAGGCATGCTGGGATTAGTAGTCCAGAAAACGATCACTTCGCCCTGAGTGGGTGTACTGCACTGAATGTTTGTTCAAAATGAATACCTTTAAGTAAGGTCCGGATGCACAGAGCAAGTTCAATTAAATGTGGCATGCTGCGCTCTTTTTGTGTCCGATCAGTTCTGACCACAGCCTCTCTCTTCAATTGCTGGGATGGTCCTCCCCAGGTAGGACGGCGCCACGCTAATCATGAAACACAAAGTGCCCAGAGAGCTTGTTTTAGGGGTCACAGCAGCTTGCCTGCCATCTGGCTTTGTTTCTCACAACTCACTCCTGCTCCAGATTCATAGACTGGCCGACGCGTTTTGAGGACATCTCCTCTTCTTCTTGTGCTCTCAAACATGAAGTGCAGTGCGCTTTCGTTAGTATAATTGATTGCTTTATTTTTAATCATGCCTCGTCCTCAGTGGGCCTAATTGATCACTTGACTCTTCAGGCATGCTGGGATTAGTAATACAGCAAAAGATCACTTCGCTCTGAGTGGGTGTACTGCACTGAATGTTTGTTCATAATTAATACCTTTAAGTAAGGTCCGGATGCACAGAGCGAGTTAAATTTAATGTGGGCATGCTGCGCTGTTTTTGTGTCCGATCAGTTCCGACCACAGCCTCTCTCTTCAATTGCCGTTGATGGTGCTCCAAGCGCTGTCAGGCGCCGCGCAATTTATGAAACACAAAGTGCCCAGAGAGCTTGTTTTAGGGGTCACAACAGCTTGCCTGCCATCCGGCTTTGTTTCTCACAACTCACTCCTGCTCCAGATTCATAGACTGGCCGACGCGTTTCAAGGACATCTCCTCTTCTTCTTGGGCTCTCAAAGATGAAGTGCGGTGCGCTTTCGTTAGTATAATTGACTGCTTTATTTATAATCATGCCTCGACCTCAGTGGGCCTAATTGATCACATGACTGTTCAGGCATGCTGGGATTAGTAGTCCAGAAAACGATCACTTCGCCCTGAGTGGGTGTACTGCACTGAATGTTTGTTCATAATTAATACCTTTAAGTAAGGTCCGGATGCACAGAGCGAGCTCAATTAAATGTGGGCATGCTGCGCTGTTTTTGTGTCAGATCAATTCCGACCACAGCAACTCTCTTCAATTGCTGAGATGATGCTCCCCAGCGCGGTCGGGCGCCGCGCAATTCATGAAACACAAAGTGCCCGGGGAGCTTGTTTTCGGGGTCACAACAGCTTGCCTGCCATCCGGCTTTGTTTCTCACAACTCACTCCTGCTCCAGATTCATAGACTGGCCGACGCGTTTCGAGGACATCTCCTCTTCTTCTTGGGCTCTCAAACATGAAGTGCAGTGCGCTTCAATTAGTATAATTGATTGCTTTATTTATAATCATGGCTCTCCCTCAGGGGGCCTAATTGATCACATGACTGTTTAGGCATGCTGGGATTAGTAGTCCAGAAAACGATCACTTCGCACTGAGTGGGTGTACTGCACTGAATGTTTGTTCAAAATGAATACCTTTAAGTAAGGTCCGGATGCACAGAGCAAGTTCAATTAAATGTGGGCATGCTGTGCTCTTTTTGTGTCCGATCAGTTCTGACCACAGCCTCTCTCTTCAATTGCTGAGATGGTGCTCCCCAGGTAGGACGGGCGCCGCGCTAATCATGAAACAATCAGTGCCCAGAGAGCTTGTTTTAGGGGTCACAGCAGCTTGCCTGCCATCTGGCTTTGTTTCTCACAACTCACTCCTGCTCCAGATTCATAGACTGGCCGACGCGTTTTGAGGACATCTCCTCTACTTCTTGTGCTCTCAAACATGAAGTGCAGTGCGCTTTCGTTAGTATAATTGATTGCTTTATTTATAATCATGCCTCGCCCTCAGTGGGCCTAATTGATCACATGACTGTTCAGGCATGCTGGGATTAGTAGTCCAGAAAACGATCACTTCGCCCTGAGTGGGTGTACTGCACTGAATGTTTGTTCATAATTAATACCTTTAAGTAAGGTCCGGATGCACAGAGCGAGCTCAATTAAATGTGGGCATGCTGCGCTGTTTTTGTGTCAGATCAATTCCGACCACAGCCTCTCTCTTCAATTGCTGAGATGGTGCTCCCCAGCGCGGTCGGGCGCCGAGCAATTCATGAAACACAAAGTGCCCGGGGAGCTTGTTTTCGGGGTCACAACAGCTTGCCTGCCATCCGGCTTTGTTTCTCCCAACTCACTCCTGCTCCAGATTCATAGACTGGCCAACGCGTTTCGAGGACATCTCCTCTTCTTCTTGGGCTCTCAAACATGAAGTGCAGTGCGCTTTCATTAGTATAATTGATTGCTTTATTTATAATCATGGCTCGCCCTCAGTGGGCCTAATTGATCACATGACTGTTTAGGCATGCTGGGATTAGTAGTCCAGAAAACGATCACTTCGCCCTGAGTAGGTGTACTGCACTGAATGTTTGTTCAAAATGAATAGCTTTAAGTAAGGTCCGGATGCACAGAGCAAGTTTAATTAAATGTGGGCATGCTGCGCTCTTTCTGTGTCCAATCAGTTCTGACCACAGCCTCTCTCTTCAATTGCCGAGATGGTGCTCCCCAGGTAGGACGGGCGCCGCGCTAATCATGAAACACAAAGTGCCCAGAGAGCTTGTTTTAGGGGTCACAACAGCTTGCCTGCCATCTGGCTTTGTTTCTCACAACTCACTCCTGCTCCAGATTCATAGACTGGCCGACGCGTTTCGAGGACATCTCCTCTTCTTCTTGGGCTCTCAAAGATGAAGTGCAGTGTACTTTCT